>NC_090819.1:26772971-27482031 GCF_000390325.3 Nicotiana tomentosiformis
TTGACTCAAAAGGCAGCTAAGTTTCGGTAGATTGATGCTTGTGAGCGAAGTTTCCAGGCATTAAAGGACATATTGACTTCAGCACCTGTTCTGACACTCCTAGAGGGAACCGATGGTTATGCTATCTATTGTGACGCTTCGGGTGTTGGATTGGGTTGTGTATTGATGTGCCATGGTAAGGTTATCACTTATGCTTCTAGAAAACTGAGAAAACATGAAAAGAATTACCCTACTCACGATTTAGAGTTAGCCGTGGTGATTCATGCATTAAAGATGTGGAGGCACTATTTGTATGGTATTCATGTTAAAATCTATATAGATCATAAGAGCCTTCAATATATCTTCAAGCAAAAGGAATTGAATTTACGACAAAGGAGATGGTTAGAGCCATTGAAAGACTATGATGTTGATATTTTATACCATACGGAGAAGGCGAATGTAGTAGCCGACGCCCTCAGCCGTAGATCTATGGGTAGCCTGTCATATTTACAGCTAAAGAAGAGTGGAATAGCCCATGAGATTCATCAGCTAGCTAGTCTTGGAGTTCGATTACTGGACTAAGGTGATACCGGAGTTACTATTCAGGACACGACAACATCCTCTTTAGTAACTGAAGTGAGGGAACGCTAGTACGAGGTTCATGTGTTAGCTCATTACAGGGATACAACCCCTCAAAAGGAGAAGACACCATTTGAGATTACAGGAGATGGAGTCCTCAGATATCGAGGACGATTATGTGTCCCTAATGTTGCAAGGCTGCGCCGACAGGTTACGGGAGAGATTCACTATTCTCGTTATTCTGTCCATCCAGGAGAAACAAAGATGTATCATGATATCAGGGAAATATATTGGTGGGACGAAATGAAGAAGGATATAGCAGAGTTTGTTTCTTAGTGCCCTAACTGTCAGCAGGTTAAGATTGAGCATCAAAGACCCGGTGGATTATTGTAGGCTAGTGGGAAGTAATTAATATGGATTTCATCGTAGGATTACCTCGTACCCAGCATAAGTTCAATTCTATATGGGTGATTGTTGATAGACTTACAAAATCAACCAATTTTCTGCTGCTTAGGACTGCGTATTTAGCAGAGGATTATGCAAGGCTTTACATTAAGGAGATAGTAAGACTTTATGGTGTCCCTATATCTATTATCTCGGATAGAGGTGCTCAGTTTACAACTAATTTCTAGAGGTCCTTCCAAAAAGGATTGGGGACTCAAGTAAGTCTTAGTACAATATTTCATCCCCAGACAGATGGCCAGGCTGAGCGTACTATTCAGACTTCAGGGGTAGCCGGGATGATCATCTGCCGCTTATTGATTTCGCGTATAATAATAGCTATCATTCCATCATTTAGATGGCTCCATACGAAGCTCTTTATGGACGGAAGTGTAGGTCACCTATCAGATAGTTCGAGGTTGGGGAAACTAAGTTAGTAGGACCAGAGTTGGTACAACAGGCAGTTGAGAATATTAAGCTTATACGGGAAAGGCTATTAGCAGCTCAGAGTCATCAGAAGTCCTATGCAAATAATCGACGACGAGACTTGGAGTTTCAGGTAGATGACTGGGTATTCCTAAAGGTATCACCAATGAAAGGCATTATGAGATTCGGTAAGAAAGGCAAGCTTAGCCCTCGGTACATTGGACCTTATAAGATTATACGCAGAGTAAGGTCTCTCTACCCCAGGGTAGGGGTAAGGTCTGTGAGTAACAAATCCAGGGTAGAAAGAGCCAAAAACAATTCCGGGAGGTAAGGCATTATGAGTAGGGGTATCTTCTGGGGAGCCGAGGGTCTATCGGAAACAGCCTCTCTACCCCAGGGTAGGGGTAAGGTCTGCGTACATACTACCCTCCCCAGACCCCACTAGTGAGATTATACTGGGTTGTTGTTGTTTTTTAATTAAACTTATTGTCGAATCAAACTACGTTACATAAATTAAAACGGAGAAAATAATATGATTTCAGTATAATTAACAATTTAACTTGAAAATTAGCCCATATAACTCTGTGAATTTTTCTATATTCACGTATTTGTGAATTTTTGACTTATTTTACTCTCTAGCAGAACTTGTATTAGGAATTAGTACAAATATTTAAGTATAAATTGATTGAGCTACGTATGTAGTTTTCAGTGCCATAGACTTTATCTTCTAAGGAACATACTTGTCGATAGTATAAAAAGTTAGGCTAATACTCTGCTTTTTAGAAAGAAGGTCATCATTTGTTCTTTGGGAAAGTCATCATTTTTAATTGCCCAATACAAAAAGGTTTTCAAGTCACTCAATTCGACTATTACTCCATTAGAGATCAAACACAAAATGATAGTTCCAATTAGGGTTTTGCATGGATAAGATCAGATCAGATTTAGCACATTTCAGATTATTTAAAATGCAATCCGAATCCGATCCGAATTATTATCGAATTGGATCGGATTTTAAAGTTTGGATCAGATCAGATTTTTGAATTTTGGATCAGATTATTATGCCTCAAAGTTGCAAACTCATATGTATATTTTCTTTGTAAAAGAGGCAATACATTAAAAAAAATTCATATTTCTGCAATTATGAAAGTATTATGGTGCCAATATAGCTAAATCTAGCAATTGTAAAGGTAATAACTTGGAAGAAGATGTAAAGTAAGTATTGACTATCCGAAATTAAAATTTAATATTTATAAATGCCCTAATAATTTCGGATTTCGGATCGGATTACAATTATACCAATCCGAATCCGATCCGAATATCCAAAATTTTAATAAACACAATCCGAATTTCGATCCAAATATCCGAAATTCGAAATTCGAAATTGAGCGGATCGGTTTGGGTTTCGGATATTCGATCCAAATGAACAACCCTAGTTTTGTTCAACCAAAAACAACCCTAAAGTTTAGCCTTGATACAAGTATATCATGAAGAAGGTGGGGGTTGGGGGTATGTATATACACAACACATATAATTGATGCACTATGCAGTCAATTATTATGGCTGCAAATATTGAGTATAGTGCATATATTACATGCGCTATATCTTAACGGGGTAGCTGGCCGTTACGGTATAACGCATGTTTTAGATGCATTATACATATTTTCACCTATTTTTATCTTTTGAGTCAAAACTTATAATATTTTAGTTCCGGACTCAGAAAATATATATATGAATTATTATAGCTAAAAGTTGCACATGCGCATCTAATATCCATCTTTCTTCTTATAGCCAAGAGCGCATCTGCTTTATAAGTTATAGATCTTAAACTTTATTTGTATTAAATAATTTATTAAATATTTATAATATTCAATTAGGATCAATTATTTTATTAACTTGAGATTACTGCTAATTAGTTTCAAATATCTGTGTTATATGATGCCGAAGACAACATAGAAATAATGTTAGGTAGTCGCTTGTAGTACTCCAACTAAAAATATGTTATCTAGTGTTTAAAATTATTTAAAATTTAGCCAGTTTTGACGTATTTTAAACTGAACCTCCTGATGCTGCTGTTTCTTCAAACTTCACGTATGAAGTTGATCTATGCCGAAGCTTAATTTCAGACTACGAAAGTTTAAATTCGAAAACTTCAGACCTGCAATTTTAACTTCAGATCCGCATTTTTGAGTTGATTCTGAGCGACTAAACCTTAAAAGCTTTGTGAATTCGGCTATTATTTAAATAGGGGTCCTAAAAATAGCTATTTGTGCAAGTGGTCCGAAGACAGCCCGCATAAGTATTCACGACTTTTGACACGCCCGGCCCGTGTACTGACATTATAATATTATATACACCGACACACGTCACATCCTCGTCTTAAAATCGTCAAAACTTTCATTTTAGATTAAAAAAAACTATTCACTGCTAAATTTGAGGCATCAAATTTCTCTCTGTTGAAGCCATTGATGATCGAACCCACTTCTAGGGATTTGTTCTGTTCCTCCAATTGAAAAGGTAATTTTTACCCCTATTTTAGTATTAGCCTCACCATTTGATATTTACTGTATCCCGAAGTGTCCCTATTACTGTAAATGAATGGTTAATTTTTTTCCCCTTTGTTTAAGCGCCTGATATTATCAATTCAGATATCAGGTGATTAGATACTTTTCAGATATGTAAGCTCAATTTTTTTTTTTGTTTGAGGACATTGGTGATTGGAACTTGTGTGCACCTCGATTGTTCCATCAGGTACTTGCTACAGAACAAGTACTATACCCACCAAGACTTAGCAAATTAGGCGGACAGGACGTAACCACAGTTTTTTGTGTTTTATTTAATTTTGCCTCCGCTGAGATTTAAATAGGAGACGTCGTGTTTTCCACCCACTTCATTGGCATGATAGATGGAGATTTAATGAATAGAATTAAAATAGGATGACTGATATGGACTCTTAGGGGAAAAAATATGCGATTGGAAAACACCTAAAAAAAAAGTGAAAGGCAAGTCCTTAGGATGGTTGTGATGCGAATTATGTTGCATGAGATTGAATATTGGACCTCAAAGGTCTTACTTATCCACAAAATGAATGCCATAGATATGAAAATGTTAAATTTGATATGGGGATCACTAAAACACCTAACGGATAATGCACCTCGACTATTTATTGGGTACCTACAACCTCCCACCAGAACAGATACCGAATAACTCTGCCCATTAAGGCAGTTAAGAAGAAATCACTTAGCTTTTTTTGTATTTGATGAGATTTGAACCCCGGTCTCCGTGGTTTCAAAACTCACTTCATTAACCATTAGGTCATGCCCTTGGATGCACATCCCATGCACTTGTTAAGTGCAATACTATGACGACGGAACGTGATAAAAGGGATGTTGTATTCACCTAGGATTTTAGAAGACCAAAGAGAAGTAGGCATGTGATACTTTACCTTTATCAAAAAAGAAAAAGCAGTGTAGAGGATATTGCTCTGTTAGCTCTAGCATGAGTGGTATAGAGAGAAATATGATAGCATTTGAAGGAAATAAGCAGGATTTTATACATATGAAGAATAGCCTCTTATCCTTAAGATCATTTTGGTGCAGCCATGAGGTTCCTATCTGTAATAAAGGATGGGTGTCTTTGGTAGAGAACCATTTATTTTTCTTAGGTTTCTTTATTATTTTGGTATACCTGTTGTATACAGGAAGTTTTCCCATTATTGATGAATATATTCTCTACTTGATTAAAAAAAGGAGGTAGACCTAAAATTTTACGGTGGAAAGTCTTCTAGACAAGCATGCAATCTCCCGTAATCGACGTTGATTTGGTCAAAAATAGTACAAAATGGAAGCGAAAGATCCGTATATATTATACTAAATATTTTTTTAATTCTTATTATTACACTTTAGCTTCGGTATTGGTTAGGAGTCTTTTTAGTTTGTTTAGGGGTTTTTATGTTTACGTAGAGATAAATGTGAGTTTTAAGAACCGTTAGACAACCCTTAGTTTGCCTTACAAGACATACTTGGAAGTGGAATGAACTTCGCCTAAATAGAATGAGATGGATATAGAGGATTCATAACTGATGCCAACTTACTTTTGGATTGAGGAATAGTTGATTGATTGATTGTCTGGAAACCTGGTTTTCTATTTTATTTTGAATTGTCAAAGATTGGTTGGATAATTGTCATTCTTTTCCTTCTCTCTTTTTTCCATTTTTTAAAAATGTTTATGCTTGTCATGTGAATTTTATGTATGATGATGATTCAGGTTTTGGAACTTTGAGTGCATTGATGGATTAACTTTTATAGCGGCCTGTCAATCATAATGGAGACTGGGATTGATTTTGTACAGTCGCTTCAAAGTGACATGTCAGTTAATATTCTGGCGTGTTTGAATGATCCAGCTGATGTGGTCCATGCAGGTTCTGTGTCTCGCCTTTGGCACCATTTTGGTGAGTTATCCAAGCATATCTCTGTTACAGCAGTCCAATGATTGTTATTCTAGGCAGTGACACTGAAAATGTATTCTTTTATTCATAGTAATATCTACTCATCTTGTTGAGTTTCACCTGTTTCCTATGCTATATATATATTTGGTCACATTACATCACATAATTAATGAGGCTGGAAATTCTTGTCATTCAGTGTTTGCTGGTTATGGATAATTGCTTAAGGGCCATAGCTTGCTAAAATGAGACAAATGTGTATCTTCTCAATTTAGGCTTACTGTTGTTTTAGTTGATCGTAGATTAATGCTGGAGATGTAACCATTTTAGGATTGTGAATTCACAACACTTTCTTTGTTTGCATCTGGACCTGCTTTAAGCTATGAGGCTAGAACTTAATCTTAATATGCATTTTAATTGTTCAGAATGAGTATGGACAAAGCCTTTTTGAATGAGGAAGGACGAAATGGATCCTTACAAGGTACAACAAATTAGGTATTTGTTTCCATATGGCACAATGAACTTCTGTCTAGAAGTTTGATCTAGTAATGATGGCCCCTTCCTCTTTTGGCTAATCATCAAATATTGCTGATGTGATCTAATCGAATGTTGCTTTCTTTGTTGCATGTGATTTTTAAGATCGAATTTTGTTGTGCTCATTTTCATTGTATGTATTCACTTGTTAATTTATTGGTAGTAGCTCGTTATTACTCTGTAAGACACATCATAGCGTTTCTTTTATAAGCTGATGTCCAATTAATTAATTTTTGGAAGTTTGAAAATATCCTGAATATCATTGGAATACCAGTTTTCAAACTTTCTGCCTTTTCAGGTTTGATAATGCCGCATATATTTCTTTGAATTTCAAAATTTCTGTACAAGAAAATTAGGGCTAGTTAGCCCTTTCTTCAGAAATAGGCATTCATATTTTAATACTAGGAAGTCATTTGAGGTTCATTATCATTGGGAGAAGAATGGCTTGATATTAAGTAGAATAGTAACACTGTGACTTATTTATTTGCAGTGATCACAAATGGACTTTCCAAGCAACTATGCCTGAGAAGGTTTCCACAGCTTTCTAGAATTGCACGTATAACTGAACCAGATTGGATAACAACAGAAGAAGCCAATGGCATTGGATCTAACAATACCAGTTGGGATATTTTAAAGAGAGACCACAATGTTTATGCTTCTCTACTTCAAGCTATTACTACATTAAACTCATCTCAAAGTGAATGCATAGGTTATGCAGTTAGTGCTTCGAGTACAGATAGATTTCCTAGTGAAAGTATTGTCAATACTCTAACAACTAGGGACAGATATCTAAATAGACCTTCATACTGGTCAAGTAAAGGACATGCTGATCCGGATGCCTCTGAGACACTAATTTACAAATTGAAAGCTGATCTCTGTGTTATTACTGAAATCAATGTACAACCTTTTGAAGGTGATTTGCTTCAGCTTCATTCTGTCTTTTCGACATAAGTTTCACAGATTTCCCAAGTTTTACTTGGTCCGCTTGAGTCTTGACTAATATGTAATGTTTCATATTCAGCTTATTTCCAAACCGGCGAGCCTATATACTCTGCAAAATCTGTTCGATTTCGATTAGGACACCCCAAAATATCATACGAAAATGATATCCTGCAAGTGCCTCAGGAACTGCCTGCTGATGACAAGTTCATATGGACATATACCTCAGAAGTATACCCTATGGTACAGGTATTCTTTTATAACTTTCTTTCCTAACACAGATGGTCTCATGTCTAATTTGTTTTTGTTAGAAGTATTTCCCACTGGTAAGGCCGGTGTCACCTTTTATCTTGCCAAAGTAGTGTCATGAGTAAAATCTCAACTAGTTTAAGCTTCATCTTAGAGCTTTCGAAAGGAGTGTCATAGAGTGCTTGCATGGGAAGATTTAACCTATTATAAAATTGATGAGCAGGAAAACCGCTTACAACAGTTCAAGCTACCAGAACCAGTGCTTTGCATTGGTGGATATCTGCAGATTGAACTGTTGGGTAGAGTTCAGAGGCAACAAGGGGATGACTTGTTTTACATATGGTTAGTTTTCTGCTCTCCCCAGTCTTACTTGAAAGATCTACTTCTTCTCTATTGCTCTACCCATCAACAAGATGTAGCAGCCGGAGGCAGATGCAGCCTTTGTGGAATGGTTTCAATTGAAGCACTAAAATTTCAACAGATATAAATATGAAGCATAATTTCAGAATTATAATGAACTCATTGCTAAGAACCTTAAAAGTTAATCTACCAAATTAAAATCGTGGATCCGCCTTTGGTAGGAGTAGACATGCGTCTGGGTCATAAGCGTGGCGTAGATCCTTGCTGAGGCAGCTGCCTAGTGCTAATTTCGCTCTCGAGTGTTCTAATCCTGTTTCATTCATATATGCAGCGTTTGCCATGTGAAAGCTCTCGGGCGACCCCTCTGCCCTGCATTTGACATAGAAATCCTCGACCCATCAGGGAAGTTTATGTTGAGGTACAACCCGGAGGTTTTCCGATGGATGTTGCAAAGCTTTTCAGAAGACTCAAATATGTCTCCGGTGTCATCAGAAGAAGAAGTGGTTGAACATGTAGGTCTTATGGGGTTTCTGGTAGGGGATTACCATCCAGGTATCGAAGTCATGGAATGGGATGACGATGATGAAATGGATGATCCTGTCCAACCTTACTAGTATGATAATCTCTTGCATGTAGTTTTTAAATTTCCTTCAAGTCAACTTACCGTGGTTAAGTAACTAATGAGGAGAATATATGTCAATTAACCAAAGTTAAATGAGAGAAGTGTTATGAGAAAATACATGTGTATCTATTGATCTGGTGTAAACACTTGGGTAAGTTTTTACGTTCTTTAATGCCCTTGTGGTCCTTTTGGCTTAGACCTGCATAATTGACTGGTTTGCTTTTATCATAGTTTTTCCCGAATATTTCAAGCGGAATGCAAATAAACAGCAAAAAGAGGTGCACCGTTGATGAATGTGGCATTGACGCATTGTGACTGTTTTTCGTTAGAAAGGAAAATTTAGGTCAAGCTGTTTGTAATCTTGATTGGTTTTTGATCCTGCGGTAGTGTATTTCGTGAATTCTCTTATCTGGTTTTCCTCAAGTATTATCCACTTCTTTGAGTTCTGCTAACGTTTGTTTTCAGATAGTATTGAGATATCTTTTCAAAATCTTTTTACTTGTTTGAGTTTTTTTTCTCGATCAAACCACATTTGAGAAACGTTTCCCGATTTGGGTTAAATTGTTTTACCTGTTTTTGAAACAAACACGTGAGGCTGTTTGGATGGAGAAATCTGGTCCTATGTATATTTAATTCATCAGATCTAAATGAAGCATTATCCTTGAGAAAGTGCTTATTGTGAGTTGATTTTAATGAATTCTTGAGAACCTAATGTTTAATAATTTAAAGATAAAACAATTTATGGATTTAAAGTTCTACCGTAAGCCACGAATGCGTTTTACCTTAGATGTTTAGTCGACCGCACATTTCAGGAAGAACCGACTAGCTTTGTTTTCAGCCTTAATCATGTCAACCTTAACACAACTCAGCTTGCTCATTCTTTCACATCAGCCAGTTGGTCTTTCACAACTTGCCTGCTAGTATTTTCGCATCAGTTAGTCGGATTTTCCCAACTTGCCTGCTAATTCTTTCACATCAGACAGTCAAACTTTTACTTAATTTTACTCGAGCTTTATCTAATATCTTAATCATAGTAAAAAGGGATCTTAAGAATCGAAACCACAGAGAAATAGCTGGTTTTTTAAAAATATTCTTGCAGACTTAATTGTTACGTTCAACATTTACTCAAGACCACCTTGAAATATATGGTTGATCCATTATGATATTGAATTCAGTGGTAGGATACCTGAACAAGGGTTATTTCCAAGCTCTTCAATGGTAGCAGTGTTTTAAAAGGCGTGGGCGTAAGGCGGCACGTTTTACATATGTCTCAGCGAGGCGTAAGCCCCGAGGCACGGGGCGTAATGCACCGACCCGCATATTTTCCGCCCAAATTTTTCGCCTAAAGGGCTGCCAAACGAGCCAAACTTGGCTGCCAAACACCAGAAGGTCTTTGCACATGGAGGCAACAATCCGACAGGCTGTCCGGGCCCTCCTAGGGGCTACTTTTTGTAAGCAAAGTGACATGCAGCACAACTGGGCAGGACCACAGTCTGCCAGGACAATCATGGAAGCAACATGCTGCCAGCAAAGGCATGTGTTGCACAGCTAGGTAGGGCCACACCCTGTCTGGATGAACATGGGAGCAACTGCCTGCCAGCAAAAATTGGGGCACAGCAGCTGGACAAGTCAATTGGCACATGGGCTGCCAACACTTTCCTGAAAATCACATGAAGCCAGCACAAAGCAGTGCACCACAGGCTGGACGGGCCCACAACCAGCTTAGCTGCCGGTGGACATTTTCTGTATAAATAGGCTTACTTAGGCCTTGTTAGAAGGCAGATCTCTTTACTTGTATTTTCTTTTTTTGTATATGAGATAAACCCCGAAAATTGGCCTTGGCCTCCCATCTTTGTGTCTTTCATTTCGTTATCCCTCCAACATTTGAGTTTGTGTGATTGCCTTAGTCCAAAGCACGATTTTGTGCTTGTTTCTTATTTAGGCTGAAGCAAGAGTAGTAGTCAGGCTATCTTGCTGCCCTCGCCGAACCCCAAGAAAACGGGTCCGCGAGAAGTGGTATCGGAGCAAAGGTTATCGACCATGGAAACTGATGGAGATAACGTCAATTTAGACAATATTCGTGGCAGAGACGAGTCACCAACAAAGCGGCAGAAACCGAAGAAGAGAGGAACAAGCAAAATGCGAGATCCCGCCATAGCCGTAACAAGTGAGGCGCCAGCTTTATTGCTTCCCCCACAACAGGTTAGCCGTAGTGAAGATTGTGAGGCTTCTGCCTCAAATCCTTTAAACGTGAGAATGGGTCTCACAGAAGCTAGTTTAGATGCTCTAAACCAGCACATGGGAGAAGTTCAGCACAACTTCCAAGCACTTGAGTCTACGACTCTAGATGGACTAGAAGAGGTCAAAGAGTCGGTAGATCAAGCAATTCTTTAGCACAAGGAAGGACTGACCAACCTTGAGCTTAAGCTGACCGAGGCTGTATCGGCGTTGCACGGGGAAATTGAGGCCCTAAGGCAACAACTGAAGGCAGTAGAGTTAGCCGGTGGCACTGGTCATGTGACAGTGCGGGAAACCAAGATCGAGGGCCCAAAACCGAAGGAGTTTAGGGGCGAACGAGACGCTCAAGAAGTAGAGAACTTCATCTGGAAGATGGAAGACTACTTTGAGCACCTTTGCATCGTTGATGAGGCTGCCAAGATCCGGGCAGCAACGATGTATCTTGCCGATACCGCCATGCTTTGGTGGAGACGGAAGAAAGCCGACATGGAGAAGGGAACTTGCTCCATCAAGAGTTGGGATCAGTTCAAGTTCGAACTGAAGCGCCAGTTTTACCCCCAAAACGTTGTCAATGAGGCACGTAGGAAGTTAAGAGAGCTCAGGCAAACAACTTCCATAAGCGAGTACGTGAAGAATTTCACTAAACTCATCCTGCAGATTCCGAACTTGGAAAGCGATGACTTGTTATTCACTTTCATCGATGGCCTTCAAGACTGGTCAAGGCAGGAATTGCAGCGACGTCAAGTCCAAGACGTCGATGAAGCTATCACGGTGGCTGAGTCCTTAAATAATTATAGGACAGAATCCACAAAGGCAAGGGACGCCAACTTCCAACCAGATGGAGACCATGGATATCGGGAGAAGGGCAAACAAGTTGCTGCCCCTGACCGCGATTCTAGAGAACAAAGCAACAAGGCGTACTGGCGCGACAACCAAAAGAGGAAGGAAGCTGGTCCCCGCAATGGTTGTTATATCTGCAAGGACTCTAGTCATGGCTACAAGGATTGTCCTTCTTTAAAGAAACTCGGTGCCATAATTACGGCCGAGCGGAGGCTAACAGAGGAAAGAATCCAAGCCGATGAACAAGCCAAAGAACAACCACCAGCCATAGCTCATCTTGGCAACATGATATTGGGCGCATCAGTAGTCGAAAAGCCTGCTGTGAAGCAAACAACCCAAGTTAAGCATGACATTGTCAAACTGGTTCATGCGTTAGGCGACGATGTGATTGGCAAGGAGCGCCAATCAGGGGAACCAGGATCACTGTTCGTGGATGCTTAATTGAACGGACAATCTGTTCGTATCATGGTATACACCGGCGCGACACACAATTTCGTGTCCGAAGCAAAGGCTAAGTCACTTAGCCTTGTGTTTGGTCCTAGCTGTTCTGTACTGAAGACGGTGAACGCCAAACCCACCAACGTGAAAGGGATCGCCCGCAATGTGCAGCTCAACTTAGGAGCTTGGCAGGGAAACATGAGTTTCTTTGTCGCTTCCCTGGACGTATTTGATCTGGTACTGGGGCTGGATTATTGGGATGCAGTGAAGGCATTCATATGCCCATTTCTCAACCAGATCTATATTTATGACCCAAGGGGTCCGTGTATGGTACCGACAGTTCGGGTACCGCAAGTTGTTAGTTTGTTGTCCGCGATTCAAATCGTAAAAGGCTTCAAGGAAGAGGGAGCACCGGTTTTGGCAATCGGGGCAGAGACTAAGGAGGTCAAGATGGACAAAGCCTTGACTCCTTGTGAACAACGAGTCCTTAAGGGTAAGGACTTGATTCCGTGGGCGAAGCCGCCTACCATGGGTCCGTACATGGCACCTCCAAAGTTGGAGGATTCAAGGAAGCAACCTGGAAAGCTGCTTGGGTCAAGGCATGTCAGTCCGTTAAAGGAACCTTATAGAGACAAGGGTGATAGGGAACGGAGGCAATCCGGGCGACCAAATGTTTTCACAAGTTCTTCGGACGTCGACAAGAAAGTTGAGGCCATTATCAACCATCGGGTGATACAAGGAGTAGATTGGGGAAATTAAAGCGCCCAATTTCTTGTCCGTTGGAAAGGGCAACCATCAGAAGGGGCAACGTGGGAAAAATATGAGGCATTGTGGCCGTTCAAAGATCAAGTTCACGACTACTTGAATCGATGTGGCGCCGAGGTCGTCGCCATTTTAAGTGAGGGAGAGTGCACCGACCCGCATATTTTCCTCCCAAATTTGGCGCCTAAAGGGCTGCCAAACGAGCCAAACTTGGCTGCCAAAGATCAAAAAGTATTTGCATATGGAAGCAACAATCCGACAGGCTGTCCGGGCCCTCCTAGGGGCTACTTTTTGTCAGCAAAGTCACATGCAGCACAACTGGGCAGGACCACAGTCTGCCAGGACAATCATGGAAGCAACATGCTGCCAGCAAAGGCATGTGCTGCACAGCTAGGTAGGGCCACACTCTGTCTGGATGAACATGGGAGCAACTGCCTGCCAGCAAGAATTGGGACACAACAGCTGGACAAGTCAATTGGCACATAGGCTGCCAACACCTTCCTGGAAATCACATGAAGCCAGCACAAAACAGTGCACCATAGGCTGGACGGGCCCACAGCCAGCTTAACTGCCTGTGGACATTTTCTGTATAAATAAGCATACTTAGGTCTTGTTAGAAGGCAGATCTCTTTACTTGTATTTCTTTCTTTTGTATATGAGATAAACCCCGAAAATTGGCCTTGGCCTCCCATCTTTGTGTCTTTCATTTTGTTATCCCTCTAACATTTGAGTTTGTGTGATTGCCTTGGTCCAAAGAACGATTTTGTACTTGTTTCTTGTTTAGGGCTAAAGAAAGAGTAGTAGTCAGGCTATCTTGCTGCCCTCGCCGAACCCCTAGAAAACGGGTCCGCGACAGTAAGCCCCATAGGTATTTAAATTTTAATATTTTATAAAGTAATATAATTACAGTAAATATTTATAAACAGGTAAAATTGCATAAAAATGAAGAAAACTATACAACAACAACAAAAACCCAGTATAATCCCACTAGTGGGGTCTAGGGAGGGAAGTTTATACGCAGACCTTCCCCCTTCTTAACCCTAGAAGTAGCTAGGCCGGCGACCGTCGTACCACCGACGTCGCTCCGTCTTTCTTCTCCTTTTTCCGGCTTCAATCCCAACCCCTTCCTCTGTGCTTCCTTTCTTCTTTATACTTTTTCATGCCCACTGTTTCTCGGCATGTCACTGTTTTTCGGTGACATCTGGTCCGACGACTTTCATTCGGGCCACCATCAGATCCGTGTGTCACCAGTGGTGACGGTGACAATCCTGCACTCGTCTATTTTTCTCGGTCTCGTGGTGTGTTGTGTGTTTTCTAGGTAGCACTTTTTTGGTGGCTGTTTGGTGATGGATGGGAGGTGCACGCGCAAACGCAGCAGAGCAGGCCGGTTGGCAATCACAAAGGTTGGACCTTGGGTTCCACAACAGCGGGAGTATAGCAAGTCGAAAGTCTAAGTTCTATTCGCGGGAATTGGTACCTCCCGTCACCTATTTCTCTTTCTCTTGTGTTAGTTAATTTGTTGTTGTAGTAGTTCGTAATATTTGTTCCTTTTGAGTTTGGACCTTTGCTTGTTTGTAGTTGCATTTTTGTCTAGACCACCGTAGGTATATCGGTTGTGGTTTGTAATGGCAGAGTAGGGTCATGTCCTCAGGGTGGGCGAGTGGAGGGGAGGGGGGTAGGGTACGGGTTAGGGGGTGGGACGGAGCCCAGTGGGGGTAAAGGGAACAAGGGAGCCTGTAGGTTGAGGATTGGATCGTGGAATATAGGGACGTTGACGGGTAAGTCTATAGAGCTGGCGAAGATTCTCCAGAAGAGGAAGGTCAATATAGCTTGTGTTCAGGAGACCAGGAGGGTAGGATCGAAGGCGAGGAATGCGGACGGGTTTAAATTGTGGTACTCCAGGCGCATGAAGGGCAAGAACGGAGTGGGTATTTTGGTGGATATGGAGCTCAGAGAGTGAGGTTAGGCGGGTGAATGACAGATTGATGGCGATTAATTTAGCAGTTGGAGGGAGCGCTCTAAATGTCATTGCAAGGGGTCTTGGACGAGGAGGTTAAGAGGCATTTCTGGGAGGGGTTGGATGAGATGGTGCAGGGTATTCCGCCTACGAAGAAGTTATTTATTGGAGGGGATTTCAATGGTCATATTGGGTCGTCTGCTGGGAGCTATGGCGAGGTGCACGGTGGCTTCGACTTTGGGGATTATAAGGTGATCCCGAGTGAGAATCTCGCGACTCAACATAGGCTCCTGGTGATGGACGTCGGTATCTTGATAAAGAGGAACAAGAGGTTTGTACGGGGTCAACCGAGGATCAGGTGGGGTGTTTTGACTAAGGATAATGTGCAGGAGTTAAAGGGGTGGCTGATGGTTATGGGTGCCTGGAAGAGTGGTAGGGATGCTAGCGCTATGTGGACGGCAACGGTGGACTTTATACGGGAGGCGGCGAGACAGGTGTTAGGGGTCTCGAAGGGCTACTCTAGCGGGCACCGAGGCGACCAGTGGTGGAATGACGTGGTCCAAGGTAAAGTGGAATCAAAGAAAGCGGCGTGCCTTATGTTAGAAGAGAGCACCGACGAGGAGCAGAGGAGAGCGAACAAAGTAAGATATAAGGAAGCTAGGAAGGAGGCGAAATTAGCGGTCACAGAGGCTAAGACTGCTGCATTTGGTCGGTTGTATGAGGAACTGGGGGGCAAAGGTAGGGATAAGAAGTTATTCCGGCTGGCCAAAGCGAGAGAGAGGAAGGCTCGTGACCTGAATCAAGTGAGGTGCATCAAAGATGAGGAAGGTAGAGTGTTGATGGAAGAGTCCCAGATTAAGCATAGATGACAGACGTACTTTCATAAGCTTCTGAATGAAGAGGGGAATGGTAACATCATGCTAGGGGAGTTGGGGCACTCCGAGAGTCACCGAGACTTTAGGTACTGTTAACGTATTAAGGTTGAGGAGGTCGTGGGAGCTATGCGTAAGATGAGTCGGGGCAAAGTGACCGGACTAGACGATATTCCAGTAGAATTTTGGAGGTATTTGGGTAGAGCATGCTTGGATTGGCTGACTTGACTGTTTAATGCTATTTTCAAGACGAAGAGGATGCTAGATGAGTGGAGATATAGTACGATGATTCTGTTGTATAAGAACAAAGGTGATATCCAGAATTGTAACAACTATAGGGGCATCAAGTTGCTAAGTTATACCATTAAAGTTTGGGAGAGGGTGGTGGAAGGGAGGGTAAGTAGGGCGGTGTCTATTTCTGAAAATCAGTTCGGGTTCATGCCGGGCCGTTCTTCTATGGAAGCTATCCACCTTATCAGGAGGTTGGTGGAACAATATATGGATAGGAAGAGGGATTTGCACATGATGTTTATTAACCTAGAGAAGGCGTACGACAAGGTCCATAGGGATGTTCTTTGGAGATGCCCAGAGGTGAAAGTGATGCCGGTAACGTACATTAGAGCGATGTATGATGGAGCTAAGATTCGGGTTAGGACTGCGGGAGGTGACTCGGAGCTTTTTCCGGTGATTATGGGGTTACACCAAGGATCTTTGCTCAGCCCGTTCTTATTTGCCCTGACGATGGATGCTCTGACACACCATATTCAAGGGGAGGTGCCATAGTGTATGTTGTTCGCTGATGATATAGTTCTGATTGATGAGATGCGAGGCGGCGTTAATGAGAGACTAGAGGTATGGAGGCAGACTCTGGAGTCCAAAGGTTTCAAGTTGAGTAGGACTAAGACGAAAGTGAGGCTCGACTCACAAGTCATCCCCAAAAGAGAAAGTTTCAAGTACTTGGGGGAAATTATCTAGGGAGATGAGGAGATCGACGAGGATGTCACGCACCGTATTGGGGTGGGATGGATGACATGGCGGTTAGCGTTTAGAGTCCCGTGTGACAAGAATGTGCCACTGAAACTTAAAGGTAAGTTCTACAGAGCGGTGGTTAGACCGACCATATTGTATGGGGTTGCGTGTTGGCCAGTCAAAAATTCACATATCTAGAAGAAGAAAGTAGCCGAAATGATGATGTTGAGATGGATGTGCGGGCATACTAGACTAGATAAGATTAGGAATGAAGATATTCGGGAGAGGGTGGGCGTTGCTCCCGTGGACGATAAGATACGGGAAGCGAGGCTTAGATGGTTCGTGCACGTGCGGAGGAGAAGCCTAGATTCCCCGGTTAGGAGGTATGAGCGGTTGGCTTTGGCTGGTACGAGAAGAGGTTGAGGGTGGCCTAAGAAGGATTGGAGCGAGGTGATCAGGCAAGACATGGCGCGACTTCAGATATCCGGGGACATGGCTCTTGATAGGAACGTGTGGAGTCGAGCATTAGGGTTGTAGGCTAGGGGTAGTCGAGCGATTTTCCCTCTTCATACCGAATAGTCTGATAGAGTTTTGTCTACGACTGTTAGCGGTTTATGTCGTGTTCACACAATTGTTTTTGTTTTGCATAGTATTGTGTTATTGTCCTTCCACTTATTTGTTGTCTCTTACGACGCTGTTATTATTTTTCTGGTTTCTTTTGTTGTTACAGATCTATTCTTTTATTTCTTTTATGATATTATTGTCTTGCCGAGGGTCTCCCGGAAACAGCCTCTCTACCCTTTCGGGGTAGGGGTAAGGTCTACGTACACTCTACCCTCCCCAAACTCTATTAGTAAAATTTTACTGGATGTGTTGTTGTTGTTGATACCTGAACAAGGGCAAATAACAGAGGTTCACAAAACGAGATATAAACGCCAATAAAAGTGACATAGTAAAATATTGCACAGGAGTGTCGATTATAGTTCATAGTGTGTATTATAATGGATTTATGTTCTATCCATTGATAGTGTAAAGAACTTTTACATTATCAAGTTAAGTTAACCGACAACATGTAATTCTTATATCAAACCTGATGTGGTAACATGACAAATAGAGTAATAGCCTACTATCACAAGATAAATTACACATACTACAAAAATTTACAGTTTTAGTATATATAATTTAAACTCTTTCATTATTTAAGATTGATAACAAGATCTAAGAGACTTAAACACATCATATTATTTATTTAACATTCTGTACCAAAATGAAAGATGCAGTAAACAAGGTGCAATGCCACCATAACATGTTTACAAACTGCTAAAAAACTTTATAACCAGTGTGCATATAATAACTAATTATTCTGGTGATCTGGGAAATTCCTGAGCAGCATCAAAGCTTAATCAGGATGCCTTGACCTTCGGCGGTGATGGAAGCAACTGCACAAGTCAAATAAGACATCTCAGTACCAGAAGATATGCTTCGTCAAAGCAGGATTCGTACTTGTGACGTACACCTAACTCATGTGTCGCGCTGCGCACTTAACACTTCACCAAAGCTCTGGGGTGAACCCCTTTATAACTTTTAAACTTTCATTTTTAATCATCTCTACTTAAACTTTTTCTTAAGAAACATAGGTGATGAAAAGAAGATGAATGTAAAACTTGTCGTAGGAATTAATGCATACCTGATAACATGAGATCAGTGAGCTAACGAATCCAAAGGCTCCAGTTACACGAGGAGTGACTTTCTTGGGTGCCAATTGAAGCAATCCAACAGCTACCACTATATCCATCCCTGCCTTAATCAGGGCTAGAGATCTCTCGTTTGACCTCTGAATCTTACTCTGATATTGCTCATTCTGCAACGAAAGATTCACCAAACATCAAAATATGAAGAACAATCTCCACGCGCAAAATTTTAAACCTAAGTGCACAATGCTTGAAATGGCCAAACCTTATGCTTATCAGTATTCTTTAGTTCCTTTTCCAACTTTTTCAGTGATCCTGAAAGCCTTCCAAGTTCCCCAATCTGGAATAACAAAGAGTGACAGAAAACAAATAGTTGGCATAAAACGAATTTTAGGAGCAAATAGCAATAAATCCAATTTACCAAGGAGGGAAGATAACATGCTATACAACTGACCTCCACCAAGGTGGTACAAATTGAGGATCCCATCCAACAAAAGAGAGAGATCCTACCAATTAACTCTGTGCGTTCTTTGTTCTGTATTAAACAAAGGAAAGAATGTAAGGATGTTTTCCCCCATCAGTATCTTTCATAATAACTTCAGGATTAATGATACAAAGTAATTCGATACCTTGTAAATGCCTGTCCTTCCAAGCCAGACAATTTGATCCAGAAACAAGAAAGTTGATAGTAATGCATTTTTTGACTGAAACCAACAAGTGTTGTTAGAAAGGAAATACAAGAAACCAAAAGGACAAAAATACGAATATTTACCTTTCCCAACAAAACGAGTGGAAGTGGGGTTCCTGGGGCATTTGGGCTAATAAGAGCGTGCAGATCGTTGATAAACTGTAGTAGAATAAGATGTCATATGAACGTCCAAAGGTGAATACAAAATAGATATTTTGATACCCGTAAAAAAAAATATTATCATGAATATTCATTAAATCCCAATCCTGACCTTGAAAAGACGGAATACTTTCCTTGCTAAACTAGTTGATTTGTCAACATTTTGGGCCGTCCCAGGCTGCCCATCACTCAGGAATTTTGAACCATACTGTATAGCCCTACATATCTTGTCCCTTGCCTCTGCTTTGTTCAAATACAAGACTGCAAACGCAAGCTCTGCTCGGGCGATATCTAAGGTGCTCATTTTACTCTAAGGATACTGCAAAATGATAAAAACACATGGTTGAAGCATAACACTGTTAATCTCTCTCATCAACCCAGAGTATTTGCTATACTACTTAAAAAAGAAAAACTATTAGATGAGCTCCCCACGGTGTGGGTTCATTCCATCAGTTGCATGTTTTCTTTCAAGAAGTTCACAAGGTTTGCAGGAGAGTGTTACAGGGGAAACCAACTTGACAACTCAAATATAGGAATAGTGACCAGCTTGGACATGTGATGATAAAATAACACACAGAAATATACTCAAATGACACCATTAATCAATATCATCTGAGAAGCATGTGACCAGAATTAAGGAAAGGAAGCTGACTGCAGGACAGCAGGAGAAAGAGGTACAAGGAATATCACAAAGCTATATGTTTACGGAGAAGTATATTCATCTTAAATTAGACCAAAACAAGGGAAGAAAAGCACATTCTACAAACCAGCGGAGGTCACTATATAGTATTATCATGTGTCAGGGAGGCAGCCTATGCAATAAATCTAAGAGCCTAAGTCAAGATTACTGATATAGCGATAACGATGAGCCAACTGGGAATAAGCTAGTTTTAGGTGTCCTGGACCTTCAATATTATCCTTTTGCATCAAGCAGAAAATACCGTTTTGCACACACCAAAAATCTTGTGCGTGCATACAGTATGGATGAAGAACCATCCATCTTTAAAATAATCGGGAAGTCAACGCAGGAATGTGTTTCATTGCTGTCTTTATTGTGAGCTAACTCACTTTCTCCAGTTGTTCATAAGAGTCAGTTTTCACAATATAACAACTCTTGCAAACTGAAGGGGAGCCTTGGAGCAACGGTATAGTTGTCTCCGAGTGACCTATAGGTCACGGGTTCGAGCTGTGAAAGCAGTCACTAATGCTTGCATTAGGGTAGATTGTCTACATCACACACTTGTGGTCCGGCCCTTCCCTGGACCTTGCGTGAACGCAGGATGCTTTGTGCAACCAGGCTGCCCTTTTCAACAACTCTTGCAAATTGTGTATCTAGTTTTTCTTTCACATTGCTCAACCCATTAATTTGTTTATTAACATAACTATGGCTCCTACTATACTCTCTCTCTCTCACTCTGCACCTTTTACAGCCGCGTCGGTGCAGCTTCAGAGGCACTCAAGTTGCAATGTGAAAATAATAATTGTTACTACAAACAATACCTCACAGATCAATCTGCTTCACTTATCATCTAGTATCACATTACTCCCCCCCCAAAACCCCACACCCAAGAAATCCAATTTAATCCACAAAGTTGTGTTTATCCCAAGGGGCCAGAGTTCTGTGCATCGGGTTGCCATTGTCACATCTTAAACATGAAGCCCCAGAACATAAATAAAATTTGAATTAAGCCACCACAAGGTTGACTTCCCTTAAAACATACTCATTCCTCTTCAATTCACCCAGCTGACACACTTACCCAATACACTTGAGCTCATCCCAAATATAGCATTTCATTTTCAGTACAAGTCGTCAAAACCAAAACCATGATATGATAGTGAACGGTCAAATTTCAGATAAATGACCATCTTTACCTCAGAAATCCATAACCACAGGAAAAAGCCTTAATTTCAATTAAATCAAGTGAACCTCAGAAAGTAAATACAAGAAATTCAACTAAAACTATATAAAGATTCATGCTTTTGATAGGCAAAAGATCAAATTCCATACATTTGACCATATTTACCTCAGATACTAAATAAACACCAACACAACCATTAATTTCAATTAAATCAAGTGAACCCCAGAAAGTAGATACAAGAAAATTCACTAAAAGCTACATAAAGATCCAAGCTTTTGATAGGCAAAAGGTAAATTTTCATATATTTGACAATCTTTACCTCAAAAATTAAATAAACACCAACGTAAATATTAGTTTCAATTAAATCAAGTCAACCCCAGAAAGTAGATACAAGAAAATTCACTAAAAACTACATAAAGATCCGAGCTTTTGATAGGCAAAAGGTCAATTCCATATATTTGACCATCTTTACCTCATAAATTAATAAATACCAACATAACATTAATTTCAATTAACCAAAGTGAACTAAATACAAGAAAAATTCACTAAAAACTACATAAGATTCCAGCTTTTGATAGGCCAAAACGTCAATTCGATATATTTGTCCACTAAATAAATAAACACTAACATAAACATTAATTTCAATTAACCAACGTGATTCCCAGAAAGTAAACTCAGCTAAAAACTAGATAAAGATTCAAGCTTTTGATAAGTGAAATAAAACCCAAGAATCAAAGATTCAACAGCTCCCCTATGAAAAAACAAAAAGCTCCCCTAAAGAAACTGCAATAGAATTTACCCCAGAAAACAAGAATCTTTATAACTGAGATGAAAGATGAAGAAAAGGTCAAGTTTAAATGGGAAAAAAAGAATATTTACAGCATAGAGTAGCATACCAAATGAGAAGAAATAGTCCAAAGCAGAAAGCTGGGGTTCGTCAATTTTGTACAGGAAGATACACATGTAAGCAGGTAAGTATATAAATATTTAGAAGGAGACAGAGGGCTTACTGGGGTTTGTGCCACAACTCTTTTGCCTCGAAGTTCTCAATTCCTTTATCTCTCATGCGAAATATAAATAGTAGGAGTAGGAGTACAAATGTAGAATGCTGTTCCTCTTAATCTTGTAATCTTGTTCCCATGATTTGATTGATAGAAAGGGTAAGATTGGGAGACAATTTTTGATAAGGGCTTGGTTGGTCCTCTCTTTTTCCTTTTTATATGTTTTTTTTTTAAAATTGAATCAGATTGTGCACAAGTGTAATAATTTTGCCTATTGAGATTTAGACGCATAAGAAAAAATTACCTAATATTCTTTACTCCCTCCGGTCCATTTTAATTAATTTTTAGTTATTTTAACTCATATTAAGGAATACATCTTTTAGCATTAATTAATAATAAAATTAATTATATTAACCTTAATTTGGTCATTAAAAATATAATAATTACTCTCATGCTCTTTACTCCAAGGACAACTTTGAAAAAAAAAATTAATTCCTTCTTGATATTTTAAAAAAAATAATATAATAAACCACAAAAAGGCCAAAAAATTAATTAAAATAGACCAAAAAAAATATATCGATTAATTTGAACTTGAAATCTCATAATTTTTTCTTTCTTTTTTTGGTTTAGCATTGAAAGAGTATTTTTCCTTGGATAAGATATTGTAAAGCATTTTTTGTAAAGAAATATTTGCCTTGTTAAGATGTTTTAATAATTAAAGGTAGCTAAACAGGAAATACATTTCCTAAAAATATTACAGCTTGTTTGGATCGTTGTTACCCATTGTATCGTATTATATTATTTTCCCAAAATAATGTTTGTTTTGATTGTTTAGTTAAAATTGTCTGTATTATATTGTTAAATCCATAGTTTCGGAATAATGAAAAGTCTCATTTTTTAAAACAACTGATTTGGTGTGGTGGGATCGTTTCCTATTTTTTTTTCTAATTATGTCCTAACTTATTACTTTATAATTCTATTTTACCCTTTACCTTTTTTTATTTTAAATAATAGCAAAGTCTCTTTCTCATATAATTTTATAATAGAATTCTACGTGAAGTCTAATAACCTATATAAATTCTCAAAGACAGCATCCCAAATATAAGCTATATACATGAAGTCTAATAACGTGAAAATCTCGTTGCTTTTGCCGCTTCCAAACTCTTCAGGTATAGGTTTTCCCTAACTATTGTTTTATTCTTTCTTCTACTTTGATTTGTAATTCCAATTCTAATTATTTTATCTCCAATTAGCTTTATGATATTGGTTGTGAGGAAATATTACTTATGATCTAAATTCTAAATGGAGTCTACTTAGTATTTTTTTTTTTTATTATTATGATCTAATTATGAACATAGTGTATTTATTATTATTTTTAATATTATTAACTTGTTCCACTAATTTCGATAGGATTTGCATGAATTTAATTGCTTAACTTATATATAAGACATAATTGGTGATAAATTAGTAGAAATTGGTTTTCTTAAATAATTTTTATATGTAAGTCTTGATAAACTAAATATTTAAAACAATTGAGGGTATTTTAGTAAACTTATAAGTTACTGTACAATACGATACATTCAAACCAAACAGCAAAATGTTATTTAACAACAATAAACAATACAGTCTATCCAAACATTGTATTCATAAAACGATACGATACAATACAATATAGTATAATACGATACATTATAAAATGATGAGTAACAATGATCCAAATATAATGTTAGTCTATCCGTCTTCATTTATGATGCCTTTTAAAAAATATATATATACCTTTCTATATTTTAAAATAAATTCATTTTAAATTTTCTATTTTACTTTAAACTTCATATCAAGTCAACCACTCTCAATAAATCGAGATGGGTTTTGTCACACTAAATATAGTGAAAAGGCACAAAATACGAAATAAAAATTCATGACAAAAATTAAAAATAAAAGTTGGGGTTTTTACTTACATAATTTGACTTTCACGGTGGTAACAACAACAATACTATCTCTAATTCATAAGTATTAGTATTTGATTTTTAATGATATTTTTGCACACCTCTTAAATTCGACATTTAACAGCATTTGTCGTTGAATATTTGTTTAAGTTGCATTTTATTTCTACTTAAACATCTTATTTAATTAAAACATCACTAATTGAAAAAATAAAGGTATATCTAAAAAAATGACCTGTATACTATTTCTCAAACGTCTAATATTTTATACAAATTCAGTTGGAAAAAGCGACTAATAATTGAGATAAGAGCGGATAATAATTATGAAAAAACTTCAAAATAAAACTAGGATTTATTGCTTATATAAATTTGACTTTCACGGGGGTAACAACAACAATACAATATCTAATTTACATTGTGTGTTTTTTAATGTAATATTTTTGCATACCCCGGAGAAAAATGCTTAACAGCCTTACCTACTGAATATTTGTTTAAATTGCTTTTTATCTTTTCTTAAAACGTTTTATTTGGTTAGTATATATATTCCTTCAGAACAATAAGGATAGGATATATTTGAAAAAGAATGATAGATAACTTCTCATTTTGAAGGGGCGGTCTATGCATTTGGCCATGGGGGTTCTCTACTTAGCTTCACTATTAAATTTTCTTTTATTTCCTGCATATTTGAGTTTAGTCAAGTGAGAATTATTAATTAAATTATAGGAATACCATTCTGGTCAGTTAGCTCTCTTGCAAAAAAAGAAAGAAAAAAAATCTCTTCTCTTTTTTTGCCAGTTCTTTATTTCTTTAAATTTTTTATTGCCGGAAATTTCAGATTGGTCACATGCAAAATAATTGAGGATACTTCCTTCATTTCAATTTATCGGATATTTTTTCTTTCTGCTATCTTGAAAAGAATGACAATTTATCCTATTTAAAAAAATAATTTAATTATAAACTTTGCATTTAATGAGAAAATATACAATCACACAAATATCTATTATTTGTTTAAATTATAAATTTTACTTTTTTTCTTAAACTTGGTGCTAAATTGAAAAACATCATATAATTTAAAATAGAGGGAATACTAGTTTGGTCAAAGAACTCATTTTCATAACCCTCTAAGCTTTAGAAATGTAGTAATAAAGATTAAATTGAGAGAACTTCCTTGAGGCTCTTCTCATTTGCCTCGTCATCGTCATTAGAAATTTCTCTTCTTTTCTTTTTTTTATCAGATTCTTTATTTCACCATTTAAAAATATAAATCAACTGTTAAGCTCTCTCACAAGTTTTTCCTTCTATATTAATCAATATATTTCTTACACAGTTTTGTTTTGATTATTTCAAATGTATTTCAATTCAGTCGATTTATCTTCAATAAGTTTGATTACTCAAAAATATAAAGAACGTTCTGAAGATGTTTTCAATTTTTTTTTTGAAAATGAATGAGCTATACCTGTGAGAAATATGTAATCAAGGATTAGGGGTGACTCAACGAAGTTGGTGGCCTAAAGCCAAATTGTATTAAGAGGCCTATTTCACAAAATTCATATAACAGTGAGACACAAAAGATCTTCTATTCTAATCAATGGTTCAATTAAACACGAGAAAGTAGCTAAATCAAAGAAACAGAGTTTGAAATTGGAAAGTGAAATCTCAAAGTCATGTGAAAGAAAGGAGGAAAAATTAGAACCGAAGAGGAAAATAAATATACTACTAACAAGACCGAAATTTATCGTTGTTTACTCACTCATCTGTGCATTCTTAACCAAATAAAAAAATATTAAAATTTGGACTCTTAAGAGTAATCGCATAAGATATATAATACATAATAATATAGTATAATATTTTTGAGGCCCTCTAGAATTTGGGCCTAAGGCAAAGGCTTGAGCAGCCTTACCCTGCAGCCGGCACTGTCAAGGACATCGTTGATAGATTATTATAAGCAGCAGAAATAATCCCAATATCAAAATCACATGTAATCTAGACAATTAGCATATACAGAGTATTCTGGGTTATCTCTTGAAGCATGAACACAACCCTTTAGTCATGTGAGCCTTCAATTTCACATCGTCTCAATGAAAACTCCACCACCCAATACGATCATGATCTCCGAACGTTCCACGGTCTTCTACTGTGTTACCCAAATAATATCGGCAAATAGTAATTTCGTGTGGACGAAATTTCTAGGAAAACTTGGCTGAAATTTTAGGCCACCACGTTCTACTCCCTCTAGGTGAAAAATCTTATGTATTTATAGCACAAGTTTTAAAGGTTAAAACTCTTTTCCAAAACATGTTGGATTTTCTTTTCCACTAGGAAAATGATTCTTTTATTTCCTATTATTTAGGCACAACAGGGACCATATAATTTAATTAACAAGGCTTTCATATGGAATTAATTTATAATTTTCGAAATTAATATCCACCATTATTAATTACGAATTATTCCACCAAAAATTCATAATTGCACTCCTTATTCAATTTTAAAATTCATCAATTAAATCTTATTTAACTCCCCATGTTAAGATTCAGATACTAATCAATTAAATTAAATTACTGACGATTTAATTTATTGATTATTTTTTTTAGACTTTCGCTTAACTTATTTAATTCACCGGTCGGGTTTACACATGAAAACTTATAATCTTTCATAAAGGTGTATCATCTATCTCTAAACCGACACATGAATTCCATCAACTAACTATTATTTCGCTAATGTACATTATTATTATCCAATTTATCAGGCATATTGACCCACAAAAGAATCTCGCCTTTTAATAAATTAAAACAATAATAATATACACAACTAATAATAATTATATCGAGATTAAGAGTATAAGTATATTTAATGGGTAGAGAATTTATTTTATTAAGTCAGTATAAAATACTTATCTCTACTTGGTCCGTTCAATACATACAAAATGTACTAGCACAAGAAGTTGGAATTAAACCATTCTCATAATCAAGATAAATTATATTTAATCTTGTGCTACAATCATTCATGATGGTTTGTCCAATTCCATCATTAGATTGTGAACTCAAACTTTATACATATAAGAACCGATGATTTAATCTTTCGTGTATAACCTAAACTCTCTATACTAAATCATCTATTATATAAGCAAAGGACACAGACTAATATATGATCTATTTAAACCTTTATTAAAATTGAATAAATAACTGTTCCATAATAAAATCTATATCCAAACCAAACACATGGTTAATAGTATATATCCCAACAATCTCCCACTTAGACTTTTAACCATGACAATTATTAGAATATACTATATCTAAATGCATGATTAATAGTATATGCCCCAATAATCTCACACTTAGACTTATAACTATGCATCTACAACTTTCTCATGCATTCTTTTTATATGACTATTAAAAGTCTCCACAAAATAAGATTTTCTTAAAGAATCGTGCCAAGTTATTTTCTAATGCAATCTTTGTCCAGCAGTACTTTGTCGTAACTATCTAGTTTGGTATTAAACACTTCAGGGATCCTGTTACCGAAACTATCCCAAAAGTGTACACCGAACTATGATTTTCCTTAGTATTCTCCCACTACGACGAAGTACTACTAATATTACCTTCATTACCTTACGGTATTAAAATATTAGTGACTTTTTATTATAGTGTTTACTGTTCAAATATCACTCCCACTAGATATAGGCATATTCCGTCTATTAATGTTCTCCCACTACTTAAATGCAATGGAACGTCAATTCTGACATGTGATTTTTAATGTTCTTGAACATCTAGTTATTTCTTTGCCTAGGTCCTGAGTTTATTTTTTTGTAAAACTAGTTTACTTCTAGGAACATAGCTTATTAAATAATCCTTATCTAGAAAGATGAATTTGTTTGAACAATTGCCTTATTTACATTAGGGCAATAAAATAAACCTCCATTCCTTTTCTTGGATATTCAATATATATGCACATATCCATTCTTAATTACAACTTATATATCCGCTTTCCCTTTCAGCACATGTGCTGGACAATCCTATATCCAAACATGCCGCAGACTGAGTTTACATTTAGTCCATAGTTCTATAGATGTCATAGGTACTAACTTATAAGGAACTAAATACAGAATGTAATTTGCATTTCCAGGAAATATTCCTAAAACAAACAAGGCAAATCTGAAAAATACTTCATTAATCTATCCATATCTAAAAGAGTCTTACTTCTTCTTTCTACCACAACACTCTATTATGGAGTTCTCGGTGTAGATAATTGAGATGTAATCCCTTACTCTGATAAGTAACAAAGAACTCTTTAGAGAGGTAGTTGCCACTACAATCAAATTGTAATGACTTAATATATTTTCTTGGTGCTTCGCCGCCTCAAGTCTTAAAAGCCTTGAATTACTCAAATCATTTAGACTTACGGTGCTTCAAATAAATATATTAATACTTTGATTAACATTTATGAACGTCACAAAAATACTCAAAATAATTTATTGCCAGTATGTTCATTGAACCATATAAATCAGAAGAGATTCATTCTAACTTATCACCAACTTTATTTTCTTTTGAAGGGAAATATCCTTTAGTCAATTTTTCTTCTAGACAGGATCCACAAGTTGGTAGTGCCTCTACTTTCAATGAACTTTAAGGTCCATCTTTGACCAACTTGAAATCCTATCTAGATTAATATGACTTAGACAGAAGTGCACAGATAAGTTTTACTCAATTTTGAAGAATATTTTCTCTTATGAGATAGACTAATATTGTTATGTTCAGGAGAGATATTAATTAACAATAACGCGGTCATGCATTCATGTCACAAGAGATACAATGTTTATCAAGCTCAATAATACATGAGTTATTCAAAAAAATAAACCAAATATCTATATCTTATTTTGCCTAGAAATCGGAATTAAATTTCTTCTAACAATAAGGTACATATATTGCATCCTTTAAATTAATGTCTTATCAATATCAAAAGGAAATTTTAACAAGTAATACGATAAATTGCATGAAGTCATTGTGGAATTGAGATATAAAACATTAAATAGATTATAATAAGTCAAAACACTGAATTTTATATATATATATATATATATATATATAGAGAGAGAGAGAGAGAGAGAGAGAGAGAGAGAGAGAGAGAGACATACACACACACACATACACTTACATGCATCACAAATAATAAATTTTGATGGGAAAAGAATCATTCATGCAAAGTATATTATATAATACAAGAATTATATAATCCAAAAAGAAATAGAACCAGATCAGATGGAGAGCATACTGTTATTTTCAGTCAATTGTATATAACCATTTAATACTAAAATTTCAAACACACTACACATATATGTATTCATGCATCTTGAATAGCAAATTTCGATGGAAAAAGACCTACTCATGCAACATACACATGTAATGCCAGATTATTCACTCAAATAAATTAAAACAGACCCAACTCAGATGGAGAGTATACTGTTAATTTAAGTCAAATGAACATCATAATTAATAGCTCTAGTTCCATTGATCCAACACGTATACTCAGATGGATAGTAAGTACATGAAATCAATTACTAGCATTTCACCTAGTGCGCTTATAATAAATTTATCCGATATAGAGAAAGACCTAAAGTCAACGCGTAAATTTATTACTCGCTTGAAATTAATAGTAAAAGACTATAGAAATATATTTGTATCGCCACTTGATCATGATTGCATTTTAACTACAAAATTGATTCAACCTTTAAACTCAGATGGAGAGTCAATAACTAGTAACTACCCAGTGAGTTCATAATAAATTTATCCGATATGAAAGAAGATCTAAAGTCAACGTGTAAATTTATTACTCACTTGAAATTAATAGTGGAAGACCATAAGGGTTAATTCCTATTACCACTTGATCACAATCACGGAATTTTCTCTAAGGATTAAGTTTCATATTAAAAAAAAATGCTCAAACCCATCTAAACAGTCTTAAAATGCTAAAATTAACGTTTTTCACTGTATAGAAGTGAGTATTGATCACTAGGTTGTTTTTGATAAACCTATCAAATTTCATATCAATTGGAGACCGTTAAAATCACAATCTCCAAAACCGCGACCAAATTTGGGAAATTGCCATTTTAAACATTTTTAAGAATATACAATATGACCTACATTCTTATCATATATTAATTCATGTCAAACCAACATGTGTTATGTTATGCGGCGCCTTCCTGAAGTTCCTTGGAAGGGCGACGTAAGGCTAAGCAACCGATGTCAGTACGGTTGCTGTCCGCCAACTGAGGTCCCCTCCGTATGCTAGACTAGATTGTCAGTGCCGTACGGGAAAACCAATGTCATGAGCAATTGAAAGAGAGCAGAAAAGAGAATTGAGAATGAAAAAAAGCTTGATTGCATTGAATGAAAGCTATTACAGAAAACAAGACGGTGTCGGGGGGGAGGGGGGAGACACCAGTACAGAGAATTATTTGCTTGCTTGAAAGTTTTGATTGCTTGGTCCCCCTTAATAATGCTTAAAAAAAATAAACCAAAGTTACATGACTAGATCTATGAAAACTGAAAAATCACACTTAAAGAAAATGCAGCAAAACTACTCTATATTTACAATGAAAAGGACTTAGTCTTCTACAAAGCAGCAACAAGTCCGTTGGCAGCAACTTTGTCTTTAGCATCATGGTCTGCGCGCGCGGCATTGTCTACGCGCGTGATGCTGTTGGCATCTGCCTGTGGCTGGGCGCTGGCGATGGCTATCGGTGGGGCGACAGAGGCACATGCACGCTTGTCACTTGGAGCTGCCGAGACCATGGGGCCGACCGTGGCGACGGGCATTGGGAGGCTGGCCAGGACGCCACGGGACGCGTCCAAGGGGTCATGGGGCATGGTTGGAAAACCGCCCATGACATTCTCCCCCACCTGAGTTGGCGACATCCTCGGCGCCTTACTTGCAAGGTAATCATCAATCAGGCTCTTGTAGGCTTTGAGGTTTGTTCCCCTCTCCCAAGTATTCTCCTCTGCATCACATCCCTGCCATTTCACCAAGAACTCCTGGTGATCTTTTCTTGAGGCGGGAATCACTCGATCATCAAGAATAGCTTCAGCACGCCTTTTCCCGGTTGAATTGGGGCCTCGAATACTTGGTATTGTGAGTTGGCTTCGTGAAGGATCCTCCATATCTTCCCGAAAAGGTTTCAGGAGACTGACATGGAAAACAGGATGGATTTTCCACCAAGCTGGGGTATCCACCCGGTATGCAACTTTCCCAATGCGCCTTTCAATGGACAAGGGTCCAATATATTTTTGCAATAGGCGAGGGTCATGGACCCCTGCAAACAAGTACCGCTTTGGGATTTTGACCATCACTTTGTCTCCCACCTGGTATTCAACAAAGCGGCGATTCTGATCAGCATGCCTCTTCATCCGCTTTTGGGCTTTGACAAGATAGCTCCGCACTATCTCCAAATTTTGCTTCCATTCTTTTGAGAAGCTAGCAGCCCGAGGAGATTTTGACATATTTGGTGCATTCACTGTGTGTGGGAGTAGCAGTTGCTGTCCGGTAACAATTTCAAAAGCACTTTTATTGGTACTTGAGCTCTTTTGTGAATTGAAACACAGTTGAGCATCATCCAGAAGCTTCACCCAATTCTTCTGCCATCCGGTCACAAAGTGCCGGAGATATTCCTCTAGCATGCCATTGAATCGCTCCATCTGGCCATCAGATTACGGATGAAAACTTGAGCTATGACTCAATTTTGACCCGAGGCACTTAAAGAGTTGGGTCCAAAAATTGCTAGTGAAGCGTGAGTCGCGATCACTAACAATGTCTTTAGGTAAGCCCCAATATTTGACGACATGAGAGAAGAATAGTCGAGCTGTATCTTCTGCTGATATATATTGTGGGGCTGCTATAAAGGTAGCATACTTGGAAAACCGATCCACCACAACCAAGATAGTTGTGAGATCTCCGACCTTGGGCAATCCGGTGATGAAGTCCAGGGAAACGCTTTCCCAAGGTCTTTTTGGTACAGCTAGTGGTTCCAAGAGCCCTGCCTGCGTCAAGCGGTCTGACTTATCTTTCTGGCATACTAGACAAGTCTTCACATACTGAGCGACGTCATCGACCATTTGAGGCCAATAATATGCACGGCGAAGTAATGCCATGGTGCGTTCCTCGCCGGGATGACCGGCCCACAAAGTATCGTGGCATTCTGCAAGAAGAGCCCGTCGCAGATCTCCTCCTTTAGGAACATAAAGTCGGTTCCCTTTCACCTTCAAGAAACCATCTTCGGTGTAGAACTGGCGAGTCTTGCCCTGTCCTACCAAATCAACCAAATACTGTGCAGCAGGATCCTTGATGAGTAGATCCTGTATCTGGTCTTTTATGGTGGTGGTTACTTCGCTTCCCTTTAGGGCGGCTAGTACACACATCGATGCTAGATCAGCCCTCCGACTGAGTGCATCAGCAACATGATTGGTCTTTCCACTTCGGTACTCCAGGTTGAAGTGAAATTCCGCTAGGAGTTCCTGCCACCTAGCCTGTCGACCATTCAGCTTTGGCTGGGTCATGAAATGGCTAACGGCTGTGTTGTCTGTCTTGACCACGAATGGGGCTCCCAGTAGATAATGCCTCCAAAGGCGTAAGCAATGAACGACAGCTAATAATTCTTTCTCATGAGCGGCATAGCGCCGCTCTGCATCCTTCAGTTTCCGGCTCTCGTATGCTACGGGATGCCCTTCTTGTAGCAATACTCCACCAAGTGCATAGTCAGAGGCATCCGTTTGCACTTCGAATGGCTTGGCCAAGTCGGGGAGGGCTAAGACTGGGCTACTAGACATCGCCATCTTCAATGCGTCGAAGGCCTCTGCCCGCTTGGGGCCCCAATCCCACGGGGTGGCCTTCTTGAGAAGTTCTGTCAGCGGCACTGCAATGAGGGAGTAACTTTTCACAAAACGCCGATAGAAGTTGCATAGACCAAGGAACGACCTCAAGGCATGTATATCCTTAGGAGGCGGCCATTCTGTAATGGCCTGAATCTTCTGCTGGTCCATCTTGATCCTCCCTTCCTCGATGACATGTCCGAGGAAGTCAATTTGTTTCTGAGCAAAGGAGCACTTGGAAAGCTTCGCATATAATTCGCGCTCCCGCAATCGGGCTAAGACCTTCCGCAAATGCTCCAGGTGTTCTTCCAGTGTCTGGCTATATACCACAATGTCATCCAAATAAACCACGACGAATTCATCAATGTATTCTCGGAAGACTTGGTTCATCAGGGTGCAAAATGTGGCTGGCGCGTTAGTCAAGCCAAAGGGCATAACCAGGAAGTCGTACGACCCATATCTTGTCACACAGGTCGTCTTGTGCTCATTACCATCTGCAATCCAAACTTGCCAATAACCTGTCCTCAGGTCTATTTTGGTGAATACCGTCGCACCACCCAGTCTATCAAACAAGTCTGCCATTAGCGGAATAGGATACTTGTTTTTCACGGTGATTTTGTTTAGAACACAGAGTCGTAAACTACCATCATGTTTCTTTTGGAATAGCACAGGGGACCCGTATGGGGACTTGGAGGGCACAATAATCCCTGTGTCTAGCATTTCCGTCAATTGTCTCCGAAGCTCGGAGAGTTCGGGTTGTGACATTCTGTACGGCGCCCGGGCAGGTGGCTTCGCACCCGGCACCAACTCAATCTCATGGTCCACAGTTCGCCTAGGCGGAAGGTGCTTTGGCATGTCTTATGGCATGATGTCTTCAAATTCCATAAGCAACTCCTTCACGGGTGCAGGAATGGACCCGAGGAGCGTTCTATATCTTCCATGCAGAGGGTAGCCAGGAACGTGGGTTCATGTCTTTTTACCCCCTTCTTCAACTGCAAGGCCGAGATGTTTGTTACATCCCGCATTTTCGTACGATAAAGGTTCATCGTAAGTTAATCGACGCAAGTTCGGGAATGAAATTATTTCGTGATTATAAGCATTATGCTATTTTAAATAAGTGATGAGTAAATTGGTGAAGGTGAGAAGGTAAGAAAATTGAAGAAAATGAATTTCGTCGAAGTTTGACATTTTGGGATAAAATATGGCCCAAGCTAAAATACCTGATATTTATGGACTACTACCATACAAGGTGCCACATGGCCATGATAGCGAGGTGTATAAGGTATGATAAAAAATGAGCAATATTTTAAGTAATTTGGGATAATTCTTAAGTATGTGGGTAATTGGTTAATTATTGGTTTGTGGGAGATTAACAAGTTAATTAAGAAATTTGTGGATAATCTTAATCAAGTTTTGGATAAGTTTAATAGCCAATAACGTGGCAGCAACTTAAAGATATTTGATGACTCTTCATTTTAGGCAACCAAATTAGATAACACATGGACTACATTTCTTAGTCATCCGTAACTTTGCCTCAAGGTCTCCGTAATTTGTCCCCAGATGGAGCAATTTATATTGGTAGTCACTTGCTCTTGTTAAAAGCCTGGTTTTATTTAAAGTAGAATATATTTAAGTGACAAATAAGCTTCACGCAAAGTGCAATCTAGTTAGAAACAATTAGACAGAATTTCAAGTCATCCTTCAGTTGTTCTTGTAAAAAGCTCTCAACCAAGTTAACTTTTAAGCCATTCTTAGTTGCAAGAGTTGGCAGAAAAATTGAAAAGTATGAAAGCACCACAATATGATGTTGTATGTTACAACAGAGAGTCATATGAGCAACGCCAAGACCTTCGACAATCTAAATTAACGTGAGATTTTACAATTTTAAGGGAGTACGGTGCAACCTTTTCCAAGAATATCATACGAATTTTTGCCTACTCCAGGTATGTAAAGGCTAAGCTCTTCATTCATTTTGCATGATCTCGTAATTACACAAGTTTGATAACGAGGTATAAAGAAAAAACTTCATGTCCCGGAATTTACGTATATTTTTCCTAGTCTTGTAAGTACAATATACAATTAAGTATTTCCTTCTTCCAGTCAAGAGAGCAGAGAGTCTATATATACAGTATTATAGTATATTCATTACCATCGAGCTATAATCGATGGGCAGGCCCTTATTGGGCAACCTCTAATCAGATGGTAAGTTATATACCGAGCCTACTGTGGCCGAGCGCCTATGAGCGAGCCCAGTTGGCCGAGATACAGAGCCTAGTATGGCCGAGCGCCTATGAGCGAGCCTACTACGGCAAAGAAGTTATATATATACCGAGTCTTATAAGGCCGGACACCTATTTTACTTACTATATTGAGAGAGTTGAGTCAGTATCAGCAGGTACGCATATCTTCAGATTATCATTGACTTCCAGTTGCTTTCAGTTATTATATTATCAGTTCAGTTTCAACTTTCAGTATAGTGCCTTACATACTCGGTACATTATTTCGTACTGACGTCCCTTTTCCTGGGGGCGCTGCATTTCATACGTGCAAGTTCATACAGACAGACGTGTATACCTCCTCATTAAGTGTTGCCCGAGTTCAGCTTGATCGGTAAGCTCCATGCCTTTCGGAGTTGCCGGGTCTAGAGCAATAGAGGCTTGTAGACATATCCTGTCAGTTAATACAGTATGTTGGGCTTGTAGGCCTTTTATGTATATTTTGTTTGATTGTCAGCTGTAGTAGTTATGACGGCCTTGTCGGCCCAGCTTTTTAGTGACATTTAGTCAGTATTCGCAATTGTCTTGCATTGTGGCCGATGGCCAAAGTATGATATCATATGTTCAGAGTCCCTTAGTCGTAAGTTGGTACGCGAGGATAGGTGAGGCACCGAGTGCCAGTCTCGCCCCTCCAGGTTCGGGTCGTGACAAAAGTGGTATCAGAGCAGTTCTGTCCTAGGGAGTCTACAAGTCGTGTCTAGTAGAGTCTTATTTATGGGTGTGTCGTGCACCACACTTATAAGCAGAAGGCTACAGGGCATTTAGGACTATCACTATTTCTTCTTACTCTAGATCGTGTGGTAGAGCTCAGTTGTAAGAACTCAATTCCTAAACTCTATCTTATTCGTAATACAACGATGCTTACATCCAGAAAGACAGTTGGTAAGAGATATAGCTGTGGAAGAGTTGAGTCAGAGGAACTCAATTTTTGCATCATGCTTGTGATGGATAAATATGAGGTATTCAGCAGATCATGTGTATACTAAGATGTGTAAGCCTCTTGATAAGGAACCTTAAGGTAATAATATTTATCCACCTTTATGGTGAAAGACAATGAGAGATTCAGAAGATAAATACAAATTTGAAGAAGTAAAAGAAGCAAGATGAAGAAGGGTACGAGGTACCCAGTTAATAAAGATGATCATTATTTACTATTCAGGAAGAGAGATATAAGCATTCTAAGTTACCTTCAACAGTAACAAAGGTATGTGCAATCAGCCACATCCATCTCAGTTATGCCCAATGGGGGCTAACATGTTTAGTTTAAGAAAAGGACAGGATATTAGGATCCGGCTGGGGTTAGAGTAACCCAAAATGGTAAATGGATTGTTTATGTTAGTTGGCATTTCTAAAGGATATTACAAAGGTGCTAATAGATCTCCTTGTGAGGCACCTTGATGGTGCACCCTAAAATAGTACAGCTAGACAGGAGAACTACAAAGATAAGCACTGGAAGCCTGGAAGGGATAACTATTACCTTAGTGTGGCTCCCATCCCTGGTAGAAAGAGAATATTAGGCAATTCTAGGAGCCAGTGGATGGAGCAAAAGGGGCTAAAAGCAAAAGAATGTCTTGTTCGAGTTTTCAGAATAAAGTGATAGACATAAATGTTAGCGGGAAATAAGAAAAGAGTTAATGAAGCATTATGAGTAAGATATGTTACATGGATGACAACGGTGGATCAAAAAGATGACAGTATTATAGAGTCTATTGTCAATTGAAGGAAAAGACGAGAGGTGACAGGCCTTGAGACAACAAAAGAATATAGGCCATAAAGTCATATCCCTATTTCAAGAAATAAGTTCGTGACTCCAACGCGACTATCAGAAGGAAAAGTTAGACCCCAGAACAATAGAAATCAGTATGGGCTGGTGAACAAGATAAACTAAACATGAATTAGGGACTGAGTGGTTGGATAATAGTCAGCTTCATGAGAATTTCAGATTTCATTCCGGCGATAATAGAGTGGACAACAGAAGAAGATTCATGAGAAATTCAGAGAATGGTCATTCAGGAAGACGCTTCCCTAAAGCAAGCAAGGTGAGTAAAGTTAAGCTTAAGGGACTTTATGTGCCAGTTACACTAAGTGTCACCCTCGCGAGTGAGGAATTTCATTATCCTTGGTACTGAAGGATTACTGCGAGGCGAGTAAGGATCATCGATGATGTGAAAAGATGCCAAAGATGAGAGGGTAAAACATCTATACGTAGATCATCGTAGCACTAAATCTTAGTGCTCCCCTAAAGGGGGAAATATGGTGTGATGTGGAATTAGGTCAGAATTAAGTGGTTCTAGTAACTATGGAAATGGTAAAGGAAGAATGTGATAAGAATGAGAAAGGGATAAGATTGCACTTATTCAAGTCCTGCAGATACGCTACGATTCCACAAAATTATGCAAAAACGACATCAAGGAGAGGAGGTAAGGGTTCCTGCTTGAGATGTTATCGATAGATAAGGAGCCAGTGCGGGACGTAAGTTAAGATAAAGAAAATGACCCATGAAAGATTACGCAGAATATTGATATGAGAATGAGCCAATGAGTAGTTAGTAGTTGATTCAGGAAGATCCTAGTTATGGCTATACAAGAGGATACAGACAAATCAATAGATCGTACAAGATAAACGGAGTGAACCCCGACATAGGGAATTCAGTCTCGCAGATATGACATCGTGACCTTGAGAAATATTCGGATAGGAGTTGGGGTAGTTAAAGATACCATATGAGTGTTAAGGGAAGACAGTCAAAACTTCAGTTTGGGAGCAATCGCACAAGCATATAAGTATGGAGGTAAGTAACTAAGGAATTTTATATGTGAGTACGAACATTAAAAATTCCATCGAGTATACGATATAATAAGCTCGCAGCCTTGCAAGAATCAGAGGGTCCTCCCTAAGTACTACAATGAAAGACTAGCGGAGGAAATAAGGAATAAGGCTTTAACCAAGCACAGTCACCTAAAGAGGAAATGGTCAGGTAACAACAGTCTCACAACAACATTGTATGCACTCCATCAGCAGGTGGCACCTATCGTGGCTAATGAACGGGAAGAAAAAAAAAATATATATATATATATATATATATCAAAATCAAAAGGTGATATTCAAGATCATATGGGTTGTATGGAATTCCAATACGTGTGGGCACTAAAATAAGCTAAGTATGCACGCAACAAGGAGGCAGAATGACCAGGAAAAGCAATTGCTTGCATTTAAAGAAAGTTGAGAAGGAATGAAAGGAATTATTCGATCAATGATCCAGAGATAATTACATAATGAATGTACCTAAGATTTTGGAGTATTATCCATGCGGCATATATGTTGACAATCATACAGCCGCAGAAGATTTCGGTATAGGTTAAAAGAAAGAATTGAGCCCAGGTCATAGACAAAATATTGAATTGTTATAAGATTGTATCATGTATATTCCATAGCGTCCATGAAGGGCTAAAGTAATAACTACTGCCATGAGCTGCAGATCGGAAGATAGCTTAAGCTTACATAAATGTTGATCAGAAGGAAGAGGAAACTAAAGAGTTACAACAACGAAGTAAATTAGGAGTCTGATTATTAGACCTAGAAAATTATAGAAATTGCGCTTGAGAACATGGCAGAATCACTCTTAATACCAGAGGTGCAAGAGAGATAATGCAACAACCATATTCTATAATGGCTCTATAAGGAAGCCAGTTAGAAGAAGTAGCAACCTTAAAAGAAGTCGGTATGAAGCTCTCACCGAATTGTGTATACACCAGAGGTGCAAGTATTATAATAGATCTTTAAGTTGTGAATATGAATTATACCTATGTGGAAAGGAGGTCATGAAAGAGATAGAAGATGTGATGCTAGATTTTAAGGTAAGTAAGGTAAAAGTGAACAACATACGAGATACTCAGATGCAGAAGGTTGGGAATAGTCCATATTTCGGATAGAAGGTTAAAATCACGGGGATTCAATATCCAGGAATGATAGCGGCATCATCAGTGGCATATTTTATAGCATATGGTTTCTAGGTATCGAGAGGTCTAGTTAAGAAAGTAAAAGAAGAGTTAGAGACGATGTGATGTCTCACTTGATATTCCAGAATAACACAAGGAAATCTATGGTGCAAGGAAGTTGAAGGAAGGCTGCGAGTAGTATAAATAGATATGTATGGGTCGGTAGCAAAAGTATGGTAGAGCGAAAAGATTGTAGGAAGAAAAAATTAAGGATAATAAAGGGCAGGTGAGAAGGTGGCGAGAATGGATAAACCCTCGGGATTAAGCCCACGAATATGAGAGAGAGTTGATGGGTGCCTGAATAAGCTCAAAGGAGTCTATGACTAGTAGCATTTATAAGAGATGGAATATGCCCTGGTAGTGAAATAAGGGTGTGATTGTGATAGATAAAGGATGACGTTTAGGCCTTCGAGTGAGTAATGATTTGAAGAGGATTTCATGGATTGTACGAGATTAAAATACCCACGTAAGTGAATCACATTGGGATCCTATAAAATACGGTCATTGAAGTACAGTATCACCCCTAAGTGGATTAGGAAAGTCACTTCAAATGTTCCCCGATGAGATGTGATCCCTAGCGGTAGTGTTACATAAGAGGCCAAGTTATCGGTATTAAGATGAATCAACAATGGATGGACAAAGGTCACAAAGTATGAGATGAGATTAGGCCGTCATTATTAAGATGAACAGTAATGAGGGGGCATTAAAGGACTTAGCTTATTGCATATAGGATAAGCAACGAAAGTAACTTGGAGTTCGGTAGCAGTCCTCAATAACGATAAATTAAAGTAAGAGTTATGGCAGTAAAGTCATATGGATGAATAAACGGATCGATGACAGAAGGTAGCAACAGTTATTAGATTAGAAGGATTTCGACTACAAGTCGTGGTGTGAGAAAGAAGCTTAAAGGGGGGAATGCCCTGGCCCTTAGAATTATTCACAGAACAGTTGTTTAGATGTCAAGGAAAGTACTAAAGTATTCAGAGGACATAAGTTATGAAAATGATAAGTATATCAGTCAACATTCGAGGACGAATGATCCAAAGGGGGAATGATGTTACATCCCGCATTTTCGTACGATAAAGGTTCATCGTAAGTTAATCGACGCAAGTTCGGGAATGAAATTATTTCGTGATTATAAGCATTATGCTATTTTAAATAAGTGATGAGTAAATTGGTGAAGGTGAGAAGGTAAGAAAATTGAAGAAAATGAATTTCGTCGAAGTTTGACATTTTGGGATAAAATATGGCCCAAGCTAAAATACCTGATATTTATGGACTACTACCATACAAGGTGCCACATGGCCATGATAGCGAGGTGTATAAGGTATGATAAAAAATGAGCAATATTTTAAGTAATTTGGGATAATTCTTAAGTATGTGGGTAATTGGTTAATTATTGGTTTGTGGGAGATTAACAAGTTAATTAAAAAATTTGTGGATAATCTTAATCAAGTTTTGGATAAGTTTAATAGCCAATAACGTGGCAGCAACTTAAAGATATTTGATGACTCTTCATTTTAGGCAACCAAATTAGATAACACATGGACTACATTTCTTAGTCATCCGTAACTTTGCCTCAAGGTCTCCGTAATTTGTCCCCAGATGGAGCAATTTATATTGGTAGTCACTTGCTCTTGTTAAAAGCCTGGTTTTATTTAAAGTAGAATATATTTAAGTGACAAATAAGCTTCACGCAAAGTGCAATCTAGTTAGAAACAATTAGACAGAATTTCAAGTCATCCTTCAGTTGTTCTTGTAAAAAGCTCTCAACCAAGTTAACTTTTAAGCCATTCTTAGTTGCAAGAGTTGGCAGAAAAATTGAAAAGTATGAAAGCACCACAATATGATGTTGTATGTTACAACAGAGAGTCATATGAGCAACGCCAAGACCTTCGACAATCTAAATTAACGTGAGATTTTACAATTTTAAGGGAGTACGGTGCAACCTTTTCCAAGAATATCATACGAATTTTTGCCTACTCCAGGTATGTAAAGGCTAAGCTCTTCATTCATTTTGCATGATCTCGTAATTACACAAGTTTGATAACGAGGTATAAAGAAAAAACTTCATGTCCCGGAATTTACGTATATTTTTCCTAGTCTTGTAAGTACAATATTCAATTAAGTATTTCCTTCTTCCAGTCAAGAGAGCAGAGAGTCTATATATACAGTATTATAGTATATTCATTACCATCGAGCTATAATCGATAGGCAGGCCCTTATTGGGCAACCTCTAATCAGATGGTAAGTTATATACCGAGCCTACTGTGGCCGAGCGCCTATGAGCGAGCCCAGTTGGCCGAGATACAGAGCCTAGTATGGCCGAGCGCCTATGAGCGAGCCTACTACGGCAGAGAAGTTATATATATACCGAGTCTTATAAGGCCGGACACCTATTTTACTTACTATATTGAGAGAGTTGAGTCAGTATCAGCAGGTACGCATATCTTCAGATTATCATTGACTTCCAGTTGCTTTCAGTTATTATATTATCAGTTCAGTTTCAACTTTCAGTATAGTGCCTTACATACTCGGTATATTATTTTGTACTGACGTCCCTTTTCCTGGGGGCGCTGCATTTCATACGTGCAAGTTCATACAGACAGACGTGTATACCTCCTCATTAAGTGTTGCCCGAGTTCAGCTTGATCGGTAAGCTCCATGCCTTTCGGAGTTGCCGGGTCTAGAGCAATAGAGGCTTGTAGACATATCCTGTCAGTTAATACAGTATGTTGGGCTTGTAGGCCTTTTATGTATATTTTGTTTGATTGTCAGCTGTAGTAGTTATGACGGCCTTGTCGGCCCAGCTTTTTAGTGACATTTAGTCAGTATTCGCAATTGTCTTGCATTGTGGCCGATGGCCAAAGTATGATATCATATGTTCAGAGTCCCTTAGTCGTAAGTTGGTACGCGAGGATAGGTGAGGCACCGAGTGCCAGTCTCGCCCCTCCAGGTTCGGGTCGTGACAATGTTCTCGGCTTCCATCTTCATGGGAATACACGGAATAATGCAGGGCTTGGCCCCATTTGCCCCCATCATCAGTAGCATGTCTGCATACGGTGCGGGCATGGTATTGGTCTGTCTCAGGAATTCCAACCCCACTATTAACTCAAAGTCATCTATGATCACTACGCGCAGGTTGAACTTTCCTTCATAAGGGCCAAGCTTCACTGGTACTTCTTTGGCTATTCCACCCACTGGTTGAGGTGGTGAGTTGATAGCCTTCACACGACCTTTGCCCTTTCCTACAACTAGTCCAAGATGCTCCACCTGAGTCGAGGCTAAGTAGTTGTGGGTGGCACCCGTGTCTATCATTGCCCGAATGGGCCTGCCATTTACCTTCATGTCAACGAACATTAAGGTCCTCTCTTGATGAGGAGGAGTCCTCAAATTCGCCTTCTTATTTCCTTTCCTAACAATTGGACAGGGGTCCTTCTTCTTGCGGATACCGGCACTGGTTCCTGCTAAGGGCTCAGAAATGGAGCCAACAATTGCATTGAATGCACCTACTAGCTCGGTCTGGTCCGCATCATTGGCGTCATCATCCGTCCCATCCTCAAAAGCTTGATGGGCGTTCATCTGTGCATGTGGGCATTCATTATTCCAATGTGGTCGGCCGCAATGACGACATCCTGAGGGGGGCTTCCTCCCCCTATCATTGTTGTTAGATGCAGCACTAGTACTGCCGGAAGAGGGAGCCTTGGATTTGGGTGCACTCCGGTCTCCTCCACTTCTGCTAGGGCCACCAGTGTTTGGTTGGCCCCCTTTGTATCCTCCTCGGACAGGCTGTTGAGGCCTATCCTTCCGGGCTTCCACTTGGTAATCCCCAAGGCACTCTGCTGCTTGGATTGCCTTAGGCAACGTGTCTACCCTTTGTCTCTGCAACTCCATCCGGGCATAAGGTTTTAACCCTTCCAGGAAGGTGAAGAGTTTGTCTTTGTCCCCCATGTCACGGATGTTCAGCATGAGCGCGGAGAATTCCCGCACGTAATCTCGCACTGATTTGGTCTGGCGGAGCTCCCGCAACTTTCTCCTGGCATTGTACTCAACATTTTCGGGGAAGAACTGTAGGCGTATGGCTGCCTTCAGTTCCGCCCATGTGTCGAGGGCATCTTCACCTGCCTTGATGGCTTCGTACTTCACCCGCCACCAGAGTTTGGCATCACCCTGAAGATACATGGCAGCAGTTGCTACCTTCTTAGCTTCTTCTAGGCCTCCCACGGCATCGAAGTATTGCTCGATGTCGAAAATAAAATTTTCCACTTCTTTGGCATTTCGAGCTCCACTGTATGGCTTTGGCTCAGGAATTTTCAGCTTTTGGGCCATAGGGGCGAGGTTCACACCACTCCCAAATTGGTTTCCACCACCTCGAAGTAGGCCTTGTAAAGCAGCATTGATAACATTGAGCTGGCCTGTCAAGTTGTCTATAGTTTGTTGCATGGCAGTCACCCCGTCTGCCTCTTGTTCCCTGTTGGCTAAATCCTCGGCACGCTCCTACTGGAGGACCTCAAATTTACCAAAAATTTCAGCTGCCTCTGTGGCTGCTGTTTGCCGGTCTCCTTCAGAGTCGCGACTGATGTTTTCTATGTCAACTTCGGCCTGGAGGAGTCTGCAGTCCAGGTCATCCAACCTTTGCACTAGGCTGGTCTTTAGATCGGGCACCATTTCCAAGATGGGCCGTAATGCGTCAACTGTTCCCTCAAGGGTCGCGATGCGATCCCCATAATTCACCATGGTCAGAAATGGTGGTAATTGCAATGTAATCCCTCGTCCGATGTCGAGCCTAGGCTCTGATACCAACTGTTACGCGGCGCCTTCCTGAAGTTCCTTGGAAGGGCGACGTAAGGCTAAGCAACCAATGTCAGTACGGTTGCTGTCCGCCAACTGAGGTCCCCTCCGTACGCTAGACTAGATTGTCAGTGCCGTACGGGAAAACCAATGTCATGAGCAATTGAAAGAGAGCAGAAAAGAGAATTGAGAATGAAAGAAAGCTTGATTGCATTGAATGAAAGCTATTACAGAAAACAAGACGGTGTCGGGGGGGAGAGACACCAGTACAGAGAATTGTTTGCTTGCTTGAAAGTTTTGATTGCTTGGTCCCCCTTAATAATGCTTAAAAAAATAAACCAAAGTTACATGACTAGATCTATGAAAGCTGGAAAATCACACTTAAAGAAAATGCAGCAAAACTACTCTATATTTACAATGAAAAGGACTTAGTCTTCTACAAAGCAGCAACAAGTCCGTTGGCAGCAACTTTGTCTTTAGCATCATGGTCTGCGCGCGCGGCATTGTCTACGCGCGCGACGCTGTTGGCATCTGCCTGTGGCTGGGCGCTGGCGATGGCTATCGGTGGGGCGACAGAGGCACATGCGCGCTTGTCACTTGGAGCTGCCGAGACCACGGGGCCGACCGTGGCGACGGGCGTTGGGAGGCTGGCCAGGACGCCACGGGGCGCGTCCAAGGGGTCATGGGGCATGGTTGGAAAGCCGCCCATGACAGTTATCATGTTCCAGATTATACATAAATAAAATGACACAAAGAATGATTTTTCATATGTAATCACATTTTAATCCGCCAAACCACCAAAAAACTCATCTAAACGATCCCGAATCGTCAAAATATGATGTGATACACTGCATAGCAGTATTTTCTTCTAAATTGATTGTTTTCAATGATCCGACCAAATTTTAGGTCATTCGGAGTTCGTGAAATTCACTATCGCCAAAAACTAGACCAAATTCAAATAAATTATTTTTGGCGTATTTAGGATTAAATACATGTGATTTGCATTCTTGCTATATATCATATCAAGTTAAATTATCATGTGTCATCATGTTCCAAATTTAACACAAATATAGCCCATATATAAAGAATAGTTTTTCATATTTATAACATATTCAATTTAATAAACTACTTGAAAACCCATCTAAACGACCTTAAAATGCCGAAAACAACATGATTCATTGAATACTAGTCAGTTTTTCTCACAAGATCATTTTCGATGAACCTACCAAGTTTCAGGTCAATCGGAGTTCGTCAAATCCATGACCACCAATTTGTAACCAAACTCGAAGAAGAACTGTTTTAAACAGTTTCATAAATTAAAATAAATATGATCTTGGTTTTCATTCTCCTTATAATTATATTATGAGCTTACTGCATATATTATGTTCTTCCTATTTCTGGGATTCATATTACCTTCTTTTGTAATAAATTATCCTTTTATTAAAGACACGAGAACCCAAGATATTATGCTTTCTCCTGTTCGACGAAAATCCCAATATCTCTTCTCATGGATGGAGTTGGTGTCACTAGTACCCAAAGATAAAACTCTTTTTCTAATTAAAACCTCCATCACTAGTGTAGATTTATCAAGGATAATTTTCACATTGTACATTAAGTAGAGTTTAATGACTCAAATAAATAAACTATTTTTGTGGATCCTACTTATTAACCATAATGCTCAATCCATGAATCAACATAATTACACATGTACAAATTTATTAAGAATTTTTCGTGAGCTCAAATAAACAAACCACCTTAGTGATGACTATTTATTACTTACAAAATTCTCAATTTACGAGTGAAGATACATGAAGCTCATAAAATATTTTATGAAAGAATACATACTACAACTTAAAAGTCATACAAATAATGTAAAACTCATACAAAATACCATCATATTTCACTTAATTACAACTTCCAACCAGAGAACAAAATCTTTCATCGAAAATCCAAGATTAGTAATCACGTAGGGCATGAAAACATAAACCAAAATTTGAGAAATTGTTTATGCACAAACATGACAAACACACCAATCATTAGTCATAGAGGATATCAAACAGAGGATTTCACTTTCTTACAAAATGATTATATCTTCACATACTATCAAGTATACTTTGTAAGACCTAGTCAATAAAATCCTACACATCTATTATCGAATTCAATACAACTACATGTCTATTTACTAATAGCCAACATGTAAACCGATTATATCACTAGTATTTAATCATGAAGACCATGGAGAGTCACCCCCACCTCTATTGGATTAAAAACAAATTAAATTTTTTAAGAAATAATTTTCAGAAAATATAAAAAAGGCTTCCAATTATGGAATTAATTTATAATTTTCAAAATTAATATCTACCATAATTAATTACGAATTATTTCACCAAAAATTCGTAATTGCACTCATTCAATTTCGAAATTCATCTATTAAATCTTATTTAACTCCCCATGTTAAGATTCAGATATTAATCAATTAAATTAAATTACTGACGATTTAATTTATTGATTATTTCATTTTTATTTCATGTGTCGGATACAAAATTCATCGGCCGGATTTACACATGAAAAATTATAAGCTTTCATAAAGGTGTATCATCAATCTATAAATCGAGACATGAATTTCATTAACTAACTATTATTTCGCCAACGTACATTATTATTATACAATTTACCAAACATATTGACCCACAAAAGAATCTCGTCTTTTAATAAATCAAAACAATAATAATATACACAACTAATAATAATTATATCAAGATTAAGATTATACGCACATTGAATGTCACGACCCAAAATTCACTTAGTCGTGATGGCACCTAACCCAATCCGTCAGGTAAGCCCATTAACAACTATCCAATTTAAATGAGATTTATTAAGACAAGGAATGAAAATACAACTGCCTTTATACAAGAATTTCTCAAGGACTGGTAGTATAAATCATGAGCTTCTAAGATTGGAATTTACAAAGCTGGTATGAAATAAAGACATCATCTGTTCGAAATGTACATAAATATATTTCTATAAATCTAAGGCTACCAAGAACAAGAGGCAGCTACAACCAGAACACAGGTACATCTTCAAATCTAGCTCCCGTCTATCACAACAATATCAACGTTCAACATCTGTATGCAAGGTGCAGAAGAGTACAACCGACCCCATGTACGCAATAAGTAACAAACCTAACCTTAGGTTGAAAGTAGTGACGAGCCGGTACACAGGTCGGGGTCCAACACCAATAGCCAACAACAGTTCATAATAACATAATGGAAATAATAAAAGAAGTAGCTCAGAGATAAAATGCTCAGCTCGTTCACAGTTCCAGAAAAGTAGGCATGCTTTTCAAATATATCAGTGAAAACCCAAATCTTTTACCGAAATCACCAAATTTATGAGTAAGTTTGAAAACTGTGATTTTTTCCAAAAACTTTTCAACAATAGATAAGATGTTTCATTATCAAATGGTATGAGAAAAATACATCTCTATGCCTACATGTCAATATGCAGGTGAAACATGAATGACACCAAAACAGAGGTGGCAGAAAGAAATGCATCTCTATGCATGTATCTCAAGTATGCATGGCAAATGCAGTGTATCTCAGTGATGAACTCATGTACTCACACTCTTAGAGTACTCAATCTCATTGTCTCACACTTTCCACTCATCATGCTCAATCACTCGACACGCTCAGTCACTCAATACTGTATATGGTCAATTCATCCCACGGAAGATCCATCCCATATATATATATATATATATATATATATCAACTGATAGTCAGTCACTCAGTACTGTATAAGGCCAATCCAGCTCGGGGAAGATCCATCCCCAAATATAAATGCTTCGCGCAAGATCCATGCCCAGGGAAGATCCATCCCTCAATATAATCAACTGCGTTCACTAGGGGTGTGTACAGACTTCGGAGGTGCTCCTTCAGCCCAAGCGCCATAATAAGCCAGATCCAGGCATAAATCAATATAACATGTTGCGGCGTGCAGCCCGATCCCATAATATCACTCACAATCAGGCCCTCGGCCTCACTCAGTCATCAATCTCCCAGTCTCTCGGGCTCACAATGTCATGAAACTAGCCCAAAAATGATGATATAATGTGTCAATATATAGAAACGGAGACCGAGATATGATATGAAATGAATGAACATGACTAAGTATGAAATTACAATGTAAGCAAATAATTCAACAGCAGGAATGACCTCAGTGGGTCCCAACAGAATAAGCATGTAACCTAAACATGGTTTCTAACATGGATCACAACTCAATAGCTCTAATACGTAAAGATTTCATAGTTACAAATAAGATCAGGTAACTACACAGTACCACGGAAATAATGGAGTCAGAATTCACACGCACACACGCCCGTCACCTAGCATGTGTGTCACCTCAACACCAAATACATAACACGTAATTCAGGGTTTCATACCCTCAGTACCAAGTTTAGAAGTGTTACTTACCGGTCGGGTCGTTACATTTAATGGCTAGAGAATTTATTTTATTAAGTTAGTATAAAATACTTATCTCTACTTGGTCCGTTTAATACATACAAAATGTACTAGCACAAGAAGTTGGAATTTGTCACGACCCAATTTCATCATAGGTCGTGATGACGCCCAACACCGTTATTAGGCAAGCCAACACTGATAAATCTAGTGGTTTCCACTTTTAATATGTTAGAAAAGTGAATAACTTTCCTCATTGATAGAAGTTTTAGAAATTTACTGCTATAAAGTAATTAAACAGAAGCAACTGAGTGCAAATCGAAGTCATAACAATAAATCCAAAATTATAAGTCTACTAGTGTGTGCCAAGACATGGTGTCATATGTGTGTGGGCTACTATAAGAATATACAAAAGAATACTAGTCTATTGTCTCAAGGAAATAAACAGAAATATAAATCCAAAAGAGAGACTCCGGCTGCTGCTGAACGGCTCGGAAGGGCAGCTCACCGTGTAGTCTCGAGCTAGAAGTCAAGCGTGCGCGCCGAACTAGTAACCAGATGCACCTGCCTCAGATCCTACACATCAAGTGCAGAAGTGTAGCATGAGTACATAAACAACATGTACCCAGTAAGTATCTAGTCTAACCTTGAAGAAGTAGTGACGAGGGGTCGACTTCAACAATTACTAAGGGTCAAGAACATAATAATGTGAAGTTCTACTTAAGCATGTAATATACAATGATAATAGCGCTCAAAACAAGAAGTAAGTAAGCAAATCCTTCTTTGAAGTAAGAATAAAACCATTTCTTTCATCTATTCCTTTCACCTTTCAAGTCCGTGAAGCATTATTAAATATAAAAAAGGATTTCGTTATCACTACTCACGAGTTATGCCGAGCACGTACGGCCCGATCTAAATATACATAATAATATAATGTGCACTACCGAGGGTCGAACGGGCCGAACTATCTAATATATCAATAAATCATGCCGAGGCGAATGACCCGCTCCCATGAAAGTAGTGGAAGTTTACCTTGCTCGTGGAATATATTTGAGAGGCGGTTGAACATATAGTTTCTCAATTCCTTTAAAAAAAAATTAAAAATTCAACTTGGAGTTTTAAATATTGGAACCCTCAACTTCCGCTTTAATCGAACAACTAGTAAGCATAAACAAGCAATGGTATCAACAAAGCATGGTGTAAGCCTAAATTTACCCGGACATAAGCATAAATAGTAGCTACGCACGGACTCTCGTCATATCGTGCATACGTAGCCCCGCACAAATAGAAGTACATATTGAATAAGTTCACCTATGGGGTTAATTCCCTGTTACAAGGTTAGAAAAGAGATTTACCTAGTCTCAAAGCCTACTTCCCGGTTTAAGAATGCGCTCACGCCCTCAAGTCGATGCTGAATCAATCCAAACTAATCAAATAATATACAAACTAATCAATACGTGCTCAAGAGTTCGTATTCCAATTATTAAAGAGGTTACCCAACCCTAAATGCAAGGTCCTAAAAATTTACCCCGGGCCCACGTGCCCGGATTCCAGAACTTTTTGAAGAAAGTTATTATCCATAACCTTAGAAACATAAATATATAATTTTCACTAAGTTCCATCACCATTTTCGTGGTAAAATCCCATTTTTATCAAAACCTAGGTTTTTCATCTAAACCCATGATTTCTAAAAATTTTCATATTAAAATCTACCCATAATATATGTATTAAACTCGCATTAGGTAGAAATTACTTACCTTCAAAAGATAGGTCAAAATACCCTCCTTAAAAGCTCTCAAATTGCCCAAGAGTGAAAGAAAATGTGTTAGAAATGGCCTAAGTCCGTATTAAATGAACCCTTCTGCCCAACGATTTTTGCGCCTGCGGTGCCTTGGCCGTATCTGCGGTCCCGCACCTGCAGCAAAATCCCCGCAGGTGCGCATTCCTCTCACCTGGCCAGGCTCCGCATCTGCGAACCATTGGGGCCGCTCCTGCGATCAGGTCCCTCGCACCTGGGTCACGCAAGTGCGCCAAATATTCCACATCTGCGGTGGCTGGGCTGCCTTTAATGGTTCGCTTATGCGGCTCTTGGCTCTCACCTGCGGCTCGCCAAGCGCAAGTATGATTATGACAGAACTGGAGCTTCAGCAGCTGCTCCAAACTTCCAACTTGGTCCGAGCCTCGTCCGATTGACCCTCGGGCCCCCCAGGGCCCCGCCCGAACATATCAATAAGTTTGGAATCATAAAATGGACTTGCTCGAACTCTCGAAATGCCCGGAACAACATTAAAACTAAGAATCACACCCCAAAACCAATTGAATCAAACTTATGAACTTCAAGTTCTTCAATTTACTCCCAATGCGCCAGAACGTACCTAAACTACTAGGATTGACACCAAATTTTGCGTGCAAGTCTTAAATGACATTACGGAACCATCCCTGGTCTCAGAATTCCGTTTGGACCTTGATATCACCAAAACCCTCTCCAAAACAAATTTAAAGAACTTCTAAACCTTCAAAGAACCAACCTTCACTATTAGGCGCCGAAATGCTCCCGGGTCATCCAAAACCCGATCCGGGCATACGTCCAAGTCCGAAATCATCATACAAACCTATTGGGACCGTCAAATCCCAATTCTGAGGTCGTTTACTCAAAATATTGACCGAAGTCAAACTTAGCCTTTTAAGGCCAACCTAAGGATCCAATTGTCCCGATTTCAACCCGAACCCTTCCAAATCTCGAATTAACCACCCCCGCAAGTCATAAAATAGTAAAAGCACATACGAGGAGTCTTATTTAGGGGAACGAGGTTCTATAAAGCAAAACGACTGGTCGGGTCATTACATTCTTCACCTCTTAAGCAAACGTTCATCCTCGAACGGGTTTAGAGTCATACCTGGAGTGCTGAACAAGTGAGGATATCTGCCCCGCATGTCCTCCTCGGACTCCCAGGTCGCCTCCTCGACTGGTTGGCCCCTCCACTGAACTTTTACCGTGGAAATCCTCTTGGATCTCAACTGGCGATCCTTCCTATCAACAATGGAAACTGGCTCCTCTTCATAACCCAAACTCTCATCTAGCTGAATCATGCTGAAGTCTAACACATGCGACAAGTCGGGATGATACCTCTGGAGCATAGACACGTGGAAAATCGGATGAACTCCCGATAGACTAGGAGGCAAAGCAAGCTCATAAAAAACCTCCCCAACTCGCCTCAACACCTCAAATGGGCCTATAAACCTTGGGATCAACTTTCCCTTCTTCCCAAACCGCATGATTCCCTTCATCGGCGAGACTTTCAAGAGAACCTTATCGCCTACCATGAATGATAAGTCACGCGCCTTCTGATCCGCGTAATTCTTCTGTCAGGATTGGGCCATGCAAAGTCGCTCGTTAATCAACTTTACCTTTTCCAAGGCATCCTTCACCAAATCAGTACCATACAACCTAGCCTCGTCGGGCTCACCCAGTGGGAGAATGACACCGCCGACCATATAAAGCCTCGAATGGAGCCATCTTAATGCTGGACTAGTAACTGTTGTTGTAAGCAAACTCGGCCAAGGGCAAGAACCGATCCCACTGTCCTCCAAAGTTAATAACACATGCTCTGAGCATGTCCTCCAATATCTGAACTGTCCGCTCCGACTGCCCGTCGGTCTGTGGATGAAATGCTATGCCGAGCTCTACACGGGTCCCCAATTCACCCTGTACTGCTCTCCAGAAATGTGAAGTAAACTGAGGACCTCTGTCTGAAATGATGGAAACAGGCACACCATGGAGCCGAACTATCTCCTAGATATAAATCTGGGACAATCTCTCCGAAGTATATGTAGTCATCACAGGAATGAAGTGTTCCGACTTGGTCAATTTGTCTACAATGACCCAAACTGCATCAAACATCCGCAAAGTCCGCGGCAACCCAACTACGAAGTCCATAGTAATGCGCTACCACTTCCACTCAGGTATAACGATCTGCTGGAGTAGACCTCCTGGCCTCTGGTGCTCATTCTTAACCTGCTGGAAATTTAGGCATCTAGCTACATACTCAACTATGTTTTTCTTCATCCGCCATCACCAATAGTGTTGCCTCAGGTCACGATATATTTTTGTAGCTCCTGAATGAATGGAATATCGAGAACTGTGCGCCTCCTATATAATCCTTTCCCTCAAGCCATTGACATTAGGAACACATAGACGACCCTGAAGCCGCAGGACACCATCCTCGCCAATAGAAACCTCATCGGCACTACCTTGTAGTATCGTCTCTCTAAGAACCAACAGGTGCGAATCATCAAACTATCGAGCCTTTATCTGCTCCAATAGTGAATACTAGGCAACGACGCAAGCAAAAACTCAGCTGGGCTTTGAAATATCCAACCTCACAAGTCTGTTAGCCAAGGACTGAATGTCCAAGGCTAGTGGCCTCTCATCTGCTGAAATGAATGCCAAGCTACCCATACTCTCTGCCTTCCTGCTCAGGGCATCCGCGACTACATTCGCCTTGGCCGGATGATAAAGAATGGTAATGTCGTAATCCTTCAGTAACTCAAGCTATCTAGCTGCCTCAAATTGAGATCCTTTTGCTTGAACAAATGCTGCAAACTGCGATGATTGGTGTAAACCTCACAAGACACCCCATATAGATAATGCCTCCAGATCTTAAGAGTATGAACAATCGCGGCCAACTCCAAATCGTGCATATGATAATTCTTCTTATGGGGCTTCAACTAACGTGAAGCATATGCAATAAATCGCCCCTCCTACATCAATACACAACCCAAGACAACGCGTGAGGCATCGCAATACACAGTATACATCCCCGAACTGGAAGGCAACACGAGGACGGGTGTTGTGGTCAAATATGTCTTGAGTTTATGGAAGCTCGCCTAACAATCATCGGACCAACGAAACTGAGCACCCTTCTGGGTCAATCTAGTCAAAGGTGCTGCAATAGATGAGAGACCCTCCATGAACCAGCAATAATAACCTGATAACCCCAAGAAGCTTCTAATCTCAGTCACCGAAGTAGGACGAGGCCAACTCTAAACTGCCTCAATCTTCTTGGGATCAACTTTAATGCCCTCTCTTGATACTATATGCCCCAAGAATGCCACAAAATATAACCAAAGCTCACACTTGGAGAACTTAGCATATAGCTTCTGTTCCCGCAAAGTCTGAAGCACCACTCTCAAATGCTGCTCGTACTCCTCCATGCTATGTGAGTAAATCAAAATGTCATCAATGAAGACAATGACAAACAAATCAATATAAGGCCTGAACACCCTGTTCATCAAGTCCATAAACGTCGCTGGGGCATTAGTCAAGCCGAAGGACATCACTAGAAACTCATAATGGCCATATCTAGTACGGAAAGCAGTCTTCGGAACATATGAATCCCGAATCTTCAACTGATGGTACCCTGATCTCATGTCGATCTTGGAGAACACCCTAGCACCCTGCAGCTGGTCAAACAAATCATCAATACGTGGCAATGGGTACTTGTTCTTAATGGTGACTTTGTTCAACTGGCGGTAATCAATTCACATCCACATAGTCCCATATTTCTTCTTCACAAATAATACTGGTGCACCCCAAGGTGATACACTCGGTCTGACGAACCCCTTGGCTAGCAACTCCTCTAGCTGTTCCTTGAATTCCTTTAATTCTTTCGGAGCCATACGGTACGGTGGAATAGATATAGGCTGAGTACCTAGAGCCAAGTCAATATAGAAATCGATATCACGATCCAGTGGCATGCCTGGAAGATCAGAAGGAAATACATCGGAGAACTCCCAGACTATTGGCACTGAATCAATCATCAGAGACTCTGCGATGGTATCCCGAACATAGGCTAGATAAGCCAAACAACCCTTCTCAACCATATGTCGAGCCTTCAGAAAAGAGATGACCCGACTAGATGTGCTGACAGATGAACCCTTCCACTCCAACCTCGGCAACTCTGGCATCGCTAAGGTAACAGTCTTGGCATGGCAATCAAGAATGGCGTGATATGGAGATAGCCCATCCATGCCTAGGATGACCTCAAAATCGGTCATGTCAAGCAATAGAAGATCCGCTCTAGTCTCGTAACCATAGAATGTGACCACACAGGACCGATAGATCCGATCCACAATAACAGAATCGCCCACAGTAGTGGACATAAAGACAGAAATACCCAAGGACTCACGAGGAATATCTAGAAAGTGAGCAAACATAGATGACACATACAAATAGGTAGATCCTGGATAAAATAATACTGAAGCATCCCTACCGCAGATAGAGATAATGCCTGTGATCACGACATCTGAGGCCACTACATCCGGTATGGTCGGAAAAGCATAAAATATGGCTGGAGCGCCACCTGGCTAGCCTCCGCCTGCCTGACCTCCACCTCTGGGATGGCCCTACCCACCTGCCCTCCACCTTTGGGTGGCCGAACGGCTGGTGCAGCTACTGGAGCTGTGATCACGGGATGCTGACCCTGCCGCACTGCCTTGCCCCGAAGTCTGGGGCAATGCCTCTTCATGTGACTAGGATCCCCGCACTTATAACAACCTCTCGGAGCGGTAGACTGCTGCCCTGAAGTCTGACCCTGATGGCCTGAATACCTACCGGAAGAACCCTGGATAGCTGGTGGGTGATATGAACTCTCTGGAATGGCACTGAAGTAGGCACTGGAAGAACCCTAATGACCGGAGTGCCCACTGGAAGAAACCTGAGTAGCCGGCGGCCAGTAAGAACTCTCCGGCATAGCACTGAAATAGGGCCACGCTGGAACACCTCAAGGAGGTGGTGGTGCTGAATATGGGGGCCTACCGGGCTGACCCCTCCAAAATGACCTATGCCCCCAGCTGGGGCACCTCTAAACTCTCCAGAAAAACGAGACCTCTTGTCCTGCTGCATATTCTCTCTACCCCTCTGACAGTAACCCTCAATCCTGCGAGCAATCTCCACTACTAACTAATAGGGAGTCCCCATCTCAACCTCCTGAGCCATGCTAGCCTGAATACTAGAGTGTAACCCCGTAATGAACCTCCGCACTCGCTCCGCCTCAGTAGGAAGTATCATAAGTGCATGGTGAGACAACTCAAAAAATCTCGCCTCATACTCGGTCACTGACAACTGACCCTGCTCGAGCCGCTCAAACTGACATCGCAACTCTTCCCTCTGGGAGGGTGGAATATACCTATCCAGGAATAGGCGTGTAAACTGATCCCAAGTCATAGGAGGAGAATCTGCTAGTCTGCTAAGAAGAAAAGCCTTCCACCACCTATGTATGCTGCCCTCCAACTGAAAGGTAGTAAAATCCACCCCGTGAGACTCCAATATGCTCATGTTGTGCAGTCTGTACCCGCGCCTATCAATAAAGTCCTGGGGATCCTCATGTCACTCACCCCCAAAGATCGGAGGGTAACGCTTGGTCCATCTATCCAAAGGCTTCTACAGCTCACCGACCGCAGTTGGTCTAGGCTCAGGTACGACCGCTGCAAACTGGCTGGGCCCCCGCCCCACGGGTAGTGTACCCGGGGTCTGATATACGACAGCTGCATGCCCAAGTGCCTGAGTAGTAGGGGTCTGTGCTCCCCCTCCTGCCTAAGATATGGCTGGGTCTGCTGGAAATAAACCAGCATGGGTCATAGAATCCATGAACCGCATCATACGACCCATGACCTCCTGAAAGCCCGGTACTGACGTGAAATCTACCCGGGCTGGCTCTGCTGCGGGCACCTCGCCCTGTTCCTCCATAATGGGATCCTCCACTGGCTCTACTGGTGGTACAACTGGGGAAACTCTGGGACATCCTCGCCCCTACCTCGGGCCAGTTCCCTCCCCCGGCCTTTGCCTTGGCCTATAGCCACAGAGGAAGCAGCCCCTCCCGGGTCTGGAACGTCTCCTGCGGGCGTTCTCACCATCTGTGAGAGAATAAGAGGAAGAAAATTAGTACACCATTAGCTGCACGATAGGAGATGAATAGAGAGTAGTTTCCTAACACCCTATAGCCTCTCGAAGATAAGTATGGACGTCTCCGCACCGATCCGCAAGACTCTATTAGACCTGCCCATAACTTGTGAGACCTACGTGAACCTAGTGCTCTGATACCATATTGTCATGACCCAAATTCGTCATAGGTCGTGATAGCGCCCAACACTGATAAATCTAGTGGTTTCCACTTTTAATATGTTAGCAAAGTGAATAACGTTCCTCATTGATAAAAGTTTTAGAAGTTTACTACTATAAAATAATTAAACAAAAGCAACTGAGTGCAAATCGAAGTCATAACAATAAATCCAAAATCATAAGTCTACTAGTGTGTGCCAAGATCTGGTGTCACAAGTGTGTGAGCAACTAGCAGAATATACAAAAGAATACTAGTCTACTATCTCAAGGAAATAGACAGAAATATAAATCCAAAAGAGAGACTCCGGTTGCTGCTGAACGGCTCGGAAGGGCAGCTCACCGTGTAGTCTCGAGCTAGAAGTCAAGCGTGCGTGCCGAACTAGTAACCAGATGCACCTGCCTCAGATCCTACACATCAAGTGCAGAAGTGTAGCGTGAGTACATAAACAACATGTACCCAGTAAGTATCTAGTCTAACCTCGAAGAAGTAGTGACGAGCGGTCGACTTCGACACTTACTAAGTGTCAAGAACATAATAATGTGAAGTTCTACTTAAGCATGTAATATACAATGATAATAACGCTCAAAACAAGAAGTAAGTAAGCAAATCCGTCTTTCAAGTAAGAATCAAACCATTTCTCTCATCTATTCCTTTCACCTTTCAAGTCCGTGAAGCATTATTAAATATAAAAAGGGATTTCGGTATCACTACGTATGAGTTATGTCGAGGACGTACGACCCGATCCAAATATACATAATAATATACTGTGCACTACCGAGGGTCCAATGGCCTGAACCATATAATATATCAATAAATCATGCCGAGGCAAACTGCCCGCTCCCATGAGAGTAATGGAAGTTTACCCTGCTCACGGAATATATTTGCGAAGTGTTGAACATATAATTTCTCAATTCCTTTAAAACAAAATAAGAAATTCAACTTGAAGTTTTAAATAATGAAACCCTCAAATTCCGCTTTAATCCAACAACTAGTAAGCATAAACAAGCAACGGTATCAACAAAGCATGGTGTAAGCCTAAATTTACCCGGACATAAGCATGAATAGTTGCTACGCACGGACTCTCATCACATCGTGCGTACGTGTCACGACCCAAAATCTCACATATATTGATGGTGCCTATCTCAATACTAGGCAAGCCGACAATCTCAATAAACCACCATATCTTTTAAAATTTGAAAACATAATAATTAAATTCAGCTGAAGAAATCTCAAAAATACAAATATAACACTGCCAAAACCCGGTGTCACTGAGTACATGAGCATCTAATATGAATACAAAGTTTGACTGACAAAATCACTATCTGAAAATATAGAATAGTACAATAATTAAGCAGGAAGGGAATCAAGTCTATAGACGTCAAGCAACTACCTTGATAGTCCCCAACAGAATTAACTTCGAAATCTAGCAGCCACCGTATCTGGGAGCACCTGGATATGCACACGAGGTGCAGAGTGTAGTATGAGTACAACTAACTCAATAAGTAACAAGACTAACCTCTAGACTGGAAGCAATGATGAGCTCCGCAGGTATAGTCCAGTATAAATAATGGTACAAAAATGTAGGCACGCTTTCAAGTTCAACAGTTAAACTCAGTACAAGTGAAATAGAGCAGTACGACATGATATGAGGAATTTCACATCTCAATGGAAAGACCTCATGTAATACTGGTCACAAAACATTCGGTCACACGGTACTGTTTATGGCCAATCCGGCCCAGGAATATTCTATCCCGTATATAAGGCCAATCCAGCCCTGGGAAATGTATCCCCAAATGTAAATGATACAGACAAGATCCATGTCCAGGTAAATTTATCACAATATAAATAATTAAGGCAAGTCCATGCCCTGGAAAATTCCATCCCGAATATATATAATCATCTACGCTCACTGGGGGTATGTACAGACTCCGGAGGGGCTCCTTCAGCCCAAGCGCTATATAAAGCCAATATGGCCTACTGCAGGCGGGCAGTCCCGGTCCGTATAATAATAAAGCCTATAAGGCCTGCTGCAGGCGGGCAGCCCCGATCCATAAAATAGTAAAGCATGTAAGGCCTACTGCAGGCGGGCAGCCCCGATCCATAAAATAGTAAAGCCTATAAGGCTTGCTGCACGCGGACAACCCCGAATCATATAATAATAATGTATAAAGCCATTATGGCTTGCTGCGTAGCGCAGATCAATCCCATAAATATCCTCACAATGGACAAATATTACTGAGTGTGAAATGTATATTTTTGAACAATTAATTCAATAGTAACACGACCCTATGGGTCCCAAAATATTGGCACGTAGCCTAAAAATGATCTTTAATAGGAGTCTCAGCTCAATTTCTCTAATACGTGGAGAATGTTTAGATAATAACATGATTCATTAATCTTACAACTGCACAGGATTTATTCAAGACACTATTTATATGGTGCATGTCCACATGCTCGTCACATATCGTGTGTGTCACCTCCAAACAATTTATATTATACCAAATTCGGAGATTCATACCCTCAGAACCAAGTTTAGAAGTGTTACTTACCTCAAACCATATAATTCTATACTCCGCCATGCCTTTGCCTTGTGAATTGGCCTCCAAACGCCTTGAATCTAGCCACAATTAATTGGATTCAGTCAATAAAATTTATTGGAATTAATTCCATAAGAAAATATTAATTTTCCGTAAAAATCTGAAATTGAGCTCAAAAATCCCTCGTGGACCCCACGTCTCGGAATCCGATAAAACTCACAAAATCCGAACCCCCATTCAACCATGAGTCTCACCATACCAAAATTACTCAAATTCGACGACAACTCGGCCTTCAAATCCTCAATTAAAGTCTATGAGTTGTTCTACTATTTTCAACCTAAAACACTAATTTGTTGGTAAAAATAACAATAGATTCATGTAATTTAACCAAAACCGAGTTAGAATCACTTACCCCAATCCATATGGTGAAAATTGCCTAAAGAATCGCTTCAATCCGAGCTACATAGCTCCAAATGTGTTAAAATGGCCGAAACTTCAAAATATATCTTTTTTCCAGGCATTTACTATTCGCGATCGCGAAGCACAAAATTTTTAGCCCCAAAATTGCTCTTCGCGATCGCGGAAAACCAATCGCGAAGAACAAACTCCCCAACTCTTCCAGACAGCCTCTAGTATAATGGTCATAACCTTTTGTACGAAACTCCAATTTATAAATGGTTTAACTTTCTGAAAACTAGACACCAAGGGCTATAACTTTCATTTGTTGCTTATCTCCCAATTCCTTATATATTGCTAGATATAAGCTTCCAAAATCAGCCCTGTGCAAAAAAGATTTCCAAACTCTTCCTAGACAGCCTATAGTGTATACAGCCTATAGTGTATCCACCATAACGTTTTGTACACAACTCCAAGTCACCAATATCAAGTTAATACATAACAAGCTCCCAAATATTTACATTACCCGTTCAATGAGCTCGGTCTGATCTTGATGAGCTCTTTCCAGCTTGGCTCGAATACTCATGATCTCCTCTTCTTTTTGCACATAGAGGAGTTTGCGGGCGTCTCTCTCCTCCGTAAGATTTTTGAGATCAGCCTCACATCGGGCCATCTCAGCTCGGTATTTGAAGGACGCTTCTCGATGAAGCGTCGTAGCCTGTATAGAAAGGAATAAAATCAGACTTAGAGAAATAAGAACAAACGCAAACATGGTAACATGGGCTAAAACTCACTTAGTTCAGAAGCTGCTGAGCCTCATCAAAAATGAGTGATGCTTTCAGGTCAGGATCATCATCGACCCCCGCGAAGCAGCCGCGAAATATATCATCCTCTTCGAGGGTCGTCCCCACATCGGGGGTCCCCATGGACCGGGCATCCCAAAACTGCCCCTCATAGAACGTGGGGCCGGGCGGCGAATCATCAATATTAATTACCCCGAGCGAGTCACTTAGGGCATTCTCTTCTCTTTGAAGGGCCTCAGAACTAGACCCTTCGGGCACACCCGCCGGTTGCTCATCACGGCAGGAGGCATCATCAACAACCGATGACTCGGGGACTCTGCTTGGACCTTCCTCCAAGATCACCTAGGTCTGCGACTGAACCTCCTCGACCGTCACACGCTCAGCAGTTCTTAAAGCTTCGATGCCTCCCCTCTTCCAAGCCACCAGCAGGCAGTCGACATCTTCTCCCTCCTCGTCTTCATCTCGTAGTGTTTGGACTATATCGGCAGACAGAACGACGGGTTCAGTCTTCGACTTTCGAGTCATTCTTTTCCTGGGCTTTGGGGTATCTGGAAGCGGGGCCCTTCTCCTTTTCTTGTCTTTGGTCGTCTTCGGGACCTCCTCTTCCCCCCCGGGGGGGGGAGGGGGGGCTCATGACGACATTGTCTCTAAGACTTGTATGAGAAGAAATCAAGTTAAAAAGAAGTATTTCACAGAAAAGCATCAAACACGGACATGGAAACTTAGCATGATTTTTGGCCTCCCATCGACCCTTGGCCAAATCGCGCCACGAGCGCTCAGCATATGAAGAGGTTGAAACCAGTTGTCGAACCCAACCTGCAAGGTCCGGGACTGCACCAGGAAACCAGGGGGAAGCTGCACCATAAAGAAGAATATAGATGAGAAGAGGTAAAGGAAACATAACAAGTAATCAAACGTTATCGATGAGGTTCTACTTACGCTTCATGTTCCATTCTTCGAGGAATGGCATCTTCTCGGCGGGGATTAAGTCAGGGTTCTGACTCGGACAAACCGACCCATCCATCCTCGGTCCTTGTACTCGTCTATGCTCGAGAACAACACCTTCGTGGCCCGGCGCTGAAGCCTTATCAGTCTGCCCCGATAAAGGCGGGGGTTGTATAGCCTAATGAGATGATCGAGGGTGAAAGACATCCCCTCGACCTTGCTCGAGAAGAATCTGAGCAAAATGAAAATGCGCCAAAAAGAGGGGTAGATCTGGCCTAGGGTTAGCCGGTATTGGCGGCAGAAGTCGATTATGATAGGATCGACGGAACCTAGTGTGAGAGGGTAAGTATACACACTTAAGAACCCTTTCACATGAGTGGTGATGTCCTCCTCGGGGGTAAGAACCCTTTCCCAGTGGCAGTCTTTTTTCACCTGCTCGAGATCGCCTTCGGATATTGAACAGATATATCTAGACATGGGCTCGCATCGGCCAGGAACCAAAGAGGGTTTTTCGACTTTAAAGTCGGAAGTAAGTTCACATGGCCCGGGGATGCACTCTTCGATACGTGGCTCCACCGGTGTTTTGTCACTGGCTGGCCGCGATGAGGAGGCCTTTTCCTCTTGAAGAATGGTCTTTGATATTTTTTCCATTGGTATATGAGGTTTAAGGAAGAAGAAGGCGGAATTTGTGTTTTAATAAGGGATTGGCAAACGGAAACCGGCAAAGTTGATGAACTTGAAGAAAATAGAAGAGCTTTTGAAGATTAGAAGAAGTTTGAAAGTAAAATTTGAGAAGATTATGAAGGTAGTCTATTTATAATAGCCACTTTGATGGTTTGAAAGCACTGGTGGCCGACCATCAGTTGACGTTAATTAATGACCTTGGGAACTGTGCAGACACGATGCTTCAATCGCTTCTGTCGCTTACATAATTGATTGAGTTATTAAATCGAAGTCTCAAATTCGTTTCTTCTCGTTACACTCCAAAAAACGAGGGAACTATCTGTATACGGTCGAAATCGGGCATACCCGATTTCGTTGGCAGGGGAGTTTTCCCGAGGGTAACCTCATAATAGATCGGGCTCGAGCTCGAAGATAGAACATCAAGCTTAGAGAACGAAGTGTTCATTGAGATCGAGACCAGCAACAATCGAGATCAAGCATGACTGACGTCGAGTAAGGCGTAATAATGGAATGACGAGATATCAGTAATCGGCCGAATATCACGGCGAAAATTCCGGAACAGATCAAATCAAAGCGGTTATTAGTGCCAATCATGGGATCTACTTGCGTTATTAGAGTTGTACCTTATTTAGGATTCCTCTATTATATAAAGAGGGATCCCATTCACTTGTAAGCAAAATAATCATTATTCACTGATAAGAATATACATATACGCTGTTTTCTTTGTTTTACTTACTGTTCATCGTTGTTCGTCCCATCCTTTATTGTTCTTATTAATTAACCTCGAGACTATCTCTAGGCAAAATTATCTTATATATTAATGGTAATAATTTTGCCTTGTTATACATTGGTCACTGTTGTCCTGCTTATTTTAATTCCCAAAAAAATACCTAAACTAAGGCAATTTATATTGGACCGTAATGCAAAAGAGACTACTAATTCTCCAAATTTCCAGTAAATTGATAAAGTTCAAATGCGACTACACCATGGCTATTTATAATAAACAATATTGCAAAAAATACAACTGATTCGATCTCCAAATATAACTGATTCTAATTAATTATTGGCACGTTGATATTCAAATGCCACTAGACCACCGTTATTTATAGTAGACCGTATTACAAAAGGGGCAATTAATTCTATAATCATACAATCTCTCGAACCTATAATCAAATAGTTGCAAATTATCCATAAGCAACTAAATAACAACTAAGAATTAAGGATCAATACCAACAACTAAGTACTCCCATCCCGATTATCATATCATCATCTCATGCCTTGTTGGAGTTTACAAGCTCAGTGAGTGATTTCTCAATTGTTGACAGTTTATTTTTAAAATCTATCTCTCTATATGTACCTTCTCCATTAGCTCTTCCTCGTCTAAAATAACCTCGAGGACCTTCAGAAATAACATGCTCTTTCTCTACCACTTTGGTCAAACGCGCACTTGAATCGATCTATAACATATACAATCTCCTCCATCTTTAAAGCTTCAATTTTTGATGTAGCCCTCCTTCATCTCATTAACAGTTGGATAAAGGCGAGGACGCACTTTATAGCATATATATACCAATAGAGAGTTTACTTTATTACTTCGTCCCAAGATATTTCCTACTTGAATGGATCAGGTTCTTCTTGGCAAAAAATTTACCATTTCATCATCTTTAGAGCTGGACAAGCGGAACATTCCTTGATTTGGTACCATTGAGTCCAACAAAGACTAATGATTCATATAGCCAAACCTTTAAAGAATTCAAAACTAAGAATAATCAACAAAACCTTTATGGTCTGTAATAAACTACTATTACTTACGATCAAGGCCCAGGGAAATTCAAAAAGATAACAACTTGGTCTTTAAGTAAATAATTTGGGCATGTCCACCCCGTTCATCAAGTAATTCAATGTAAAATCAATGTATTTCTTTCCTATAATATTTGTTCTTTCCCTAGGGATATTTGTTAAAACAATCCAACGAACCAACCATGGTTATCAACTTATTTATACTTATTATGCGTCAATAAAATACTTTGAAGAAATCACTCTAAGGATACCTTCAACCACTAGTACATCCTAGTTCATACACTTATAATAAAATTTTACTTTGTGATAGAATTTCTTTTCTTTTTTATAGACCTCCTTCAACTGATCTTCACTGGGAAAGGCCCCACAAGTTAGCCCAATGATCAAAGCAAACTCTCTTAGCACAAAACAATATGGCATATCCTCAATCAAAAATTACATCTCATTTTTTTCTTTTTATACCTAATTTAATGCAGAAGAAGTGAATGAACTAATTATCTATTAAACTGAACCCAGTTTAATGGCAGGTTCAAGAAGTGGCCAAAACAACTACTTTGAAGGCAACCCACGATTTCATAATAGGCCTTACTATGATCTTGGACAGGAAATCAACTCCTTCCAGTAGATATGTGATCAATCCTAACTTTTCTGACTTTTCTATATCCACAGACTTAACGTTTTAAGGAACGGATAAACTATCAGTATTATCTTCCTGATCTTCCAGACCATCGACTTCACGACATTCTTATTCTACCTCATCAGGAATGCCTTCTTTACTTCATACCTTTCCTTTTTTTCAGCACAGAATTGCCTGCTTCTTTTTTATTATCATCGTAAAACTGATCAACCTGCTCGATTGTATCTGAGACCTCTGCCTGTAGGCATATCAATTTTATTAAAATTAAATTCATAAAATAATTTGGACTATATTTTAAATTCAAGATATATTGGTCCAAATAAATATTATGGGCTAATGTATATTGACTTAATTATTTTAATCTAATAAAATTAATTTAAATAAAGATCCAATGTTATTGGGCTAGCCCATTTACTTGGGCTACAGATGATGAGCCCACTTCATTAAGCCCAAGATGCCAATTTCCTAAAGGCCCATTTAGGTATCACGTGTCAAATGACGTAGCACGCCGAGTCAAACGGAAGAGCCAATAGGATCACGCCACATGTTAAAATGACAAGGCATACCAAGTCAAATTAAAAGACCAATGAAATCATGTCACGCGTGCAAGTGACATGTTCTGGCCAATCAAATGCGGCCTTGTCACACTTCAATCTGATTGGTCGGAAAGAGTTTGTTCTCATCACAACTCTTTCCTCCCACAACTATAAATAGGGGTCTTCATAACTCAGAAGAAAGGACTAGAAGTTATAATAAGAAGACACAAGGGAGCTCGTGGATCAAATGTCACAATTCTCTATAAACTACAAGTATTCAAGCATTCATGCTCTTCAACACAAATTTCAAGTATTCAAGATCAAGAACGAAGTCAAGTCAAATACAAGGCGTTTAAGATCAAAGCTACTTATTCGTGATAGAATTCATGGCAACCATCAAAACGTTCGTGACGGATAAATCAAATTCAAATTCAAGATCAAGTTTAAAGGCCCTTGAATTTATATTGAAAAAGTAGAATTAGAGGAATCATAAAGATTATAATACTCAAATATTTGAAATTAAATACTGCGATTGTTGTAGTATTTTCGATCTTGATTATATTTTCTCGACGCAAATTTATTGTCTACAAATTATGGCACGCCCAGTGGGACAATCTCTACTTCTTATCTCAACTTTTCAATCACCAAAGTTCAAGAAGATCGAAATGGCTTCAAAGAAAATCAACATCCACCGAAACTGCTAACTGCTAATTCCAAGTTCTATGTTGATGTGGAAAACATCCTCAATATTACATTTGGAAGCTTTGGGCCAGTTACCAGGACCAAACTAAGCTCTTTAGGACAACAAACACTTCAAAGTGTCGTCCGTATCAACCCCTATTGTCGGATCTTCATCCTCAAAAGGAATAATATTCTTTACAAGTACGACCCAAAAAGGGAACGATGTCACCGAAAGGATCGAAAAGGTTCTTGCAACTTAGTTTATCTAAGTCCAAGAAACTTTTTATGCAAGCTGATGATGATGACTTGAGCGTTGGATCTCCTCTAGTATTCATTAATGCGACCTCTAAGCTCTATCCCAACAATGATCCATATTATTTTGCATCCTCTACGGCGATCATACAAGCAATGGTTATTGAAACTTCTACTGTAGAAGAATAACTTACAAATATGACGAAAGCAATTGAAAACTTATCAAAGCGCGTGCAAGATAAAGATGCTAAATATTTCAAATTAACAAATACATTGGATAGCATAGAGAAGAAGAATCCACACAAATACCTTTAAATCTTTAAAGAACACAAGAGAAAGAAGACTCTTCCAAAAAGCAAGCCACGACAACTAAGGAGATTCAAGTCTCCGCTGAAGGTTTGTTTCCTATTGAGAAATTGAAGGACTTCATCATGGAGGCTATCAGAGATAAGTCTGAGTCATCCAAATTATCTCTCACATATGCAAAGTCGTACATGCGAAGAATTGATAACTTGAAGATGTATGTTGGTTATCAACCTCCTAAGTTGCAACAATTCGACGACAAGGAAAATCCGAGACAATATGTAGCACACTTTGTTGAGACTTACAACAATGCTGGAACGTATGGCAATTATCTTGTCAAACAGTTAGTGTGATCTCTCAAAGTTAATGCATTTGATTGGTACACAAATCTCGAATCTGGATCCATCGATAGTTGGGAGCAGTTGAAGCAAGAGTTTCTCAATCATTTCTATATCACAAGACGCATCGTAAGCATGATCGAAATTACAAACTCTCATCAATGAAAGGATGAGCCAGTTATTAACTTTATCAATCACTGGAGGAGCTTAATCTTCAACTGCAAAGATCGCCTTAACGAAACTTCTAGCATCAAAATGTGTATTCAAGGCATGCATTGGGGTCTTCGCTATATCTTACAAGGCATAAAGCCCAAAATATTTGAACAACTAGCAACTTATGCTCATGATATGGAACTAAATATGACCACAAGTAGAGATCAAGGGCTACCTGTTTTTAAGCCTTATGACGAAGAAAAAGAACAAGAAGGCGAGGATGGGGCAAGATTTCATCCGAAAATGAAACCGAAGAGTCTATGCATGTCACTTAGCTCCTTAACGCATGAGCCTAAACTGCAAGTGATAATTCTCATCAACACACGATCTTAAACTGCAAGTTGTAATGCTCCTCAATGCACGAGCGTAAACTTCAAGTTATAATATTTCTTAAACCACGAGCCTAAACTGCAAATTATAATGCTCATCAACGCACGAGCCTAAATTGCAAGTTATAAGGCTTCTTGGCATAGGAGCCTACATTATATGTCACGAAACTCCCCAAATTTTAACTAAATCTTTAAGATATAAAGCTCTTCAAATTCGAACAAAGTCTTCAAGTTGTAAAGCTCTTCAAATTCGAGCAAAGTATTAAAGTCGCAAACCTCTTAAAATTCGAGCAAAGACTCAAGTCGAAAGCTCTTCAAAGTCGAGCAAAGACTTCAAGTCGCAAATCTTTTCAAATTCGATCCAAACATCAAGTTGCAAAGCTCTTCAACTTTGAGCTAAATCTTCAAGTCGCGATGCTCTTAAAATTTGAGCTAAATCTTCAAATTACTACGCTCCTAAAAGCACGAGCCTAAACTGCATGTTACTACATTCCTTAATGCAAGAGCATAAATTGCATGTTACTCTTGGTCCGCAAGAGTATAAACTGTGTACGACCCAAAAAAAGGTCTGCTAGGTTGAAAACCTCAAAAGAGGCGGCCTAGGCAAAAGTTAGGAAATTAAAACAAAAATCCACCCATTATGAACCACAATATGACTTGATCCTCTTCATCGAGGAACGTAGGCAGCTTTGAATTCCATTCTAAGTTCAGTCGCATAAGTTCAAAAGATACATATTGCCCCAATTATTGTCCGAGTGAAGTATGAAGGAATGTAAAATCAAGCTGAAGCGCCATTCTTCTGTTGAACTTTGGATCTCATTGGATTTGAAGGGGACGACCCTCCATGGTAAATTGGTATCTTAAATGGGATGATTTTAGGAGGATGCTAAGTATTTGCATTGAATCCAGGGATTCGTTGTGTCTTCAGGTTCGCCAAACCTTCAATTTTTTTGTCTTCAAGTTGAAGTGTTTAATGCCTCCAAGTCTTCAATTTGAAGTCTTCGAATCCGTCAATCCTCCAAGTTGAAGTATACAAATCCTCCGATTCAAGACGACCGGTCTTCTAGTTAAAATCTTTAAATCTGCCAGTTCTTTAGGTTGAAGTTTTCAAGTACACAGCCCTTCAAGTTGAAGTCTGCAAGTCCGCCAGTCTTTAAATTGAGGTATTCAATATCTCCAGGTCTTCAAGTCCATCGTTCTTCAAGTTGAAGTCATTAACTTTTCCGGTCTTCAAGTTGAGTTATTTAAGCCCAACAAGCCTTTAAGTTGAAATCTACAAGTGTGCTAATTCTTCAAGTTAAAATTTAAAATCCATCGCTCTTCAAGTTGACATTTCAAAGTCCGCCCAAATCTTCAAGTCCGTCAAATGATCAAATTTGTCGGTCTTCAAGTTGAAGTCTACAAATCCACCAAGCCTTTAAGTTGAGGCTTTATAATTTTCCAATCTTAAGGTAGACGTTTAAGTCCCTTTGCACCTTAAGTTGGCCTCTTCGTGGATTTTCCCTTAAAAGGATCTATAAGTTTCCAATCTTAAGATGGACATTTAAGTTTCTTTGCATCTTAAGCCAGTTTTGTTGCGAGTTGATCTTTCTATATGTTGTTGAGAATTTGTCTTTCTATATGGTAATGTTCATTTGTCATCTATGTATTGTGATGTATTTGTCCTTTTATATGTTGCGAGGGATTTGTCCTTCTATATGTTGTTGTGAATTTGATCATCTATATACCGTCATGGATTTATCCTTCTATGGGACGTCATGAGTAGCCCATCAACTTGGCACTCGACGACTCTAACTTCCTTGACCTACAAAAAAAGGGGGAAAGAGATAACAAAGAAGGCATGAAACTTTACCTGCCAAGTATGAATGACATATATATATATATATATATATAGCTAGCGAATGACAACCGTCTAAAAAGTTCGCACTCTCGATATTAGTCGTAAGGTCTAAACCATCAGCATGTACCTCCTCAATAGTCTCTCTTCGAGACTGGAGCCTAGCATACTCGGCAACACGGGACAATCTAACCTCAGCAGCGTTAGAAATTTCCTTTGCCCGAGTGTTAGCGGCTTCAGCGTCGGCTCGATAGGAGGCCACGAGTGCCTCTGCCTCGTATGTGGCCTTTGCAAGCTAAACGGCCAACCGAGTCTCGAGCTCTTCAACCTTCTGGGCTCGGGCCAAGTTCTCCTCCTCCACACTTTGGAGTTGACGCTCAACCGAAGACAGTTGGGCCCGAACTGCATCTTTCTCCGAGGTGAGACGGTCCATGTTCTGCCTCCACCCCAAAGTCTCTGCCTCTTTCATCTTGGCCTCCTCACGAAGCTGCTCAACCAATTTGGCCTTCTGCTGAACCTACAGGATCAAAGTGTTAGTCACCAATATCAAGTTAATACATAACAAGCTCCCAAATATTTACATTACCCGTTCAATGAGCTCGGTCTGATCTTGATGAGCTCTTTCCAGCTTGGCTCGAATACTCATGATCTCCTCTTCTTTTTGCACATAGAGGAGTTTGCGGGCGTCTCTCTCCTCCGTAAGATTTTTGAGATCAGCCTCACATCGGGCCATCTCAGCTCGGTATTTGAAGGACGCTTCTCGATGAAGCGTCGTAGCCTGTATAGAAAGGAATAAAATCAGACTTAGAGAAATAAGAACAAACGCAAACATGGTAACATGGGCTAAAACTCACTTAGTTCAGAAGCTGCTGAGCCTCATCAAAAATGAGTGATGCTTCCAGGTCAGGATCATCATCGACCCCCGCGAAGCAGCCGCGAAATATATCATCCTCTTCGGGGGTCGTCCCCACATCGGGGGTCCCCATGGACCGGGCATCCCAAAACTGCCCCTCATAGAACGTGGGGCCGGGCGGCGAATCATCAATATTAATTACCCCGAGCGAGTCACTTAGGGCATTCTCTTCTCTTTGAAGGGCCTCAGAACTAGACCCTTCGGGCACACCCGCCGGTTGCTCATCACGGCAGGAGGCATCATCAACAACCGATGACTCGGGGACTCTGCTTGGACCTTCCTCCAAGATCACCTAGGTCTGCGACTGAACCTCCTCGACCGTCACACGCTCAGCAGTTCTTAAAGCTTCGATGCCTCCCCTCTTCCAAGCCACCAGCAGGCACTCGACATCTTCTCCCTCCTCGTCTTCATCTCGTAGTGTTTGGACTATATCGGCAGACAGAACGACGGGTTCAGTCTTCGACTTTCGAGTCATTCTTTTCCTGGGCTTTGGGGTATCTGGAAGCGGGGCCCTTCTCCTTTTCTTGTCTTTGGTCGTCTTCGGGACCTCCTCTTCCCCCCGGGGGGGGGGGAGGGGGGGCTCATGACGACATTGTCTCTAAGACTTGTATGAGAAGAAATCAAGTTAAAAAGAAGTATTTCACAGAAAAGCATCAAACACGGACATGGAAACTTAGCATGATTTTTGGCCTCCCATCGACCCTTGGCCAAATCGCGCCACGAGCGCTCAGCATATGAAGAGGTTGAAACCAGTTGTCGAACCCAACCTGCAAGGTCCGGGACTGCACCAGGAAACCAGGGGGAAGCTGCACCATAAAGAAGAATATAGATGAGAAGAGGTAAAGCAAACATAACAAGTAATCAAACGTTATCGATGAGGTTCTACTTACGCTTCATGTTCCATTCTTCGAAGAATGGCATCTTCTCGGTGGGGATTAAGTCAGGGTTCTGACTCGGACAAACCGACCCATCCATCCTCGGTCCTTGTACTCGTCTATGCTCGAGAACAACACCTTCGTGGCCTGGCGCTGAAGCCTTATCAGTCTGCCCCGATAAAGGCGGGGGTTGTATAGCCTAATGAGATGATCGAGGGTGAAAGACATCCCCTCGACCTTGCTCGAGAAGAATCTGAGCAAAATGAAAATGCGCCAAAAAGAGGGGTAGATCTGGCCTAGGGTTAGCCGGTATTGGCGGCAGAAGTTGATTATGATAGGATCGACGGAACCTAGTGTGAGAGGGTAAGTATACACACTTAAGAACCCTTTCACATGAGTGGTGATGTCCTCCTCGGGGGTAAGAACCCTTTCCCAGTGGCAGTCTTTTTTTACCTGCTCGAGATCGCCTTCGGATATTGAACAGATATATCTAGACATGGGCTCGCATCGGCCAGAACCAAAGAGGGTTTTTCGACTTTAAAGTCGGAAGTAAGTTCACATGGCCCGGGGATGCACTCTTCGATACGTGGCTCCACCGGTGTTTTGTCTCCGGCTGGCCGCGATGAGGAGGCCTTTTCCTCTTGAAGAATGGTCTTTGATATTTTTTTCCATTGGTATATGAGGTTTAAGGAAGAAGAAGGCGGAATTTGTGTTTTAATAAGGGATTGGCAAACGGAAACCGGCAAAGTTGATGAACTTGAAGAAAATAGAAGAGCTTTTGAAGATTAGAAGAAGTTTGAAAGTAAAATTTGAGAAGATTATGAAGGTAGTCTATTTATAATAGCCACTTTGATGGTTTGAAAGCACTGGTGGCCGACCATCAGTTGACGTTAATTAATGACCTTGGGAACTGTGCAGACACGATGCTTCAATCGCTTCTGTCGCTTACATAATTGATTGAGTTATTAAATCGAAGTCTCAAATTCGTTTCTTCTCGTTACACTCCAAAAAACGAGGGAACTATCTGTATACGGTCGAAATCGGGCATACCCGATTTCGTTGGCAGGGGAGTTTTCCCGAGGGTAACCTCATAATAGATCGGGCTCGAGCTCGAAGATAGAACATCAAGCTTAGAGAACGAAGTGTTCATTGAGATCGAGACCAGCAACAATCGAGATCAAGCATGACTGACGTCGAGTAAGGCGTAATAATGGAATGACGAGATATCAATAATCGGCCGAATATCACGGCGAAAATTCCGGAACAGATCAAATCAAAGCGGTTATTAGTGCCAATCATGGGATCTACTTGCGTTATTAGAGTTGTACCTTATTTAGGATTCCTCTATTATATAAAGAGGGATCCCATTCACTTGTAAGCAAAATAATCATTATTCACTGATAAGAATATACATATACGCTGTTTTCTTTGTTTTACTTACTGTTCATCGTTGTTCGTCCCATCCTTTATTGTTCTTATTAATTAACCTCGAGACTATCTCTAGGCAAAATTATCTTATATATTAATGGTAATAATTTTGCCTTGTTATACATTGGTCACTGTTGTCCTGCTTATTTTAATTCCCAAAAAAATACCTAAACTAAGGCAATTTATATTGGACCGTAATGCAAAAGAGACTACTAATTCTCCAAATTTCCAGTAAATTGATAAAGTTCAAATGCGACTACACCATGGCTATTTATAATAAACAATATTGCAAAAAATACAACTGATTCGATCTCCAAATATAACTGATTCTAATTAATTATTGGCACGTTGATATTCAAATGCCACTAGACCACCGTTATTTATAGTAGACCGTATTACAAAAGGGGCAATTAATTCTATAATCATACAATCTCTCGAACCTATAATCAAATAGTTGCAAATTATCCATAAGCAACTAAATAACAACTAAGAATTAAGGATCAATACCAACAACTAAGTACTCCCATCCCGATTATCATATCATCATCTCATGCCTTGTTGGAGTTTACAAGCTCAGTGAGTGATTTCTCAATTGTTGACAGTTTATTTTTAAAATCTATCTCTCTATATGTACCTTCTCCATTAGCTCTTCCTCGTCTAAAATAACCTCGAGGACCTTCAGAAATAACATGCTCTTTCTCTACCACTTTGGTCAAACGCGCACTTGAATCGATCTATAACATATACAATCTCCTCCATCTTTAAAGCTTCAATTTTTGATGTAGCCCTCCTTCATCTCATTAACAGTTGGATAAAGGCGAGGACGCACTTTATAGCATATATATACCAATAGAGAGTTTACTTTATTACTTCGTCCCAAGATATTTCCTACTTGAATGGATCAGGTTCTTCTTGGCAAAAAATTTACCATTTCATCATCTTTAGAGCTGGACAAGCGGAACATTCCTTGATTTGGTACCATTGAGTCCAACAAAGACTAATGATTCATATAGCCAAACCTTTAAAGAATTCAAAACTAAGAATAATCAACAAAACCTTTATGGTCTGTAATAAACTACTATTACTTACGATCAAGGCCCAGGGAAATTCAAAAAGATAACAACTTGGTCTTTAAGTAAATAATTTGGGCATGTCCACCCCGTTCATCAAGTAATTCAATGTAAAATCAATGTATTTCTTTCCTATAATATTTGTTCTTTCCCTAGGGATATTTGTTAAAACAATCCAACGAACCAACCATGGTTATCAACTTATTTATACTTATTATGCGTCAATAAAATACTTTGAAGAAATCACTCTAAGGATACCTTCAACCACTAGTACATCCTAGTTCATACACTTATAATAAAATTTTACTTTGTGATAGAATTTCTTTTCTTTTTTATAGACCTCCTTCAACTGATCTTCACTGGGAAAGGCCCCACAAGTTAGCCCAATGATCAAAGCAAACTCTCTTAGCACAAAACAATATGGCATATCCTCAATCAAAAATTACATCTCATTTTTTTCTTTTTATACCTAATTTAATGCAGAAGAAGTGAATGAACTAATTATCTATTAAACTGAACCCAGTTTAATGGCAGGTTCAAGAAGTGGCCAAAACAACTACTTTGAAGGCAACCCACGATTTCATAATAGGCCTTACTATGATCTTGGACAGGAAATCAACTCCTTCCAGTAGATATGTGATCAATCCTAACTTTTCTGACTTTTCTATATCCACAGACTTAACGTTTTAAGGAACGGATAAACTATCAGTATTATCTTCCTGATCTTCCAGACCATCGACTTCACGACATTCTTATTCTACCTCATCAGGAATGCCTTCTTTACTTCATACCTTTCCTTTTTTTCAGCACAGAATTGCCTGCTTCTTTTTTATTATCATCGTAAAACTGATCAACCTGCTCGATTGTATCTGAGACCTCTGCCTGTAGGCATATCAATTTTATTAAAATTAAATTCATAAAATAATTTGGACTATATTTTAAATTCAAGATATATTGGTCCAAATAAATATTATGGGCTAATGTATATTGACTTAATTATTTTAATCTAATAAAATTAATTTAAATAAAGATCCAATGTTATTGGGCTAGCCCATTTACTTGGGCTACAGATGATGAGCCCACTTCATTAAGCCCAAGATGCCAATTTCCTAAAGGCCCATTTAGGTATCACGTGTCAAATGACGTAGCACGCCGAGTCAAACGGAAGAGCCAATAGGATCACGCCACATGTTAAAATGACAAGGCATACCAAGTCAAATTAAAAGACCAATGAAATCATGTCACGCGTGCAAGTGACGTGTTCTGGCCAATCAAATGCGGCCTTGTCACACTTCAATCTGATTGGTCGGAAAGAGTTTGTTCTCATCACAACTCTTTCCTCCCACAACTATAAATAGGGGTCTTCATAACTCAGAAGAAAGGACTAGAAGTTATAATAAGAAGACACAAGGGAGCTCGTGGATCAAATGTCACAATTCTCTATAAACTACAAGTATTCAAGCATTCATGCTCTTCAACACAAATTTCAAGTATTCAAGATCAAGAACGAAGTCAAGTCAAATACAAGGCGTTTAAGATCAAAGCTACTTATTCGTGATAGAATTCATGGCAACCATCAAAACGTTCGTGACGGATAAATCAAATTCAAATTCAAGATCAAGTTTAAAGGCCCTTGAATTTATATTGAAAAAGTAGAATTAGAGGAATCATAAAGATTATAACACTCAAATATTTGAAATTAAATACTACGATTGTTGTAGTATTTTCGATCTTGATTATATTTTCTCGACGTAAATTTATTGTCTACAAATTATGGCACGCCCAGTGGGACAATCTCTACTTCTTATCTCAACTTTTCAATCACCAAAGTTCAAGAAGATCGAAATGGCTTCAAAGAAAATCAACATCCACCGAAACTGCTAACTGCTAATTCCAAGTTCTATGTTGATGTGGAAAACATCCTCAATATTACATTTGGAAGCTTTGGGCCAGTTACCAGGACCAAACTAAGCTCTTTAGGACAACAAATACTTCAAAGTGTCGTCCGTATCAACCCCTATTGTCGGATCTTCATCCTCAAAAGGAATAATATTCTTTACAAGTACGACCCAAAAAGGGAACGATGTCACCGAAAGGATCGAAAAGGTTCTTGCAACTTAGTTTATCTTAGTCCAAGAAACTTTTTATGCAAGCTGATGATGATGACTTGAGCGTTGGATCTCCTCTAGTATCCATTAATGCGACCTCTAAGCTCTATCCCAACAATGATCCATATTATTTTGCATCCTCTACGGCGATCATACAAGCAATGGTTATTGAAACTTCTACTGTAGAAGAATAACTTACAAATATGACGAAAGCAATTGAAAATTTATCAAAGCGCGTGCAAGATAAAGATGCTAAATATTTCAAATTAACAAATACATTGGATAGCATAGAGAAGAAGAATCTACACAAATACCTTTAAATCTTTAAAGAACACAAGAGAAAGAAGACTCTTCCAAAAAGCAAGCCACGACAACTAAGGAGATTCAAGTCTCCGCTGAAGGTTTGTTTCCTATTGAGAAATTGAAGGACTTCATCATGGAGGCTATCAGAGATAAGCCTGAGTCATCCAAATTATCTCTCACATATGCAAAGTCGTACATGCGAAGAATTGATAACTTGAAGATGTATGTTGGTTATCAACCTCCTAAGTTGCAACAATTCGACGACAAGGAAAATCCGAGATAACATGTAGCACACTTTGTTGAGACTTACAACAATGCTGGAACGTATGGCGATTATCTTGTCAAACAGGTAGTGTGATCTCTCAAAGTTAATGCATTTGATTGGTACACAAATCTCGAATCTGGATCCATCGATAGTTGGGAGCAGTTGAAGCAAGAGTTTCTCAATCGTTTCTATATCACAAGATGCATCGTAAGCATGATCGAAATTACAAACTCTCATCAATGAAAGGATGAGCCAGTTATTAACTTTATCAATCGCTGGAGGAGCTTAATCTTCAACTGCAAAGATTGCCTTAACGAAACTTCTAGCATCAAAATGTGTATTCAAGGCATGCATTGGGGTCTTCGCTATATCTTACAAGGCATAAAGCCCAAAATATTTGAACAACTAGCAACTTGTGCTCATGATATGGAACTAAATATGACCACAAGTAGAGATCAAGGGCTACCTGTTTTTAAGCCTTATGACGAAGAAAAAGAACAAGAAGGCGAGGATGGGGCAAGATTTCATCCGAAAATGAAACCGAAGAGTCTATGCATGTCACTTAGCTCCTTAACGCATGAGCCTAAACTGCAAGTGATAATTCTCATCAACACACGATCTTAAACTGCAAGTTGTAATGCTCCTCAATGCACGAGCGTAAACTTCAAGTTATAATATTTCTTAAACCACGAGCCTAAACTGCAAATTATAATGCTCATCAATGCACGAGCCTAAATTGCAAGTTATAAGGCTTCTTGGCATAGGAGCCTACATTATATGTCACGAAACTCCCCAAATTTTAACTAAATCTTTAAGATATAAAGCTCTTCAAATTCGAACAAAGTCTTCAAGTTGTAAAGCTCTTCAAATTCGAGCAAAGTATTAAAGTCGCAAACCTCTTAAAATTCGAGCAAAGACTCAAGTCGAAAGCTCTTCAAAGTCGAGCAAAGACTTCAAGTCGCAAATCTTTTCAAATTCGATCCAAACATCAAGTTGCAAAGCTCTTCAACTTTGAGCTAAATCTTCAAGTCGCGATGCTCTTAAAATTTGAGCTAAATCTTCAAATTACTACGCTCCTAAAAGCACGAGCCTAAACTGCATGTTACTACATTCCTTAATGCAAGAGCATAAATTGCATGTTACTCTTGGTCCGCAAGAGTATAAACTGTGTACGACCCAAAAAAAGGTCTGCTAGGTTGAAAACCTCAAAAGAGGCGGCCTAGGAAAAAGTTAGGAAATTAAAACAAAAATCCACCCATTATGAACCACAATATGACTTGATCCTCTTCACCGAGGAACGTAGGCAGCTTTGAATTCCATTCTAAGTTCAGTCGCATAAGTTCAAAAGATACATATTGCCCCAATTATTGTCCGAGTGAAGTTTGAAGGAATGTAAAATCAAGCTGAAGCGCCATTCTTCTGTTGAACTTTGGATCTCATTGGATTTGAAGGGGCCGACCCTCCATGGTAAATTGGTATCTTAAATGGGATGATTTTAGGAGGATGCCAAGTATTTGCATTGAATCCAGGGATTCGTTGTGTCTTCAGGTTCGCCAAACCTTCAATTTTTTTGTCTTCAAGTTGAAGTGTTTAATGCCTCCAAGTCTTCAATTTGAAGTCTTCGAATCCGTCAATCCTCCAAGTTGAAGTATACAAATCCTCCGATTCAAGACGACCGGTCTTCTAGTTAAAATCTTTAAATCTGCCAGTTCTTTAGGTTGAAGTTTTCAAGTACACAACCCTTCAAGTTGAAGTCTGCAAGTCCGCCAGTCTTTAAGTTGAGGTATTCAATCTCTCCAGGTCTTCAAGTCCATCGTTCTTCAAGTTGAAGTCATTAACTTTTCCGGTCTTCAAGTTGAGTTATTTAAGCCCAACAAGCCTTTAAGTTGAAATCTACAAGTGTGCTAATTCTTCAAGTTAAAATTTAAAATCCATCGCTCTTCAAGTTGACATGTCAAAGTCCGCCCAAATCTTCAAGTCCGTCAAATGATCAAATTTTTCGGTCTTCAAGTTGAAGTCTACAAATCCACCAAGCCTTTAAGTTGAGGCTTTATAATTTTCCAATCTTAAGGTAGACGTTTAAGTCCCTTTGCACCTTAAGTTGGCATCTTCGTGGATTTTCCCTTAAAAGGATCTATAAGTTTCCAATCTTAAGATGGACATTTAAGTTTCTTTGCATCTTAAGCCAGTTTTGTTGCGAGTTGATCCTTCTATATGTTGTTGAGAATTTGTCTTTCTATATGGTAATGTTCATTTGTCATCTATGTATTGTGATGTATTTGTCCTTTTATATGTTGCGAGGGATTTGTCCTTCTATATGTTGTTGTGAATTTGATCATCTATATACCGTCATGGATTTATCCTTCTATGGGACGTCATGAGTAGCCCGTCAACTTGGCACTCGACGACTCTAACTTCCTTGACCTACAAAAAAAGGGGGAAAGAGATAACAAAGAAGGCATGAAACTTTACCTGCCAAGTATGAATGACAGTATATATATATATATATATATATATATATATATATATATATATATATATATATATATATATATATATATATATATATATATATATATATATATAGCTAGCGAATGACAACCGTCTAAAAAGTTTGTCGATGTGGGATGGAGAAATTTACATGTTAGGCGGTTAGCATTGTCCTAGTTGTTTGACCAAAAAATGTAACTTTAGGCAAAACTATTAAATTTATGTAATAATTGATTAAATCTAGTTAAACATAATAACTCTTGATGCAAGTCTTGAAAATGTGTGGGAGATGGGGACAGATCCCATAAAAGATTGATGATAATAAGTACAAAATATTTTTAAAGTGTGAGTAATAATGAAGGTGTAACTAGCAATAAATAATAATAAATGACAATTAAGTAAATTGGAGGAATGATTCACCCAATAATGGATGGATTGGACGAATGTTTCTCCTGACAATGATGAATGATAGATAGATCCAAGATTTGCTTGATCAATCCTCGGATCTAGTGGAAAGTGGAAAGGTGTGGAATAATATGAGCAAGAATCTTGATAAAAAGGTAAACTTTGTATTCTTACAAGAGAGAGAATTTTCTTCTCAAAAGTGTTCTTATCCAATGAATGTTACATGCCCCTATTCCCTTTTCTTTTTCCCTTATATCATTGACACATATCCCTAGCTAACCCTAATAGTACAAACACAGAGAATATTTACTAGAATATTCTCTCTAATATCTTATTTTGAAAATAAGTCGTTATTGTTCTTTACACGATGCTCGACCTCGATCATGGTTGACATCTCGGCCACGAATCTTGCTTCTTCCTAGTCGAGCTCGACCAACTCTTCGTCACCAACCTTTGGTAAGTTGCCCCCGTATGAGGTAATGGAAATGAATCCTTGGGGCAAGCTTTGTTTAGGTCAGTGAAATCTATGCACATCCACCACTTATCGTTCTTCTTTTTCACCATGACTACGTTGGCAACCCATTGGGGGTACTTCGACTCCCTAACGGAGCCATTTTCCAACAATGTTTCCACTTCTTCTCATACTGCATCATTAATTGCGGAGTTGAACTTATGCCTAACCTTCTTCACCGGGGGGTAGAGTAGATCGACGTTCAATTAGTGTGTGGCGGTCTCCTTTGGGATACCTGGCATATCTGCATGGCTAAAAGCAAATAAGTCCGTGTTAGCAGTTAAAAATTCACGAAACTTACTCGGTTCCCGAAGTTTGCAGCCGATGTAAGCTTTCTTTCCGTGGTCGTTGTTGTCTAATTGAATGGGGTCGAGGTCCTCTACGATCGATCCTACGGCCTCGACCATATCAGGGTCTCTGATGACGTCCTCGCTGTCATCGCATATCGACCTCGACCCTGTTGATGGCTATGCCTCCTTTTCTTTATCCTTTGTTTGTTGGGTGGCCGTATAGTCTAGGGCGCTGCGGTAGCATTTCTGGGATGTGTGTTGCTCCCCTCGTATACTGAATATTTCCCATGGAGTTGGGAATTTGATGACTTGGTACAAGCTGGAGGGGATAACTCTCACGGTGTGTATCTATGGTCGTACTATTATGGCGTTGTATGCCGTGTCCTGGTCCATAATGTGGAATGTGGTCTCCAGAGTGACGCCACCCGCTAGGACGGGGAGTGTGATCTCGCCAGATGTTCGCTCAACTGCATTGTTAAAGCATGTTAGTGTGATGCAGCGTGGCACTATCTTGTCCTCGAGTTTTATTTGTGCGAGTACTCGAGGATGGATAATACGCGCGCCGCTACCGTCATCTACCATAATCTGTCTTACGTCGATATCTAAAATTCGTAAAGTAATAACGAGAGAATCATAGTCAGGGAAAGCCAAACCGTTGGTATCTGACTTATCGAAGATGATACTTTCTTCGAGTTCATCATACTGTTCGTGGGTGATTGACTGTTTGAGCTTATGGGTTGTGGTGAATTTCACACTGTTGATAGGAGCGTCGTCCCCTTCACCGATGATCATGTGGATGGTGCGGGCTAGCGAGGGCAGTTTCGGCGGCCTTTGATGTTGTTCACGTCCCCTGGCAAAGTTGGTCCTTCCCCGATCGCTCAGCAATACTTTGAGGTGTCCCTGTCACAACATGTTTACGACCTCCTGTCTTAGGGCGATGCAATATGTGGTTTTGTGTCCTCGCTGTTGATGGAACTCGCAAAGGGCGTCTGATTTTCTGTTATTCGGGTATGACCTCATCTTTTGTGGCCACTTCACCTTTGGTCCGAGCTTCTCCAAGGCGTAGACTATCTTTGTAGGTGACACACAAAAATTGTAAGCGGATAGTAAATGGGGCATACCTCTCTCATTCCAGTGAGTCCCTGTTCTTGATCGTGGTGGGCCTTCTTTATATCGGGATGAGGACGCAGCAGTAGCTCTGACATATGTGAGATGCCATTCCCGGTTTGGTCGTGAGGCCACGGGGTCTTTTCTGATATTATTTCTTTGATCTTTTCTCGATTTTGCTTGCACCGAGGTCAGTCGATGGGTCGGCCCATTGAGGTCGTCTTCGTATGCTCAGACTTTGGCACAATATGTGTTATGTATTTTGTCCCAAGTCATTGGGGGATACTTCATAAGTCGACTTAATAATTTTTTTGTCACCCTTGAACCATTTCTGCTCAGCCCATTTTGAAAAGCTGCTACCGCCATTCCTTCTAATACATTGGGCAAGGTCATTCTTACTTTATTAAAACGAGCGAGGAAGTCCCTGAGCCCCTCTCTCGGAGACTGTTTGATAGAGAAGATGTCATTTACTCTTGCCTTGGCCTTTTTGGCCCCGGCATGGGCCGTTATGAACTTATCGGCCATTTTCTCAAAGGTTTCGGTGGAACGTGCAGGCAGTTGTGAATACCAGGTTAATGCGCCTCCCATGAGGGTTTCGCCAAATTTCTGTAGCAGAATGGAGGATACTTGTTCCTTGGCGAGGTCATTGCCTTTCATGGCGGTGACGTAGTGGGTCACATGATCCTCAGGGTCGGTTGTGCCATCTTATATTTTCATATAGGGAGGCATTTTAAAGATCTTTGGTATGGCATGTGGGGCGGCACTATCACTGTACGACTGCTCGATGAACTGACCGGCATCTCTCTTCGGCAATAGCTTAGGAGCGCCCGGTATTTTAATAACCCTTTCTTGGTGTTCTCTCATTTGGTCCCGAAGTGCCTTGTTCTCGTTTTTTATTTCCTCCATTCTTTTCAGAATAGCTATGAGAGCATCGTCACCTGCATTGTTAACAATATTGTGAGTAATACATGTCGTCGTGGGAGGAGGTTGATCATGTTGCTCGTCCACTAGTGGCGTAACATAGGTTCTCGCATTTTCTGCGGCCGCATCCATAACGGGCTTATGGAGGATGTTGGTCAGTGTATCAGTTAGCCAAGCCTCAAGGAGCTTCTTTATCGCTGGTGGCGCTTCCTTTCCCACGGATGTTGAGGCTGTCTTGTCAAGAGATTTTGTGATGTTACGGTAGGGAAGGGGTGATCTACCTCGCCTAGGAGAGGCATTGGGCATCGTGTCCTCGTCCAAAGCTTCAGAGCTCTCGTGGATGATGTTCATGAGGTCGGTTGGGAGGTCATTTATTATTCTCGTTCTTTCTTCTCTGTTACCTTCTATACTAGATCTATGCATGCAGAGAGAAAAAGGTTCTTGGTTTTTGTTTTTTACATTTAGTAACCAGTGTCGATTGTAGATCTAGAAGAAATTAAAAGATTTAGCTAAAAAATTTCCATAGATGACACCAAATTGTTTGACCAAAAACTGTAACTTTCGGTAAAACTATTAAATTTATGTAATAATGGGTTAAATCTAGTTAAATATAATAACTCTAGATGCAAGTCTTGAAAATGTGTGGGAGATGGGGACAGATCCCGTAAAAGATTGATGATAATAAGTACAAAATATTCTTAAAGTGTGAGTAATAATGGAGGTGTAACTAGTAATAAATAATAATAAATGACATTTAAGTAAGTAGGAGGAATGATTCACCCAATAATGGATGGATTGGACGAATGTTTCTCATGACAATGATGAATGACAGATAGATCCAAGATTTGTTTGATCAATCGCCCGATATGGTGAAAAGGTATGGAATAATATGATCAAGAATCTTTATAAAAATGTAATCTTTGTATTCTTACAAGAGATTTAGAATTTTCTTATCAAAAGTGTTCTTATCCAATGAATATTACATGCCCCTATTCCCTTTTATTTTTCCCTTATATCTTTGACACATATCCCTAGCTAACCCTAATAGTGCAAATACAGAGAATATTCACTAGAATATTCTCTTTAATAGTATCTTATTTTAAAAATTAGTTGTTACTGTTCTTTACACAATGCTCGACCTCGGTCATGATTGACATCTCGACCACGAATCTTGCTTTTCCCTGATCAAACTCGATCAACTCTTTCCTTAATGACGCATTACGCTAAATATTCTTACTGCAGATTTTGGAATATACACTGGTCAAAGTTGAAATGAAACTTGATAATATGGCAAGCCATTATTATGGGGAAATAATGTTGTTTGTCTCCTTATTTAAAGCAACAAAAGTGCAGATTCTCACTATATTGCTAAACGCACGTGGGCCACTAGCAAAGGTGAGAACTTTGACTTTGGAATCATCTCACACCAAACTTCCTTGAAGCTCAACATCAAAAGATCGACAACTTAGCAAATTACATAAATCTTTCTAAAGGAAGTGAAAGATTATTGAATGTATTAAGTCTACAAGCCTTATATTTGAGAAAAAAATTGCGATGTGGAGTCAAAGAGCTCAAGCTATTTCACGTGTTACTTCAATTCTTGTTATTAAAGCTCAACAAGGTTATGCTCTAACGAGCCTCGAAGTAGGGCATTTGTAGACATATAAAGTTTATTAAAATTAAATTTATAAAATAATTTAGATTATATTTTAAATTCAAAATATATTGGTCTAAATAAATATTATGGACTAATATATATTGACTTAAATATTTAAATCTAATTAAATTGATTTAAATAAAGGTCCAATGTTATTGGGCTAGCCCATTTACTTGGGCTACAAATGATAAGCCTACTTCATTAAGCCCAAGATGTCATTTTTCTAGGGGTCCATTTAGGTGCCACGTGTCAAATGATGTGGCATGCCAAGTCAAACGGAAGAGCCAATAAGATCACGCTACGTGTTAAAATGACAAGGCATACTAAGTCAAATTAAAATATCAATGAAACTCTGTCACACGTGCAAGTGACATGTTCTGGCCAATCAAATGCGGCATTATCATACTTCAATCTAATTGGTCGGAAAGAGTTTGTTCTCATCACAACTCTTCCCTCCCACAACTATAAATAGAGATCTTCATAACTCAGGAAAAAGGATCAGAAGTTATAACAAGAAGACACAAGGGAGCTCGTAGATCAAAGGCCACAATTCTCTGCAAACTACAAGTGTTCAAGCATTTAAGCACTTTAAAATAAATTTCAAGTATTCAAGATCAAGAGCGAAGTCAAATCAAATACAACGCATTCAAGATCAAGGCTAATTGTTCGTGATAAAATCCGTGGCAACAATCAAATCGTTCGCGAGGGATAAATCAAATTCAGATTCAAAATCAAGCTCAAAGGCCCTTGAATTTATAATAAAAAAGTAAAATCAGAGGATTCATAGAGATTGTAACACTCAAACATTTGAATAGATATTGTAACACTCAAACATTTGAAATCAAACACTACGATTGTTGTAATATTTTTCGGTCTTAATTTTATTTTCTGGATGCAATTTATTGTCTACAAATCATTTCAAGCGACATCGTTTCCTTTTTGGGTCGCGCTTATAGAGGATGTTGTTCCTTTTGAGGATGAAGATCCGATAATAGGGGTTGATATGGATGGCACTTGAAGTGTTTATTGTCCTAAAGATCTTACTTTGCTCCTTGTAATTAGCCCAAAGCTTCCAAAGGTAATATTGAGGATGTTTTCCACATCAACATAGAACTTGGAATTAGCAGTTTTAGTGGAAGTTGATGTGGAGTTGATTTTCTTTGAAGCGTTTCGATGTTATTGAACTTTAGTGATTGAAAAGTTGAGATGAGAGGTAGAGATTATCCCACTGGGCGTACTAGAATTTGTAGACAATAAATTGCGTCGAGAAAATATAATCAAGACCGAAAGATATTACAACAATCGTAGTATTTGATTTCAAGTAATTTGGGTATTACAATCTCTATGATTCCTCTAATTCTTCTTTCCAATGGTAAATAAATTCAAGGGCCTTTGAACTTGTTCTTGAATCTATATTTGTTGTCACAAATAATGATCTTGAATTCAACTAGCACGAACTTTGGTTTGAACTCGTACTCCTTGAACCTTGATTTGTTCTTCGTTCTTGAGCTTGAACTTGATTTCTTATACTTGTACTTGATTGCTTGAAGCTTGAAACTTGTAGAGAAATTTGCGGCGTTTGATCCACGAGCTCTCTCTTGCTTCTTGTTATAACTTTTGGTGTCTTTCTGAGTTATGAAAACCCCTATCTATAGTTATGGGAGAGAAGAGTTATAATAAGAACAAACTCTTTCCGACCAATCAAATTGAAATGTGACAAGGCCGCATTTGATTGGCCAGAACATGTTACTTGCACACATGGTGCGGTTTCATTGGCCTTTTGATTTGACTTGGCTTGCCTTGTCATTTTGACACATGTCACAATCATGTTGGCTCTTTTGTTTGACTTGGCGTGCCACGCCATTTGACACATGCCACCAAACTGGACCTCTAGGAAGATTTCTTGGGCTTAATGAAGTGGGCTCATTACTTTAGCGGTTTAGCCCAATTAAATAGGCTAGCCCAGTGGATTAAGACTTAATTATTTAATCCATATATATTTGACTTATATAATTAATTCAATTATATTAGCCCATAATATTTATTTGGACCAATATATCTTGAATTTAAAATATAGTCCAAATTATATTGTTCATTTAATTTTAATAAAATTTATATGCCTACAAATGCCCATACTTCAACGCATATAAAAATATAAACCTATGAATATTAAAGACATGGCTTGAAGTATAATAACCAAACTACAAGTTCCATCAAATTGCAATTTGATTGCACGGATTACCGCTACCAAACTTTAAACTTTCCGATAAAACTATACGTCCTCCGTTTCAATTTTTCAATTTAGATGAGATAGTTTGATTCGGCACGGAGTTTAAAAAAAAAGATTTTTGAAACCTGTGGTCTTAAAAGGTTAAGGGGTAAAAGTTTTGTAGGGTTACGACATTTGTGTGGTTATAAAAATTTCTCATTAAAGGTAAAATGAGTAAAATGAAGAGTTTAAAGTTGAATAATTTTCAAATTTATAAGTGTGTCATTTATTTTGAAACAAATTAAAAAAAAAGTATCTCATCCCATTTGAAACGAAGTTAGTTTATTTTTAGAGAGTTTATATAAAGTAGGATAATGACAAGACTAATTGCCATCACTATAAGTGGAAATTGTTGTCAAAATATTAGTGCTTTATTTCTTGTTGAGCGCGTGGATATCACATCATAATGCCTCCTTATGCATTTGCATTTGTTTTTCTTCTCTTTTGTCTCTTTATTGTTCCACTATTCCCTGCCAAGAATAGACCAATATACTGCCTTTTGACTTTGCAAGTCATGCCATTGCCTTGAAATATTAGTGCTGATTATTGTCAAATGAGAATAACTACGTCAGTCCCATACATCTATATCCTATGTCGCCGTGGCTTTACTTCAATTGAAAAGAACCTTTCCAAACTTTAGAAATTTCTCACTTTTCCTTAATTAGGAGGAGAATTCAAGTCAATTACTGTCTCCTTGTCCAACTTAATTAGAAGGAGATTTCTAGTCAGTTAATGTTTCCTTGTACACAAGGGTTCGTAGCCGCCTCCCAGCAGTCCCACATCGATAATAAATTACCGACACCTCCTTTTAAAAGCTATACAAACTCCATTCTGTCACTTCAATTGAGCTATAAATTTCACGGCATCTTCAAGACACTTTGACCGTTAGTGCTTGATGTAATTCATCTCTTCTTTTTTTTTTTTTTTTTTTTGTCGTTGTTGTTTTCTCTTTTTGTAGGTCAAAAAAGCATGACATATTCTCGTTTAAAGAGATGACTCACATCAAGAAGTCAATCTTAGGGTGTTATGGGATGGATACTTAGCACCGCCCGAATATCGGAGAGATTACTCTCAGTATTTGAAAGTTCATACGGCATATAGAAGGACAAATCAACGACAACATATAGAAGTACAAATCAACGGCAACATATAGAAGGACAAATCAACGGCATATAGAAGGATCAACTTGCAATACGATCAGCTTATGGTACAAAGAGACTTAAATGTCCACCTTAAGATTGAAAAATTATATATCCTTTTAAGGGCAACCCCATGAAGAGGCCAACTTAAGGTGCATAGGGACTTAAATGTCCACCTTAAGATTGGAAAATTATAGTTCCTTTAAGGACAAATCCACGAAGAGGCTAACTTAAGGTGCAAAGGGACTTAAACATCCACTTTAAGATTAAAAAATTAAAGTCCTTTTTAAGGACAAACTCGCACAGATGCCAACTTAAGATACAAAGAAACTTAAACGTCCACCTTAATATTGAAAAATTATAATCCCTTTTAAGGACAAATCCACGAAGAGGCCTATTTAAGGTGCAAAGGGACTTAAACGTCTACCTTAAGATTGGAAAACTATAATTTATTTTAAGGACAAACCCAAGAAGTGGCCAACTTAAGGTGTGAAGGGACTTAAACGTCCACCTTATGATTGAAAAATTATAAAGCTTCAATCTGAAGGCTTGGTGGACTTGACGGCTTCGACTTGAACACTTGGCAAACTTTGAAGACTTGGCGAGTTTTGCATACTTCAACTTGAAGACCGACAAACTTGAAGATTTGACGGACTTGAAGACTTGGCAGACTTTGATGCTTTATCTTGAAGAGTGATGGGCTTTTAAACTTTAACTTGAAAAATTAGCAGACTTGAACACTTCAACTTGATGACTTGGAGGGCTTGAATACTTCAACTTGAGGACTTGGAAGGCTTGAATACTTCAACTTGAAGACCGGTAAATATGAAGACCGACGGACTTGAAGACTTTAACTTGAAGACGTATAGGGCTTAAATACTTCAACTTGAAGGCCGACGAATGCTTGAATACTTCAACTTGAAGATTGGAGGACTTGCAAGCTTCTACTTGAAAACCGGTGAATATGAAGACCGACGTACTTGAAGACCTATAGGGCTTAAATACTTCAACTTGAAGATTGGAGGACTTGCAAACTTCAACTTGAAAATTCAAGACTTCGACTTGAAGACTTAGAGGACTTAAACATTTCAACTTGAAGACGAAAAACTTAGTGAACCCAAAGGTATAGCCAATCACCTGGCTTCATTGCAAATACTTGGTAGCCTCCTAAAGGACTATAAGTATTCCATTAAAGAGGCCGATTTACCATAGAGGCTTTCCCCTTTTAAATCAAACGAGATCCAAAGTTCAATAGAAGAATGGTATTTCAGCTCGATTTTCAAGTGCTGATTAAATAGATTACATTCCATCATACTTCATTCGAATAACGATTGTGGCACTATGTATCTTTTGAACTCATGCGGCTGAACTTAGAATGAAACTCTAAGTTGCCTACGTACCTCGATGAAGAGGATCAAGTCGTACCGTAGTTTAGAATGGGTGATTTGTTTTTGTCATAACTTTTGCACGATTTCAACTTGAACATTTCAACTTGATAGGCCCGATTCTCATGCCATCTGCATCAACAAGATTGTAAGCCCCACTTGAATAAGCTTCTTGCACGATATATGGCCCATCCCATTTTGAAGTGAACTTCCCTATAGGTTTATGGGAAGTAATAATGGGTCTTCGTATGGCAAGTACTTGATCTCCTACTTGAAAGGATCTTGGGCAAACTCTTTTATTGAAGGCGCGAGATAATCGAGCTTGGTTACATTCAAGACTTTATTGAGCTTCCAACCTCTTCTCATCAAGATCCTCCAACTCTGCTAGTCGAAGTCGAGCATTTTCTTCATCATGGATCCTTCTTGAATAGCTAATCATAATGAAGATATTTTATGCTTAAGTGGCAAAACGGCTTTGACTCCATAGACAAGCGAATAAGGGGTTGCTTATGTTGGTGTGCGGTGAGTTGTCATGTATGCCCACAGAGCTTCTTTCATACGGTCATGCCAATCTCGTTTGGATTTAGAGACAACTTTCTTTAACAAGTTGCATAGAGTCTTGTTGAATGACTCAACTAGACTATTGGTGGCAGCATTGTACATAGAAGAGTTACGTTGCTTGAAGCCAAAGAGATCACAAATCTTGTTCATCATCCTATTGTCGAATGGCTTGCCATTATCTGTTATTATGTAACGAGGAATGCCAAAGCGATAGATTATGTTTACTTGGATGAAACTTGTAACATTTTCCTTTTTTACTTCCTTAAGAGCAATAACTTCAGCCCATTTTGAGAAGTAGTCAGTTGCAACCAAGATGTATAAGTGCACACCAGAGGATTTTGGCAGTGGTCCGACAACATCCAGTCCCCAAGCATCAAATGGCCATGATGCAATAGTCGGATGTAACACTTCAAGAGGCCGATGAATAAAATTTGCATGGAATTGGCAAGCCTTGCATCTTCGAGCGTAGTCTAAGCAATCTTTTGCCATCGTTGGCCAATAATATCCCATCCTTTTTATATGGAAGTGGAGCTTTGGTCCAAACTGATGTGATCCACATACCCCAGAATGTGCTTCTTGCAAATCTTGGAGTGCTTCATCTTACCCTAGGCATCGTAAGAGTACTCCCTCAAATGATCTTCTATATAGAGTATCTTTGTAGTAAAGGAAGCGGGGTGCACGACGGCGGATTTCAGTCTTTCTCCTCGGATTTTCTGGGAGTATCCTGTAGCTCAAGTAATCGATAATGGGTTGTCGCCATTCTTCCATCTCAGATTCAGAAATGGCCACAAGATGCTTGAGTTCATTTTCTTCACTTTCACCTCATTTGGCGGCGATACTACCCATTTTTGGCAGATAGTAACTTGTGTTTGATCAGGCAGAGTTAACGATGAAGCTAGGGCAGCTAAAGCATCAGCCTTCTTGTTTTCTTTCCTAGGCACATATTGAATAGTCACGTCACCCATCCACCTCATTAAGTTTTTAGCATAATCATGATATGGTCGTAGTTTAGGTTTCTTGACCTCGTAACTACCTAAAAGCCGGTTGATCACTAATTGAGAGTTACTAAAGACTTGCAATTGCAGCCGCTTCATTTCGACAACCATTTCAAGCCCAAGTATTAATGCTTGATACTCAACAACGTTGTTATAGCAGAGTTGCGTCAACGTAAAAGAGTAGGGCAAAACTTCACCTTGAGAAGTGACAAATACTACGTCAGCACGAGCTCCTCCACGATGTGCAGCACCATTAAATTACATCTTCCATGAAAGTTGAACTTCAATGACCATTGGGTCCTCATCAGGTAGTTCATCACTTAACACCCAATCATCATGTATAGGGTGATCTGCCAAGAAATCTGCTAACGCTTGTCCTTTAATAGACTTTTGATGGATGTACACAATTTTAAATTGTTGAAACTAGAGGTACCACCTTGCTAGTCGATCACTGATGACAGGTTTTGACATCACGAACTTGATGGGATTTGCTTTATAAATAAGACAAATGACATGAGCTTGAAAGTAGTGCTTTAACTTTTTGATTGAGAGACTAATTCCAAACATAATTTTTTGATTGGTGAATAATTCAGCTCATTTGGTGTCATCATCCTGCTCAAGTAGTAAAGGAAGCTTTCTTTACCTTCACTATTTTCTTGGGTCAACAACGCTCCAACAGAACTTTCTTGTGCTGAAATATATAGTATCAACGGCTTTCCAGGTATAGGGGATGCCAAAACTGGAGACTTCATCAATTAAGTTTTGATACTTTCAAAGACATTGCTACAAGCATGGTCCCACTTGAAAGGAACGCCTTTCTTCATGAGACGACTGAATGGTTGGCACCTCCCATATAGGTTTGAGATGAATCTCCTAAGGTATGCTAGATTTCTTTGCAGACTTTTCAATTCATGAATATCGCGATGCTCGGGCATTTTCAAAATAGCATCCACTTTGGCTTGATCAATTTCGATCCCTCGATGTTGAATAATGAAACCAAGGGACTTTCCAGAAGTAACTCCAAAGGAGCATTTCAATGGATTCATCCTAGCTTGGTACCTCCAAAGAAACTCAAATACCATTCTCAAGTCTTTCAAGTGGTCACTCCTCTTTCTCGATTTTACCACCAAGTCGTCAACATAACATTCAACATTCTTATCGAGAAGGTCATAAAACTTATTCTGCATATCCCTTTGGTAAGTAGCACCAACATTTTTCAATCCAAAAGGCATTACCTTGTAGTAATAAATACCCTTTGGGGTGAGGAATGCAGTAAGCTCTTTATCTTTTGGTGCCATGCGAATTTCGTTATAGCTTGATGAACCATCCATGAATGACATTGCCTCGTACCTAGTGGTAGAATCAATCATAAGCTCTGTAATAGGAAGCAAGAATTCATCCTTAGGGCATGCATTATTGAAATCCCTAAAGTCAACACACACTCAGATTTGGCCATTCTTCTTTCTCACGGGAACAATACTTGAAACCCATATTGGGTATTTAACTTCACGAATAAAGCCAGCTTCAATGAGTTTGTTAACTTCACTTTCGATCAAGGGAACCAAGTCCAGCCTAAAACGCCTTTGGGCTTACTTAACAAGACGAGTGCCATTCTTGATTGCAAGGTGATGAATTGCTACTTTAGGATCCAAGCCAGGCATCTCTTTGTAACTCCAAGCAAAGACATCCTTGAACTTCTTGAGTAACTCGATATAAGTGCTTTCTTCATTGATTGCTAGTAAAGCACTTAGGTAAGTGGGCCTTTGGTTCTTCATCTGTGCCAAGGTTAACTTCTTTTAAGGAATTAATCATTGCCTTCACCCCTTCTTCAAGTTCAGGGAGAGCATCTTTCGCATCCTCATCTTCTTGAGGGTTTCCATCATTGAAAGATATGTGGTAACACGGTAAAACATCCTCCAATTTCTCATTATCCTCCATTAGAGATGGAACACCATTCTCGCCTTGTGCAGTAACATGATACGAAGAACCCACACTTTTTTCGTCTTCGTCACGTTCCTTACAGTAGACCACAATATATGGCTTTACCTTCAGTACTTCTTTACATGAAACCACAAGTTTTGTTTGTTGACTCATTCTAGAAGGAACCAAACTTTGGAAATCCTTAGAGATCTTCTGGATTCTGGGCGAAGCGGATGTTATTATGATTTGATAATTTCTCTGGAACTTGTTCCCCTTCTTTAATGGACCCAATCTCTCAAATATGGAAGTCCTCACAGTTGATTTTCCAAGTCGATCAAAGATAGAAGGCCTGTTAGAAGTGGCAGATTCATCTTCTACAGTGATATAATTGTTGCTTGCCCTTCTTATAGAGATGCGAACTGGCGAAGGTTGCTTGTATCCCAAACCTTAATGTGGTTGCCTCGTAGCAGCTTCTGACGTGAACTTCCCTTATTTTGACGGTTCATTGGGATTATATCCAGCATTTGCAAATAGCCTGTGTAAGCATTAGGATCAAAGCCTTTATTTGTACGCTTCGTAGGGAGTGCCACATTCTGCAAATGGTTTTGGGACACAAACCCTGCAAGTAGCATATAGGGCAACTTTACTGCCTCAATTCGTTTGATCAGAAGAGTTAACTCCCTTAGCATATTAGTTTGGAGTTTGGCTGATTCTCCTTCCTCTTTATTCTTTTTAGGGACATAGCGGAGTGCATAAGTTACTTTCTTGCCATAAGACACAATGTTCCCTCCATGCGATTTATTTGAGTTAGGGTCCACCTCAGCTCTCTTAGTCGTGGACTCGTCATTCTTGTCATTCATGACATCATCAGCTTTTAGCTCCTTCACAATACGGTTCTTCAAGTAGAACTTTGCATCGGGGAAGTGTGACTCAGCCTCAGTGAATGGCTCGTCATCAGAAACTATCTTTTTCTTGACTTTACCCTCGTAGTATTTCAAACATTAATGCTAGGTAGATGGAACCACTTTATTCTCATGTATCCAAGGCCTTCTAAGCAAGACGTTGTATGAAGTATTTGCATTGATCATATGCAGCCATGCACTTAATTGCATATCTTCAACGGTGATTCCCAACCTGATTGTACCTATGGCTCTTTGCCACCCTTGGTTGAATCCTTGAATCATCACACGACTTTTCGAGAGTTCGTTCATGGGAATACCAAGTTTTTTCACAGTGCGAATTAGCAAGATGTTCACTGAGGATCCTCCATCAACCAAAATTCGATTTACCCTTTCATCACGCATATAGCCAACTAGGTACAACAGGCGGTTATGAGGAGTGTCAACTAGTAGAAGATCGTCATTTGTGAACATAACGTTTTCCTTACAAGAATTAACTTCTTGAGGAATGGACTCAATGAGCTTTTCTGAAGATGGTGCCAATGGTAGTTCATCACTCTTTTCTTTCCCTTTTCCAGCATGACAACAAAAGGCCTCACTACCATCATGGGGAATCTTCGTGCAGAACCAATTTGTCAAGAACTCTTCCAAGGTCACTGGATGTCGTGGCTTTTGAGGGTGGTGCACCTCCACTTTTGCTTTCTTTAAATGCTTAACTGGATTCTATTGTTTTGGTCTTTTTACCATCATTATCCTTGTTGGTTGTTCTTTTGATTCTTTTTGTGTGCTTCTTACGTGGCGCCTTGGATGAGTCACCAACGTCCAACCTTCATCATCATCAGGCTGATCGACTTCAATCTTGTTGTTCTCCAGTAACTTTCATCTTTACTTTCTTTGAAACTACATAATTCATCTGGACCGAATGGACCAAAGGTGATAGAGACTTGGTTTGCGCTTGCTTTCTCATCTTCAAGCATGATTCCTTTTTCACGAGCCAAGTCCATAACTTTTTCCTTGAGACAAAGAACTTCTCCAGAGGAAGGCTCAAAAGTTGATGGTATTTGCAGTAATTTTGGTCATTCGTTTTCCCAGCTTTATTTGGTCGCTTCATCTCCGGAAGCTCAATGAGATTTAACTCGAGGAGTTTAACTCGAGGAGTTCTTCAAAAATAGCTGGCAGATCAGAATCCAAAAATGGGTACTCTTTCTCTTGCATTTATTTTAGAGTCAAATTTTCACTTGGCTTATCTTGAAAAGAAGTGGACTTCGTACTCTGCTTCTTGCTCGCCTTCTTTGTAAACTTCACATGTGATGTGTTGACATTCATAGCTTCTTTGTTTTTAGATTTGGGTACAAACTTTCTCCATTTCCTAACTTCTTGCTTGCCATTCCCCTTGTGAGGCTCATAGATAGGCATCCTTTCATTTCCAACGGAGGCCATGCTCAACTCCATGTCATAAGCGCGAGTCGCAAGTTCTTCAAATGTGCTAGGTTTTACACCTTCCAAGATGTAGTGCAGGCTCCAATGCATGCCTTGGATGCACATCTCTATGCCAGAAGCATCATTAAGCCTGTCTTTGCAGTTGAGGCTTGCATTCATCCAATGATTGATAAAGTCGATAACTAGTTCACCTTTTCGTTGACGAGTATTTGTAAGTTCTATCATACTAACAGTACGTCTCGTGCTATAAAAGCGATTGAGGAAATCTTGCTCTAGTTGATCCCAACTATCAATAGACCTAGCCTCGAGGTCTGTGTACTAATCAAAAGAATTTACTTTTAGTGAGCGGACAAACTATTTGACGAGGTAATCTCCATAAGTCCCATCATTGTTGCACGTCTCCACGAAGTGCGCCACATGTTGCTTTGAATTGCCTTTGCCATCAAACTGTTAAAATGTTGGAGGTTGATAGCCAGCAGTCATCTTTAACATATCGATCTTTGAAGTGTACGATTTTGCATAGGTAAGGGAAGACTTGGAAGAAACTTCATATTTGCTTTTTATAGTCCCTTCAATGAACTCCTTTAGTTGATTGATTGGAATCATCCCTTCCGAAGAGACTGGAATTTCCTTAGTGGAAGCAACTTATCGTGGGGGTGGTACCTGTCCCCAACTGGAGCTACTAATAGCTCCCCAACTGTTGTTCTGACAGGTGCTCTAGTCGTAGCACGTGCCCTTCCTCAACCTCTACCTCGGCCCCGGCCTCTTGCAACCCTAGTAGTATGTGTGGATGCCTGCACAGCTAACCCGGTAGCACGTGTCCTCACCATCTGTGAGAGAATAGAGATACAAAGGCTCAAATTCCAAATTCAACAAATTCCGCACGACAGGAAGGAAAGAAATGGAAATTTCCTAACAGTTCTGTAGCCTCTCGAAGTTAAGTACAGACGTCTCCGTACCGATTCGCAAGACTCTACTAGACTCGTTCGTGACTCGTAGAACCTATGAACCTAGAGCTCTGATACCAACTTGTCACGACCCAAAATCCCACCACAGGAGTCGTGATGGCACCTAGTCTCTAAGACTAGGTAAGCCGATTTTCATTGCATTTTTGAAGCCATTTTTTTTTAAAAAAAATTAAATAAGTAACCAAACCTAATAGCGGAAATAATTACAATATACAACCTCCCAAGACTGGTACTACTGAGTCACGAACTCTAATTGAATACATAGAATGATCACGAGGACCGAATATACAATACTGTTTGATTAAAAATTAACAGTACAATGAAATGGAAAGACTCCAAGGGACTGCGACAACCAAGAAGCTCTACCTTGAATCCTTACGATCCCGCTTTAATTCTTCTCAAGTCCAATAACTCCAATACATGGCTCTGCACAAAAATATGCTGAAGTGTAGAGTGAGCACACCACAGCGGTGCCCAGTAAGTATCAAGACTAACATCAATGGAGTACAGACGAGGTACAATCAAGACACTCACTAGTCTAATAACCTGTGCAATATAATATATAAAATAATAGAAAATAAATAATAATAAAGGCAGGATAAAACAACCAGTGATATGCACAACAGACAACAAGAACACTATTAATATCACTCAACAATTAATAAACACAATTACACCCAATTAAATTAAGCCGTTCAAATAAATATTTTTCACATAGTTCTTCCAGATAACTCTCTTTCAAATATAATTTTCTCAAATAATTATTTTTCAAATATAATTCTTTCAATAAATCTTTTCAAATACAATTTCCTCAAATAAATATCTTTCAAAATACGATTCTTTTATATAACACTTTCTATGTAAAAATCCTTCCAAATAAATATTTTGAATATAATTCTTTCAATTAAAAAGTCACCATGTGATACCTCATTTAAAAATCATCAAAATATAGGTCTCAGCTTATTTTCGTATTTCTACGGCACCTCGTGCCCATAATTAAATCATTATATTTGTCCGGCACTTCATGCCCTCATTTCATATCACAACTGCACGGACAATTCACGTGCCAAATATCATTATCATTTTATCACGGTACCTCGTGCCCACATTTTATATCACAACTACACGAAAAATTCATGTGCCAATATCCCAGTCTCATATCAAAATTCACGGCACCTCGTGCCCACATTTCATTTTATAAACCGCCTGGCAATAGCCACAGGCTCTCAATTTCAACATAAATTAGATTATTATCAATTTACTAACAACAAGACAAGTTGCACAAGGTATAAAATAAACACAAGAAAATTACAACATCACATAAAAATTGTCAACACTACAACCCCACATCATTACATATCGTCCCTGATAATAGCCACCCTTATCGCTCCTATAGCCACCCTTATCGCTCCGCCCAGACAATATCAATAGCCACTTTTATCGCTCATATTGCCACCCTTATCGCTCCTATAGCCACCCTTATCGCTCCGCCCAGACAATATCAATAGCCAACAAACACAACAGTGAAATGCCACCCTTATAACCACATAACATCAACGGTGAAATGCCATACTTATCTCCCCAAAATAGCAACTCACACAACACAACAATTTACATGGAAAATTATCACAACATAACAAAAATTAATTCATATCACAATTTGCCCAATGGCCATAACCAAATTTCAAAGCTACAATCAAGTCAATTATTTTTACAGAAAATAGCCAAATGATCCACACAATGTGTACAACACTCAAAAATAATCAATAGAGATAGAAATTACTCAACATAAAGTAAAGTCTTCATAAAAGATCAAATTTTTAATAATTTTATAAACACCTCTTCTTAAGCTCATTTAGTTAATAATTTGCAAAGGGGAAATCCAAAATGGAATTAAATTCCAATAATTATCAAGCCAGCAAATTCACGAAATTTCATAAATAATCAAATAACAATCACATCATATTGTCATATAACAACAAAGTCAACAACAAGAGTTTAGGCACAACAAGTAGATGATTAAATATATGCCAACCATTATTCAATTTACTACACCATATGTTCAAGACTTTAATTCCATAAAATTTGCACATATAAATCAAGTACGTACTCGTCACCTCGCGTACATAGTTTTCAATTACCCAAGTTGCACATAAGACTCAATGCTTAAGGGGAATTTTCCCCACTCGAGGTTAAGCAAGACACTTACCTTTTTGAAGTTAGGCCGATATTCCAAAATAGCCTTCTTGCTTGAATTGACCTCCGGACAGCTCAAATCTATCCAAATTAATTGTATAACTCCATTAAAATTCGTCGGAAACAATTTCGGATAATAATATGTCAACTTAAAAATTTATTCCAATAAGTTAACAAAAGTCAACGCGGGACCCGCCTCTCGGAATCCGACAAAATTTTCATAAAATCCGAACACCCATTCCGATACGAGTTTAACCATACCAATATTATCGAATTCCAATAATAAATCGACCTCCAAATCTTAAATTTTTATTTTTGGAAGATTTTACAAAAATCTTGATTTTTCTTCCATTAAATCCGAATTAAATGATGGATTCAAAGACACAATTATGGAAATTAATCAAAACTGGATAAGAATTATTTACCCCAAATACCGACGCAAGAATCTCTCCAAAAATCGCCTTCTACCGAGCTCCCACTTTGATTTTGAGTTATGAACTCAAACCCCCGTTTTTGGGACTTTTAATTCTGCCCAGATATACCTTCTTCGCATTTGCGACCATTCCTTCGCGTTCGCGAAGGCCAAAATCTAGTTGCCTCAAATCCTTCTTCGCGTTCGCATGACAAGCGTCGCGTTCGCGAAGGCCAACTGCTTCTGCCCCATCATTTCCTCTTCGCATTCGCGAAGTACTCGTCGTGTTCACGATGACCAGCTGACCAACTCCTTCGCGTTCGCGTTCGCGAAGGCCAAACGACCCTAGGCCCCTATCTTCCTTTACTTCTTCGCGTTCGCGTTGCCTGGGCCGCATTCGTGAAGGCTTGCCCTGCTCCTTCTTCGCGTTCGCGAAGGACAAATCATCAGCCCCTCAAACTCTTCTTATCGAACGCGGGACTCCCTTCGCGTTCGTGAAAAAAGGAAACCAGACTTCAGCAACATCAGTCCAAACAACTCCAATTTGGTCCGAAACTACTCCGAAATACACTCGAGCCCCTCGGGACCCCATCCAATCATGCTAACCAGTCCCATAACATATCACGGACTCGCTCGAGGTTTCAAATCACATCAAATTACGTCGAAAATACAAATCGCACCACAAATCGAACTTATGAACTTCAAAAACTTCCAATTTCTAAAACTCGTGCCGAAACATATCAAACCAACCCGGAATAATGTCAAATTTTGCAGGCAAGTCCCAAATAATATAATGGAGTTGTTCCAACTCTCGAAATTGCATTCCAACCCCGATATCAAAAAGTCAACCCCCCGGTCAAACTTTCCAAAATTTTGAGTTTTGCCATTTCAAGCTTAATTTCACTACGGACCTCCAAGTAATTTTCCGGACACGTTCCTATGTCCAAAATCATCATACGGAGCTAACGAAACCGACGAAACTCCATTCCGGAGTCGTCTTCATACAGTTCCGACTACAGTCAAAATCCTAAGACTTAAGCTCCATCTTTAGGAACTAAGTGTCCCAAATCATTCCGAATCATCCGTAATTCAAACTCGACCACACACGCAGGTCATAATATATATTGCGAGTCTGCTCAAAATCTTAAGTCACTGAACGAGGCATAAATTCTTAAAATGACAAGTCGGGTCGTTATAATTAAGCCCAAGATACCGTCTTCTTAGAGGCCCAATTTGGTGCCACGTGTCAAATGACATGGCACGTCAAGTCAAATAGAAGAGCCAATAAGATCATGCCACGTGTCAAAATGACAAGGCATGTCAAGTCAAATTATAAGGCCAGTGAAACTGCACCACATGTGCAAGTAACATGTTCTGGACAATCAAATGCGGCATTGTTACACTTTAGTCTGATTGGTGAGAAAGAATTTATTCTTACCACAACCCCTCCCCCCTCACAACTATAAATAAGGGTCTTCATAACTCAAAAAAGGGGATCAAAAGTTACAACAAGAATACACAAGGGAGCTCATGGATCAAAGGCCATAATTCTGTGCAAACTGCAAGTGTTCAAGCATTCAAGCACTTCAAAATAAATTTCAAGTATTCAAGATCAAGAGCGAAGTCAAATCAAATACAAGGCGTTCAAGATCAAAGCTACTTGTTCGTGATAAAATTTGTGGCAACAATCAAAGCGTTCACGACGGATAAATCAAATTCAAATTCAAGATCAAGCTCAAAGACTCTTGAATTTATATTAGGAAAGTAGAATCAGAGGATTCATAGAGATTGTAACACTCAAACATTTGAAATCAAATACAACGATTGTTGCAATATTTTTTTGTCTTGATTATATTTTCTTGTCGCAATTTATTATCTACACTTAGGAGTGGCAAATGGGCGGGTCGGGTTGGATATGGTTCGGGTTGAAAACGGGTAATAAAAATAGATAAATTATCTGACCCGACCCATATTTAATACGGATAAAAAATAAGTTAACCGACGGATAATATGGGTAACCATATTATCCATGACTTCTTGAATGTGATCACTTTTGGGAGAATTCCTAGTCTTCCAAACTTGAGGAACCCCAAATTTGAGGCTTTACAAATGTAAAAGTTAAACTCATTAGATATCCATTAGTTACCCATTGGTTATCCATTTTATAAATGGATAATATGATTCTTATCCATATTTGACCCATTTTTAAAAAGTTTATTATCCAATTTATTTTTTAGTTGACTAGCTTCTTGGCATGTGCGTTGCACGTATACCTGTTAATCGGGCCAGGCTGACCCGTTTACAACCCGATTCAGCCCGGTACTGTAGCGTGGGGGGCGGGCTGGGACGGGTTGGACGGGAAGCGGGTTTCAAACGAACGGTTTTTTGATATCGGTGCACCGGAACCCGCTAAGCCCGTTAACGGATTTTTAACGGGCTACAGCCTGGTTCAGCCCGTTTTTAACGGGTTTTTTTTAGACCGTTGCTAACGGTCAAATTCAAATATTGCAAATTATCCTACTATTGCAAATGATTTAGTTCATATTGCTGAAATTTCTCTTTTACTACATAATTTGAAGAAGAAAGAAGGATATACTTCTGTTGTTGAATCTATGCTAGATAAGTTTAAAAAATATTTCTACCCAATTCCCCCTATTTACCTAATTGGTGCTATTTTAAACCCTTCTATCAAAATGACCACTTGTTGCCAATTAATCACTGCTTTATATTCTTATATGGATATTGGACCAACTGAAACTCCTGATATTGACACTTGTATTTCTGATCTACACAAACATTTAGAAACATTATATAATTATTATGCTAACATTGTTGATGCTTCTTCTATTGTAGATGCAAATATTCCTTCTTCTGTAGCAACGCTTTGAAAATTTTAGTGTGATTCAGAGATTGGATAAGATCAGAACGACGAAATCAAGGGCGTGACGAGGTAGATGAAGCGGAGGACCAAGAAATTGAGATATAATGGTTTATGGTTCTGATTCAACCAATGCCGGAAATTAAGAACCGCATGTTGACATGGATGAACTTACAAAAATGATGCAAAGAATGTGATGTACTATTTCTTTTTTTTATAATTGTTGTAAACTTTTAATTTGCAAGTTCAAAAATAACAAAATCAAAAAAGAACTTGCAACTTAATTTGAAGTATTATATATTATTCAATAAAAATATCAAATGAAAGTTTTCGGAGCTTGATTCTTACATATTGCCTATTGGTCTTATTAAATAATATTTTGTAGCCACTTACTTTCAAATTTTAATTTTAAAATTATAAAATTTAAATTTTAAATTTAAAACTTTAAACTTCAAAGTTTAATTCTAAGCCTTAAAAGTTTGCAAATACTTAAGTATCAATAACATTGAATAAGAAAAATAAAATTTACTTTAAAAAAAAAATTGCACGGCCCGCTAACAGCCCTCTAAGCCCGAACCCGGACGGATAAAAAAAAATCCGAAAAAGTACAACCCGCTAACAGCCCGCAACGTTAAACGGACGGACTGGATTTTTTTTGTGTCCAGCCCGTCCCAGCCCGCCCATTAAACACCCATAGTTGCACGTGAATGCCGAGTCATATAGTATACAGTTTTGTAAAATAATATTAATATTTTTAAGATAAAATTTTGAGTAAATAATTATACATGACATAGTAAAAGATAACTTTGATCAATCAAGACTACTAATGAAGATGAACTATCAAAATTAACATAGATAAATGTGACTAAACACTGAAAGTTCATTTGAAATAATTTGTAAGCAGACAATTACCTTAAGTTAAACATTAACTCCATTACCGATTCAAACCTTTTCATATAAAGGATGTTGACTAAAGGAGCCAAATTTCTTTAAAAGAAATAATGCCAGACATTTCACGGCAAATCCATGTACTAATACTAAATAATAAATATTCTACTTAATTGTGATTTTTTAAATACTTTTTCTCTATTTAATTGTTGGTTGGCTTTTGTTTTTTTGGAACTTCATAAGTACTATTTTAATCGTTTCAATTTATTGACACATTTTTCTTATTAGTCCGCTCCAAAAAGAAATAATATATTTCTAATTTAAAAATAATTTAATTTTAAACTTTCTATTTTACTCTTTTTACTCTTAATGAGAAGTTTTTATAGCCAAAAAATTATCATACCCCACAAAGCTTTTATCCTTCAAGCTTTTAAGCTCATAAGTTTTAAAAAATTTATTTTTTAAACTTCAAGTAATTTTTATGTTTCCTTTAATTGTGGCCTTCTTCATTAACATCCACTCTTCATTTGTGCCTTCTGATATCTATCGCCTTTCACCTTAAACATGTACATACCAAGTCCAAATACAATGTCACATAATGGTAAAATATTGGATATATTTAAGATTATTGCAACATAAGCAATCAACACTTTTGTGACGGTGCAATTATAACATTAACTTGATATTTTTAGATAATATATTTCTCACAAAAAATATTTTTCTTCATATGAAACTAAAAAAAGTTAGCAAGATTGGACAATTCAAAGTGAGAAAATTTTAATTTTGTGAAACATGAGTGAATAACTCATAATTTAATAAATCAGAAATATTAAGCAGTGTCACACACATCAATAATATTTTACTTATCAAATATTGGGAGTACTCAGTCAATAGTCATCATCTTTTAAAAGGTGTATGAATTAAGAGAGTTAGATCATTCCTACTAAATTATTAAAAAAAACCTAAATCTGGCTTCAGAGCCGACATGACAATACTTTTATTTCTATATAGTTATTTAGTAATGAACAAACCATCCGCCATGAGGTATTCTTTTACAATATAAATGCTGTCAAAGGACATAAGAAGAATATAGTGTATGAGTTTATTTCATTGGATGTCACAATTTTCCAAATTCCAACTCACGTTTTGGTCAAATAGGTTACCATATCTTCCAAAAAGTCCATACTTGCCATTATACGTAGGAGCTGTTAATTTTTTTTAGCTTGAGAAGGATTGACCACAGTTTCAATCTACGGTCACTTGAGAGAATCAACCTTTTAAGTAAAATATGTTAATGTGTTACATAAAGTTAATCAATGAATTAAGATATGTGTCGACGCCTATGAAACTGGATTGAATGACCAACTTGGATTTACTATTGGATCGGACTACAATAAAATAAATGTGTAAATTAAATATTTGGTTTTCAAGATCTTTTTTCAAACATGACAATGATAACATAACACACTTCTCTTAGGCATCTCTAAGATTTAAGCACACAACTCATTCAGAAAGGAAATAAATGTATAAAAAAAGCTGTAGCAAGTTGTCTATGTAGAGTTCAATACCCATCATTCTTGCTAATTTTGTTCAACTTATTTTGTCATTTTTCATTCAATGTACCACGCTCCTTAGATGGTGGTCTAAATAATATTTTTGTAAGAAAAAAATACAAATTTACAATAAAATAAATATCATCTCACTACAAGAAAACAGGACATTAGCTATGGAATTTAGCTTGGATACACATATCCCTAGCTAATATGCACCTTTAGCTAGGAATTTAGCTAGAAAAGTCACATTTCCTTGCAAATATTTTCGATTAAGAATCTAGTCATAATATAGATAGGAATTAGCTAGGGACCATTCTTTGCTAAAACATAGCTAGAGATTTTCCCAAGCCAAAGTTATAGCTAATTTTTAGCGGGAATCCTAATTTGGCGCTAAATTTTTCGTTGCTAAACTCTAGCTAAAAAGTAGCTAAGGAAGTTTCCTTGCCAAATCTATAGCTAAACTTTAGCGAAAAATTCCAATATGTTGCTAATCTTTTGTTTAGCTATGGACGAATCCAAGTTAATCTCAAGCAAATTATTATTATTATTATGGCAATTTATTAATTACGAATGTTTAAGTATGAAAATTTATCAAAATTGGCGTGCCCACAACCCACATATTTAAAATAATTTTTCTATGTATAATTAAAATGATGACTTTGTCCCGTCATTATTTGTTATCCTATATCACCATCCTAATTAAATTTGTGGAGAATTCATCTAGAATATCTTTTAGGAGATTTAGAAATGAAATACCTTTTCGTGAAAGAATCCAGATTAGCTAGCTAGCAGAAAGGTGTAGCTAATTTATAGCAATTAAAAATAAGTCCGTTGGCGCTTAAAATCTTTAGTAATATTATTTTAATAGAACTTTGTATCTCAAATCCTTAAAAACCGCTAAACATCCACGCACTCTTCCACGTCTCTTCATCCCTCTAAACTCGCAACTATCATCTTCTAATTCAGTGAAGGGAGGCAACTTGCTATCGCTGCCGCTTGTAAGCTTCTGGTAAGAATTTCTCTGGTACTTAAAGCATCTCTGCAAATAGGTCTTTTCGTGAGTGTTTAATTTATCGTGAGTGATCAATACCTTCCTAGCACCAGGAATTCTTGTCGTCGTTTAATTTAGCATTAACTATGAACTAAGAGAGAACAATTCCCCCAATGATTCATGTTTTCTATCTTATTATAGAACTGAACTTTCAATAATGTGATATAAGATGCTTCTACGTATATGTATTGTTTGTTTTCTGCTGATTATTAGATTGTTGTCCTAATATTTTTATTGAACAGCTATTTTCCGAGTTTGAGAAAAAAATAATAAAGATATATTGTTCCTATGGTTAACCAAGTAAAATTATTTCCAAAGAGGGCAACATGATAACCGAAGAAGAATGAAATTAATATAATCTTATATTTTTAATATATGATAGGGAAAAAAGAAGAAGCTTATGTGCCCTTTGTAAGTTTACTAGCAAACAAAGCTGAAGTGATATACTTTTTAAAATAAATAAACTCCACTTACAAACATGTGTTTAATAGAAAACAGAGGCAACCTCTACTAGTTCTCTTCTCTTTACTCTTCCAGATTTGGTGCTATCAATCTGTTTAAATTGGTGAACTCTTCCAGATTTGGTGCTATCAATCTGTTTAAATTGGTGAACTCTTCCAGATTTGGTGCTATCAATCTGCTTAAATTGGTGAAATAATTAATATATTATAAAGTACTCAAATAGTGTTTCTGTTTTGTCATTGTTTGATAGATAGGAAGCATGAGTCTTTAGAACTGATCGTATATGGATGTATAATAGACTAGTGCCTAGTCGAAAAGGAGTCACTACTGAGTTCCTAGAGGGTGTGCAGGGATTTGTAGAGTTTGCATTAATGCAACATGACTTCGTTTCTAATGGGAGTATAAGGTGTCCATGTTCAAGATGTAGAAACATTAGTGGGTTTCTTGAACCTCATGATGTTAGAGCACATCTGTACAAGCGCATGGTTTCATGCCTAACTATTATCAATGGGAATCATATGAGGAGCCTTTTGTAGCAATTTCTAGACCTCAACCTAGTAGGAATACAGAAAAAGAAATAGGTCCTGAGATAAGAGCAAAAAATATGATATGGCATTGAAAATCTCGTCGAGAACCTGGGGTAATGAGTCAAGATTACAGAGGTTATATATGTCAAGAAAGACTGCTGAAAATATGATATGGCATTGGAAATCTCGTCGAGAACCTGGGGTAATGAGTTATCCAAGTGATGGAGAGGCATGGAAAAAGTTTGACCAGTGCCATTCTGGCTTTGCAGCTGAGCCTCGAAATATTAGGCTTGGACTTGCAACTGATGGGTTTAGTCCATATGGGCAGATGGCCCATTCTTATTCTTGTTGGCCAGTAATCATTATACCATACAATCTTCCACTCGGAATGTGTATGAGTAGCCCGTACATGTTCTTAAGTCTTCTCATTCCTGGTCCAAAAAGTCCCGAAAAGAATAGACTTGTACTTACAACCTCTTATTGATAAATTGAAGCAATTATGGGTTGATGGGGGTTGAGACTTATGACTCTTATAAAAAATAAAATTTTCAAATGCGAGTTGCACTTATGTGGACTATCAATGACTTCCGAACTTATGGAATGTTGTCTGGCTAGAGCACCCATGGTCATTTGGCATGCCCTTATTGTATGGGAAAAAGTAAGGCGTTTCACTTAAAGGATGGAAGAAAAGCTTTATTTTTTGATTGTCATCGTCAATTTTTGCCAATAGGTCATTCATTTCGCAGGGATAAAAAATTATTTTTAAAAGGAAGAGTTGAGCACTCTGCTCCTTCTTCTAGGTTGTCTAGTGAAGAAGTTTGGAACAAAGTGCGTGACTTACCAAATATTTTCGATGATCGCGCCTCCGATAAGTTGCCAGGATTTGGGGATCAACATAATTGGACAAAACAAAGTATTTTTGGCGCACGAATATTATTCGGCATAATCTCGATGTGATGCATATCGAGAAAAATATGTTTGATAATATATTCAACACAGTAATGGATGTAAAGGATAAAACGAAGGATAATTTAAAAGCTAGAATGGATGTGCAGACTTATTGCAATCGTCCCGAGCTTGAATTGAAGGAGCATCAAGGGAAAATTTTGAAGCCAAAAGCAGCATATTCATTGACAAAAGAACAAAGAAAGTTGGTATGTGGATGGGTGAAAAGCTTAAGGTTTCAAGATGGTTATGCTTCCAATTTGTCTAGATGTGTAGACGTGGAAGATTATAAATTATCAAGGATGAAGAGCCACGATTGTCATGTATTTCTAGAAAGGTTGCTACCAGTTGCATTTCAAGATTTTTTGCCAGAGCCAATTTGGAATGCCTTAACAGAGATTAGCTTATTTTTTAAAGGTTTATGTGCAACTGTTTTAAAAGTAGAAGATTTACAGAAGCTTGAAGAAAGCATAAAGATAACAATTTGCAAGATAGAGAAAATATTTCCTTCTGGTTTCTTTGATCCCATGGAACATTTGCCGATTCATTTAGCATACGAAGCAATAGTTGGTTGTCCAGTTCAGTTTCGGTGGATGTATTCTTTTGAGCGGTAAGAGTCTAAATTGGATCTTGATTAGATAATTAATTTATTTACTTAACAATATACTAAAATATATTTTAATTGTAGGGAGCTGCACACTTACAAAAAGAAGGCAAAAAATAGAGCTCATGTCGAGGGATCAATATGTGAAGCTTATATCATTCAAGAAATTTTAACATTCAGTTCCCATTATTTCCAGCCTAACGTGCAAACTAGGCTTAATAAAGTTACTCGAAATGATGATGGAGATGAAGTTGATGCACCTGATGGTTGTTTCTCCATCTTTTTGCATCCAGGATGTTCGAGTGGGGTGAAAGAAGGTCGATATTTGACCGATGATGAGTGGGATACGGTTGTATGTTTTGTTAAATTGTGAGGAGGTTCAATAATTCGTCCTGTAAGTTGATATTTTTGACCAATATAGTGCATATATATTACATGAATGGGCTAACTTAATTATAATTTTATTGCTTTTGTAGTATCTTTGAAGATAAATTGAAAAGGAATTTTAAAAATATTAGCCTCGAGCAAATTGATAAAGAGACAAATAGTAGATTTGCCAAGTGGTTTGAAACTTATGTGAGTAAATGACAATTGAATAAAAGAATTGTAGTCTTTATTTGTCTTGACTTAAAATTTATATTTAACTAAACATACTATTGGTCTATTTATTTTATTAATAGGCTCTTAATCCAGCTAATAATATAACTAATGAGCGGTTGAAAGACTTAGCTTCTGGTCCTTATAAGTGGGTTGAAACATGGCCGCAGTATTTTATGAATGGCTATAAGTTCGACACTCTAACATATGGCTCTAACAAATCAACTATAAATAGTGGTGTGTGCATCAAAGGAAAAAGTTGGAGTGACTATGAAAGTGACTACTATGGATTACTCGTTGACGTGATACAACTAGAGTATTCTAATCCGACAAAGAAAAGAACTACTCTTGTGTTATTCAAATGTGATTGGTTTGATCCAACGGTGGGTCGAGGACTGAAGGTCCATAATCATTATGGTCTAATCGATATCAATCATAAGAAAAGTTTCTTGAGCTATGCCTATGAACCTTTTGTGTTGGCTGAACAAGCACAACAAGTATATTTTGCAGAATATCCCAGTAAAAATTAAGATAGAGTTGATTGGTGAGCAGTGTACAAAATAAAAGCTAGAAGCCGTATTGATTCCCCAAATATCACGTACCAAAAAGATGAGGATTTACCCACAGTACTTTCAAATGTCATTGATGATCTTGATTGCTTACGCCATGAAAATGGTGAACTGAAAGTACATGACATTGAAAAAGAGACCGCTGAAACTGAAAGAACACATGATATTGATGCTATTGAAAATGATGAAGAGATAGAAGAATCTGATTATGAATATAATGAAGATAAAGATGAAGAAGGTGAACAAAGTGAATGAAATTTGAGAAAAATTATAGTGAAAATAATGATATTGAATGATAATAAGATTGTTGGTATAGCAGATGGCTTTTTACTGTAACTTTTTTGTCTGTTTTCTTTTATTGCTATTGCTGGTATAGCAGATGGTTTTTTAATGCAACAATTTCTGCACATACCTTTCCTTTATGAGCTTTGCTGCTTTTCATGCTTAATTTTTGTTTTGTTTGTCCATGACCTCAAGGTTGCATTTCAATACTATACAGCTTAATTTTTTGATGGTTGCTTTCTGAGATAGCTTGGACTATTACTGTTGAATAATCATATCAGCAGATATATAATTACAAATGAACTCCTAGCCATCAATATATAATGAATTATGGACCCATAGCAACTGTAATGACCTCTCAATTTATGATAGTTCATTATCCCGATAAATGGTGGTGTTAATAGCTACATGTTCTAGTAATGTCTGAATAAGAAATGTTTCTACAACTTTGTGCCTGAGTATTGAGTATGCATCATCATAACTGAATTCATCCAAAACTCTTTTTCTCTGATATCCATCTCCCAGCCAAATTCTAGTGCTACACCTCCTATTTTATATTTTACTTCTTCTGGTTGGTTGGTATATTATTCTACTCCTCTTGTTAGATTTTGATCAGGAAGTATGACAAGAGGAAGAGGCACTAAACGTAGTTGAGGAGGTTGTGGGGGTATATCTAATAAAGGGGGAGGAGGCTACTAACAGCTACCGAACACTTCTCTGGCAGATATTAGTGAACCATCAACCCCTACATCTCAACGGGTAAGTTCAAACCAACACACTGACTCGTCTCATGAAAGTAGTTTTCGGCAGATTGCACATACATCTCAAAATATCCCTACTCAACCAACAAATTCTGCTTCTCTGAATATTGGTCGTCAACAAGCACCTCTTTCTTCTCAGAATGTTAGTCCTCAACAAGAAACTCCTCAAGATGTTTCAACTGAACAAACACTTGCATCTTATAGAAGTAGTAATCCACATGCAAGACGAGATACTATTTGTGGCATAAGATCCTTGAAAGTAAACGGAGATACGTAAGTAAATCTAATTATATAAATTGTGGTAAAATATATTTGTATGTAATAATCTTCGAATAAAAGGTTATATTAATTATTTTATAGATTCTGCCCACATGAAGCTGTTCGGAATGTAACAATAGCCTTTAAGAAAAGCTTCAATGGATCATGGAATTGTTGGAGCAAAGTTCCGGAGCATGTACGAGATAGATGGTTTAATGACGTCGAGGTATTTATAATTAACTGTATTAATTGACTTAACTTGATAAACTATATCAAATTTAATCTTTACTTTCTAATTGCAGAAAAAATATTCCTATAGTGAGGACAAAGTGTTTATTCGAAGTACTTTTGAGCATGTGGGAAGTGAAAGGTTAAGTGACAGTTTGGGAAAAGCAAAAAGAGAATTTTCAAAAATAAAGAAAATGCCCGGATGGATTGCTAAAGTTCACTGGGACGCTTTGATGCAATATTGGGAATCTGACGCTTTTAAAAAAAAAAATCAACAATCAAATCCAAGAACAGAATGTCATCTAATAATGGAGAAGGTCCTTCCTTACATACCGGAGGATCAGTTGCATTTGATGAGTACAGAAGAAGACATGTATTTCTCTATCTTTTAGTATTATCAGTATTAGTCTAAATTTATTTTATGATTTATCCTGTAAACTAACAATATCTTTAATGATTGTAGAAGGAGTTAACGGGGAAAGATCTTCGTAATGATGAATTATTTCTGAAGACTCACAGAACCAACAATGACAAAAAGTGGATATGCGGAAAGTCAGAAAGGATGTGGGTATGTTTTTATCTCATTCTTCATTGCAACACATGTTGAGTCTTTATCTGCTTCACACTATTGCAGTAGATAAGCTTTCTTTATAGATTAGCTCCATCCATAGAATATGATAATTCAGATGCATTGACGAAAAAAGACAAGGGAGTGATGCACATAAAATTGCTGCTTTTTCTTAACTGTCTGTACATATTTTTGTAGTAGTCAGATTACAGTTCTATGACATTCAGATATAGTTTCAATGAATTTTGGGAAGTGAAATTAGGGAACATCAAAAGTACTAAGTTTTCAGATATAGGAAGTGTTTTTATATTTACAACTGTGTATCTATCTTTAGACTGTAATTCCTTAAAGATTCTCCTTAACCATTGAAAAATTATTACAAATACAAATAAATGGACTAATATTTTCAATAATTATTTTCTTTTACCAAATTTATGTGCACTGAGTACTTGTCTGAAGTGTTGAAGCCAGATAAAGCTACTGAAGAAAATAGATATATTAAAAAAATATAAGACAATGATAAAGTTGTAATGTACTTGTAGATTGTTGACAAACTATCGGGTGCTTCAATTTTTATCCATGATCTAACTAGATTATAAAAGTAACCAAATTGTGCCTTCCTAGTTTTTTTCTAATCAACAAGAAGATGGTGCACTATTGCATAGTGGAACAATATCAAACAAAATATTTAAGTGAAAAAGATAGAATCCAAAGCTCTAACATTAGTGAGTACTCACCCTCTTAACATGAAATGATTGACAAGCACTTCCCTACTCTCTGAAGTATTTGAAATAAGAGTCAGATAAGATAAGCCTTTTCCAAGAGAATAATTTTACACTTATTGACAACCTGAGAAAAGAAGTAAGAAAAAAAAATTACTTTTCTTCTCAGTTTGATACTTTTAAAAATCATCTCAAGTTGTTGGAACTTAAAATATCAAAAACTTGTCTATATATTTGTTTATTTTATGCTTTTCAAACTGAGAAAGTGGTTTAACTAAAAGTGAATGGTAAATAATTTTGTCTATTCTATATTCTTATTGTTTGCGTTATTATTATGTTGCTGCCGACATGCTATTGCGACTCTTCTCTTATGTCCCAAGAATATATCTCCAGGAGTAGTGTTAGAGTTGTTGTTCATGGACACTATCATGGTAGAATATCATAAACACCCTCTTAGGTCTTACCCTGCTATTTTTTTATCTATGATGTATAAGAAAAACTTCTAAGTCTTTGCACACTCTAGATTTGAGAAACATTCAACAATTTTATAGCACCTTCTCTGGAGCACCTCATGAAAATAAGATTAATTAGATGGCCATCTACAATTAAATGAATACTTTATATATATATATATATATATATATATATATATATATATATATATATATATATATATATATATATTAATTCTCTACTTATTAGAGACGTCTATTTCTTTATCTACTTCTTTAGTTACAGAAGTCTATTTCTCTGACATGGAACGAAGGAACGAAGAAAGTTTTAAAATAGATGATGCAGACATGGAAAGAAACATGGCAACAAATGAAGATGAGGAAGGAGAAAAAACTAGCGAAGAGAATGTTGTTGATATATTGAAAACTATACCAGAAGAACAACTACTGAAAACTTGGATTGAAACAGTAGGAGGAGCAAAAAAAGGAAGAATATATGGACTTGGTCCAAGAACTTGTCTTCTGGCATATTCAGTGAAGGCTAATTGTGCATCCTCTAGTGCTCCTAATCCTCCAAATATTCCTACCCAACAAGTTTTTGAAACACCCGAATTTCAGCAACTTCTTGATCGTGCATTGGAGCAACGGATGGAGAATATGCAGGCATATATGCAAGCGGGTATTCGGGAAGATATGCGAGAAGAAGTAAAAGTTGCGGCTCGTGCTGTTGTGCGTGAGATGCTTGGTTTAACTCAACCACCACTGTAACGACCTGAATTGTCGTTTGAAGAATTTACGCCTCGTTCAGTGACTTAAGGTCTTGAACAGCCTCGCAATATGTATTATGACCCGCGTGTATGGTCGAGTTTGATATACGGATGATTCGGAGAGATTTGGGACACTTAGTCCCTGAGATGGAAGCTTAAGTCTTAAGATTTTTACCGTAGTCGAACTGTGTGAAGACGACTCCGAAATAGAATTTTGATGATGTCAATAGCTCCGTATGGTGATTATGGACTTAGGAGCGTGTCCAGAAAATTATTTGGAGGTCTGTAGAGGAATTTGGCTTGAAATGGCGAAAAATAAATTTTTTGGGAAGTTTGACCGGGGGGTTGACTTTTTTATATCGGGGTCAAAATCTGATTCTGGAAATTGAAATAGCTTCGTTATGTCAATTATGACTTGTGTGCAAAATTTGAAGTCATTCCATATTGATTTGCTGTGTTTCGGCACAAGATATAGAATTTAAAATTTTAAAATTCATTAGACTTGAATTAGGGTATGATTCATGGCTTTGATATTGTTTGATGTGATTTGAAGTCTCGAGCAGGTTCGTGTTATGTATTGGGACTGGTTAGTACGATTGGACGGGGTCCCGGAGGCCTCGGGTTTGATTCGGGGTGGTTCCGGACCAAATTTGGGTGTTTTGATGCTGTTGGTTGCTGGTTCTGGTGTAGTTCTTCGTGTTCGCGAGGAGCCTCTCGCATTCGCGAAGAAGGATTTTGTTGTTAGGACTTTGTTAGTCGCGTTCGCGAAGAAGGAAAATGTGTTATTCATCGTCTGAATTTAGAGGCTCATATCTTGCAATCTATAAGAAATTTGGAGATGATCTAAAAATAAAAGTTGTAGCGCTTTGTATCTAGTTCTCAGAATGATAAACCATTTTTCATTTAAAGTTGTGTACAAAAAGTTATGGTGGATACACTATAGGTTGTCCGGGAAGAGTTTAGAAATCTCTGTTGCACAGGGCTAATTTTGAAAGCTTATATCTCGTAATCTATAAGAAATTGGGATATGAGCAACAAATAAAAGTTATAGCCCTTGGAGCTTAGTTTCCAGAAAGTCAAACCATTCATCATTTGGAGTTTTGTACAAAAGGTTATGACCATTATACTAAAGGCTGTCTGAGAAGAGTTTGAAAATGAATTTTGAAGAATTTGTTCTTCGCGAACGCGGGGGGAGTCTCGCGAACGCGAAGAACAAACTCATGGGCAGCAGAATAAAGTCCAAATTCGTGTCATTCTTCCATTTTTGGACCAAGGAAGCTCGGGTGAGGCGATTTTTTAAGAGTTTTTCAAGGAAAACATTGGGGTAAGAATTCCTAACTTGATTTTGGTCAAATTACATGAATCTATTATAGTTTTTATCACTAAATTAGTGAATTGGGTTGAAAAATTTAGAAAACTCTCTTGGTTTAAATTTAAGATTTGGAGGTCGATTTGTTATTGAAATTCAATAAAATTGGTATGGTTGAACTCGTATCGGAATGGGTGTTCGGATTTCATGAAAATTATGTCGGGTTCCGAGAGGCGTGTCCCGCGTTGACTTTTGTTGAATTTTTGGAATAATATTTTAAGTCGACGTATTATTATCCGAAATTATTTTTGATGAATTTTAATAAAGTTATACAATTAATTTGGATAGATTTGAGCTGTCCGGAGGTCAATTCAAGCAAGAAGGCTATTTTGGAATATCGGCCTAACTTCAAAAAGGTAAGTGTCTTGCTTAACCTAGTGTGGGGGAAATTTCCCTTAGGCATTGAGTCTTATGTGCAACTTGGGTAATTGAAAACCATGTACGCGAGGTGACGAGTACGTACTTAGTTTATATGTGCAAATTTTATTGAGTTAAAGTCTTGAGCATATTGTGTAGTAAATTGGATAATTGTTGGCATATATTTTATCATCTACTTGTCGTGCCTAAACCCTTGTTGTTGACTCTGTTGTTATATGACAATGTGATATGATTGTTATTTGATTATTTATGAAATTTCGTGAATTTGCTGGCTTGATAATTATTGGAATTTAATTTTATTTTGGATTTTTTCCTCTGCAAATAATTAATTAAATGAGCTTAAGAAGATGTGTTTATATAATTATTGAAAATTTGATCTTTTATGAAGACTTTGCTTTATATTGAGTAATTTCTATCTCTATTGATTGTTTTTGGGTGTTGTACACATTGTGTGGAGAATTTGGCTATTTGCTGTGAAATTAATTGACTTGGTTATAGCTTTAAAATTTGGTTGTGGCCATTGGGCAAATTGTGATATGAATTGATTTTCTTATGTTGTTGTGATAATTTTCCGTGTAAATTGTTGTGTTGTGTGAGTTATTATTTTGGGGAGATAAGGGTGGTATTTCACCGTTGATATTATGTGATTATAAGGGTGGCATTTCACTGTTGTGTTTGTTGGCTATTGATATTGTCTGGGCGGAGCGATAAGGGTGGCTATAGGAGCGATAAGGGTGGCAATAGGAGTGATAAAGGTGGCTATTGATATTGTCTGGGCGGAGCGATAAGGGTGACTATATGAGCGATAAGGGTGGCAATAGGAGCAATAAGGGTGGTTATTGATACTGTCTGGGCGGAGTGATAAGGGTGGCTATAGGAGCGATAAGGGTGGCAATAGGAGCGATAAGGGTGGCTATTGTCAGGGACGATATGTGATGATGTGGGGTTGTGGTGTTGACAATTTTCATGTGATGTTGTGATTTTCTTGTGTTTATTTTTACACCTTGTGCAACTTGTCTTGTTGTTAGTAAGTTGATAATAATCTGATTTTGTTAAAATTGGGAGCCTGTGGCTATTGCCAGGCAGTTTATAAAATGAAATGTGGGCACGAGGTGCCATAAATTGTGATATAAAATGGGGATATTGGTACGTGAATTGTCCGTGCAGTTGTGATATAAAATGTGGGCATGAGGTGCTGTGATGAAATGATAATGATATTTGGTACGTGAATTGTCTGTGCAGTTGTGATATGAAATGAGGGCACGAGGTGCCGGGCAAATATGATGATTTAATTATGGGCACTAGGTGCCGTGAAAATATGAAAATGGGTTGAGACCCGTATTTTGATGATTTTGAAATGAGGTGTCACATGGTGACTTTTTAATTGAAAGAATTATATTTAAAATATTTATTTGAAAGGACTTTTACTTTGAAAGTATTATATAAAAGAATTGTATTTTGAAAGATATTTTTTGAGGAAATTGTATTTGAAAAGATTTATTGAAAGAATTATATTTGAAAAATAATTATTTGAGAGAATTATATTTGAAAGAGAGTTATCTGGAAGAACTATGTGAAAGACATTTATTTGAAGGGCTTGATTTAATTGGGTGTAATTGTATTTATTAAATGGTGTTCTTGTTGTCTGTTGTGCATATCACTTATTGTTTTATCCCGCCTTTATTATTGTTTGTTTCTTATTATTTTGTATATTATATTGCACAGGTTATTAGACTAGTGAGTGTCTTGACTGTACCTCGTCTCTACTCCATTGAGGTTAGTCTTGATACTTAGTGGGCACCGTTGTGGTGTGCTCACTTTACACTTCTGCACATTTTTGTGCAGAGCCAGGTATTGAAGATATCAGACTTGAGTAGAGTTAAAGCTCGATCATAAGGATTCAAGGTAGAGCTGCTTGGCCGTCGCAGTCCCTTGGAGTCTTTTCATTTCATTGTATTGTTAATTTGTAATCAAACAGTATTGTATATTCGGTTCTCGTGATCATTCCATGTATTCAGTTAGAGTTCGTGACTCGGTACTACCAGTCTTGGGAGGTTGTGTATTGTAATTATTTCCGTTGTTAGATTTTAAAAAAATGGCTTCAAAATGTAATAGAAATCGGCTTACCTAGTCTTAGAGACTAGGTGCCATCACGATGCCTGTGGTAGGATTTTGTGTTAGGAAATTTCCATTTCTTTCATTCCTGTCATGCGGAATTTGTTGAATTTAGAATTTGAACCTTGTATCTCCATTCTCTCACAGATAGTGAGGACACATGCTACTGGGTTAGCTGAGCAGGCATCCGCACATACTGCTAGGGCTGCAAGAAGCTGGGGCCGAGGTAGAGGCCGAGGAAGGGCACGTGCTACGACTAGAGAACCTGTCAGAACAACAGTTGAGGAGCCACCAGTAGCTCCAGTTGTGGGACAGGTACCAGAAGCACCTGTTGTTACCCCCGGACTTGAAGAGACTTTGGCATAGTTCCTGAGTATGTTTGGTACATTAACTCAGGCGGGATTGATCTCTGTTGCACCAAACATTCTGCAGATTGGGGGAGTAGCTCAGACTCCTATCACAACTCCACAGCAACAGGTTCACGTTGGTCAGGTTCTAGGTATAGTACCGGTACAACCTGTTATTCCGGTTCGGCTTGATGTCGGGCCCGAGGCATCAGAAGAAGAACAAAAGAGTCTTGAAAGGTTTAAGAGGTATAGTCCACCAACTCTCAGTGGCACAGCTACAGAGGATGCCCAAGAATTTCTAGAAAATTGTCACTGTATTCTCCGCACCATGGGTATTGTGGAGATGAGCAGAGTTGCCTTTACTACATTTCAACTGTCAGGCGCAGCGTATCAGTGGTGGCAAATATATGAAGAAGGTAGACTAGCCGATGTAACACCACTAACTTGGGCTCAGTTTTCGAAAATGTTCTTGAAAGAGTTTGTTCCCCAGACTCTCAGAGATGCGCGGCGCACAGAGTTTGAACGGTTGCGTCAGGGCACTATGACAGTGTCATAATATGCCATCAGGTTCAGTGAGTTAGCCCGTCATGCACCTATCTAGAGAGCGGGTTCCGCAGATTCATTGAGGGGCTCGATTATGATATTAAAATATGCATGGCTCGAGAATTGCAAACTGATGCTTCATTTCAGCGAGTAGTGGAGATTGCAAGGAAGATTGAGGGTGTTTTAGGCGAGGAAAGGTAGTCTAAGGAGGCCAAAAGGTCTAGAAGATCTGGAGGGTTCAGTGGATTTTACTCTTTAGCTAGAACCGAGTATAGCGGAGGCTCGAGCAGTCGGTCAGCTCAGTCCGCACATTAGATTACTCGAGGTGCTCCAGTTTATAGTGCACCATCGATACGAGATTCTTACAGTGATTATTCCAGTTATTCGGCACAGACTCAGTACGAGCAGCCGCGACCTCAGAGGGGTTGTTATGAGTGTGGTGATACTAGGCATATCATGATAGATTGTCCCAGACTTAGGAGGGGTGGATTTCATCAGAATGCTCCAGGTACAAGCTTTATTCCAGTTGATACTCCACGTGCACAGTAAGCTAGAGGTGGAGGACGGGCGGGTAGTGGGCGCCTAAGAGGTGGAGGCCCGACCGTTGATTTAATCACTATGATTTGGCTGAGGCCAATACACCAGATGGTGTCATTACAGGTGCGATCCTGATTTTTATTATAAAAGGATATTTTTCTTAATTTGATTCGGTTCTGAATATTGAGGTGAATCCTCCTATTATGCTCCACTTATGGGTGAGCTTCGTAAATTTGTGACTCACTTATATGTGTATCCCTATTGGGAGATTTAGAGATGTGACCCTGTGTCTGTCATTTTATTTTTGTGCACCATTGAGGGCTATAAATCCAAAAGAAAAATTTTATTATTCGATACAGTGGGTTTAATGTATTTCGGAATAATTGATTCCAATTTTTATGAATTATACACCCTACCGGTATGAGGGTTCATTATATGTTATGAAAATTATTTATGAAATATATTGAAAAGAAGAAAGAAAGGAAATTGAAAATTTTAGTTGGCACAATGTGCAAAATACTTGTGACTCGAAATTAAGGACGAGATCCTCGAATTTTATATATGATGTGAAATATTTAAACCGGGTTGCAAGCCGCGATGGAAGTTATATAAGGACGAGGTCCTTGTGGTGAAATGTTTATGAGTTTAAAATTCTCCCTTATGAAATTTAATTTGTGCAATAATATTAATAGGGAGTTATGCCTGTTAGGCTTATTTGATAATGCTTGTATATTTTCTGTTCATATTCATCCATTTTTGTGCTGTAAATATTGAGTTTCAGCCTATGAGGTGAGTGCCCAGGTGGCGTTAAATGTGACTCATTAATCCGAGTAAGTAATCATGAGGTCTTCACGCCTCACATTCTGTTGTCAGTATTGTGAAAATTCGAAACGAGGTGATGATTAATATGAGATTAATTGATGATGTTGGAATTAATTATGAACATCTTTTAAGACCAGAGATGTGGTGATGAGCATACATATGATGTGCTTCATGTCCTGATATCATTATGATCAGGAAATGCTGAGATTAATGTTATTGATATATACCCTGTGGTATTTTGTTAGATTGTGGATATGTTATTAGGAATTATTTGGGTGTTACTTTGGCAGGTGGATAGGCCTAATTACAGGGGAGACTCTACCGAAATTTCTGAAAAATTTGGGAGTTAGTAAAATTTGGAGGATTGAGAATTTGCAAAAGAAGAGATAAATATGTTATGTGTTTGAGGGCGAATGATCCTAAGCGGGGAATAATATAGCACCCCAGAGAAAGTTTTGAGTTACTTTAACACTACTGAGGAAATTTATATGTGCATAGGCATGAGTTGCTATAGCCAGTTGAGACTAATGATGTATGTTGTTGTGAGAATTCAGGCATTTTTGGAAATGATTGGAGAGTTAGGGATTTTTCTTTAAAGCTTATAAGAATGGAGAAAAGAAATAATCTCAATTGAGATGGTGTTATCAGACCCGTGTTAAATTACGGGAATGTAAAATCACTCACAAGTATGTGTGCAAGAATATACTCAGTAATTTAAAGTCCTCAAAAAGATTATTAGCACGTTCGAGGACGAACGTTTGTTTAAGAGGTGGAGAATGTAATGACCTAACTTGTCGTTTTAAGAATTTACGCCTCGTTCAGTGACTTAAGGTCTTGAGCAACCTCGCAATATGTATAATGACCCGCGTGTGTGGTCGAGTTTGATATACGGATGATTCGGAGAGATTTGGGACACTTAGTCCCTGAGATGGAAGCTTAAGTCTTAGGATTTTTACCGTAGTCGGAACTGTGTGAAGACGACTCCAGAATGGAATTTTGATGATGTCAATAGCTCCGTATGGTGATTATGGACTTAGGAGCGTGTCCGGAAAATTATTTGGAGGTCCGTAGAGGAATTTGACTTGAAATGGCGAAAAATAATTTTTTTGGGAAGTTTGACCGGGGGGGTTGACTTTTTGATATCGGGGCCGAAATCTGATTCTGGAAATTGGAATAGCTTCGTTATGTCAATTATGACTTGTGTGCAAAATTTGAAGTCATTCCAGATTGATTTGATGTGTTTCGGCACAAGATATAGAATTTGAAATTTCAAAGTTCATTAGGCTTGAATTGGGGTATGATTCGTGGCTTTGATATTGTTTGATGTGATTTGAGGTCTCGAGCAGGTTCGTGTTATGTATTGGGACTGGTTGGTACGATTGGACGGGGTCCCGGGGGCCTCGGGTTTGATTCAGGGTGGTTCCGGACCAAGTTTGGGTGTTTTGATGTTGTTGGTTGCTGGTTCTAGTGTTGTTCTTCGCGTTCGCGAGGAGCCTCTTGCGTTCGCGAAGAAAGATTTTGCTGTTAGGACTTTTTTATTCGCGTTCGCGAAGAAGGAAATTTTATTGTTCGTTGTCTGATTTTAGAGGCTCATATCTCGCAAGCTATAAGGAATTTGGAGATGATCCAAAATTAAAAGTTGTAGTCCTTTGTGTCTAGTTTTCAGAAAGATAAACCATTTGTTATTTGGAGTTGTTTATGAAAAGCTATGGTGGATACTCTATAGGCTGTCCGGGAAAAGTTTGGAAATTTTTGTTGCACAGGGCTAATTTTGAAAGCTTATATCTCGTAATCTATAAGGAATTGAGAGATTAGCAACAAATAAAAGTTATAGCACTTGGAGCCTAGTTTCCAGAAAGTCAAACCATTCATCATTTGGCATTTTGTACAAAATGTTATGACCATTATACTAAAGGCTGTCTGAGAAGAGTTTGAAAATGACTTTTGAAGAATTTGTTCTTCGTGAATGCGAGGGGAGTCTCGGAACGCGAAAAACAAACCCATGGGCAGCAGAATAAAGTCCAAATTCGTGTTATTCTTCCATTTTTGGACCAAAGAAGCTCGGGTGAAGCGATGTTTTGAGAGTTTTTCAAGGAAAACATTGGGGTAAGAATTCCTAACTTGATTTTGGTCAAATTACATGAATGTATTGTTGTTTTTATCACTAAATTAGTGAATTGGGTTGAAAAATTTAGAAAACCCTCTTGGCTTAAATTTAAGATTTGGAGGTCGATTTGTTATTGGAATTTGATAAAATTGGTATGGTTGAACTCATATCGGAATGGTTGTTCGGATTTCATGAAAATTATGTCGGGTTCCATGAGGCAGGTCCCATGTTGACTTTTGTTGACTTTGTGGAATAAAATTTTAAGTCGACGTATTATTATCCAGAATTATTTTCGATGAATTTTAATGAAGTTATACAATTAATTTGGATAGATTTGAGCTGTCCGGAGGTCAATTCAAGCAAGAAAACTATTTTGGAATATCGGCCTAACTTCAAAAAGGTAAGTGTCTTGCTTAACCTCGAGTGGGGGAAATTTTCCTTAGGCATTGAGTCTTATGTGCAACTTGGGTAATTGAAAACCATGTACGGGAGGTGACGAGTACGTACTTGGTTTATATGTGCAAATTTTATTGAGTTAAAGTCTTGAGCATATTGTGTAGTAAATTGAATAATTGTTGGAATAAATTTTATCATCTACTTGTCGTACATAAACCCTTGTTGTTGACTCTGTTGTTATATGACAATGTGATGTGATTGTTATTTGATTATTTATGAAATTTCGTGAATTTGCTGGCTTGATAATTATTGAAATTTAATTATATTTTGGATTTTTCCCTCTGCAAATAATTAATTAAATGAGCTTAAGAAGAGATGTTTATATAATTATTGAAAATTTGATCTTTTATGAAGACTTTGCTTTATGTTGAGTAATTTCTATCTCTATTGATTATTTTTGGGTGTTTACACATTGTGTGGAGAATTTGGCTATTTGCTGTGAAATTAATTGATTTGGTTATAGCTTTGAAATTTGGTTGTGGCCATTGGGCAAATTGTGATATGAATTGATTTTCTTATGTTGTGGTGATAATTTTCCGTGTAAATTATTGTGTTGTGTGAGTTGTTATTTTGGGGAGATAAAGGTGGCATTTCACCGTTGATATTATGTGGTTATAAGGGTGGCATTTCACTATTGTGTTTGTTGGCTATTGATATTGTCTGGGCGGAGCGATAAGGGTGGCTATAGGAGCGATAAGGGTGGCTATTGATATTGTTTGGGCGGAGCGATAAGGGTGGCTATATGAGCGATAAGGGTGGCAATATGAGCGATAAGGGTGGCTATTGATATTATCTGGGCGGAGCGATAAGGGTGGCTATAGGAGCAATAAGGGTGGCAATAAGAGCGATAAGGGTGGCTATTGTCAGGGACGATATGTGATGATGTGGGGTTGTGGTGTTGACAATTTTCATGTGATGTTGTGATTTTTTTGTGTTTATTTTTATACCTTGTACAACTTGTCTTGTTGTTATTAAATTGATAATAATCTGATTTTATTGAAATTGGGAGCCTGTGGCTATTGCCAGGTGGTTTATAAAATGAAATGTAGGCACGAGGTGCCGTGAATTATGATATAAAATGGAGATATTGGTACGTGAATTGTCCGTGCAGTTGTGATATAAAATGTGGGCACGAGGTACTATGATGAAATGATAATGATATTTGGCATGTGAATTATCCATGCAGTTGTGATATGAAATGAGGGCGCGAGGTGCCGGGCAAATATGATGATTTACTTATGGGCACGAGGTGCCGTGGAAATATGAAAATGCGTTGAGACCCGGATTTTGATGATTTTGAAATGAGGTGTCACATGGTGATTTTTTAATTGAAAGAATTATATTTAAAATATTCATTTGAAAGGATTTTTACTTAGAAAGTATTATATAAAAGAATTGTATTTTGAAAGATATTTATTTGAGGAAATTGTATTTGAAAAGATTTATTGAAAGAATTATATTTGAAAAATAATTATTTGAGAGAATTATATTTGAAAGAGAGTTATCTGGAAGAACTATGTGAAAGACATTTATTTGAAGGGCTTGATTATTTGGGTGTAATTGTGTTTATTAAATGGTGTTCTTGTTGTCTGTTATGCATATCACTTGTTATTTTATCCTGCCTTTATTATTATTTGTTTCCTATTATTTTGTATATTATATTGCACAGGTTATTAGACTAGTGAGTGTCTTGACTGTACCTCGTCTCTACTCCATTGAGGTTAGTCTTGATACTTACTGGGCACCGCTGTGGTGTGCTCACTCTACACTTCTGCATATTTTTGTACAGAGCCAGGTATTGAAGATATCGGACTTGAGCAGAGTTAAAGCGCGATCATAAGGATTCAAGGTAGAGTTGCTTGGCCGTCACAGTCCCTTGGAGTCTTTTCATTTCATTGTACTGTTAATTTGTAATCAAACAGTATTGTATATTCAGTCCTCGTGATCATTCCATTTATTCAGTTAGAGTTCGCGATTCAGTACTACCAGTCTTGGGAGGTTGTGTATTGTAATTATTTCCGCTGTTAGATTTAAAAAAAATGGCTTCAAAATGTAATAGAAATCGGCTTACCTAGTCTTAGAGATTAGGTGTCATCACGATGTCTGTGGTAGAATTTTGGATCGTGACAACCACCAAATGGCTCTGGTTCTTCCCCAAAGAGATCTTAGAATAGTAGAGTTTATGTTATTAATTTGTTAACCTAAGACATGTTTTATTTACCAATAGACATACACTTCGTCATTCTAGAACTAATGATACTCTGATAGTCTGATATTTATGTGAAAAATTATTGGATTTAATTATTTATTTTGTCTTATATCGAATTATGTAGGAAATTATATTTGTATTTCATCATATGCAATCTAGGAAGTATTCCTAGTGAGATTTAGCCTGAAAATATCCCAAGCAAACACAAATATAGGCTAGAATAGTTATCAAATTAGCTACAGAATGATCTTGACAAAAATTCCTAGGTATTTTTAGCTAGTAATTTAGCTTGGAAACATTTCAAGCAAAACGTTGAAAAGGCTAGAATACTTGTAAGTTTAGCTAGGGATATTCCTAGCTAGTTTTAATAAAATCAATGCTAAACAAAAAAATTTTGCTTGGAATTTAGTTAGTCTAGTCGTAGCAAATATTAGTAAGGGATAAGTTCCTAGCTAATAGCCTAGCTATGTTTCAGTAGGTCAACATTGACCAAACAAACTTCTTGGAATATAACTACCACATGTCCTAGCAAATGTTTTGCAACGGATTAGTGCCAAGCAAATATCCGTAGCTAATTTAGCTACTAACACATCTTCCTAGCAAAAAATTTAGCTAAGAGCATATTAGCTACGGAATTAGCTAAGGTCATTTTCCTAGCTAAAGCGATATTAGCTAGGGATCTTGCTAAGTTAGCTAGGATGTTGGCTGCTAGCTAAATGTGTGTTCTCTTACAAGATGAACAGCTATAATGCTCGACGCCGCTTCTACAACATTTTGAGCATGCCACTGAAGTTCATGTAAAACGAACACTATTGAGTAGTTTCCTTGTGCCAGCTCTTGTTTCTACTTCTTTTCTTTTCATCAACACACTTTTATCAGAGAGAGAGATATATGATCAACAATAACTTGAAAAATTAACCAACAACGACTGCTTAACAATTCATATTCTATAAAATGCATGCAACATAACTCGCCTAAAATACATAAAACCACAGAAAGTTTCTTTTATTCACAATATCAGTTGGCTAAAGATCCAGAACTCTCCACTGAAGGAAAAAGGCAAAGCAACTCTATCCCAAAAATAGAAATCGAAATTATGTAAATCTAGAATGCAATTGTCTCTGCACTTTAAGGCAAAGATTGGTTGATTCTTTCCCCTCTTGCAAGCAAAGCATTATCAATTTTCACCAGGTTTCGTGTATAGTTCGTATAATTAAGATCAAGAGATTCAAAGGAATTTTTTACTCTACTATATTACATTTTTCATGGTTAAAATCAAATTAAGACATACGCGTATAAAATTAAAACAGAGAAAGTATAAGAAACCAATGGAGCAGCAAATTAAATGTAAAACATTTCCCAGAGTTAATTCTTTTTTAAGGCATTCTAGTTATTTCAATGCATAATTTTCTTGGGAAAAGAATAAGTAACACGATCGTAATAAATAAATACACTATATATGTATGCCATTGCAAAAGAGAAATATTAAAACTTAAAGACCCAATACGATAGGCAATTGTGATCCTGGACTTATTAATAACAGGCTTGTTTCATATGAAGGGTGAATGCAGTTTCTGGATATTGACCTTTGCGTACAATGCAGAAATTGGACAAATCCAATGGAACATGCATATTAGTCTAAAATCTAAATAATAACTCCAAGCTTTCTCATGATTTTGCTTACCATATAGCCTCTTTTTCTTTTAGTTCTTATGTTACAGCCTCAATTTATTTCACAATCCATGGAAAATTTGTGTAAACGCTTTTATGAACAATGGAGCAGGGGTTTTGTTCGTGACGTTAGAAACAAGGGTTATTTGTTGATCTGAAGCGGTGTCTCTTTATATGCGGTTTATTTTTCTTATTTTATTAAACAGGGTATTAATTAGATAAATGAGAAGGTTGTTTTAGTAATTTAACTTTTAAGTTAAGGGCCTCATGTTTTAATATAATTAGTTTTAGTGTAACGTGCATACTGCGTCAATCAATAAAATATATATACGAAAGAATAAATATTTGAAAAATAACAGTTGAACGTTAAAATAAATACAAAAGTTTATTTAAATGACGGAAAAAATGTTATTACATTGACACGATTGCTAAATTCAATATCTTTTGACCATGATGATCAATTTAGTCAAATTAGTTGTATAGATTACATGGCGTATAATGTTTTTTCGAATTATCCTGTAAGGAATAGATAAATAACTTTTAGCTTAATTCTAATTATGAAGAAATAATTTGCATTCTCCTGGAAAATAAAAAATAATATCTGATCTTAATTTGTCAAGATTCTAAAATAAGTGGTGTAGGTAGCAAAAAAGAAGTTGAACTACTTTTCATAAACTACTTCACTCTTCCAAGTATTACAAAAGTGACTGATAAAATTAGAAACGTGCTCTGTTTTTCTTTCTTTTTTCGGATTCTTATCTTAGCTTTTTTTTTTTAATCTTTGATATTTATAGATCTTTCAACATGGTGATTGAATTTGTTTTTTGTAACTTAAGTGCATAAAAATCTTATTTGTCATCTACAATTTATCAAAAATATAGGTAATTTAAGTGGACATTTTTTTCAAGTAGAAAGTTTACTCGGGTTCTTTTTCGTTAAAGTCTAAACCTCTTTTTTACCACCTTTACCAATCCTATACCGAATCTACCAATAGATGGCCTTGAAATTTTAAGAGTTCACAGTGATTAGGAATTTATTTTTCAATATTATAGGAGAACAAAATAACAAAAGTTATCGTTATCTGAAAGTTCCAATTATATTTATCGAAACTTAAAAAAAGTTTACATGATATGCTTGTAGCTTAATTTATTTTTTATTAGATAAAAAAGTTGGTCAAACAAAAAATAATTTATATAAGCTATTTTAATTGATTTTTTTAAGTTATGAATGATAGAACTTCCTAAATAAGTCAAATAAGAAAATGTTAAATATGTAAATTTTAGTTGATTTAAAATCTTAAATATTAAATAAATAGTTAAATCATAATTTTGTCTCGATTGGTATACGTAGGTTAATTTCTTCTTGCGGCAACCATCTTTTTATTTTAATTATTGAGTTCGAGCAAAAAATAAAAAAAGATAAATACAAGAAAACAATCTATAGATCAGCTTGGCAGATTCTAAACTATAAGAGTTGTTTATTGTGGATTAATTGATATTTCATAAATAATATAAGTGATTACCAGAAGTTATTTAAAAGTAATCACCTCCACTAAAATGAAGATTGGTTATTAGCTCCAACGCACATTAACTAATTGGGAAATATAAATTCACGCAACTTTAGATTTGATCAGGTACATACAACTAAAAGTACGGCTAGTGTATATGTAAGCAGAAGCAAAAATCTCGCCTAATTTGTTACTTGGCATATTCAAAAAGGAAAAATGATTCAATTCCTAATTATCAGGAGTTTATACATAGTTCAAATAAGGAAATGTTTGATAGTAAAAAAGTTTAGTTGATTTTAAAATTCTAAATATTAGGAAAATAATCAAATGACTATTTTGTCTAGTGTGAACTTTATTCTAAAAGGGCAAAAAAATCGAACAATATTTCGTTAACGATCTTCGTGCTTTTAATATAGTACTAGTATCTATAAACATACGTTGCACGCTAATAATGACATATGATGGTTTAAATATTTATTTATATGAAGAAACAATAAAATTTAATTAAATAGATGATCAATTTTAGTCATGTTAAGTAGATAATTAAGTATTGTAGTTTAAAGGTATCTAATGTGATGGTATCTTACTGAACACTTCTTTATAGACAGTATTTTTTTGTATATGTTTCCTTCTAATGCTTTGGTTACTATTGTGGTAAATATAGTTCAATATTTAGGATGTTTGTCCTTGTGCTTTATTTATTATAACTGCAAAATATAAACATACTAAAAATTATTTTCACATAAATTTAAAAGGATATTCTTTAGTTTCGGAAGACGAAAGTTGAATTCGGGGATAAACACATATTTAGAAGCATATTGACCAGTATCATAAGTTCTGCATGTGTGGTGTTATTGTCAAAACTTCTATATACCTGTGTACTATTACATAAGCTATTCAGCGGATCTAAGTTTTTAGTAGCATGACAGGCATAAACATATATGCAATGGGAGATCAATTTTAACTTAGTCTATTATATATATGGTGACACTAACATATGAAAGAAATAATGAACTTGACAACAAACATGTACGGTAGAAGGCCAATTGGTATTAAAGTATTTAAGTATTTTTCTTGGTAGTTATTGTTGGTATCATCTTTTGTTGAGTCAAAACTGAATAATATTTTGTTTTTACCATAAATCTTAGCAATCAACCTTTTATTTAGTTGATCAACATATTCATTTCTGCTAGCTAAGATAACTCTTTAATTTCTATCATGTAATTTGCACAAATTGTCTTTTAATCTAGTGATGAAAATATTTTCCTTATTAAATGTACTACTATTACTATTGGGGTTGATAATCAAGTGTTCTAGAAGAACCAAATCATCTTTTATTAGATGCTCTTCTTCATTTCCGACACGAAGCAAGAAGTCACTAAGTGTTGGATCTTTTCTTATTTTTACATTTCTTGTCATTTAAATATTTTTTCATTTGAGGTCATAAGTATAATTTTGGTAAGCTAGCTTATATAGTTTCTGCTTTGGTCATTTTTGGAACTACTGATCGTACTTGACAGAAATCACCACTTTTCTACCAAACGGTTCATCGATAACCAATATATCTCTAAAACTCTGGGCGATTGTTTCGATCGTCTGACGCTTAGCTAAAAGCACTTCATCCCATATTATCACCTTTTCTTTCCTTATAAATTTAGTACTATTGATCTGATGTGATATATTTGTGATGGTTATTTCAGTTATTTGAAGAGGTATATCAAATCTAAAGTGAGTTGCACGACCTCATAATAAAATCGTTGTTGGTACACCACTTGTTCTTATTGCTAACAATATCATGCCTCTTGATATGACATTTGCAAGTAATGCAGGACATAGGAATATTATTTCGATTCCGCCGGAGGCATCTACAAAGGATAATTCTGCTATACCAGGATCGATTTTTTATAATATAGTCTTGAAAGCTTATTCTTGTTCAGGATTTAGCTTTGTTTGTGATTCCTCAAAGACTTGTATGTCCTTCTTAATATTATATATTTTTTCAATTTGAAAAATAATTTTACTCGTATGATGAATTTAAAAAATAATTTAATTGGATTCTCTTGCTAAATAATTAATTGAAAGATTTAATTATTTAGTTTTAACATAAAATATAATTTATTTTCTGTTGATTTAGATTCTTAATATTAGTTCATCTCATGTTTGAATATTTAACCGTAATTATTATTTTATCCACCATAAATTTTATTTTCAAAGAGTAAAAAGATCGATGACATTTCACTTTTAGATCTTTATGTTTTCAAAATCATTAGAGGTATTGGCTCTTACTAACATTTTTCTTTCTTTTCTCACACATTTATGTTCTTAAATATTTTCTTAGTTGTTCTTTAATAACTTGGTATATTTTTATATATTACAAGAAAAATTAATAATAATTTTTTTTTATTTGAGTAGGAAAGCAGTTCAAATATAATACAATAATATATTATTGTGAGGATTTTTTTTCTCAATTTCAACGCTTTATGCAGTCCGTTTAGCATACTCTTTTTTTGTATTGAATATTATAAAGTGGTAATGTATTACCAATACAGAGGATTCTTATGAAATTGATTTTATTAAACCTTCCTACATATTTTTAATAAGAATTCAATAGACCAGATTGTATTAATTTTAAAATCTTAAATATTAAAAACATTAACATAGAAGTTATTGTAGTCCAAAAAAATAAGTTATTACAGCAATGTACTTTCCCTATGAGTTCTTCTGTTTAATATTTTAGGAGTATTTTGGTCTATCAATATTATATTCGTGCTTTTATAATAATATATGCTCTCTCCTGTTTCTAAATGGATTTGGACAATATAACACGTTTTCAAATTAAATTAGTAATAAGAATTTTTTAAAAAGTATATCCTAAAAGTAGTAGGATTACAAGGCTAATATCTATGCCCGAAAATAATTATACTAATAGGATTTCTAAAGGTAATCATGTAGTATTTCTAACGTGAAGTATTATGTTCTAAAACAAATATGATTACAAAACTAATGTCTAGAATTCCGATTATGTCGAGTTATTATGCTTAATATAAAAAGATTATTTTTGTAATTAAATATTTTATTCATGCTTTTATAATAATATAGATAGATATTGTTTTCCTTTAACCATTTTGTCACCCTATCTGCAGTGCCTCTTCAGCTTCTTGACCATAAGTAAACTCGTTTGGTTGATTGCTTGGGGCTCAATATTTTGTTTTTCTCAATCTGCTTCATGTCTATTAAAAACTCGTTTGGTTTATTTATTGGGCTTTAAACAGTTTTGGCTCCATAATCACTGCTTTTACCCTTTTTTAGGCACCGTAAGAGGATCGCGATGCTGATTTACGTTTAGTATCAGAAAAGTAAGTTAATTTAACTGACTAAAGTGATCCGGAACATCCTTATCAACACCATAACTATAAACAAAGGTAATCACACAACAATACATGAAAAATAACACATTGACTTCGAATAAATCAGAATAAGCATAATTTAGGGTTTTAACTTGTAGTAACTGTTCTTCGACTGCAAAGGTTCAAATTATGGCTCCAGAACAACAAGACATTACTTCAGAAAAATTATTTCAATGCTCTTTCAGGTTAAGCAAGCGTCGCAGCTATGGGGAAAAAAGCTTGGAGTTTGTAGGAGAACTTGAGAGTTAAAACTTGGGGAAAGGGTTTTCCCACTTAGTTGTAGAGTTTAAAGTTTGTCCCAAAAGTTTTTAAATATTCTCTTAGCATTTTCTTGGGCCAAAAAAAAGGATAAAGAGAAATAAATAGGGGCTCCAAGAAATAAAATAAAAACTTGTGGGGGTGTGCCAACTAATTCTTCCGAGTAACTCTATGTATTTTCTGTTTAGAAAACAATATATATATATATATATATATATATATATATATATATATATATATATATATATATATATGTAGAAATTTGACAGACCTGTTAAGTGATAATTTGAGGAAATTTTGTCATAATGAACACAAAACATTGGATACCTTGGAACTTGGCCTCAAATATCTAGGAAGACACCAAACTGCACGTGCACATAATCCTATGAGTATTTGTCACTATGTCAAAATTTCATGATAGCTAGGATTGAGAGGAGACAAGGTTGATTTTATTTTATGAATATATGTTTATGTTTTTCTGCACTTTAACTATTCAGTTTGAACGTTACTGGTCAAATTAATTTGAACTCGCGTAAATACGTCCACTAAGGAAGTAAACTACTTTCTATCATAACAATTATCCATTCCTAAGGTTAGAAAAATTGATACTTCAAGTTAGGAATATATGTATAGTATAAACTATTTTACTTGTCCAGTTGTTCGACATTAGTTAGTTACGTTGCACCAAATACAAATATGTTTTGGTCCATACTCTCACATATCGTCTTCCATGCTTCTCCACATTTCCTCAACTTACTATGCTCCAAAAGCCAAATAATTTTTGCATCTCCATGTTTATTTTATTCAATTTAAGCCCCTGTTTTTAATTGACAAAAGGACAAAACACACCGTCAAATTTAGCAAAGTCAAATCTTTAATTAAAGACATTAGATTAGCTTGCCATCAGTATTTAATGAAGCACTTATCATCTTGCTTAAGATTCTAGTTGGGATCAAGGTATGTCACATACTTAGTTAACAAGACAACATACTTTTCAAGCAAAATTTATTCTAAATTCATTGTCTTAAAGCTTAATTAATTTGTTAGTTAGCCACTAAAATTTTATTAAGGTTGCATTGCTAAGTTTCCCAAATTAATGCTTTTCAAATAATATGTAATCTTTCAGGATTGATAATGAAGACAGGTAGTAATTTCTTCGACTCTTTACATGTGATGGGAAACCATATTAGACAAGAAAAAATCTGCAGATATATAGACTGTAAATACGAAGTCAGTCAAATCTTTACTTTTTTGGCTCATTTCCGACATCCTTCAAACACCCTACTATTATACCACGTTAAATCTAGGTTTTCACAATACTTTTTCTTTTTAATAATTTTTCCGAACCCCACTTTTGAGATTCTACTTGTTGTTGTTGTTGTTATCTCCCGCTAACATAAGTAACTCTTTCCACTAAAACTTAGGATAGTAGCAAAAATTCACCAAGCACTTTTTATCTTTTTTGATATATGAATCCTATTTTTTTACAATTTTTATTACCATTATGCCACATTTTCGAATTCGCGAGCATTTTAATTGTTATCGAATTATGACCAACTACTGAACACCTCTTTAATATTGTACTACTAAACAAAGATCCTAGTTATTGGTTTGTCTTCTTTCTCTAGATTCATCGCATTGATTTTTTCACCTTTAGAACCATTCCTTTTATATATTTGCATATAGCTTCACTCTCTCCTTCAACTCAACCCAACAATTGCAACCTAAAGAAGGTAAGAGCCCAACTCTCATTCGCCCTCATTTTTTGCATTTTAGTGTTTTATATGAAATAAAAGCTCTAAACTCTGCTCCTTCGATTGATTGTTCGCGCATTCTTAATTCAAAAAAGAGTTGTGGCTATGGCTTCTTCATGTCCTAGTCCACATGCAAAGTTTTCATTCGAGTGTCGACCAAAGTTGCTTAAAGATTTCCTCCAAGACGAGTCCCCTTCTTACTCCTCAAATATAAGTTTTCAATCACACCCTCAAAAAGCTTATAAATCTACAAGTCAAAGATTTTTGAACAAAAATTCATCTCAACTACATAGAAGTCGATCATCTAGAGCTGCTTCAGCTACTATTTCCGCCATTCACAAGGTCATTAACATTGTTAAGTTCTTGCCATTTACCTATGTTAAATCCCCATCCATTTTACCTAGAATCATTTCGAGAAAACTATCAAGAAGAAATCACAAAGAGACTGAAAACTATATTTTGAACCATGAGGTCTCAGTTACTGTCAAAGTCAAAGTCAAAGATATCTTACGGTGGAAATCATCTAAGGACCTAGTGGAGGAGAAATCTACACCGTTGGATTATGCTCATTCCCCCTTTAAGTGTGATTTTACTGCTGAGAATTTATCTTCTTGGTGTGGTGAAATAGACGAATGCTATGGCAAAAGGAATTTACTTGAAGAAGGTGTCGGTGGTTGTTGCGTTACAGAGACAAGAGGAATCAAATTGGACCCCAAGGTAATTTTCTTTTGGAGTTTTTCTTCTTTCCTAAATATACTAAATTGATTTAATAGATTTATTATTAGTAATACTGTACCATCATATTGCATGAACTTTTGCGTCCTTGTTGAAATAAATCTAATCTAAGCCTCGTATAGAGTTTGACGTGGCTTCAATAATATCTTTTACTAACTTATTAAAATTGGGTTCTATGGTTAATTTCATCATATAGTCCTCAGCTCATAATAGTTAGTATCTGGTAAATAACAACTCGAATATATCTCGAGAGGGGATGGATTGCACGTAAGGGTGATGATGAGATTTGAGTGTAGGATCTAATCTGTATGTTAAAGTGAGTGACTATATCATTTAAAAGTTTAAGTAATTACTTGAGAGAGTATATATACTTCTAATTAGTTAATTATGCCTTTAATTAACAACTTGTACAATTTTAGTTGTTGTCATTATTAATTTGGATAACAGTGAAGTACTCCATCGAATTTACAAATTGAGCTATATATATATATATGATGGACTTATGTAACAGGAACACTATGAGAACGAGCAGCACAGTCCAGTCTCAGTTCTTGAATCTCCATTTCGTGAAGATCAGGACGAATACTTTTCTTTCCATAGAACCCTTGTTGATACTGACAGTAAGTTTCGATCTCCAAGTACCTCAACGATTTAGCTTATATATAATGACAGCTAGCCAAAATATCTTTTACAGTGTACTTTAACTTATTATTGTAGTAGGTACCTATCTTACTTTAGATTATAAATTCATTTTTTTGATAGCTTTTACAAGTCAATGTATGAAAGTTAAAACTCTTATGGTAGTGGTCGATCAACTTGCATGCACGGCTATTCCAATTACCTCAATACCTTCAAGTTATCTTTTTTCTACGAGGAAGTTTGTGTTATGATAATATCGTTTAAAAGACAGGAATTAGCAACGGACAAATTCTATAGTCAAACATAAAAATTCATCACAAATCCTATTGAGCAATGGATTAGCGACAAATATCAAGAAATTCTGCTAGCTACGAGCGACAGATTAGCGACGAAATTCGTAGCTAATTCCAGTTGTTTTGTAGACGATGATGATTAACTTGTCACTATATTGCAGGAAGAAAGTGCATGCTCAGGGAAAGAATTCAAGCGTTTGAGAGTCTAGAAGAAGGAAACACTAGCTTTAACGAGGAGGATGAAGAAATACAAGAACAAGAAACGCATGAGATTGAAGAAAACGCAAAGAAATTATTAAGCCATTTCAAAGAAACTGAAAAGTTGTGCACGGAAGATTGTGAAGCAAATGTGGATCAGCTTTTGTTGGATTTCTTTTGGCATGAACTGATTCAAAACAATGTTGATGAAAGTGAAATCTTAATGAAAGAAGCTAAATCTTTGATCAATGGAGAGTATAATGATGAATTTGAGTGGGAGAATGAGGACAAAAGGGAGGCCTATATAAGGGATATGCAAGAACTAGGGAGATGGAATTACAAGTTTGAAGAGGAGAAAGAAGAGTTGGCGTTAGACTTGGAGTTTGAGGTGCTTACTGATTTGGTCCATGAGGTCTTGGTAGATTTTTTTGCTCTTAATCGGTAGTAGAAGTGCACAAAAATACTCGCTTGCTGTCTTGTTCTCTATCGTCATGAACTGAGACTACGAGCTGTAAAGGTAGAAAAAAAAATAGATCACGAGACGGTGATTCCGTTTTTTTCTTGAAAACAACTTAGAATTTGAGTTAAATCAATTCGATCTTTGTGGTCTCTCTTTTACATGTATGCATATTGACATGTATAGAACGTGATGTAGGACTAAATTGTAGCTCAACTAGGAGAGGCTGAATTACAACTGTGTTCGTTCTGTACCCAAGATTTTTAAGTTGTGGGTGCTCAACCGCCTTAAATCTCAAAGTGCGGTTGGAGATTGGCTGTTGTATGTTATTAGTAGTAAATATATAGTGTTTGGTTAAAGCAAAATGGCTGCGTGAGTACCCAGTAGTTACACTATAGGTCCGCCAATGGTTCTGTATAATTCCAACATACAGAAATGTTGCACGCAGAGTATCATCTGTTTGGAAAGTTGAGAAACCTAGAAATGTTGAACAAACCACATTTGTATTAATGGCATATTTTGATCTGATCGATTTTGGTTTTGATGATTGACAAAGGAATACATGCATGAACCAGGTCCATGGACAGTGTACCCACGTGACGGACAGAATCAAGCAAAAGACATGCACGTGAAAGAGATAAGTATAAGTGATTATTTTTTATAACCCTGAACGAAAAGGTTGCATATTTGATAAGGAGCATGATTCCTTACTTGAAGAGAACTCTATCCAAGATAAGAAAATAGTTAGAAGTTGAAGTTGACTAGGACTCTTCCACCAAGGAAGAGTAAAGCATTAGAACTCTAGTTAACTCTTATTCTACTAACTCTATAAATATCAGTTTTGTTCTCTTTTACATGTGACACGAACATACAGAAGTAAAAGCATGAATTGAGAGAAAAATAGCAAGGCATTTTGTGAGCAATTCCTGTGAGATTCAAGAGTGTGATCCTGAAGCTACACGAACCAGATTGAAGAATCAGTTTCATAAAGAGTTTTATGTGTCTTTCTTTATTTCTAGTCCAAAGTGTAGTAGGCGTTTTGAGTTGTACCTTTCAGCTTTCTTAGAAGCAAATTGTACTAGGTACCTGAGTTGTATTATTAAAGTTAGAGTTAACTTAAAGTAGTCGCAACAACATGTGGCGTATTGCTACAAGGTTAGAGTTAATCCTTAGGTTTGCAAGAGGTTGTAAACTTGAGTTGTATTGTTCAAGTTAGAGTTAACTTGAAGCAGTCGCAACAGCATGTGGCTGGTTGTTATAAGGGTTAGAGGTAATTCCTAGGTTTGCAAGAGTTTGTAAACTTTGTTGTTGGCTCAGCATTATAGTGAAGTGTTTGGGAAATCCTACTGGGTAGTAGGTCGTGGTTTTTTACCTGCCGGGTGTTTTCCCCATAAAAATTCTTGTGTTCTTTAATTTTTGCATTATTTATTTCGCAACTGTAGCGTAAGGAACACATATAAGAACCAGGTCCTTCGATAATCTAGTGCACGAAAAAGTTGGACACCACACAAATCACCCCATCTTGTGTGACATTGAAGTATTAAACATCAATTGGTATCAGAGCAGGTTATCCTTGAAGAGGCTAACACCTTAGGAAAAGATCAAGATGAGTGCACTACCTGAAAATTGTAAAGATCAATCCACCACTAGGCCACCACTATCCAATAATCACTACTATTCTTTGTGGAAGGAGAGAAGAAGATATCACTTTCAGATAACTGATGGATGCTTCAAATGTGATAAAAAGAATCACATGTTCAAAAACTGTCCTATATGGGAAGTCGAGTGGAAAAAGGAGAGTTCTAAAAGAAGAAACAGAAAGAAGGAACAAGTTCATGATAAGAAGAAATACAACAAAGGGCCATCCAAAGCAATGGTTGATGCTTGGGAAGACATTTCAGATAAGGACATTGACGATGATGATGCCGAACGAGCTCTTATAGCAATTCAAGAATCTGAAGATGAACCTGAAGAAGAATCCGAGATAAGTTTTCTAGGCCTAAAGGATAAAATTAAATTCCTTTTTAAAGATAGACTATCAGAATTGTTGCTAACTTTAATTGATGAATCTAAGAATATAAGTTCTGAAAAAGAACAATTGTCAAAGGAGTGTGTCATTTTGAAAGCAAAGTGAAAAAACCTAAAACTTAGGGCTTGAAACTGAAAATGAAAACGCTGTGTTGAAGAACCAGGTTCATGCACTTGACACATCTGTTCTAGAACTTAGATCTAGAAATCTGAAATTGAAGTTAGGAGCAGGTAAAGAAATAGCTAGTGGCACACAACTCTCACTAGAAGAGGATCTAGGAAAGGTAAAAGATGAGCTATATAAAAGGGATGAACTGGTAAGAACTTTGAAAGAGGACTTGAATAAGTTTAAGCATGAGTTAGATAGAACATGTAAATGGAACAGGTACTCCGATGCACTTTTATGGCTACAAGAACACCATAGTAGCAATAGAAAGGGACTTGGCTTTGGAAACTCTGCACCCAAATGGGATACTAAAAATAAGTACCTAACACTTCCTGAGAATAAAATTTGCACTCATTGTGGTAACATTAGATACTATAGGAGTGAATGTGTAGCAAAATAAAAGGCAAGTCTAAGAAACAAAAAATTTGTTCTAGGGAAGAATAGGCTGCCAAGTTGGGCAAAGAAAAAATTAATTTATCCATTTGCCCATAGAAAGGGACCGAAACTAGTTTAGGTTCTTAAGACTAACCTCTAATTTTTTTTTTGCAAGTCCAAATGAGAGAGAGAATCCAAATATGGTATATGAAAAGAGGTTGCTCAAAACACATTACAGGAAATAATAAAAGGTTCCTTTCATTTGTGGCCTTTAAAAGAGGTAATGTCTCCTTTGGAAATAGAGAGAAAGGTGAGATTATTGGAGTTGGGAAGGTAGGAAAATTAAATTATCACTCAATTAAGAATGTCTACCTGATAGATGGATTGAAATACAGCTTGATAAGTATCTCACAACTGTGTGATAGAGGAAACATGGTAGCTTTCACCTCTACAAAATGCTTTGTGATTAATCTTACCATTGACAAGATAGTTTTGCAGGGAAAAAGAGTGAATAACATATATGTGGTTGATATGTCTACACTTTCAGATAATGAACTCACTTGCTTAAGTGTGTTGGATAATGATCCCCTCCTTTGGCACAAGAGACTTGGACACGCCAGTCTAAGCCAACTCAATAAACTAGTCTCCAAGGACTTGGGGATAGGGTTGCCTAACATTAAGTTCAAGGAAGATAAAGTTTATGAAGATTGTGCAAGGGGGAAGAAGGTAAGATCCTCTTTTAAAAGCAACAAAATGGTACGTACTACAAGGACGATGGAACTGGTCTATATGGATCTATGTGGACCAATGAAAATATTGAGCAGAGGTGGTAAAAGATATGTTATGGTGCTTGTTGATTATTCTAGGTTTATTTGGACACTATTTTTAATATCTAAAGATGAAGCATTTGACATGTTCATTTCATTTGTTAGAAAAACTCAGAACCAGCTAGGTAATCAACTTGCTTCAATTCGGTCTGATCATGGTACTGAATTTGAGAATGCTAAATTTGTTGAATTTTGTGGTGAGCACGGTATAGATCATAATTTTTATATTCCTAGAACTTCACAACAAAATGGAGTAGTTGAATGAAAGAATAGGACATTGGAGAAAATGACTAGGACTATGCTACTTGCTCGTAAATTGCCCCATAGCTTCTGGGCAAAATCTGTGAACACTACATGCTACATCATAAATAGGTGCATGACTAGACCTCTTGTTGAGAAGACTCCCTATGAGTAACTTAAAGGGATAAAACCAAATATATCTCACCTTAGTTTATTTGGATGCAAGTGCTTTGTGCACAATAATGGAAAAGACTCCCTAGGTAAGTTTGATCCCAGAAGTGATGAGGGAGTATTCTTGGGATATTATTCACATAGTAAAACTTATAAGATTTATAAAAAAAGAACTATGTGTGTAGAAGAAAGTGTACATGTAATTTTTGATGAAACTAACATTCTTTTTAAGAGGCAGGAACAGGATGATGAAGCAATTGGGCTGGTAAGAAACTCAAATAAAACCACATCCCAGATTGAAGCTACACCAGAGGAAGGAACATGTAATGGAACAGGTCCTTCCACCCAGGGAACCCTGACAGGGGGAACTGAACAAAGAGGAACTGGCCCTCAAACTTCGAGAGAACCTGCCCATGAACCTGTTCGTCAACAACAGAACATTGAAGGAACATCTAAGGGAAACCAGCTGGTTGTGAAACCTTATAAGTATCAAAGTTCTCATCCCATTGGGAACATAATCACTGATCCAACCTCTGGAATCAAAATCAGATCTTCTTTGAAGAATCTTTGTACTTTTGATGCTTTTTTATCTCTTGTTGAACCTAAAAATGTTACTGAGGCTTTGCAGGATTTAGACAGGGCTAACGCAATGCAAGATGAACTCAACCAATTTGAGAGAAGTTAAGTTTGGCACCTGGTACCAAGACCCAAGGACAAATCAGTAATTGGCACAAACTTGGTCTTCAGAAACAAACTTGATGAAGATGGAACAGTTTTACAAGAAACTAAGCAAGATTGGTGGTTCAAGGATATAGTCAAGAGGAGGGCATAAACTACAATGAGACTCTTGCTCCAGTTGAAAGATTGGAAGCAATTATACTCCTTATAGTCTTTGCTGCGTACATGGAATTCACTCTCCATCGGATGGATGTCAAGAGTGCCTTCCTCAACGGCTATCTAAAGGAAGAAGTGTTTGTCAAGCAACTTCCTGGCTTTGAAAGCAAGGAAAGTCCTGATCATGTCGACAAACTTGACAAGGCATTTTATGGGCTCAAGCAGACTCCAAGAGCATGGTATAAAAGATTGTCTAAATTCTTGCTTGAGCATGGCTACAAGAGAGGTAAAATTAACAATACTCTGTTCTTGAAAAAAAAAGGTAAAGATCTCTTGGTATTTCAGATATATGTTGATGATATAATCTTTGGAGCAATTATAGATAGGTTAAGTAAAGAATTTACTCAACTAATGAGGAGTGAATTTGAAATGAGTATGATAGGTGAGCTTAATTTCTTTCTAGGCTTACAAATAAAATAAAATTCAAATAGAACTATGATCCATCAATAAAAGTATGTGAAAGAGTTGCTTAAAAGGTTTAAAATGGAAGATTCCAAAGAAATTGATACTCTTATAGCAACAACCACAAAATTAGATATAGATGAACCTGGTTCATCTGTAGATCAGAAGATGTATAGGGGTATGATCGGCTCTTTCTTATATCTCACTACTAGTAGACCTGGCCTTTGTGCTAGATTTCAGGCTAATCCAAAGGAGTCTCACTTGACTGTTGTTAAGAGGATCTTGAGATACCTAAAAGGCACCACTGACCTCTGTCTATGGTATCCAAAAGGTAGTAATTTCAACTTAGTGGGATATGCTGATGTTGATTATGTAGGTTTTCTTGTGGATAGAAAGAGCACCTCAGGTATGGTATACTTTCTTGGCTCATGTCTTGTGTCATGGGCCACCAAAAAGCAAAATTATGTGGCCTTGTCTACTGCTGAAGCTGAGTATGTGGCTGCTGCCTCATGTTGTGCTCAATTATTGTGGATCAAACAACAATTAATGGACTTTGAAATTGATATAGGTTGTATCCCCATCTTTTGTGAAAACACCAGTGCAATTAGTATGACCAAGAAACCGGTTCATCACAAAAGAACTAAGCACATAGATGTTAGGCATTACTTTTTGAGGGACAACTATGAAGATGGTTTGATCATTATGGAATTGTGTGCTACTGATAAGCAAATAGTTGACATCTTCATTAAGCTTTGAGTAAAGATCACTTTTAAAGGAACAAGTTAGAATTAGGGATGATTAAGATCACCTAAAAGAAGCTGGTTCTAACTCAATGATTGGTTAGATAATTTGTGAATTTTGTAAATAATCATATTAGACATTGCTCAGTCTCATACTTTTATTAGTATACTTTTGTGCCATGTGCTAAATGTCTCACTGATGTCTACTGATATTACTCTTATTTTCTTGGAAAACATCAGTCTTACACAAGAGAACTTTCAGTGAAGAACCTGGTTCATCGAGCTTATAAGGTATGCATTCTATACTCCGCATAATTTGAAATTACTACATATGAATCATGATCTGAAAAGAGTCCCACTTTATCCCAAACTCCGTTTGAACCAATCAGTAATGAAAGAACCAGTTTAACCCCTAAACCCACGCGCCATAATTGCCGAGATTTTTGTGGAAGAGTCCGACGCCTCTTCAAACTAAAACTCCGAAGATGAAAGGACTTCTAACCTCCAAAAAGTTGTTGTTACGCACTAAACCTTTACCATCTTTAAATTGATCTGACCTTATCCCCTTATCTCATTTTTTTCGAAAGATCAAAATCTCCAAAACCTCAAAACTCTCTCCATTTATCTCAAGTTTTGAACTGATCAAATGACAACACCCCATGAGAATCCCAAAAACTCTAAATACTCTTCCTCACCACCCAAAGAACCTTCACCCACACTTTCAACCACTCAAATCCCCAAGAAAAAGCATATCAAAATGATTGAATGAAAAATAGTATCAAGCAAAGAACAAGCCAAGAAATTGAATGAGAAGCTACAAGCCAATCAAGCAGAAGAACCACAAAATTCTGATTATCCGGTCTGCGACTGAAGGGGAAGAACCAGTTTCTTTCGAAACTGAACAGGTAACCTCTAAGTTTCCCACCTCGGAGTTTGGTTCTGAAATTGCAAACAATCTTGAGAATCAGTTTGTTTTGGTTGGGTCTATGGCTTGTATTGAAAAGGAAAATGTTGTTATTGAAGACGTTGATGGTAAAAATGAAAAATAAAAATAAAAAGAGAGTGAGGGTACTGAAGTAGATGTGAGGGGGAAAGGAGAACAAAGAGTGGATGGATATCCTTCACCCACTCTTGTTGGTTTAACTGGAGAAGCTGGAGCAATGATTGTATTAATTGAAGAGATTAGTGATAATGAGGAGACTATGAATGAAAGTATGAGGATAGAATCACAGGAGACAGGTGATGGTTCTGGTGATAGAAGTGCATCATATGGGCTGGTTAGGTTAAGGAAACGGTTTCATGAACTAGTTCCTTCTCTTGCTAAAATAGACAAGAGTCCCGATCTGCTGCAAAAGGTGTCAGATAGATACAATCAAAAGAAGAAGAGCAAAGTTGGAAAGACTACAAGAAAGGGAATGGGTGGCACTAAGAGAAAGAGTGCTCCTTCTATTCCTGTAGCAACTCCTCCCACAAGAGGAAAAACTACAAGGAGCCAGAAGAAACATAGTGAGGCCAATGTAAAAAGGGCCTTAGCTGAGAATGCCAAGAAAGTAGCTTGGAAAGAGAAAAAAAAGTTGGTAAGCCAAGTGGAGTAGTCCAGATTGAGGAGATGGACCTGGTTTTTGAAGATGAATATGAGGATGTGGAAGTACCCACCCCTAGTGCCAAAAGGAGAAAGACTTCTCAAAAGAATTCTCGAGAAACAGAGGCTGAGGCTTAAGTCTCAATTGTGTCTATAAAAACTAGGTCTGCCAAAAGGAGCAAGGAGGCTCAAATAGTGGAAGAAAATGGCTAAGGGCGCTGAGATTGAAAGGCTGAAGAAACGATTAGTTGAAGTAGAGGATGAGAAAGACTCTCTCAAGTGTGAGCTTGCTAAGTAAAAGGAGAAGAATGATGGTATTCTTCAAGATACGTTGAACCTGCTTCAAGCCAAGAAACAAGAACCTGGTCCTTACCAGTCTTAAACCCTTCCTGGCCCAGTTTGTAACCAGTGACCCAAGTGGGATGTTTTTGTTTTCTTTTTTGCTCATGGTTCAGTGCTTTTATTTTTTTTATGCTTTGTGAGAGAATCATATCAATAACATTCACTTCCTTTGCTCTAATTATTTGTTGATATTTCTTAGATGGCTAATATCCGTAGATTGATAAGAGAAAATTGAATCCATGATTGCATTTGAAGTTGCCCTAGTGGCCATGAGTGATATCTACCAAAATCTGGTTACTTAACTAAATTATGCAAATTTTCGATAATGCCAAAAGGGAGAAGATAAAGTGTGCTTTTGCTTTGGATTGTGATGTTTATAACCTAATAAACCTGGTCCTTGATGATTTGTGACTTTAAATAGAAAGTGTTCTGACATTGTGTTTGATGTTGAGTTGAGTTGAAACAGGTTTGATGCTTTCGAAAAGCACAGAGTTTGTCATCATCAAAAAGGGAGTATTTGTTGACCTGAGCGATTTTGGTTTTGATGATTGACAAAGGAACACATGCATGCACGAGGTCCATGGACAGTGTACCCAGGTGACAGACAGAATCAAGCAAAAGGCATGCATGTGAAAGGAATAAGTATAAGTGGTTATTTCTTATAACCCTGAACGAAAAGGTTGCATATTTGATAAGGAGCAGAACTCCTTACTTGAATAGAACTCTATCCAAGGTAAGGAAATAGTTAGAAGTTGAAGTTGACTAGGACTCTTCCACCAAGGAAGAGTAAAGCATTAGAACTCTAGTTAACCCTTATTCTACTAACTCTATAATTATCCGTTTTGTTCTCTTTTAAAGGTGACACACACATACAGAAGTGAAAGCACGAATTGAGAGAAAAATAGCAAGGCATTTTGTGAGCAATTCCTGTGAGATTCAAGAGTGTGATCCTGAAGCTACACGAACCAGATTGAAGATCCAGTTACATAAAGAGTTTTATGTGTCTTTCTTTATTTATAGTTGAAAGTGCAGTAGGCGTTATTGAGTTGTGCCTTTCAGCTTTCTTAGAAGCAAATTGTACTAGGTACCTGAGTTGTATTATTCAAGTTAGAGTTAACTTGAAGGAGTCACAACATCATGTGGTGTGTTGCTACAAGGTTAGAGTTAATCCTTAGGTTTGCAAGAGGTTGTAAACTCGAGTTGTATTGTTCAAGTTATAGTTAACTGGAAGTGGTCGCAACAGTCTGTGGCTGGTTGATACAAGGGTTAGAGGGAATCGTTAGGTTTGCAAGTGTTTGTAAACTTTGTTGTTCGCTCAGAGTTACAGTGAAGTGTTTGGGAAAAATCTTACTGGGTAGTAGGTCATGATATTTCACCTTTTGAGCCTAGTGTTTTCCACATAAAAATCCTAGTGTTCTTTAATTTCTGCATTATTTATTTCGCAACTGTAGTTTAAAGAACACATATAAGAACCAAGTCGTTCAATAATCTAGTGCACGAATGTAACAAGCGGGCACAGTTATTTTGAGTATTTTAGCCCCGATCCCCTATTTATTACCTCCTTTATGTTTTGTTGTGGTTTTGTGACTTGTCGGGGATGTTTGATTTTGGTTCGAGTGAGTTTCAAAGTGAAATGGGACACATTGTCCCTAAGTTGGAAGCTTAAGTTGTAAGAGTTGACCGTAGTTTGACTTTTATGTAAACAACTCCGGAATGAACTTTTGACGGTTTCAATAGCTCTGTATGGTGAATTTGGACTTAGGAGAGTGTCCGGATATTGATTTGGAGGTCCATAGGTCGTTTCGGCTTGAATTGGCAAAAGTTAGAAAGTTAAAGGTTTGGAATGTTGAGAAGTTTGACCGGGAGTTGACTTATTGATATATGGGTCGGATTCCGATTCTGGAAGTTGGAATAGGTCTGTCATTTGTGTGCAAAGTTTGAGGTCAATCGGAGTTGTTTTGGTATGTTTCGATGTTAGTTTTGGAAATCGGATGTTCATAGTTTCAATAGGCTTGAATTGGGCTGCGATTTATAGAATCGATATTATTTGATGTAATTTTTAGCCTCGAGTAGGTCCGTTATGTGTTTTGGAATTTGCTGGTATATTCGGACGGGGTCCCGGGGAGGGGGGGAGGGGAGGGAGTGATTCAGATTGAATCCGGAACCAATTTGGACTTAATCATTTAGCTGAAGCTCCAGCCATTCTGGTTCATCGCACCTGCGGTGGGAATAGCCGTAGGTGCGGATTAGCTGGTGCGAGTGGGGAAGCGCAGAAGCTGAAATGGCTAGCCAGGCTTGGGGTCGCAGAAGCGGAGGTCCATCCGTAGGCACGAAAGCGCAGATGCGCCCAGGTTCCGCATGAGCGGACGCGCAGGTGCGTGATTTCGCCCGCAGAAGCGGTATTCTCTGATCCTAGTGGGAACCGCACCTGCGATGGATTTTCCGTAGGTGTGGCATCACAGGTGCCACAGTGAGCCCGTAGATGCGAAATCGTTGGGCAGAAAAAGGGGTCTTCGAGGGTTTATTTTTATTTTCATCTTTTGGACCTAGAGAGCTCGGTTTGTGGCGATGTTTCGGGGATTTTTTCAAGAAAATCATCGGAGTAAGTGATTCTAACCCGGATTTGACCATATTACATAAATCTATTGTTATTTTCATCATTTAATTAGTGATTTGAGTTGAAAATTTGGGGAAAAATCTATGAAACTTCTTAGACTAAATATTGGGAGATTTGAAAGGTGATTTGAAGACGGATTTGAGTAATTCTTGTATAGTTGGACTCGTTATCAAATGGGTGTTCGAATTTTATAATTTTGGTCAGATTCCGAGACGCGAGCCCGGGGTTGACTTTTTGAGTTGACTTTTTATTTTTCTTTAAAGATTGTAGCTTTATTATTCGGAATAGCTTCCTATAATTTACATTTATGGTATAAAGCTGGTTTGGCTAGATTCAAGCTGTTCGGAGTTAGATAATCCAGGGAAGGGCTTACTAGGGGATTGAGTTAGCGTGTTTTTAGGTAAGTGTCTTGCCTAACTTTGTGGAGGGAGGGGAGAATTACCCCTTAGGATTGGTATTGTTTTGTGTTAATTATAATATGTGGAAGCTGTGTACGTAAGGTGAGGAATGTGTACACGGGCTAAATGTGATAATTAACCGGTATTAGTTATGTAGTTTTCTTTCATGCCTTTAATTGAGTTACCATAATATGTTATATTCATCATCATTAGTCTATCTTCACATGCTTTACATGTCATCATTAATACTTGTCCTAACTCTTACTTGCTAATTATCTTTACATGTTTAGTTGAAGTTATTGATTGCTCTACTCCTTATTCATTATTTAACTGTTGAGTTCCTTACTTGAAGTTGTTACTTCTTGGACTATCTTATTGTTGAAATTGGTATTGAGTTATAAAGGTCGTGATTCACATTAAGGCAAAATTGTAAATTTGTGAAATATCATTCTTGTTGAGTTATTCATTTTCGGTTATTATTTTTGAGACTCTTGTGCATATTATGGTTGAGCCATAAGCTATTTATTATGAAAACACTATTATTGTTGACTTCTTTGGCAAGTTGTGATATTGGGCACGTGAGGTACGATTTGTGATACGTTGTGATATTGAGACGCATGTGGTGGTATAAGGATTGAGGTTGAAGGTGAGATAAGGTGGGCTTGATACGCGTGTTGCTAGTAGAAAAACTACTTGAAGCCACGCGGTGTGATAAGGTAGGCAAAAACGCGGAAAGCTATTTCGAAAAAAAATAATTTCTAAAAATTAAATGCAAGGCTCCCACGGTGATATAAGGAAAGATTGTGAATTGTTTAGTATTATGAGACTACGAGGCGGTACCTTTGTAGTGATTCTTGTTGATACCTTTCTGTTACGTCACTCATGTTTTGGTTGCTTTGTTTTCTTGGCATATTATTCCTTGTTTTCTTCTGTGAAGCCTTATTTGCCTTAGTTCAGTGTAGCTATTCTTGGTATATTTCTTCATTGTTTCATTTTCATTGTTTATCATTATCACACTATATATAAACTTGTTCAGTTTTCTTATTTATTCTAGTAGGGCCTTGACCTAACCTCGTCACTGCTCTACCGAAGTTAGGCTTGACACTTACTAGGTACCGTTGTGGTGTACTCATGCTACGTTTTTGCACATCTTTTTGTTCAGATCCAGGTACCTCTTACCAGCCCAGGCACCAGTGAGTTGAGTTCGGATTTGGAGATTTCAACGTATACCTGCCGGCGTCCGCAGGCCTCGGAGTCGCCCTCTATCTAGTTCTATTTTATTTTTCCCTTTTTACGGACATTGTTGTTTAAGGATGCTCAGTACTTTCTTGTAGAGCTTGTGGCTTGATATCACCGGATTTTGGAAAGTTTGTTTCTGTTGAGTTGCGGAGTTCTTTTATGATAGTTATTGAGTTATTTGAGAGTTTTATCATTATTTCAGTTATATTCTGCATGTATGTTAGGCTTACCTAGTCTTAGAGACTAGGTGCCATCATGATATCCTACGGATGAAAATTGAGGCCGTGACAACAAAAAAATTGAACATCACACAAATCACTCCTCTTGTGTGGCATTGAAGTATAAAACATCGCATATGTTTAATCGCCTTTTTGTTTTTTCCTAGTTAGCACCCATTAATTGCAACTCTACTCTGATCATGGCTTCACCCAAATAAATAAGAAATTTGTATAATATTCAAAATGTTGATATATAATTACTAATGAAATGTTTAATTATCTCTATCGCGTGCTAATTAATATAATCTTATTAGAATTCGACACCCAACCAGTTAAATAGTTCTTGCACTTACTCCATGGTTTAACATTTTATAGAAGCTGACAAGAGTCAATTGGCTTTTTATAGAAGCATTTCATTTGCGTAATGACCCGAATTAGCTAAATCCTGCTGAATATTTCAAGAAGAATTAAAAGCAACGTACTGGGTATCTAGTAAATTAAACATCTCCTTTGCCATATTAAGTAAACACAAAGAACACTAATCTTGCAGATATTATAAAATGACTCATTCAATGTCCGAGACGCCAATCACTACTTCATGTTAAAATAGATACGCAATTTCTTATTATCCGCATACCATACATGTGCATTTGGCTTACACAAGATTCACAAGCCTATTTACCTTGACCATTAGAGCATAATTTCTACCATTAAATTAACTTATAAAAGGGGAAAAGGCACAAATTTCGAAAATTGCTCAATTTTTGTTATACTTTTCATTCATATGTTTGGTCTTGTATTTTTCATTGGAATGGAACCTCCATCATATATGAAACGGGTGGGCTCATTAATATTCAAATTCTTTGAAAAAAAGTTCAAATTTTGCCCGCCACTTTTGGCTACGGTTCAAAATTACCCTAAAGTTGGAGTCCCGTTAGAGGTCAAGAATAAAAATGAAACTTGTTCTGAATTAACGATGAAGGTATATTAGATCAAAAGTTTAACAGATGATAAAGTTGCTCAATTTCAAACAGTAATTGACCCTTTTCAACCTAACATTATATGCTTGCTGTTTTTGGACTAAAAAATTTTGGAGAGTTAATTTTTATAACAATAGTTTAGGTGACAATATTATCATACCCCTCAGTATTTTTCTCCCTGTTCTCTCAGGCCCAAGAGTAGACTATTGTTACACAAATAGCCGGTCAGATTCAATATTTATTTTTTCTAGTCGGTATACATAAATTATACATTGATTATACACAGTTATACATATATAATATATTAATTATAAATATATCAGACGGCTATTTTTAGCTTAAAAGATTAGATGTGGGGTTATTTGGGTTAATTTTACTTTTTCTTTATTTTGTGTAATTTCGTTTAGTTAAACACTCAGTCAATTTGAACAGTGATATTAGCACAAGTAGTATAATTTGGTACGTGGGAATAATAACAAACTAATGTTCGTATTTTGAAACATGAAAACTCGCCCATTCAAAAGAAGAAGAAAAATTCAAAAGTGGAAATATTAAAAACAAACTTAAAAAAAAAAAAGAAAAAAAAAGAGGGCAAGAATCATAACGGCTTCTTGAACTAAGGCGCGCGGAATAACTACCCAAAGAGCCAAAGCTATCGTCCCTTTATTAATCGTATAAATACATATTCCCATCTTCATTAACTTCTCTTCCTCCCCAAATCAATCCCAATTTTCTCAACTTCTGATTTTCTGTTGAAGAAAATAAGCAGAACCCAAAACATCCATTTGAAAAAAATGCGTAGGTCTAAATCATCAGGTCTACCAAAAGATTATCAGCCAGGAAAAGTTGGCAAGACCATTATTGATCCAAACACTAAGGACACTTACCTTCTCAACAAAGAAATTGGTTCTACTTCTGATGGTTGCTGCCGAGTTTACAGAGCTTTACATTCCGAATCTATGGAAAATGATACACTTATTCCTTGTGGCCACGTCACTTTGAAGACGATAAACAAGAATCATGAAAATGAATGTGTGGAGTTGCAACTAGAAGCACATACGAGTTTTACTAATCCTCGTGGCAATTTAATAGCAGTCAAGAATTATTTCGATACTAATGAAGTTTTATGCGTTTCATTGCCGTACATGTCAGAAGGATCTCTTCGTTATATTCTCTCGACTCGAACGCAGAAAATTTTGTCAGAGGATTGTATTGCTATTGTTCTTAAAGAATCACTTCTTGGTCTAAAAGATATCCATCTTATTCGAAGGGTTCATACAACTTTCAATGCTGGTGATATTTTAGTTCACATTGGTGATAGTAATGGCGAAATCAAGATCAAATTAGCATTTGCAGCATCAGTATATAATTCAGAAAACATCAATACCGAAGAAGAAGAAGGTGGTTCCAGTTCTTCTGTTTTTTTGGATCTTAAGAGTATTTCTAAATGGGGTGCGGCGCCAGAGGTTTATGAGAAAGATAATGCTACAAATGGACCAAAATCTGATATTTGGCTATTGGGAATAACGGCATTGGAATTAGGTTACGGGGAGTTACCAGTGAAAAATCGTGAAGATTTGGATTGTATAATCAAGAAGATAAGGGAAAAGAAGAAATTGCCAAAATCACTTGAAAAACTGCTGAAGAAGAAAGGGAAAGTCAAGAAAGCTTTGGATTTGATTAAAAGAAAAGAAAAGGTGTTTTCAGAGGAGTTTGAGAATATGGTGATTGAATGTCTTAATGAGGAACCAGAAAAGAGGCCAACTGCTGATCAGCTTCTCAATTATCCATTTTTTACTAAGCAAAGAGATATGAAAAGGTTTGAGCAATTTGTGTTGAACAGTGAGAATAATTCAGATCCTACGTCTGATAATTGAAGATTTAGCGTTGAGCAGTGGAAGATCAAATTATAGTATTAGACATTTACTTTCATACACTGGTATTAGTAATAAGAGCAGAAATTTAGCAATTTAGATGTATAGCATATTCAGCAGATTTTGGGATTAACGTTGATAAGTACTGCTTTGTTTAGGCATGAAATAGTTTGTTTTTTTTTGAGTTTGGGATCATATGGTATACTTTATACACATGAAATTGAATAATTTGCTGGATTTGCCGTGTGACTCTTCCTCTGCTTCTTTTTTCTTCTGCTCTTTGATCATCATCTATAGTGATTTTATTTGGATGATGCTTTTAATTTGTAGGTCCTATGAATTATTGGTCACTATTTCTGGATGATACCGTATTTATTTATGCTTAATTTATTTTGAATGCCAAATAAAACGTGCTTCTCTAGTATTTATATTTTAAGAATATAAACCAACAATTATAGAATACTAGCTAGAAAACTTAAAAACTTATATATTTTCCACCTTATGTATTCGTTATGTCTAGTATACTAATCTAAGCTAGTGGGGGGAAATTAAGTAATTTAGCTTATACTTTATCTGGAATAATACCAATAGGAACTCATAAGAATAATTTTGAACTTCTATCGATTTCTTTGTTTAGATGAAAAATTAATAAAAATGCAAGGCCGTGCAATTTAGAATTTCTGTTCTCCATCATTTTATACCACATGAAAAGATCTTCTAATTCATAGTATAACTTTTGGTTATATCTTCGTTCACTAGCATATTTCACGAGCAAAAAACTGAATTTATACTTGGATATTATAAGCGTGCAGCAATATTAACGAGATTCTCTTTTATTTTTCCAATAAACAACCAAAGTTTGCAGCGATCCCATTGCTTTGCGGATACTGCATGAATATATGTATATTTGAAAGAACAGTTTATTACAATATAAGCAAGATTAATTCAATAATCAATTGAAGTATTTTCTGGAAAACTCCTAATACACTTAAGCTAAAATGGGAATACTTGAAAAGGTTAAATTTATGTACACTGGTGGTATATAATATTTTTACGCCGTCAGGTTAAATTAACACACAACAAGATAGTTGTCTATACTAATCCAAATTTTCTAACATTGAAATCAACCAAGTAGCTTGTTAATAACCAACTAAAATATACTGACACAGCGTAAAAATTACTTAATACTAGTACTATTACATACGTTAAATCCTAGTATTAAAAAGCATAAGAGAGGGTAAATAGAAACTTGAAACTAAGGAGAAATAATAGAACGAAGAAAGGTACAAAAACCAAGTAAGTAATTAAGCATTACTCTATGAATAGTTGTCGTAGCTTTCTTGACTTTAATGAAGTAATCTTGAGAACAAGGCCAGGGAAAACATCATCATCATCATTAATCTGAGTATTTTCTTCCAATATAAAAGGATCGTTACACTTATCAGATATAGTTTGAAGACTTTCTCCTTCTTCAACTACGTAAATTTCATCACATACTTTGCTCCCAAGCAGCTTCATATTGGATTGATCATCTTCAAGATTTAGAGCTTCCAAAAAAGAGAAGTTCAATGTTGTAAGCAACAAAAATAGAAGGAAAAGAGAGGAATAGTAATTGATATTTGCTGAAAAAGACATTCTTGAGGAAGCCATGAGAGTTGGAAAGAAAGGAAAATGGATGTATATATAAGAAGATTGAAGAGAAGTTGTGTTACTTTATTAGTAGTATGTGAAGGAACCACGTTGTGTAATGGTTTGGGGAAGTGGGGATTGTGGTAGTTATACATTTTCATTTTCTTTTTTCATTTGTTGGATAGGGGATGGTTTTTTTTTTTTAATTTTAATGTGACATTTTCTAATCGATTCCAAAATAGCTTGAATTTTTCTTTCTTAATAGACTTTGACTAATTAATTAAAAAATATGAACCTAGCGTTTGGTCATAAATTTGGTTGATTTTTGAAAAAAGAATTGGAAGCATACATAATTATTATAGCACATTTTATAACTCGTTGCATGTGACCAAAGTAATTAAATCTTCCATTACTTTTCTTACCAATTACTAACTGCATCGAAGTTAACTTATTCTGAAGAAGTGGAGTATTTTCAGGCTTTCTTTTGATCCTTGTTCTCGTTGCAAGCATTTCTGAAAGATCCTAAATTGTAAAAACCACACGTAAAATCATTCAAGATATTTCAATGCTACAAAGACGTTCTAGGCATCAGCTAGTTAAATTGAAAATAACCATTGGTTGACAATTTTAAGCTCAGATACCATTTGAAAAACGAGAACAAAGAGAACATACTTATTATTGTAGACAATATAAAAGAGCTCTTCTTATATATAAATTTAGATTATTAAAATTAAGATAAGTCTAGACAACATGAGGGAAAAAATTAACTAATAAGAAATCAAAATATAAGAAAATTTAATTATGACATAATAGAAAAGGATACAATCCTTGTAGTCCGGACCTCGCGCATAGCTGGAGTTTAGTGCACCGAGTTGTCCTTTACAGTCCAGCCCGTATCTTTTATTTGCTATGAAAGATTTTGACACATACATTATGAAAATTATTTAATAATACTAATCATAAGGATTATCTGACTAAATTGTTATTATCTGCTCTAAAACATTTTCTAGAGATAGATAAGATCTTTAAAAAAAAATTATAACTATTTATCGGAGCAAGGATAGATTTGAAAAAACAATTAATGTCCTTTTGTTTCTGTAATGACCCAACCGGTCATTTTAAGTTTTAGAACCACATTCCCCTAAATAAAACTCCTTATATGTGCTTTTATTGATTTATGACTTGCAGGGATAGTTGGTTCGAGATTTGGAAGTGTTCGGGTTGAAATTGGAACACTTGGTTCCTTAAGTTGGCCTTAGAATGCTAAGTTTGACTTCGGTCAACATTTTGAGAAAAAGACCCCGGAATCGGGATTTGACGGTTTCAATAGCTCTGTATGGTGATTTTAGATTTAGGAGCATGTTCGAAATTTTATTTGGAAGTCTGTAGTTAAATTAGGCTTGAAATAGCTAAAACAAGAATTTAAGTTTGGAAGTTTGACCGGGGAGTTGACTTTTTGATATCAGGGTCGGAATCCAATTCCGAAAATTTTTATAGCTTCGTTATGTCATTTATAACTTGCGTGCAAAATTTGAGGTCAATCGGACTTGATTTGATAAGTTCTGGCGTCGTTTGAAGAAATTGAAAGTTTTAAAGTTCATTAGGCTTGAATCTATGTGTGATTCATGTTTTTAGTATTGTTGGATGTGATTTGAGGACTCGACTAAGTTCGTATGATGTATTAGGAATTGTTGGTATAATTAGTTGAGGTCCCGAGGGCTCGGGTGAGTTTCAGATGCTTAATGGATCATTTTTGGACTTGACTTGATAGCTGAAGTTCTGGTTTCTGCAGGTTCTGGTTTCCTTCTACGCGATCGCGTGAGAAGGTATGCGATCGCGTAGGGTTAATTGGGTAGCTAAAATTTTGTGCTATGCGATCGCGTGGGTGAGTCCGCGATCGAGTAGGTTTGGCAAGTTGTGCTATGCGAATGAGTGGCTAAGACCGCATTCGCGAAGAGGAAACGAAGCAGAAGCTAGGCCACGTGCTTAATGCTTCGCGGTCGCGTGAGGAGGCTCGTGATCACGTAGGCTTGTGGAGACTGTGCTTCGCGATCGCATAGGATTTTTCGCGATCGCGTAGGGTTATTTTCTGGGTAGAAAAATTTGTGCTACGCGATCGCGTAAGTTGGTCCGCGATCGCGTAGAAGGAATCACTGGGCAGAGAGTTTAAGTTCTGAAAATGGGACTTCGTCCCATTTTCTATTTTTAACGATTTGGATCTCGGATTTGGACGATTTTTGAGAGATTTTCAGAAAAATAACGGGGTAGATATTTTTAACTCAATATTAGTTAAATTACCCAAATCCATCACTATTTTTATCATTTAATTGGTGAATTAAGTCGGAAAAGTTTGAAAATCCTCTTGGATAAATTTGAGGATTTGAGGGCCGAATTGTTATCTGAATTTAGTAATTTTGGTATGGGTAGACTCGTGGTTGAGTGGGCGTTCATATTTTGTAACTTTTGCCGGATTCCAAGACATGGGTCCCATAGACGATTTTTGAGTTAATTTCAGATTTTATTAAAAAATATAGTATTTTCTTATGAAATTGATTCCTATAATTTTTAGTGATTGTATCGAATTTATTTTGGCTAGATTCGATCCAATCAGAGTTGGATAATCGAGGAAAGGCCTTTTATTGGATTAAATTGGAACAAATTGAGGTAAGTCTCTTGTCTAATCTTGTGAGGGGTAAATTACCCCATAGGTAATTAAATTAATAATTGTTGTTAATTGTGGGGGCTACGTACGCACGAGGTGATGAGAGTCTGTACGTAGCTACTATCTATGCTAAAGTCCGGGTAGTTAGGAATCAAAGCATGAATTATATGTGTAAATTGTATCCTTTATTTAATTAAATTATTTGAAATATATTGTGAACTTTTTAAGGAAAGATAGTAAAAGATGGAAATCGTATATACTTAATTTTCTATTTAAATTATTTAATTATTAAAAGAAATTGTTCATTCTCCCGAACTTATCTTAAAATAAATATACTCCTTCTGAAGGTACATAAGAAAAAGTCCATCTTTCTTGTAGAGCGGGCCGAACGCCTCGGCAGGATAGATGCATCTATGGATCGCGCCGCACATCCCTCAATAGTGTACACGACACTCTGGATCGGGCCGTACGACCTCGGCAGAAACCGTGCCTAATAATAATAACTACATGATACTTTGATAGTTTATTGCAGCTTGTAAAACTAATTGATAAATTTATTGGAATTGAAGGAATTTATTTAATATATTGAGAATTATTGCATTTGAAGGAATTTAATTATTTCTACTGGTTAAAGAAAATTATTGTAAATTCTATAAATTATGTTGATCTAGATATTGCTATTTTTATCTTATTTATTATTATTGACTCTTAGTGAGTGTCAAAGTCGGCCATCTCGTCTCTACCACTTCGAGATTAGGCTTGATACTTACTGGGTACACGTTGTTTACGTACTCATGCTACACTTCCTGTACTTTTTTGTGCAGGATCTGAGGCAGGTACTAGTGGAGGACCTATCATCATACATCCACGTTATCCAGAGGCGTAGTGGTGAGCTGTCTTGCTGGGCCGTTCTGTAGCTACCAGTGCCTCTCCTTGTAATTTTATTCTGTCTATTTTTATTTCAGACAAAATTTGGGATTTTGTATAATCTACTAGATGCTCATACACTTATGATACCAGGTCTTGGCACACACATTGGTAGAATTTGAAATTGTATTATTTTCTTGGATTTAAGTTAATCAGTATCTTTTCTAATTTCTTTAATATTGCTAGAAAAATAATAAAATTTCTTAGAAAATTATTCTGAAAATAATTGATATATGTTTAACTTATTAGTTGGCTTGCCTAGCTGTAGTGTTGGGTGCCATCACGATCTATAGGTGAAATTGGGTCGTGACAGTTTTTCAAAGGGACAATTATTTACAAATTTGTTTGGCTAAAGTGATAAATAAAAAAAAGAGAAATAAAGTAGCTAAAAACTTACCCACATAGAGTATTTAATTTACACTTAATTAGCCAATAAGTTTATGCAAATCATTTATCTTATATACACAAATTTATTACTTAACCATATCAAAAGAAATATATTTTCACTTTAGTTATTAACTGATATGGTTAAATTGATCGATTTGATGTAAACACTGAATTTGGGGTCGAAGGAAGTACTACTTATATTGTTAACCTATATATATCCTACTCCTCTCCATTCCAGTTTACTTGGCAATATTTTTATTTTTATTTTGTTCCAAAAAGAATGACAACTTTTTAAATTTAGAAATAATTTAATTTATAATTTTATTTTACCCTTAATAATATATTTTTATAGTCACACAAATATTATTATTTTTTTAGAACCACAATTTCAAAGTTTGATGACTACAAATATTAATTATGTTTAAGACTACTAATTTCAAAAGTCTTTATTTCTTTCCTAAATTTCATGTCTATTCAAACTTTGCCATATAAATTAAAATGGACAAAGTATTATATTATAGAGAAGGATAGAGGAATGAATCCATAGTCCACCGAGTATATATATCCTAATATTTTGTGGAGAATGGTAGGAGGTGCACTAACCTTAGTGGCGTACGCATGGATTTTCATAACCGGTGCCAATATTTGAATAATGAGTGAAGGAATAAAGCATTATGATGGCAAGTCATGCCATTGATATATCTATATTATATTAAAAATACGAAGGCCCTTAGCTGTAACGACCCGACCGGTCGTTTTGAGAATTTAAGTCTCGTCCGGCGGCATAAGCCCATGAGCATCTTCGTATTATGTGTATTGATATCGGGGTCAGATTCCGATTCCGAAAGTTGAAGTAGGTCTGTAATGTTGAATATGACTTGCTTGCAAAATTTGACGTCATTCCGGGTTGATTTGATATGTTTCGGCATCGGTTGTAGAAATTTAAAATTTCAAGTTCATTAAGATTGAATTGGAGGGTGATTCGTGATTTTAACGTTGTTTGATGTGATTTGAGGGTTCGACTAAATCCGTATGGTGATTTAGGACTAGTTGGTATGTTTGGTTGAGGTCCCGGGGGCCTCGGGTGTGTTTCGGATGCTTAACGGATTGAGATTTGGACTTGTGTAGTTGTTGAATCTTTCAAGCTTCTAGTATAATCGCACTTGCGGTGGGGTGACCGCAGGTGCGGACTCGCACATGCAGAAAGAGGAGCGCATGTGCGGTTTGGTCAAGCTTGGTCTGTGGGCGCAGGTGCGATATTGGCCCGCAGAAGTGGAGCTGCATCTGCGGAAGATGGAGCGCAGAAGCAGACGGGGCCTGGAGCGTGAGGATCGCAGAAGCGGAAGATATCCATAGGAGCGGGCGCACAGGTGCGGCCCCTTGCTCGCAGATGCGGACTAGCCTCCTTAAGTCATTTCCGCACTTGCAAGGGTAATTCGGCAGGTGCGGTGTTGCAGGTGCGACCGGTGGTCCGCATATGCGGTAATGCCTGGGCAGAACCCGTTTAAGCGAGGGTTCGAGATATTTGGCCATTTTCTTCATTTTTGAGCTCGGGTTGGCGATTTCTTGAGAGCATTTTCGAGGGATTTCGTGAGGTAAGTTCCTTGTGCTTATTTTTGACCAATAATCTTGCTTCCCCAATTTTTTTTCCACCTAGCTAGTATGTATTTAAGGTGGAATTTCAGAGTTTGAGGCTAGGGATTTAAAGAGTTTGATTTTGGATTTTGAGTGGAATTTAAGGTCGGATTTTGATAAATTTGGTATGGTTGGACTCGTGAGTGAACGGGCTTTCGGATTTTATAATTTTTACCTTACTCCGAGACGTGAGCCTGGGTCGACTTTTTAGGACGGATTTCAGAATTTTTGTTAAAGTCTTGATTTCATTAATTAGATTAGTCTATTGTAGTTGTATTTATGATATGTAATTGTTTTTGGCTAGATTTGGGTCATCCGGAGTCGGATAATCGAGGAAAAGGCATTGTTACCGATTGATTGAGCTTGATTCGAGGTAAGTATCCTGCCTCACTTCGTGTGGGGGAACTACCCCTTAGGATTTGAGTCTCTATGCTAATTGTAGTCCGTGTACACGACGTGACGAGTACATGCTCGGACTTATTTATTGAGAGTTAGCCTTTTAGGATTCTTAGGTTCTTATGTTTACTGAATATGCAGTTGTTTTGTTATGAATACGTTTCTTAATTACCGGTTTCACCTCTGCCTGCTTTAATTAGAGTTAATTACTTCATGATCCACTCTTATTATTTATATTGATTCATCTGTGCCTTAACCGAAATTGTTATCTCTTCTATTTTCATGTTATCTTTCCCCTAACTGCTTATCTTTATTTGAAATTATAATTATCTCTTCTGTAATTATTCATCCTTAATTGAGATTATGATTATCTTTCTGCTACTTATCCTTAATTGAATTTGTTGTGCCTCTTTCGTAATTTCCCGACCTTAAAAGAAGTTTAGATATCATATATCTTAGTTGACTTGTCCTTATTTGGAATCATTCAACTTGTGTTAGCTCCCTTGTTGTTGAACTGTACATTGCGGGCCGTTTTTATATATTACTTCCTTTCTCATTGAGTTGTTCTTATTATGACTAGCATTCTCTATTGTGGCAACTCCTTGTGAATTTATTTCCTCCCTTCCCTTGAGTTCTAGAATTTCTGAGTTGATTTATTTGTCGTACCCTTGTATTAGTGGTATTGTTGTTGTTGTACTTGTTGTTCTTGAATATTTTCTTTGGGACTACGAGGCGGTACCTCGGGAGATTCCCTCTATCTTGCATATTTAATTTGGGACTACGAAGCGGTACCTCGGGAGATCCTCCATGTCTTGCATATTTACTTTGGGACTACGAGGCTTTACCTCGGGAGATACCCCTATCTTTAATATTTACTTTGGAACTACGAGGTGGTACCTCGGGAGATCCCAATGTCTTACATATTTACTTTTGGGACTACGAGACGGTATCTCGGGAGTGTCCTTTATTGACATCTCTTTGTTATGGGGTTGCACGAGGTTTCTGTCGTGCTATTATTACTATCGATATTTGCACATGCGGCGTGACAAGGCGGGATATATATATATATATATATATATATATATATATATATATATGTGTGTGTGTGTGTGTGTGTGTGTGTGTGTGTGGGTTACTCATGTGGAGAGACAAGGTGGGAACATTATTATGCACGTGTGGCGAGACAAGGCGGGCATTTACTTTACTATTGCACACGTGGCGAGAAAAGGTGGGCTATGTCAGGGATTGAGTTGTGATGATTTGTGATGTCCTGGGGGCATTCTTGTTGTTGATATTTATGTAGTGGTACACTTACCTGTGTGAGCTTTATCTTGTGAAAGTTGTGAAAAAACATTCTACGTGTTGTCCGTTCTTTTCCTTATGCTCACTAGCTGGTATGAACTATGTTAGGACACTTGCACAAGTATACATGTAGTTAAGCACTCTTATCGGATAAGAGTTTTTCTTGATATTATTGAGTATAAATGCACACCCGTGCTTACTTGCCTTCTATATGAGAATGGCTCTATTTGGCACGCGAGTCGTCAGTGCGGTTATGAGGTGGAATGAGGGTACAGAATGCCAAGTGTTAGGGTTCAGGTATTGAGACCAGTGAGTTGTGATTTATCCGAGGTTCGGTACCTCGTGGAGTTGTTGACTAAAACCTGATGTGAAAGCGGTTGTCATTGCTGAGTTATTATTTGTTCTTGCTGTATCTGTGATTTCGGATTTAGGTTGTGTTTACGTTCACCTTTCTGTGTCATTATTATGGTATTCCGCTGATACTTGTTGTTTTCCTTTCCTATTGCAATTACTCTATTGTTAGTCATATCGCGTAGTCTTTATATAGATATTATTCTCTGTTGTTTCTATACTTATACTTTGATTAGGTCATTTAGTCCAGTAGGTGTCTTGACTGTTTCTCGTCACTACTCCAATGAGGTTAGTCTTGATACTTGCTGGGTACCATCGTGCTATACTCATACTATACTTCTACATATTGTTTTGTAGATCCAGGTATTTTGAAGTCAGTTGATCATTAGCTAGTTTTGCGGATTGTTGCTGTAGAGACTCAAGGTAAACCTGTTGTTGCGTTCACAGGCTTCGGAGTCACTTTCCTATTTTGTATTCACACTGTTTTACCTATTTCCAAACAATTGATTTTAGAAATTTGTAGCAATCTCGGTAGAGCTTATGACTTGTACTACCGCTTTTAGGAATTATAAATTTTATAGAGATTTCTACTTCAAAAGTTGTTAGATGTTATTTATTATTATTGTTATTCAGTAAATGTTAGGCTTAACTAGTCTCTAAGACTAGGTGCCATCACAATACCCATCAGAGGGGAAATTGGGTCGTGACAAGTTAGTATCAGAGCTCTAGGTTCATAGGTGCTACGACTCATAAGCGACTTTAGTAGAGTCTTGCGGATTAGTACGAAGGCGTCTGTACTTATCTTCGAGAGGTTACAAAACTATTAGGACAGTTTCACTTCCTTCATTCGTATCGTGCGAGTTCATTGATCGCGAAGTTTGAACTTTTATCATTCCATTCTTTCACAGATAGTGAGGACACGAGTTGCAGTCACTAATGACGTTACCCTCAGAGCAGATGTCGCTAGGGGCAGAGGCAGAGTCTGATGAGGAGCATGCGCCATAGCTAGAGCATCCACCAGAGCAGCAGTTGAGGAGCCGTCAGTAGCTCCGGTTGGGGGACAGGTACCGGAGGCTCCTGCTGTTAACCCCGGACTTAAGGAGATCTTAGCATAGTTCTTGAGCATGTTTGGTACATTGGCTCAGGTGGGGTTGATTCCGGTTGCACTAGCTATTTCACAAACCGGGGGAGGAGCTCAGACTCCCGCCGCCCATACTCTAGAGCAACGAGTTCATGTTGGTCAGGTTCCAGGTGTCATGGCGACACAGCCTGTGGTCCCAGTTTAGCCCGTAGTTAGGGAAGCAGCATATGAGGGAGAATAGCTTAGACTTGAGAGGTACAAGAAGTACCACCCTCATACATTCAGTGGATTGGCGACAGATGATGTCAGGTTTTTCTGGAGGAGTGTCACTGCATTCTCCGTACTATGGGTATTGTGGAGACGAGCGGGGTTGCTTGTACTACGTTCTAGCTCAGGGGAGCGGCTTATTAGTGGTGGCGAGCATACGAGTTGGGTAGCCCGACCGAGTCAGCTTCACTTACATGGGTTCAGTTTTCAGAGATGTTCCTGAGAGAGTTTGTACCTCAGTCCCTTCGAGATGCATGGCACGCAGAGTTTGAGCAGCTGTGCCAGGGCACTATATCAGTGTCAAAGTATGCCATTAGATTCAGTGATTTGGCTAGACATGCACCTCCTTTGGTCGCTACAGTAAGAAATCGTGTCTGTAGATTCATTGAGGGGCTCAAGCATGATATTCGGTTCAGCATGGCTCGAGAGTTAGAGTCGGATGTTTCATTTCAGCAGGTAGTAGGGATCGCTCGCCGAGTAGAGAGCATGTGGGATTAGGAGAAAGGAGACATGCGATGTCAGGAGAGAGAGTATAGGGAGGCGAGGAGCCCTCGTAGACCGGAGAGATCTACTGGTCCTTATTTTGGAGGTAGGGTACGACATGGTAGAGGTTTTATGGGTCAGCCAGTTCAGTTTGCACTTCAGGCTTTGCATAGTATTTCAGATGCTCATGGGTCTCAGAGTACTCGTACCGCATAGTTCCTATAGCCACGTCAGCAGAGAAGTTCCTTCGAGTGTGGAGATACTAGCCACATGGTGAGAGATTGTCCTAGAATCCGGACAGGTGTGTCACAGTAGAGTATTCAGGCAAGTAGAGGGCGCCCAAGAGGGAAAGTCCCGACCCATTGATGTGTTTCATATAGTAGGCTTGAGGCCACTGTGCCAAATGATGTCATACAGGTATGCTTTTGATTTGTTACAGAGGGGCACCATTCGTACTTTGATTCGGTTCTGCTTATCGGGGCAAGTTGCCATATTTGTTATCCCACATATGGATGAGTTCATAACCTAGTATTATGTTTATGTGTTTGCCCCTGTTGGGAGATTCTATGAGTGATAGTCATGTCTATCGTTGTTTTAATTCATTATTGAAAGTTAGGAGACTAGAAGTGAATTCATGTTATCTATTATGGCAAGTTTGATGTGATTCCTGAGTAATTTGGTTACAATTTGTGATTTGATACTCTACCGGGGTGAGAGTTCAGTAAGTGTTGTGACTTTATTGGTAGAATTGAGTTAGTAAAAGATTTCAATTGGTATGATGTGTATTCGACTTGTGATTCAGAGTTGAGGGTGAGACCCTCACGATTCCATGTGATTTGATATGTTTGAGCCTGGCTGTGTGCCGCGGTGGAAGTTATATCTTGATAAGATCATTGTGATTTGTTCATATACTTTAATTTTTCCTTTAAAATTGATTTGTAGGATGGTACTCATAGAGAGTTGTGCCTGTTGGGCATTGTTTGATATATCTCTTATGTGTTTCTCTTTACACATTCAATCATTTTTCGTTATGTGCTTCTTCAGTTATAGTTTGCGGGGTGTATGCCCAGTGGTGTTAGTTATGACTTGTTGATCCGGGTGTATAGTTATGATGTCTTCGTGTTTTTTTCATCATTGTCAGTGTTGTGGAGGTTTGAAACGGGTTGCTAACGGATATGATGCTAATTGTCGGTGCTGGTTTTAATTACGGGTAGCTATTATGATCTGAAATGATATTATGGGCCTATGTGTGGTATGTCACATTGTGTGGTTGTACCTTGCGGGTGTAATCATGAGTTGTTGAAGCTGGTTGAGACTGATACCGGGTATGGATTAAGAATCCGGTCTTTTGGAGATGAATAGAAGGTGAGAATTCTGACTCTAAGGCTTATCGGTGCTGGTAGAAAGGATAAATTACAGTTGACATGGTGTCGTCAGGCTTATGTGAATTGGGGTGACGTGGGGTCACCCACGGGTGTATGTTGAAGATGTGCTTTCAGTGATTTGAAGACTTCGAGGCGATTCTTGGCACGTTCAAGGATGAATGTTTGTTTAAGAGGGGAAGGATGTAACGACCCGGCCGATCGTTTTGAGAATTTAAGTCTCATTCGGCGGCATAAGGCCCTGAGTAGCTTCGTATTATGTGTATTGACTTGCGTGCATGGTTGAATTCAATTTTCGGGTAATTCAAAGTGATTTTGGACACTTAGTCCCTAAAACGGAAGCTTAAGCCTTAGAATTTTGATCGTAGTCGGAACTGTATGAAGACAACTCCGGAATGGAGTTTCGTCAGTTCCGTTAGCTCCGTTGGCTTATTTTGGACTTTGAAGCGTGTCCGGACTGTGGATTTGAAGTCTGTAGCTGATTTAGGCTTGAAATGGCGAAAGTTGAATTTTTGGAGATTTTGACCAGAAGTGTACTTTTTTATATCGAGGTCGGATTCCAATTCCGAAAGTTGGAGTAGGTCCGTAATGTTGAATATGATTTGCCTGCAAAATTTGACGTCATTCCGGGTTGATTTGATAGGTTTCAGCATCAGTTGTAGAAATTTGAAGTTTCAAGTTCATTAAGTTTGAATTGGAGGGTGATTCGTATTTTTAGCGTTGTTTAATGTGATTTGAGGGCTCAACTAAGTCCGTATGGTGATTTAGGGCTAGTTGGTATGTTTGGTTGAGGTCCCGTGGGCCTCGGGTGTGTTTCAGATGCTTAACAGATTGAGATTTGGACTTGTGTAGTTGCTGAAGCTTTTAAGCTTCTGGTGTAATCGCACCTGCAGTGGGGTGGCCGCAGGTGCGGACTCGCACATGCGGAAAGAAGAGCGCATGTGCGGTTTGGTCAAGCTTGGTCTATGGGCGCAGGTGCGAGATTGGCCATCAGAAGCGGAGGCGCATCTGCGGAAGATGGAGCGCAAAAGCAGACGGGGCCTGGAGCGTGAGGATCACAGAAGCGCAAGATATCCGCAGGAGAGGGCGCGCAGGTGCGGCCCCTTGCTCGCAGATGCGGACCAGCCTCCTTACGTCATTTCCGCACCTGCGAGGGAAATTTCACAGGTGCAGCGTCGCGGGTGCGACCGGTGGTCCGTAGATGCAGTAATGCATGGGCAGAACCCTTTTTAAGTGAGGCTTCGAGATATTTGACCATTTTCTTCATTTTTAAGCATGCGTTGGCAATTTCTTGAGAGCATTTTCGAGGGATTTCGTGAGGTAAGTTCCTTGTGCTTATTTTTGATCAATAATCTTGCTTCCCCAATTATTTTTCCACCTAGCTAGTGTGTATTTAAGGTGAAATTGGGAGTTTGAGGCTAGGGATTTGAACAGTTTGATTTTGGGTTTTGAGTGGCCATTTGAGGTCGGATTTTGATAACTTTGGTATGGTTGGACTCGTGAGTGAATGGGCTTTCAGATTTTGTGATTTTTTCCCGATTCCGAGATGTGAGCCTAGGTCGACTTTTTAGGACAGATTTCGGAATTTTTGTTAAAGTTTTAATTTCATTAATTAGATTAGTCTATTATAGTTGTATTTATGATATGTAATTGTTTTTGGCTAGATTTGGGCCATTCGGAGTAGGATAATCGAGGAAAAGGCATTGTTACCGGTTGATTGAGCTTGGTTTGAGGTAAGTATCCTACCTCACTTCGTGTGGGGGAGCTACCCCTTAGGATTTGAGTCTCTATGCTAATTGTAGTCCGTGTACGCGAGGTGACGAGTACATGCTCGGATTTATTTGTTGAAAGTTGACCTTTTAGAGTTCTTAGGTTCTTGTATTTACTGAATATGCAGTTGTTTTGTTATGAATACATTTTTTAATTACTGGTGTCACCTCTGCCTGCTTTAATTAGAGTTAATTGCTTCATGATCCATTCTTATTGTTTATATTGATTTATCTGTGCCTTAACTGAAATTGTTATCTCTTCTATTGTCATGTTATCTTTCCCCTATCTGCTTATCTTTATTTGAAGTTATAACTATCTATTCTGTAGTTGTTCATCCTTAATTGAGACTATGATTATCTTTCTGCTGGTTATCCTTAATTGAATTTGTTGTGTCTCTTTCGTAATTGCCCGACCTAAAAAGAAGTTTAGATATCCTATATCTTAGTTGACTTGTCCTTATTTTGAATCATTCGACTTGTGTTAGCTCCCTTGTTGTTGAACTGTACATTGCGGGCCATTTTTACATATTACTTCCTTTCTTACTGAGATGTTCTTATTATGAATAGCATTCTCTATTGTGGCCACTCCTTGTGAATTTATTTCCTCAATTCCCTTGAGTTCTGGAATTTCTGAGTTGATTTATTTGTCGTACTCATGTATTAGTGTTATTGTTGTTGTTGTACTTGTTGTTCTTGCATATATACTTTGGGATTACGAGGCGGTACCTCGGGAGATCCTCCCTGTCTTGCATATTTACTTTGGGACTACGAGGCGGTACCTTGGGAGATCCCCTTGTCTTGCATATTTACTTTGGGACTACGAGGCGATACCTCGGGAGATCCCCTTGTCTTGCATATTTACTTTGCAAATACGAGGCGGTACCTCGGGAGATACCCTCCGTCTTGCATATTTACTTTGCAAATACGAGGCGGTACCTCGGGAGATCCCCCTGTCTTGCATATTTACTTTTGGAACTACGAGACGGTATCTCGGGAGTGCCCTTTGTTGACATCTCGTTGTTATGGGGTTGCATGAGGTTTCTGCCGTGCTATTGTTACTATAGATATTTGCACATGCGGCGTGACAAGGAGGGATAGATATATGTGGGTTGTGCATGTGGCGAGACAAGGTGTGAACATTATTATGCTCGTGTGGCAAGACAAGGCGGGCATTTACTTTACTATTGCACATGTGGCGAGACAAGGTGGGCTATATCAGGGATTGATTTGTGATAATTTATGATGGCCTGGGGGCATTCTTGTTGTTGATATTTGTGTAGTGGTACATGTCACGACCCCAAATTCCCTCCGTAGGAGGTCGTGATGGCACCTAGTCTCTAAGACTAGGTAAGCCTATCAAAACAGAATAATAATAGATATCTGAAATAAATAAACTACAATTCAAATAATTACAATCCCTAAAACCTGGTAGAAATAAGTTACAAGCTTCTAAGAATTTATTCTCTATGTCTCTATACGTCTTAGTCTAAAGCGAATAAGGAAGATAACATAGTAAGATAGAAGGGGACTCCGGAGTCTGCGGACGCTGACAGATATACCTCAAAGTCTCCTCGTACAGCTAGTTTACTGATGCATGGTCTGATAAGATGTACCTGGATCTGCACAAAAGGATGTGCAGAAGCGTAGTATGAGTACACCACAGCGGTACCTAGTAAGTACCAAGCCTAACCTCGGTAGAGTAGTGACGAGGTCAGGTCAGACCCTACTGAAAAATAAATAATGACATGGTAAATTGTTTAACAATATAATAAAATAAAATGACAATAAAAATGAATCAAGTAGTATGTCACCATTTAACTACACCAAATAATGGCAATTAATACCTTGTGGAACCAAAACAGAATTCTTTTCAACTTTAAGAAAATCACAACAATAACCAAAGGCAACTGCGGCCATGAATCAATATCAACAAGGTCACTCCCGAGGTACCGCCTCGTAGTCCCGAATCATAAATAAATTCACAATATCTCATTTTCTTATATCACCGCGCGAGCCTTCATAATTTATTTTAAAGAAAATATTTTTTTCCCGAAATAGCATCCCGCGTTTTAGCCATTCTTATCATACCGCATGACTTCTAGTAGTTTTCACTACTAGCCACGTGTATCAAGTCACCCTTATCTCACCGCATGCGTTTCAATACCCAAACCTTATACCACCGCATGCGTATCAATATCACAATATATCACAATTTGCACCTCAAGTGCCCAAATATTTCAATTTTCCAAAATAATTCAACAACAATATTTTTTCACAATAAAGAGCTCACGGCGCCATCACAATTAGTATGAAAATTCCACAAAATATTAAGCAAATATAATAATTCACAAATTTACTACCTTATTGTAAATATCAAAATTTTAAATGTAAAATACTTTATTTTTAATAATATTTGAAATTAAAGAAATTCCACATTTAATTAATACACCGAATAAAAGAAACCAAGTTTTAGCTAACAGTTAAAAGCAATTAGTAAGAGAAGGTCAAGCAAATTTAAAGTATATAAATCAAATCAATAATGAAGAACATAACAAGATTTAATAATTTAATTAATATGCAATAGTGATCTACACAATTTAAAAATATAATCTTTCACATTTAGCCCGTGTACACACTCGTCACCTCGTGTATACGACTTTCAACACATTTCAATTTATCATTTTAATACCAATCCTAGGGGAAATATTTTCACACAAGGTTAGACAAAGTCACCTACCTCGACTTGCTCCAATTTAACCAAGTAGTATGGCTTTTCCTCGACTTTCCAACTCCGATCGACTCGAATCTAGTCATAATTAATTCGATACAGTCAACAAATATTATAGAATCAATTCCACAAGAAAATACTATATTTTTCAATAAAATTCCGAAATTAACTCAAAAATTACATGTGGGGCCCACACATCGGAATCCGGCGAATGTTACGAAATATGAACGCCCGTTCAACCACGAGTCTAACCATACCAAAATGACTAAATTCCAATAACAATTCGACCCTCAAATCCTCAAATCTATCCAAGAGGTTTTCAAAATTTTCCAACTTAAATCACCAATTAACTGATAAAAACAGTGATGTATTTGGGTAATCTAACCAAAATTGAGTTAAGAACACTTACCCCGATATTTTCTCCAAAAATGTACCAAAACTCGCCTCAATCCGAGCTCCAAACCGTTAAAATGGAAAATGGGACGAAGTCCTATTTTTAGAACTTAAACTCTCTGCCCAGGTTTTTACTCTTCGCGATCGCGAACATCCACACGCGATCGCGAAGTACAAATTTCCACTACCCGGATTTAACTCTACACGATCGCAAGCCTTCTCACACGATCGCGAAGCATTAAGTGCATGGTCCAGCTTCTGCCTCGTTACTCTATGCGAACGCGACCTTCTTCACGCGTTCGCGAGTCACAAAATATCAAAACTACGCGATCGCATCCCGCTTCACGCGATCGCGAAGCACAAAACTCAGCAGTCCTCAATTAACCTTACGCGATCGCAAACAACGCCACGCGATTGCGATGCACAGACTTGCCCAACCTACACGATCGCGGACTAGACCACGCGATCGCATATCACAAAATTTCAGCTGCCCAATTAACCCTACGTGATCGCATACCTTCTCACGCGATCGTGTAGAAGGGAATCAGAACCTGCAGAATCCAGAACTTCTGCTATCAAGCCAATTCTAAAAATGATCCGTTAAGCATCCGAAACTCACCCGAGCCATTCGGGACCTCAACCAAATATACCAACAAGTCTTAAAACATCATACGGACTTAGTTGAGTCTTCAAATCACATCCAACAATACTAAAAACACGAATCATACATAGATTCAAGCCTAATGAACTTTGAAACTTTCAATTTCTACAAATAACACTGGAACCTATCAAATCAAGTCCGATTGACCTCAAATTTTGCACGCAAGTCATAAATGATATAACTAAGCTATGAAAATTTTTGGAACTGGATTCCGACACCGATATCAAAAAGTCAACTCCCCGGTCAAACTTCCAAACTTAAATTCCTATTTTAGCCATTTCAAGTATTATTTAATTACGGACTTCCAAATAAAATTTCGAACACGCTCCTAAGTCCAAAATTACCATACGGAGAAGTTGGAATCATCAAAATTCTATTCCGGGCGTTTTCTCAAAATGCTGACCGAAGTCAAACTTAGCATTTTAAGGCCAACTTAAGGAAACAAGTGTTCCGATTTCAACCCGAACACTTCCAAATCCCGAACCAACCATCCCCGCAAGTCATAAATTTATAAAAGAACATACGGGTAGTTTTTATTTAGGGGAACGGGATTCTAAAAGTAAAAATGACTTATTGGGTCATTACATTCTCCACCTCTTAAACAAACGTTCGTCCTCGAACGGGTTTAGAATTATACCTGGAGTGGTGAAAAGATGAGGATAACAGTTACGCATATCATGTTCGGTCTCCCAAGTCGCCTCCTCGACCGGATGAACCCTCCACTAAACCTTCACAGAAGCAATGTTCTTTGACCTCAGCTTTCGAACCTGCCTGTCCAAAATAGCCACTGGTTCCTCAACATAAGATAGATCCTTGTCCAACTGAACCGAACTTAAATCTAACACATGAGACAGATCGTCGTGATACTTCCGGAGCATAGAAACATGGAATACCGGATGAACTGCAGAGATACTAGGTGGTAGTGCAAGTCTGTAAGACACCTCTCCAACTCTTTCAAGAATCTCAAAAGACCCAATATGCCTAGGGCTCATCTTGCCCTTCTTCCCAAACCTCATCACACCCTTCATAGGCGAAACCCGGAGCAGGACCCGCTCACCAACCATGAATGCAACATCACAAACCTTCCGATTCGCATAACTCTTCTGTCTAGATTGGGCTGTACGAAGTCGATCCTGAATCAATTTAACCTTTTCCAAGGCATCCTGAACCAAGTCTGTACCCAATAGCCTAGCCTCACCCGGTTCGAACCAACCCACTGAAGACCGGCACCGTCTACTATACAAGGCCTCATACGGAGCCATATGAATGCTCCACTGATAACTGTTATTGTAAGAAAACTCCGCAAGTGGTAAGAAATGGTTCCAAGCACCACCAAAATCTATCACACATGCACGAAGCATATCCTCTAGTATCTGAATAGTGCGTTCGGACTGCCCGTCTGTTTGAGGGTGAAATGTTGTACTCAACTCTACCCGAATACCCAACTCTCGCTGTACAGCCCTCCAAAACTGTGAGGTAAACTGTGTACCCCGGTCAGAGATAATAGATACCGGTACGTCGTGAAGTCTGACAATCTCGTGAATATATATTCGAGCCAACTACTCAGAAGAGTAGGTAGTCATCACATGAACGAAATGAGCTAATTTGGTCAACCTATCCACAATCACCCAAACTGCATCAAACTTCCGCTGAGTCCGTGGAAGTCCAACAACGAAATCCATAGTGATTCGCTCCCATTTCCATTATGGAATCTCTAACTTATGAAGCAATCCACCCGGTCATTGATGCTCATATTTCACTTGTTGACAATTTAGACACCGAGCTGCATACTCCACTATATTTTTCTTCATTTACCTCCACCAATAGTGTTCTCTCAAGTCGTGATACATCTTTGAAGCACCCGAATGAATGGAGTACTGCGAACTGTGAGCCTCCTGGAGAATCGAATTACGCAAACCATCTACATTAGGCACACATAGCCTTCCCTGCATCCGTAATATATCGTCATCTCCAATAGTGACTTCCTTGGCATCACCGTGCAGAACTGTGTCCTTAAGGACAAACAGATGTGGGTCATCGTACTGACGCTCTCTGATACGATCATACAGAGAAGACTGGGAAACCACACAAGCCAAAACTCGACTCGGTTCAGAAACATCCAATCTAACAAATTGATTGGCCAAGGCCTAAACATCCAAGGCTAAAGGCCTCTCTGCTAACGGTAAATATGTTAAGCTGCCCAAACTCTCCGCCTTATGACTCAAGGCATCAGCCACTACATTGGCCTTCCCTGGATGATAGAGAATGATGATATCATAATCCTTAAGCAACTCCAACCATCTCTGCTACCGCAAATTAAGATCCTTCTGTTTAAACAGATGATGTAGACTCCGGTGATCGGTGTAGACCTCATAATGGACACCGTACAATTAATGACGCCAAATCTTCAAGGCATGAACAATAGTTGCTAACTCAAGGTCATGGACCGGATAATTATTCTCATGTACCTTTAATTGTCTGGATGCGTAGGCAATCACCCTACCATCTTGCATCAACAATGCGCCGAGACCAATAAGCGACGCGTCATAATACACAGTATAAGACCCTGAACTTGTAGGTAATACCAATACTGGGGCTGTAGTCAAAGCTGTCTTGAGCTTTTGGAAGCTCTCCTCACATTCCTCAGTCTACCTGAACGGAGCACCTTTCTGGGTCAATTTGGTCATAGATGCAGCAATAGAAGAGAAACCCTCTACACATCGGCGATAATACCTTGCCAAACCAAGGAAACTCCGGATCTCCGTAGTTGAGGATGGTCTGGACCAACTCTGCAATACCTTAATCTTCTTCGGATCTACCTTGATCCCCTTGCACGAAACTATATGGCCCAAACATCCCACTGAATCAAGCCAGAATTCAAACTTTGAAAATTTTGCATATAACTGTTTTTCTCTCAAAATCTGAAGCACAGTCCTCAGGTGTTGTTCATGATCTTCCCGACTCCGGGAATACACTAGAATGTCGTTAATAAACACAATGATGAAAGAATCAAGATAGGGCTGAAATACACTATTCATTAAGTGCATAAATATTGTTGGGGCATTGGTCAGCCCAAAAGACATCATAAGGAACTCATAATGACCGTACCGAGTCCTGAAAGCAGTCTTCGGGATATCTGGCTCCCGAATCTTCAACTGATGATATCCTGAATGCAAGTCGATCTTAGAAAACACTCTGGCACCATGAAGCTGATCAAATAGGTCATCGATACGTGGAAATGGATACATGTTCTTCACTGTAACCTTGTTCAGCTGACGGTAATCAATACACATCCGCATAGAACCATCTTTCTTCTTCACAAATATGACAGGAGCACCCCAAGGTGATACACTGGGCCGAATGAAGCCCTTATCAAGCAATTCTTGTAACTAGTCTTTTAATTCTTTCAACTTTGTTGGGGCCATACAATATGGTGGAATAGAAATGGGTTGAGTGCCCGATAACAAATCAATGCCAAAATCAATATCCTTGTCGGGTGGCATACCCGAGAGATCCACTGGAAATACATCGAGAAAATCCATTACTATAGGAACTGACTCCACGGTAGGAGTATCAACACTAACATCTCTCACATAAGCTAGATACGCATCACACTCCGTCTCAACCATTTGTTAAGCTTTAAGAAATGAAACAACCCTGCTAGGAATATGATCTGAGCTACCTCTCCACTCTAGCTGCGGTAGACCTGGCATAGCCAACGTCACCGTCTTGGCGTAACAATCAAGAATAGCATGATAGGGCGACAACCAGTCCATGCCAAAAAATAATATCGAAATCCACCATACTGAGCAATAATAAATCAGCTCTGGTCTCAAAACCACTGATAACAATTAAACACAACTGATACACGCAGTCCACAATAATAGATTCACCCACGTATGTAGATATGTAAACGGAAGAACTCAAGAAATCATGTGATATGCCCAAATACAGGGCAAAATAAGATGACACATAAGAATAAGTGGAGCCTGGATCAAATAAGACTGATGCATCTCTATGACTGACTGGAATAATACCTGTGATAACAGAATCGGATGCAACGACCTCTGTCCTAGCAGGAAGGGCACCCTCTAGGGCCACCTCTACCTGTCCGACCTCCACCTCTAGCTGGTTGTACAGGTGGAGTGGCAACTGGTGCAGTAATTATGGCCTGAGAAGCCTGAGGGCCCTGTGGGATAGGTAGGGCCTGAGAAATCTATGGAGGTGCACCCTTCCTAAATCTGGGGCAATCTCTTAAAATATGACGAGTGTCACCACACTCAAAACAAGCCCTCAGAGGACGTGGCTGCTGGGACTGGCTCAGGCCTGATCGACTAGACTGCCCACTGAAAGCACCTCGTACATGAGGTACAGTAGATACTGGCAGTGCATAATATGGAACCTGAGGTCTGGGAGTAGCCGGAATACCACTGGAAGCTGAAAGTGTAGAATAGATAGGACGGCTCACATAACCTCTACCATGACAGGCTGAAACTGGGGCACGAGAATTATTATATGTGCTAGAATCTCGGGGTCTCTTAGCTTCCCTCTCTTACCTCTCCCGAGTCTACATACCTTCTAATCTCCTAGCAATTGACACCACCTATTGGTATGTGATGTCCATCTCTAGCTCTCGGGCCATATTGAATCTGATACTAGAGTGGAGACCCTCAATAAATTTGCGAACCCGCTCTCGAACAGTAAAAACTAAGGCTGGTGCATGCCTAGCCAACTTATTAAATCGGACCACATACTGTGACACGGTCATAGAACCCTGGCGCAGCTGCTCAAACTCTGCGCGCCATGCATCTATAAGACTCTTAGGAACATACTCCCTTAAAAACATATCTGAAAATTGAGTCCAAGTGAGTGAAGCTGCCTCAGCGGGACTATCCAACTCAAATGCCCGCCACCACTTGTAAGCTGCTCCTCTAAACTGGAATGCCATGAAAGAAACCCCACTGGAATCCACAATACCCATAGTACGGAGGATATGGTGACATTCCTCCAGAAAACCCTGGGCATCCTCTGAAGCTAAACTGCTGAAAGTGGGAGCGTGGTACTTCTTATACCTCTCGAGCCTGAGCTGCTCCCCTTCTGAAACTGCTATCCTAATCTCAGGCCGAACTGGGACAACTAGCTGCACTGGTATAACCTCTGGGGCATGGTAAACTTGGGACCGTGGCTCTGGAGTACGGGCGACGGGAGTTTGTGCTCCTCCCCAGGCCTGAGATGTGGCAGGAGCAAGTGGAATTAACCCTGCCTGAGCTAGAGTTCCAAACATGCTCAAACACTGGGCAAGAGTCTCCTGAAGTGCAAGAGTAGTAACAAGCGTCTCAGGTGCATGTTCTCCAACTGGAGCTACTGGTGGCTCTGGTGTAGCAGCTTGTTCAGGTGCTCTGGCTGCACCACGTGGTCTTTCTCGACCTCTGCCCCGATCCCGGCCCCTTGCGGCTCCAAGAGGGGGCGCGGGTGTCTGATCATCAGATCCAGTTGTGCGTATCTTCACCATCTATGAGATAATAGAAAGATAATGGTTTAGAACTTTGAATTCAACAATTGTGCATGATAAGTAATCAAAGAAGTGAATATTTTCCTAACAGTTCCATAGCCTATTGAAGATAAGTACAAACGTCTCTGTACCGATCCGCAAGACTCTACTAAACCTGCTTGTGACTCATAACACCTATGAACCTAGATCTCTAATACCAACTTGTCACGACCCCAAATTCCCTCTGTAGGAGGTCGTGATGGCACCTAGTCTCTAAGACTAGGTAAGCCTATCAATGCGGAATAATAATAGATATCTGAAATAAATAAACTACAATTCAAATAATTACAACCCCCAAAACCTGATAAAAATAAGTCACAAGCTTCTAAGAATTTATTCTCTATGTTTCTATATATCAGAGTCTAAAGAAAATAAGGAAGACACCATAGTAAGATAAAAGGGGACTCTGGAGTCTGCGGACGCTGGCAGATATACCTCGAAATCTCCTCGTACGGCTAGTTTACTGATGCCTGGTCTGATAAGATGTACCTGGATCTGTACAAAAAGATGTGCAGAAGCGTAGTATGAGTACACCACAGCAGTACCCAGTAAGTGCCAAGCCTAACCTCGGTAGAGTAGTGACGAAATCAGGTCAGACCCTACTGGAAAATAAATAATGATATGGTAAAATGTTTAACAATATAATAAGATAAAATGACAATGAAAATGAATAAAGTAGTATGTCACCATTTAACTATATCAAATAATGGCAATTAATAACTCGTGGAAGCAAAAGAGAATTCTTTTCAAGTTTAAAAAAATCACAACAATAATCAAAGGCAATTGCGGCCATGAATCAATATCAACAAGGGCACTTCTGAGGTACCGCCTCGTATTCCCGAATCATAAATAAATTCACAATATCTCATTTCCTTATATCACCGCGGGAGCCTTCACAATTTATTTTAAAGAAAATATTTTTTTTTCGAAATAACATCCCGTGTTTTAGCCATCCTTATCACACTGCATGACTTCTAGTAGTTCCCCTACTAGCCACGCGTATCAAGCCACCCTTATCTCACCGCATGCATTTCAACACCCAAACCTTATACCACTGCATGCGTATCAAAATAATTCAACAACAATATTTTTTCACAATAAAGGGCTCACGACTCCATCACAATTAGTACGAAAATCCCACAAAATATTCAGGAAATATAATAATACACAAATTTACTACCTTGTTTAAATATCAAATTTTTAAATATAAAATACTTCATTTTTAAAAATATTTGAAATTAAATAAATTCCATATTTAATTAATACACTGAATAAAAGAAACCATTTCAGCTAATAGGTAAAAGCAATTAGTAGAAGAAGGTCAAGCACATTTAAAGTATATAAATCAAATCAATAACGAAGAATATAACAAGATTTAATAATTTAATTAATATGTAACAATGATCTATACAATTTTAAAACATAATCTTTCACATTTAGCCCATGTACACACTCGTCACCTCGTGTACATGACTTTCAACACATTTTAATTTATTACTTCAATACCAATCCTAGGGGAAATTTTTTCCACACAAGGTTAGACAAGTTACTTACCTCGACTTGCTCCAATTTAACCAAGTAGTATGCCTTTTCCTTGACTTTCTGACTCTGATCGACTCGAATCTAGTCATAATTAATTCGATACAGTCAACAAAAATTATAGAATCAATTCCATAAGAAAATACTACATTTTTCAATAAAAATTCAAAATTAACTCAAAAATTACCCGTGGGGCCCACACCTCGGAATCCGGTGAAAATTACGAAATATGAACGCCCGTTCAACCACGAGTCTAACCATACCAAAATGACTAAATTCCAATAACAATTCGACCCTCAAATTCTCAAATCTATCCAAGAGGGTTTTCAAAAGTTTTCAACTTAAATCACCAATTAACTGATAAAAACAGTGATGGATTTGGGTAATCTAACCAAAATTGAGTTAAGAACACTTACCCCAATATTTTCTCTGAAAATCTCCCAAAACTCGCCACAATCCGAGCTCCAAACCGTTAAAAATAGAAAATGGGATAAAGTCCTATTTTCAGAACTTAAACTCTCTGCCCAAGATTTTACTCTTCGTGGTTGCGAACGTCCACACGTGATCGCGAAGTACAAATTTTCACTACCCGAATTTAACTCTACACGATCACGAAAAATCCCACACGATCGCGAAGCACAATCTCCGCAAGCCTACGCGATCGCGAAGCACAATCTCCGCAAGCCTATGCGAACGCAAGTCTTCTCATGCAATCGCGAAGCATTACGCGCGTGGCCCAACTTCTGCCTCATTACTCTACGCGAACACGACCTTCTTCACGCGTTCGCGAGTCACAAAATATCAAAGCAACACGATCGTATCCCGCTTCACGCGATTGCGAAGCAAAAAACTCAGCAGCCCTCAATTAACCTTACGCGATCGCAAACAACGCCACGCGATCGCATACCTTCTCACGCGATCACGTAGAAGGGAATCAGAACCTGCAGAATCCAGAACTTCTGCTATCAAGCAAAGTCCAAAAATGATCCGTTAAGCATCCGAAACTCACCCGAGCCCCTCGGGACCTCAACCAAATATACCAACAAGTCCTAAAATATCATACAGACTTAGTCGAGTCTTCAAATCACATCCAACAACACTAAAAATACGAATCATTCATAGATTCAAGCCTAATGAATATTGAAACTTTCAATTTCTACAAATGATACCGAAACCTATCAAATCAAATCCGATTGACTTTAAATTTTGCACGCAAGTCATAAATGATATAACAGAGCTATAAAAAATTTTGAAACAGGATTTCAACCCCGATATCAAAAAGTCAAGTCCCCGGTCAAACTTTCAAACTTAAATTCTTATTTTAGCCATTTCAAGCCTAATTTAACTACGGACTTTCAAATAAAATTTTGAACATGCTCCTAAGTCCAAAATTACCATACGGAGCTGTTGGAATCATCAAAATTATATTCCGGGGGTTTTCTCAAAATACTGACCAAAGTCAAACTTAACATTTTAAGGCCAACTTAAGAAAATAAGTGTTCCGATTTCAACTCGAACACTTTTAAATCTCAAACCAACTATCCTCGCAAGTCATAAATTTATAAAAGCACATACGAGAAGTTTTTATTTAGGTGAATGGGGTTCTAAAAGTAATAATGACCGGTTGGATCATTACAATACACTTACTTGTTTGAGCTTTATCTTGTGAAAGTTATGAGAAAACATTCTACGTGCTGTCCGTTCTTTTCCTTATGCTCACTAGCTAGTATGAACTATGTTAGGACACTTGAAAAAGCATACACATAGTTAAACACTCTTATCGGATAAGAGGTTTTCTTGATATTGTTGAGTATAAATGCACACTCTTGCTTACTTGCCTTCTATGTGAGAATGGCTCTATTTGGCACGTGAGTCGTTATTGCGGTTATGAGGTATAATGAGGACACATGATGCCAAGTGTTAGGATTCAGGTATTGAGACCCGTGAGTTGTGATTTGTCCGAGGTTCGGTACCTCGTGGATTTGTTGACTAAAACCTGATGTGAAAGCGGTTGTCATTGCTGAGTTATTATTTGTTCTTGTTATATCTGTAATTTCGGATTTAGGTTGTGTTTACGTTCAACCTTCTGTGTCATTATTATGGCATTCCGTTGATACTTGTTGTTGTCCTTTCCTATTGCAATTACTGTATTATTAGTCATATCGCATAGTCTTTATGTAGTTATTATACTCTGTTGTTCCTATAATTATACTTTGTTTAGGTTATTTAGTCCAGTAGGTGTCTTGATTATTCCTCGTCACTACTCCACTGAGGTTAGTCTTGATACTTGCGGGGTGCCGCTGTAGTGTACTCATACTACACTTCTGCACATTTTTGTGCAGATCTGGGTATTTCGAAGTTAGTTGATCATTAGCTAGTTGTGCAGATTATTGCTGTGGAGACTCAAGGTAAACCTGTTGTTGCGTTCGCAGGCTTCGGAGTCACCTTCCTATTTTGTATTCACACTGTTTTACCTATTTTCAAACAGTTGTATTTAGAAATTTGTAGCAATCTTTGTAGAGCTTATGACTTGTACTACCGGTTTTGAAAATTATAAATTTTATAGAGATTTCTACTTCAAAAGTTGTTAGATGTTATTTATTATTGTTGTTATTCGGTAAATGTTAGGCATACCTAGTCCCTAATACTAGGTGTCATCACGATACCCAACGGAGGGAAAATTGGGTCGTGGCATTAGTGAAATGTCGTTCGCCTTTTTTACCCTTTAAACATAAAGTTCATACTGGACAAAATAGTCATTTATTTATTTTCCTAATATTTAGGATTATTTAGGAAAAGTCATTTAATTATTTTGCTTATATTTATCACTTTGAAATCGGTTAATAATCTAAAATTTTGCTTATTAAACATTTTCTTATTTATACTACCTAATAATTATTAATTACTCTTCTAGAAACATAGATTTTATAGAAAATCACCTTATAAAGCCAATGCAAAGCTTAAAAGAAACGGTAAACCCAACCTAAAATAAGCTTTTGCCGTACACCCTTTTCTGGTAACGTTCTTCATCCTATGAAATTCTCTCTCAAAACATTAATTCTATGTATTTTTTTTGTGTGGTAATTTCAGGTATTTCAAGAATGAACGACTTGTATGATATAATTAATATTGAATATTTTAGAAAAGTATTGTTGCTAATTATTATTTTTTACGCTAGATGTAGATGCTGGCATGTGATGAAGTTCAATGTAACTTTAAGTTATACTATAGCTTCAAAAATCTCAAAGCTATAACTTTGGTTTAATGCTATAACTTCACGTTATGTATTATTATAGATTGGGTTCAAAAATCTCATCGCATGTATTTGTTCATGTTATGATATGGTCTACTATTTAAGAAAAGTTAAACTCTATTTTGTGGTCATATCTTTCTTTCGGGCTAAGAATGCTGAGTATTGAGAGTTGCTATTTAAGTTCTTAGTTACGTTGATGTGATTGACAGTTTAATATTTAACAGTCACCTAAATTTCATGTTCTATTATTTTTTATATAATTCAAGTTTATTGTTATATAATTTGTATGAAAGTTTCTTCGCTCTTCATGTGGTCATAGCAAGTCCTATGAGGAAAATGTTGATTCTTTAGATTTTTCTTGATGATACAAAATCAGCAAAGTGATTCGATGAATATTGTACGGATAAAAATTAACTATGTCATCGTCTTTTATCTTATGTTGTCCAATTGCTTGTCACGACCCAAAATCCTACCACAGGCGTCGTGATGACACCTAGTCTCTAATACTAGGTAAGCCAATTTTAATTATATTTTGAAGCCATTTTTTAAAAATAAACCAACAGCGGAAATAATTACAAATATAACAACCTCCCAAAACTGGTAGTACTAAGTCACGAACTCTAACTGAATACATGAAATGATCTCAATGATCGAATACTCAATATTGTTTGAATAATAAATAACAGTACAATAAAATGGAAAGACTCCAAGGAACTGCGACGACCAAGCAGCTCTACCTTGAATCCTTGCGATCCCACTCTAACTTTGTCCGAGTCCGATATCTCCAATACCTGGCTGTAGCACAAAAATGTACAGAAGTGTAGCATGAGTACACCATGATCGGTACCCAGTAAGTATCAAGACTAACCTCAGTGGAGTAGAGATGAGGTACAGTCAAGACACTCACTAGTCTAATAACATGTGCAATATAATATACAAAATAATAGAAAACAAATAACAATAAGGGCAACATAAAACAACCAGTGATATGCACAGCAAGACAACAAGAACACCATTAATATCGTTCACAAATAATAAATACAAGTATACCCAATTAAATCAAGTTCTTCAAATAAATGTCTCTCACATATAATTCTTCCAAATAACTCTCTTTCAAATATAATTTTCTCAAATAAATATCTTTCAAATATAATTCTTTCATATAATACTTTCTGAATAAAAATCCTTCTAAATAAATATTTTGAATATAATTATTTCAATTAAAAAGTCACCATGTGATACCTCATTTCATAATCATAAAAATATGGGTCTCAGCCCATTTTCATATTTTTAGTAAATACGGGTCTCAGCCCATTTTTTATGTTTTCACGGTACTTCGTGCCCGTAATTAAATCATCATATTTCTTCAGCACCTCGTGCCCTCATTTCATATCACAACTGTACGAAAAATTCACGTGCCAATATCCTCATTATTTACTCACGGCACCTCGTGCCCATATTTCATTTTATAATCCATCTGGCAATAGCCACATGCTACCAATTTCATCATAAATCATATTGTTATCAGTTTATCAACAACAAGACAAGTTGCACAAGGTATAAAAATAAACACAAGAAAAATCACAATATCACATGAAAATCACCAACACAACAACTCCACATCATCACATATCGTCTCTGACAATAACCACTCTTATCTCTCCTATAGCCACCCTTATCACTCCTATGATAGCCTCCCTTATCCCTCCGCCCTGACAACATTAATAGTCACTCTTATCGCTCTTATAGCCACCCTTATCTCTCCTATAGCCACCCTTACCACTCCGCCCAGACAATATTCCAACAAACATACAACAACAATGAAATGCCACCCTTATACCCACATAATATCAACGGTGAAATGTCACCCTTATATCCTCAAAATAATAACTCACACAACACAACAATTTACACGAGAAATTATCAAGGCAACATAACAAAATCAATTCATATCACAATTTTCCCAATAGCCACAACCAAAGCTCCAAAGATACAACCAAATCAATTACTTTCACAACAAATAGCTGAAGGCTCCACACAATGTATATAACACCCCCAAAACAATCAACAAAGATAGAATTTACTCAGCATAAAGCAAAGCTTTCATTAATCCAAATTTAGATAATTATATTAACACTTCTTTTAAACTTGCTTAATTAATTATTTGCATAGGAAAAATTCATAATGAAAATAAATTCCAAGAAATATCAAACCAGCAATACTCACGAAATTACATAAATTTTCAAGTAACAATCACATCAAATTGCCATATAAAACAAATCCAACAACAAGGATTTAGGCATGGAAAATAGATGATTTAATAAATGCCAATAATTATCCAATTTACTACACAATAATGCCTAAGACTTTAATCCAATAAAATTTGCACATATAAGCCCGAGTACGTACTCGTCACCTCACGTACACAGCTTTTTACGTTTCATAAACGGCACATAAGACTCGATGTCTAAGGGGTAATTTCCCCACTCGAGGTTAAGCAAGACACTTACCTTTTTTGAAGTTATGCCGACATTTCAAAATCGCCTTCTTGCTTGAATTGATCTTCGGACAGCTCAAATCTATCCAAATTAATTGTATAACTTCATTAGAAATTATCGAAAATAATTCCGAATAATAATACGTCGACTTAAAAATTTATTCCCAAAAAATCAACAAAAGTCAACGCGGGGCCCGCCTCTTGGAACCTGACATAATTTTCATGAAATTCGAACACCATTCCGATACGAGTTCAACCATACCAATTTTATCGAATTTCAATAACAACTCGACCTCCAAATCTTAATTTTAAACCAAGAGGGTTTTCTAAATTTTTCAACTTAATTCACCCATTAAATGTTAAAAATAACCATGGATTCGGGTAGTTTAACCAATATTGAGTTAAGAACACTACCTCGTTGTTTCCTTTAACAATCTCCCAAAAATCGCCTCTTCTCGAGCTCTAATCCGTCAAAAATGGATTTTTCAAAACTTAAACTCACTACCTAGTCATTTGCTCTACGTGATCGTGAACATTCCCACGCGATCGCGAAGAACAGTTTTTCCACTGCCCAGATTTAACCTTACGCGATCACGGATGTTTCCACGCAATCGCGATGCACAACATCACAGACCTACGCGATCGCGGACTCATCCACGTGATCGCGAAGCACAAAACGCGTGACTTCTATTTCCGCTCCACTTACTCTAGGCGACCGCGACCTTCTTCACGCGTTCACGAGTCACCTAATCCCAGAGCTACGCGATCGCATCCCTCTTCACGCAATCGCGTAGAACAAACTCAGCAGCCTCCTAAGTTAACCCTACGTGATCGCGGATATCCCCACATGATCGCATAGAACAAAACTTCACTTCCCAACTAAGCCTACGCGATCGCAGACACATTCACGCGATCGCGTAGAAGGAAAGCAGAACCAGATATCAGAAAATTTCAGCAATTGTTCAAGTCCAAATTTTGATCCGTTAACCATCCGAAACTCACCCGAGCCCCTCGGGACCTCAACCAAATATACCAACAAGTTATAAAACATCATACGAGCTTAGTCAAACCCTCAAATAACCTCAAACAATGCTAAAACCACGAATCATACCCCAATTCAAGCCTAATAAACTTTGAAGCTTTCAATTTCTATATCTTGTGCCGAAACACATCAAATCAATCCGGAATGACTTCAAATTTCGCACACAAGTTATAATTTACATAACTAAGCTATTCAAATTTTTAGAATCAGATTCCGGCCCCGATATCAAAAAGTCAACCCCTGATCAAACTTTCCAAAAAATCATCTTTCGCCATTTCAAGCCTAATTCCACTACAGACCTCCAAATAATTTTTCGGACATGCTCCTAAGTCCATAATAACCATACGGAGCTATTGACATCATCAAAATTCTATTCCGAAGTCGTTTGCTCAAAAGTCAACTCTCCGGTCAACTCTACCCATTTAAGCTTCTAAATAAGGGTTGTTCTTTTAATTTAATTTCGAATCTTCAGTAAATCAAACTCGACCACACTTGTGGGTCATAATACATATTGCAAAGCTGCTCGAGACCTTAAGTCACTGAACGGGGAGTTAATTCTTAAAATGACAAGTCAGGTCGTTATATTCTCTACCTCTTAAACATACATTCATTCTCGAACGTGCCAAGAATCTTTCTAAGGATTTCAAATTACTGAGTGTATTCTTACACACATATTCGTGGGTGATTTTACGTCCCAAAATTTTAACATTGGTCCTACGGCACCATCTCAGTTGAGATTATTTCTTTTACCCATACTTATAAACTTTAAAACAAATTTCTTACACTCCAAATATTTTCAAAAGACTTGATTTTTCACAACAATGCACGGTATTAATCTCAACTGGCTATAGTCACTCATGCCTACACACACATCAACTTTTTTGATAGTGTTGAAGTACTTTGAAATTTTTTTGGGGTGTTACATTCTCCCCCGCTTAGAATCATTCGCCCTCAAATACATAACATAACTTATCTCTTCTATTGCACGTCTCAATCCCCCAAATTTTTACAAACTCCCAAATTTTTCAAAAATTTTCGGCAGAGTCTACCCTGTAACTGGGCCTATTGATATCATCCTAGGAAGTTCAACTCTATTCAAGGATAAGGATAAAGTTTTGAAATCTCAAAGATGGCCTTTAACAATAAAGAGTTGGCCCTTGAAATCTAGCAAATAAAGAAGCTTTTGCAAATAAGGCCATTAGACTTCAAGTGCAAATAAAGAATCTTTTAACTGTGGAGGACGAGCTCAAGACCAAAGGAGATAAATTATACAAGTTTTACAATTATTTGGTGGCCCAAATTGAAGTCCAAGAGGAGGAAGATTGGGTCCCGAACTCGACCCTTGAAATCTAGCAAAAAGACCCAGAAGAGCCCAAAATGAGCTTAAAAGAGGTCCAAATGGGGGTGTTTGAAATGGAACCCAATTGGAGTCCAAACCAATGGCCCAAACTAGTAGTTTTAAGGCTCAAATCTTCCCCAAAGGGATTTGGCCGCCCCCTACCTAATTTTGTGACTTTTGTTATTTCTTAGCAACCACCCTACCTAATTTTGATGACTTTGTTACCCCTTAGCAGCCCCTTACCTAATTTGATGACTTTTGTTACTCCTTAGCAACCACCCTACTTAATTGTAATGACTTTTTATGCCTTAGTACTCCTATAAATAAGGAGTTCTTCTCATTCATTGAGACACTTCATTATTGATTAAGTATATCATACTTTGAGAGTTCTTTTGAATCTTTGTTACTTGTGCTTTGAGATTTATCTTTCAACCTTTACTAGTTCATAGTTCAAGGTAGTAAGATTACTTCTCTATTGTGATATCTTTGAATCCTTTGTGGTATTCTTAGAAGGCGATTAATACTAGTTATTAATTGTTGTCTCAAGTTACTCGTAAAGCGGTTAAGATCCGAATCTATTATTTTGATTTGGTTTTAAGTAAAGGCATTTGATTTCTTCAATAAATCAAGATGTTGTTGCTTTGATCTTGTCAAGGCTATAGAACTTGCGTTCTTGGAATTCTTTCCTTGAATTTTTCCATATTCTTTATTTTCTACCCTTTAGTTCTAGTTGTTCAATTCCTTATTGTTATTGCTTCCGCATTTACTTTTCAAACTCTTACTCTAGTTTAGATTCCCGACCTTGTCGTTATCAAGTGGTATCAGAGCGGTTCTATCAAGGTTTCGTTCTTGATAATTTTGGGGATTTCTTGAATACTAAGAGCAAAAAAAACAAGTTAAAAAAATGAAAATCAGTTTTAAAAAAATATATTGCTTGTATCTAATTTGTTTCCAAAAACTATCAAAGAAAACAAGAAGAGGGGATCCCAGATTTCAAAGATAAGACAAAAATTTAATTTTTCTTACTCTTTCTAATCTAAATATATAATCATTTCCTTTTTTGTTCGTGTCTTGTTTCAATCGAGCCTAATAGTTCTAGGATTTGGTTCTTCTTTCATTTGTTCCCCAAAAAAATCTGAATTTTACTACTAAGAACTTCATATGAGTTGGGTTTAACAATAAATCTATAAAGTATTTTGTTCAAAGGTTATTTCGAGAGGGGGAAAAAAGAGCAAAGAGAGGTGAGAGCATTATAGGAAAAAAGCCAAATTTGAGAGATACATATTTCCTTTAATCTATGTCAAGATGTCTCAAACAGGTAGTTACAGTGGAAGGAGGAAAGCTATGACTCAGCAACTTGAAAAGTCGAACTTACAATATACCGAATGGAAGGAAGACAATGGTAAAGTTATTATTCAAACAAGAGCTAAAGTGATGTCTGCAATTTATGCCCTTAGAATTGACAAAGCATTTGGCTATAACTTAATTAGTACTTATATGGTTGAGAAATTGAACTTGCCTTATGTTGAACATATTGAACCCTACATGTTGAAAGGAGTAAAGGTAGATAAAATAGTGTTCTTGCCATTCTCTATTGGAAGGTATGAGGATGTGATTTGGTGTGATGTCATTCCGATGAATAGTTTTCATATCTTGTTGGGAAGGCCATGGTATGTCTATAGAAGTGCTTCATATAGTATTGAAAAAAATAGATACTCTTTTGAGATTAATGGGAAGAAACTCATTCTTGGGCCTTTGACTCCCTCACAAATTTGTGAAGATAAAAAGATTGTTAAAGAGAATATGAAAAAATATGAAAGAGTAAGGGAGTGCATGTTGACATTCCAAGAGATAAAAAATGAGAGGTTGTCTTGAGTGAAAAGAGTGGGATGTCAAGTGAGGTAAAGAGTGATATTGAAAAAAATGAAAAGAGAGAAGGTAATGAGATAAACAAAGTTTGTGAGGTAGAGAGAGAAAAGCAAGAGGGACTGAGTGAAAGCAAAGAAAAACTCTTAAGTGAGAGAAAAGGGGCTAAGGGTGAGGAAAACGTTAGTCTTGTGATTAAAGCCAGCAAGAAAAAAGTTTCTTTACTTCCTAACCCATTAACTCTTTCTTGTTTTAGTTCTTGTGATTTTGTTCAGCCACGTGTTGAAATACCTTTTGAAAGGGGTGGTGAGGCGCAGGAGATGGTGGCAAAAGATCCAATTGGATTCCAACATGAATTTGGAGATATCTATTCTTGTTGGATGGTGGAAGATAAAAGCTTGATTAAATTCTTTGTTATTGAACCTTTTGACTCTTTTCATTCTTATTTACAGGGTTATGACATGGAGTTGCCTAAAAGCATTGCTAAGTTGGAGTCATTGCATAAAAGAGTACAAGGTGATGATGTTCCATTGGTAAATAAATCCAAGTATGGTATGTATAATTGGTTTATTTGCATTTTTGGCCTTTCTAGAACACCTAAGGTATTTTTGGAGGTAATAAATTATACTCTTATTTCTTATGTTGGTGACTTTATAATATTTGTGGATGATGATATTTTGATGCATATCAATTCATTAACTGTAATATCTAAGTTAAAGTGCAAGAGTAATTTGCTTCCTTTTGAAATTGTGTATGACATAGATGATTATGTATTCCAACTTGGTCTCACGACCCAATTTTCCCTCCGTGTGACGTGGTGACGGCACCTAGTCTTTACAACTAAGTAAGCCTAATATTTTGCGAAATAATAAAATAAAAATATAAATTTAACCAATTATTCAAAAATACACAACAATCCCAAAACCAGGAACATCGTGAATCACAAACTACAGGAGAAAAATCTAGTGTCTCTATACATCAAAGTCTATCAAAAGAAAATACAGAAGATAATGGACATGGGGAAGAGTAGAAGGGGACTCTGAGGTCTGCAGACGCAGCAGATATACCTTGAAGTCTCCAAAGCTGTCCCGGCTCACTGATATTGCGGCTGATAAGGAGCAACTGGATCTACACACAAAAACTATGTGCAGAGAGTAGCATGAGTACACCACAATCGGTATCCAGTAAGTGCCAAGCCTAACCTCGATCGAGTAGTGACGAGGTCAGGTCAGGGCCCTACTAGTAAATATATAATAAAACAAGATAGAGTGTAATACCACAAATAAAATAAAGGCTGAAATATAACAATAATGAAATCATAGAAGGTGACACCTCAGTACACAGAAACATAATAGGGGATCTCCCGGAATACTATTTTATAGTTCCAAAGTAAATATGCAGTACAGGGGAATCTCCCAGAATACCGTTCCGTAGTCCCAAAGTAAATATGTAGTGCAGGAGGATCTCCCGGAATACTATTTCGTAGTTCCAAAGTAAATATGCAGTACAGGGGGATCTCCCAGAATACTGTTCCGTAGTCCCAAAGTAAATATGCAGTGCAGGGGGATCTCTCGGAATACCGTTTTGTAGTCCCAAAGTAAATATGCAGTACAGGGGAATCTCCCGAAATACCATTTCGTAGTCCCAAAGTAAATATGCAGCGAAAATAATAGAATTCAATAGTTACGGCATAAATTCTACAGTTCATCCTAAGTACCAGTTAAGGAAAGACAGATGAATTCACTAAACATGTTGCACGTAGTTCAAGTAAACGGTTAAGGCAAGTAGGCATACTATTCTAATCTAGCAGGATACTACACATGCTGATGAAACTCAAATAAGAAAGAAATCAGGTTATTACTTAGTAGAAAATCAGGTTTTTACACAATTAGCATGTGTACGTACTCATCACCTCACGTACAAGGCGCTCATATATCAAAAACAGTACAAAATCTTACGGTAAGTTCCCTCATACAAGGTTAGGCAAGCCACTTACCTCCAACCAAGGTAAATCAATCTGTAAGAATGCTTTTTCCACGAATATTCGGCTTTGAATGGCCCAAATCTAGCCAAAAGCAATTACATATCATAAATACAACCATAATAGACTCATCTAATTAATGAAATCAATACTTTAACAAATATTCCGAAATTTACTCAAAAATCACCCGTGGAGACCACGTCTCAGAATCGGGTAAAAGTCATAAAATACAAACACCCATTCACTCACGAGTCTAACCATATAAAAATTATTCAAATCCGACCACAAATCCCCTTTCAAAACTCAAAATCTTTGTTGAAGAAGTTCTTCCAAGTTTTTCCCAATTTCAACCCCAAAATCCTAAATTAAATGATGAAATCAACCATAGATTAGTGGAATATAACCATAAAGGAGTTAAGAATCGCTACCCAATCGATATCTCTGAAAATCCCTCAAAATCTCGTCCAAATCCGAGCTCCCTATCTCAAGTTTTGATAAAAATGGCCAACCCCCGTTTCTGGAAACTTTAATACTGCCCAGATGCTCCATTCTTCGTGAACGCGGCCACACCCTTGCATTCGTGAAGCACAACTTACTTCGGCCCAAAAATCCTCCATCGTGAATGCGATGCACATGTCGCGAACGCGAAGACCACTCAGCTTGACCCTTTGCAAATGCGGGACCAACGTCGCGAACGCATAGGAAAAAAAGTCTGGGGACCCAGGCTTCCAATACCTCTTCGCTAATGCGGGGTCTCCATCGCAAACGCGAAGCATAGAATCTAGCCTGCCTCCACTTCTTCTTCGCGAACACGAGGACCATGTCACGAACACGTAGCTTCGAGGTTCCACACCTTCCCAAACAAGAGAACCACATTGCGAACGGGAAGAGTAATTCAGTTGCCCTTCCCATATGCCTTACGTGAATTCGAGAACTCCCTCGCGAACGCGATGAAGAAAATGTGTGCAACAGAACACCAGAAATCTGCTATCTTCCAAAGTCACGAACACCAGACATGGTCCTCGCGAACACGAGGACCATGTCACGAACACGTAGCTTCGAGGTTCCACACCTTCCCAAACAAGAGAACCACATTGCGAACGGGAAGAGTAATTCAGTTGCCCTTCCCATATGCCTTACGTGAATTCGAGAACTCCCTCGCGAACGCGATGAAGAAAATGTGTGCAACAGAACACCAGAAATCTGCTATCTTCCAAAGTCCAAAAGTGATCCGTTAAGCATTCGAAACTCACCCGAGGCTCCTGGTACCTCGACCAAACATACCAACCAATCCTAAAATACCATACGAACTTAGTCGATAACTCAAATCACATCAAACAATGCTAAACTCACGAATCACTCTCCAATTCAAACTTAAAGAACTTGAAATTTTAAAATTCTACAACCGATGCCGAAATCTATCAAACCACGTCCGATTTACCCCAAATTTTGCACACAAGTCATATTCAACATTACGGACCTACTCCAACTTCCGAAATCGGATTCCGACCCCGATATCAAAATTTCCACTACCGGTCCAAAACTCCAAAAAATTAACTTTCGCCAATTCATGCCTAAATTAGCTACGGACCTCCAAAACACAATCCGGACACGTCCCTAAGTCCAAAATCACCTAACGGAGCTAACAGAATCGACGGAACTCCATTTAGGAGTCGTCTTCACACAGTTCCGACTATGGTTAAAATCCTAAGACTTAAGCTCCAGTTTTAGGGACTAAGTGTCCCAAAACATTTCAAAAACCAAAATGAAACCTCTCGGCAAGTCACAATAGCAGAAATAATTTTGGAAGAAGCAGTTAAACAGGGGATCGAGGCTATAACTCTCAAAATAACCGATCGGGTCGTTACATCATTCCCCTCTAAAAATAATCGTCCATCCTCGAATGAACATAAAGACATACCTGAAGTGGTAAAAAGGTGAGGGTAACGGCTGCGCATAACTTGCTTGGTCTCCCAAGTCGCCTCCTCAGCCGGTTGTCACCTCCATTAAACTTTCATAGAAGCAATGTTCTTTGATCTTAGCTTTCTGACCTGCCTGTCTAAAATAGCTACTGGCTCCTCAACATAAGATAGATCCTTGTCTAATTGGACTGAGCTGAAATCCAACACATGGGACGGATCGCCGTGATACTTCCAGAGCATAGAAACATGGAATACCGGATGAACTCCTGCTAGACTAGGAGGCAAGGCAAGCTCATAAGCAACCTCCCCAACTCGCCGCAACACCTCAAATGGACCAATGGACCTTGGTCTCAGCTTGCCCTTCTTTCCAAACCTCATAATACCCTTCATAGGCGAAACCCGGAGCAAGACTTGCTCTCCAACCATAAATGCCACATTGCGAACCTTCCGATCCACATAACTCTTCTGTTTGGACTGGCTGTACGAAGTCTATCCTGAATCACCTTTACCTTTTCCAAGGCATCCTGAACCAAGTCCGTACCCAATAGTCTAGCCTCGCCGGGCTCGAACCAACCCATTGGGGACCGACACCGCCTACCATACAAAGCCTCATACGGTGCAATCTGAATGCTGGACTGATAACTGTTGTTGTAAGCAAACTCCGCAAGTGGCAAGAACTGGTCCCAATCACCCCCAAAATCTATCACACACGTACAGAGCATATCCTTTAATATCTGAATAGTGCGCTTGAACTGTCCGTCCGTCTGAGGGTGAAATGTTGTGCTCAACTCAACCCGAGTACCCAACTCATGTTGTACAGATCTCCAGAACCGTGATGTAAACTACGTACCCCGGTCAGAGATAATAGATACCGGTATGCCATGAAGCCTGACAATCTCACGAATGTAGATTCGAGCTAGTTGCTCAGAAGAATAGGCAGTCATCACAGGAATGAAATGAGCCGACTTGGTGAGCCTATATACAATCACCCAAACTGCATCAAACCTCTGCTGAGTCCGTAGGAGTCCAACAATGAAATCCATAGTGATCCGCTCCCATTTCCACTCTGGAATCTCAAACTTTTGAAGCAATCCACTTGGTCGTTGATGCTCATATCTTACCTGCTGGCAGTTCAGACATCGAGCCACATACTCTTCTATGTTCTTCTTGATTATCCTCCACCAGTAATGATGTTTCAAGTCCTGATACATCTTTGCTGCACCCGGATGAATAGAGTACCGTGAACTATGAGCCTCCTGGAGAATCAACTCACGCAAACCATCTACATTGGGCACACATAGCCTGCCCTGCATCCTCAATGCACCATCATCTCCAATAGTGACCTCCTTAGCATCAACTTGTTAGACCGTGTCCTTAAGGATAAGCAGATAGGGATCATCATACTGACGCTCCCTGATATGATCATAAAGAAAATACCGAGAGATCACACAAGCCAATACTCGACTCGGCTCAGAAATGTCTAATCTCACAAACTGGCTGGCTAAGGCCTGAACATCCAACGTCATGGGTCTCTTTGCTGCTTGTAGATATGCTAAGCTCCCCAAACTCTCCGCCCGATGACTCTGAGCATCGGCCACCATATTGTCCTTCCCATGGTGGTACAAAATGGTAATATCATAATCCTTAAGTAGCTCCAACCACCTTCTCTAACGCAAATTAAGATCCTTATGCTTGAACAGATGATGCAGACTCTGGTGATCAGTGTAAATCTCACAAGGAACACCGTACAAATAATGCTGCCAAATCTTCAAGGCATGAACAATAGCAACTAACTCAAGGTCGTGGACAAGATAGTTCTTTTCATGTACCTTCAGTTGTCTGGATACGTAGGCAATCACCCTACCATCCTGCATCAACATCGCGCCGAGACCAATCCGCGATGCATCACAATATGCAGTATAAGACCCCGAACCTGTAGGCAATACCAATACTGGGGCCGTAGTCAAAGTTGTCTTGAGCTTCTGAAAGCTCTCCTCACATTCCTCTCTCCACCTGAACGGAGCGCCCTTCTGGGTCAGCCTGGTCATAGGTGCTGCAATGGATGAGAAACTCTCTTCAAATCGACGGTAATCCCTGCTAAACAAAGAAAACTCCGGATCTCTGTAGCTGAGGATGGTCTGGGCCAACTCTGCACTGCTTCAACCTTATTCGGATCCACCTGGATCCCCTCACTCAATTCTATATGACCCAAGAATGCTACTGAGTCGAGCCAAAACTCACACTTTGAAAATGTTGCATATAAGTTCTTCTCTCTTAAGGTCTGAAGCACAGTCCTCAGGTGTTGCTCATGATCCTCCCGACTTCGGGAGTATGCCTGAATGTCGTCAATAAACACAATGACGAATGAGTCAAGGTATGGCCTGAACACACTGTGTATCAAGTGCATAAAAGCTGTTGGGGAATTTATCAGCCCCAAAAACTTAACAAGAAACTTATAGTGACCATATTTGGTCCTAAAAGCAGTCTTCGGGATATCTGGCTCCCGAATCTTCAACTGATGATAACATGAATGTAAGTCAATCTTGGAAAACACTCTGGCACCCTGTAATTGATCAAATAAGTCATCAATATGAGGTAATGAATACCTGTTATTCACTGTGACTTTGTTTAACTGGCGGTAATCAATACACATCCGCATAGAACCATCCTTATTCTTCACAAATAAGACAGGAGCACCCTAAGATGACACACTGGGCTGAATGAAGCCCTTATCAACAAAACTCCTGTAACTGCTCCTTCAAATCCTTCAATTCAGGAGGATCCATATGATATAGAGGAATAGAGATGGGATGAGTGCCCGGTAACAAATCAATGCCAAAATCAATATCTCTGTCGGGCGGCATGTCCAGAAGATCAGCTGGAAACACATCTGGAAAGTCCCTCACTACTGGAACTGACTCAACTATAGGGGTATCAATATTGACATCTCACACATAAGCTAGATACGTGTCACACTCCTTCTCAACCATTCGTTGAGCTTTAAGAAATGAAATAACTTGGGTGGGAGTATACTCTAAGGTACCTCTCCATTTTAATCACGGTAAACCTGGCATAGCCAGCGTCATGGTCCTAGCATGACAATCAAGAATAGCATAATGGGGTGACAACTAGTCCATGCCCAAAATAATATCAAAGTCCACCATGTTGAGCAATAATAAATTGGCTTTGGTCTCAAAACCACTAAGAGCAATCAAACACGACTGATACACGCAGTCTACAACAAGAGAATCTCATACAGGAGTAGACACATAAATAGAGGAACTCAAAAAATCCCGAGATACGCCCAAATACGGGGTAAAATAAGAGGAAACATAAGAATATATAGAGCATGGGTCAAATAATACCGACATATCTCTATGACATACCAGATCAATACCTGTAATGATAGAATCGGAAGCAACTGCCTCTATACGAGCAGGAAGTGCATAATATCTGTCATGGCCTCCCCCTCTAGGGCGACCTCTACCTCCCTGACCTCCACCTCAAGCTGGCTGAGCAGGTGGGGTGGCAGCTGGTGCTGTAATCATAGCCTGAGGACCTGGTGGAGCACGATGTGGCTGAGAAGTCTATGGAGGTGCACCCCTCCTAATCCTGGGGCAATCCCTCACCACATGGCGAGTGTCACCATACTCAAAACAAGCTCTGGGAGGGCGTGTCTATTATGACTGGCTCGGGCCAGGTCTGTTGGACTGGCCACTAGGAACACCCTGTGCAGGAGGCACACTAGATACTGGCAGTGCATAATAAGGCTCCTGGGGCCTAGAAGGAGATGGAACACCGCTGGCGGCTGAAAGAGCTGAATGAATGGGGCGGCTCACATAACCCCTACCATGGCGAGTTGCTGGAATACGAGCTCCAAAATAATAACCAGTCTCTCGAGACTTCTTGGCCTCCCTCTCCTCTATATCCCGGGCAAGCATTCCCTCAAATATCCTGAAAATACTCACAACCTGCTGATAAGAAATATCCATCTCCAACTCTCTGGCCATACTACTTCGGATGTTGGGATGGAGTCCCTCAATAAAACGTTGAACCCTCTCTCAAACTGTGGCAACTAAGGCCGATTCATGTCGGGCCAAATCGTTGAAACGGACTGCATACTCTGACACAGTCATAGCACCCTGGCGCAGCTGCTCAAACTCCATGCGCCATGAGTCCCTGAGTCTTTGAGGAACATACTCCCTCAAAAACATGTCCAAGAACTGAGTCCATGTAAGTGAAGTTGCCTCAGCCGGACTACCCAACTCATAAGCCGCCACCACTGATAGGCTGATCCTCTAAGCTGGAATGCAGTAAAAGAAACCCCGCTCGTCTCTGCTACGCCTATAGTACGGAGAATACGATGACACTCCTCCAGAAAACCCTAAGCATCATCTGTAGCCAATCCGCTGAAAGTAGGTGGGTGGTACTTCTTGTGCCTCTCAAGTCTGAGCTGCTCCGCCTCAGAAGCTGCTGCCCTAACCTCGGGCTGAATCGGAGCTACCGGCTGCATTGATACAATCTCCGGAACCTGGTCGACATGAACTCGTTGCTCTGGAGTACCGGTGACGGGAGTCTGTGCTCCTCCCCCGGCCTGAGATATGGCAGGAGCAGTGGAATTAATCCAGCCTGAGCTAAGGTGCTGAACATGCTCAGAAACTAGGCTAGAGTCTCCTCAAGGGTTGGTGCAGAAACAGGTACCTCAGGTGCCTGCCCTCCAGCTGGAGCTACTGGGGGCTCCTCTGCAGCAGCTCGTGCGGGTGCTTTGGCTGCACCACGTGGACGTCCTCGGCATCTACCCTAGCCTCTCGCGGCTCTAGCAGGGGATGCGGGTGCATGTTCATCAAATCCGCTTGTACGTGTCCTCACCATCTGTGAGAGAATAGAATTCAGAAGTTTAGAATCTTTGAAGTCAACAATTTTCGCACGACAAGGAACCAAAGTAGTGAAATTTTCCTAAAAGTTCCATAGCCTCCCAAAGATAAGTACAGACGTCTTTGCACCGATCCGCGAGACTCTAATAAGCCGACTTGTGACTCACGACACCTACAAACCTAGAGCTCTGATACCAACTTATCACGACCCAATTTCCCCTCTGTGTGACGTCGTGATGGCACCTAGTCTCTACAACTAGGTAAGCCTAACATTTTGCGGAATAATAAAATAAAAATATAAATTTAACCAATTATTCAAAAATACACAACAATCCCAAAACCCGGAACATCGTGAATCACAAACTACAGGAGAAAAATCTAGTGTCTCTATACATCAGAGTCTATCAAAATAAAATACATAAGATAATGGACATGGGGAAGAGTATAAGGGACTCTGAGGTCTGCGGACGTGGCAGATATACCTTAAAGTCTCCAAAGTTGTACCGGCTTACTGATATTGCGGCTGATAAGGAGCAACTGGATCTGCACATGAAAAACATGTGCAGAGAGTAGCATGAGTATACCACAATCGGTACCCAGTAAGTGCCAAGCCTAACCTCAGTCGAGTAGTGACGAGGTCAGGTCAGGGTCCTACTGGTAAATATATAATAAAAAAAGATAGAGTGTAATACCGCAAATAAAATAAAGGCTGAAATCTAATAACAATGAAATCATAAAAGGTAACAGCTCAGTATACAGAAACACAACAAGGGATCTCCCGAGATACCGTCTCATAGTCCCAAACGTAAATGTTGAGTACAGGCGGATCTCCCGGAATACCGTTGCGTAGTCCCAAAGTAAATATGCAGTACAGGGGGATCTCCTGGAATACCGTTCTGTAGTCCCAAAGTAAATATGCAGTGCAGGGGGATCTCCCGGAATATCGTTCCGTAGTCCCAAAGTAAGTATGCAGTACATGGGGATCTCCCAGAATACCGTTCTGTAGTCCCAAAGTAAATATGTAGTGAAAACAATAGAATTCAATAGTTACGGCACCAATTCTACAATTCATCCTAAGTACCAATTAAGGAAAGACAGATGAATTCACTAAACATGCTGCATGTAGTTCAAGTAAACGGTTAAGGCAAGTAGGCATGCTATTCTAATCTAGAAGGATACTACACATGTTGATGAAACTCAAATAAGAAAGAAATAAGTTATTACTTAGTAGAAAATTGGGTTTTTACACAATTAGCCCGTGTGCGTACTCATCATCTCTTGTACACGGTGCTCATATCTCAAAAACAGTACAAAATCATACGGTGAGTTCCCCCACACAAGGTTAGGCAAGACACTTACCTCCAACCAAGCTAAATCAATCCGTAAGAATGCTTTTTCCATGAATATCCGGCTCTGAATGGCCCAAATCTAGCCAAAAACAATTACATATCATAAATACATTTATAATAGACTTATCTAATTAATGAAATCAATACTTTAACGAAAATTCCAAAATTTATTCAAAAATGGCCCATGGGGACCATGTCTCGGATTCGGGTAAAAGTCATAGAATACGAACACCCATTCACTCACGAGCCTAACCATATAAAAATTATTCAGATCCGACCACAAATGCCCTTTCAAAACTAGAAATCTTTGTTGAAGAAGTTCTTCCAAGTTTTTCCCGATTTTAACCCCAAAATCCTAAATTAAATGATGAAATCAACCATAGATTAGTGGAATATAACCATAAAGGAGTTAAGAATCGTTACCCAATCGATATCTCTGAAAATTCCTCAAAATCTCGTCCAAATCCGAGCTCGCTATCTCAAGTTTTGATAAAAATGGCCAACCCCCATTTCTTGAAACTTTAATACTGCCCAGACGCTCCATTCTTCGTGAACCCGGCCACACCCTCGCATTCGCAAAGCATAACTTACTTCGGCCCAAAAATCCTCCATCGCGAATGCGATGCACATGTCGCGAACGCGAAGACCACTCAGCTTGACCCTCCGCGAACGCGGGACCAACGTTACGAACGCATAGGAAAAAGAGTCTGGGGACCCACTCTTCCAATACCTCTTCACTAACGCGGGGTCTCCATCGCGAACGCGAAGCACGAAATCTCACCTACCTCTACTTATTCTTCGCGAATGCGAGGACCATGTCGCGAACGCGTAGCTTTGAGGTGCCACACCTTCGCGAACGTGAAGAGTAATTTAGCTGCCCTTCCCAGATGCCTTACGCGAATGCGAGAACTCCCTCGCGAACGCGATGAAGAAAATTCCTGCAACAGAACACCAAAAATATGTTATCTTCCATAGTTAAAAAGTGATCTGTTAAGCATCTGAAACTCACCCGAGGCCCCCAGGACGTCGACCAAATATACCAACCAATCCTAAAACACCATACGAACTTAGTCGATCCCTAAAATCACATCAAACAGTGCTAAAATCACGAATCACCCTTCAATTCAAACTTAAAGAACTTGAAACTTCAAAATTCTACAACTGATGCTGAAACCTATCAAACTATGATCGATTTACCCCAAATTTTGCACACAAGTCATATTCAACATTACGGGCCTACTCCAACTTCCGGAATCAGATTCCGACCCCGATATCAAAATTTTCACTACCGGTCCAAAACTCCAAAAATTCGACTTTCGCCAATTCAAGCCTAAATGAGCTATAGACCTCCAAAACGTAATCCGGACATGCCTCCAAGTCCAAAATCACCTAACTGAGCTAACAAAACCAACAGAACTCCATTCCGGAGTCATCTTCACACAGTTCCGACTATGGTCAAAATCCTAAAACTTAAGCTCCAGTTTTAGGGACTAAGTGTCCCAAAATACTTCAAAATCCAAAACGAAACCTCTCGGTAAGTCACAATAGCAGAAATAATTATGGAAGAAGAAGTTAAATAGGGGATCAGGGCTATAACTCTCAAAACAACGGTCGGGTCGTTACACTTGGTGGAAAGAGGCATGAAATTTATGAGAAGAGACTTGTGAATGAGTTAAATATTTCTTCTTCTCCTATTCAAGTGGCTAATGAGTTTTCATGTGATTAATATCTAGAATGTGATTTTTGTTATGTGATGGGAAGTAATTCTTCAAGTCATGTTCATTGTGAGCTTGTAAAAGTATTTGTTACTAGTAAAGATGATATGCATGATTGTTGTAACACTTGTGATCAAATACTCTTTCATGTAGAGGAATCCATGAGATTTGTAATTTTAGATAGTTGGCTATATCATGAAAGTATCTTCTTTGATACATATGGTAGAGATACTTATATTAAATAGATATGTGGTTAATATTTTATAATTTCTTTGTCCTGTATACCTATGGACTACCTTACAGACAAGATCGAATTGCAAGTTCCATTGCATGGCGCATCTAAGAGAGATTTTTATTGTATTTATCTAGGTAGGCATAAATTTTTTTGGGATGATGATGTCCATATGCTTTATAAGGGAGTATTTACACCTATGAGGATTAATTAGGTTAAATGGACACATGGTCACTATCTTGTTTTATTCCTACTATTTTTTCAGATTAGTGGATGCCATTTACTAGTGCGTGTTTTCTTTTTCTTTCAAGGTCGAAATTCGAGGACGAATTTTCTTCAAGAAGAGGGGAATGATAGCATCTTAGGAAGCTCAACTCTATTCAAGGACAAGGATGAAGCTTTGGAATCTCAAAGATGGCCGTTAACAATATGTCAAGCTAAAGAGTTGCAAAACAAGGCCATTAGACTTCAAGTGCAAATAAAGAATCTTTTAACTGTGGAGGACGAGCTCAAGACCAAAGGAGATAAATTATACAAGTTTTACAATTATTTGGTGGCCCAAATTGAAGTCCAAGAGGAGGAAGATTGGGTCCCGAACTCGACCCTTGAAATCTAGCAAAAAGACCCAGAAGAGCCCAAAATGAGCTTAAAAGAGGTCCAAATGGGGGTGTTTGAAATGGAACCCAATTGGAGTCCAAACCAATGGCCCAAAATAGTAGTTTTAAGGCTCAAATCTTCCCCAAAGGGATTTGGCCGCCCCCTACCTAATTTTGTGACTTTTGTTATTTCTTAGCAACCACCCTACCTAATTTTGATGACTTTGTTACCCCTTAGCAGCCCCTTACCTAATTTGATGACTTTTGTTACTCCTTAGCAACCACCCTACTTAATTGTAATGACTTTTTATGCCTTAGTACTCCTATAAATAAGGAGTTCTTCTCATTCATTGAGACACTTCATTATTGATTAAGTATATCATACTTTGAGAGTTCTTTTGAATCTTTGTTACTTGTGCTTTGAGATTTATCTTTCAACCTTTACTAGTTCATAGTTCAAGGTAGTAAGATTACTTCTCTATTGTGATATCTTTGAATCCTTTGTGGTATTCTTAGAAGGCGATTAATACTAGTTATTAATTGTTGTCTCAAGTTACTCGTAAAGCGGTTAAGATCCGAATCTATTGTTTTGATTTGGTTTTAAGTAAAGGCATTTGATTTCTTCAATAAATCAAGATGTTGTTGCTTTGATCTTGTCAAGGCTATAGAACTTGCGTTCTTGGAATTCTTTCCTTGAATTTTTCCATATTCTTTATTTTCTACCCTTTAGTTCTAGTTGTTCAATTCCTTATTGTTATTGCTTCCGCATTTACTTTTCAAATTCTTACTCTAGTTTGGATTCCCGACCTTGTCGTTATCACCTATCCACCTGCCAGAGCAATACCAAAACAACTCCTAACAACACATCCACAACCTAATAAAATACCACAATGTATATATCAATAACACTAATCTCAGCATTACGAGCATTGCATTATCATAATGATATCAGGACATGAAGCACATCATATTAATGTCCATCACCACATTAATGGTGTTAATAGTTGTTCATAATCGATTACAACATCGCCAATTAACCTCATATTAACCAAAACCTCGTTTCGAATTTCCACAACACTGACAGCAAAATGTGAAGCATCAAAAACTCATAACTATTTACCTGACTTAACAAGTCACATTTAACGCCACCTGGGCACTCACCTCGTAGGCTAAAGCTCAATAATTACAACACAATTATGGCACAGAAAAACATAAAAGAATTATTGCATAAGCCTATCAGGCATAACTCCCTATTAGTACGATAGTACAAATTTAACTTCACAAAGGGAGAATCTAAACTCATAGATATTTCACCACAAGGACCTTGTCCTTATATAAACTTCCACCGCGGCTTGTAGCCCGGTTTAAATATTTCACATCATATAAAAATGTGAGAATCTCGTCCTCAACTCCGAATCACAAGTATTTTGCACATTGTGCCAACTGAAATTTTCAATTTCTTTTCTTTCTTCTTTTCAATAAATTTTGTAAATAATTTTCACAACACATAATGAACCCTCATACCGATAGGGCATATAATTCAAAAAATTGAAATCAATTATTCCGAAACACATCAAACCCACTGTAATGCATAATAAAAATTACTTTTGGACTCATAGACCTCAATGGTGCACAAAAATAAGAATGACAGATACGGGCTCACATCTTCGAATCTCCCAACAAGTATAAACATATAAGTGGGTCACAAAATTACGAAGTTCACCTATAAGCGGAGCATAGTAAGAGGACTCACCTCAATATTCAGAACTGAATCAAATTAAGGGAAAATATCCTTTTATAACAAATCGAGATCATACCTATAACGACACCATCTGGTGTATCGGCCTCAGCCTAATCATAGCGATTATATCAACGGGTCGGGCCTCCACCTCTTTGGTGCCCTCCACCCGCCTGTCCTCCACCCCTAAATGGCTGTGCTCGTGGAGTATTAACTGGAATAAAGCTTGTAGCTTGAGTGCTCTGATGAAATCCACCCCTCCCAAGTCTGGGACAAATCTCTCATGATGTGTCTAGTATCACCACACTCATAACAACCCTTCTAAGATCGCGGTTGCTCGTTCTGAGTCTGTGCCGGATAACTGAAATAATCATTATAGGAATCTCGTACCATTGGTGCATTGTAAGAACTTACTGGAGCACTCCGAGTAATCTAATGTGCGGACTGAGCTGGCCGACTGCTCGAGCCTCCGCTATAATGGGTCCTAGCTGAAGAGTAAAATCCACTGAACCCTCCAGATCTTTGAGACCTTTTGGCCTCCTTAGACTCCCTTTTCCTCGCCTAAAACACCCTCAATCTTCCTTGCAATCTCCACTACTTGTTGAAATGGAGTATCAATTTGCAACTCTCGAGCCATGTATATTTTAAGATCATAATTGAGTCCCTCAATGAATCTACGGACTTGCTTTCTGACTGTAGGAACCAAGATAGGTGCATGATGGGCTAACTCACTGAACCTGATAGCATATTCTGACACTGTCATAGTGCCCTGACGCAACCGTTCAAACTATGTGCGCCACGCATCTCAGAGAGTCTGGGGAACAAACCCTTTCAAGAACATTTCCGAAAACTGATCCCAAGTTGGTGGTGTTGCATCGGTTGGTCTACCTTCTTCATAGATTTGCCACCACTGATACGCTGCGCCTGGCAGTTGAAATGTAGTAAAGGCAACTTCGCTCACTTCCACAATACCCATAGTGCGGAGAATACAGTGACAATTTTCTAGAAATCCTTGGGCATCCTCTGTAGCTGTGCCACTGAAAGTAGGTGGATTGTACCTCTTAAACCTCTCAAGTCTCTTTTGTTCTTCTTCTGATGCCTTTGGCCTGACCTCAAGCAGAACCGGAATAAAAGGTTGTACCGGTATTACACCCAGAACTTGACCAACGTGAACTTGATCCTCTAGAGTCGTGGTAGGAGTCTGAGCTACTCTCCCAATTTGCGAAATATTTGGTGCAACAGAGATCAATCTCGCCTGAGTTAATGTACCAAACATACTCCTAACCAATATTTTGGATTTTGGAGTTTTCTAGTCCACTCCTCTGTCTTCTCTTGCCTATCGTCCACTTCGGTGAATTATTGGATTGATGATAAAATAGAATCCTGGGTCGCGAATCCTAAAGTCCGGGGGTAACAACAGGTATTTCTGGTACTTGTCCCCCAACTGGAGCTACTAGCGGCTCCTCAACTATTGTTCTGACAGGTACTCTAGTCGCGGCATGTGCCCTTCCTCGACCTCTACCTCGGCCCCGACCTCTTGTAGCTCTAGCAGTATGTGCGGATGCCTGCTCAGCTAACCCGGTAGAACATGTCATCACCATCTGTGAGAGAATAGAAATACAATGGCTCAAATTCCACAATCAACAAATCTGCACGATAGGAATGAAAGAAGTGGAAATTTCCTACCAGTTCTGTAGCCTCTCAAAGATAAGTACAGACGTCTCTGTACCGATCCGCAAGACTCTACTAGACTCGTTCGTGACTCGTAGAACATATGAACCTAGAGCTCTGATACCAACTTGTCACGTCCCAGAATCCCACAACAGGCGTCGTGATGGCACCTAGTCTCTAAGACTAGGTAAGCCGATTTCAATTACATTTTGAAGCCTTTTTTTTAAAATAAAACAACAGTAGAAATAATTACAAATATAACAACCCCCCAAGACTAGTAGTACTGAGTCACGAACTCTAACTGAATACATGAAATGATCTCAAAAATCGAATACTCAATACTGTTCGAATAATAAATAACAGTACAATAAAATGGAAAGACTCCAAGGAACTGTGACGACCAAGCAGCTCTACTTTGAATCCTTGCGATCCCACTCTAACTTTGTCCGAGTACGATATCTCCAATACCCGGCTCTGCACAAAAATATACAGAAGTGTAGCATGAGTACACCACGGTCGGTACCCAGTAAGTATCATGACTAACCTCAGTGGAGTAGAGACGAGGTGCAGTCAAGACACTCACTAGTCTAATAACTTGTGCAATATAATATACAAAATAATAGAAAATAAATAACAATAAAGGCAACATAAAACAACGAGTGATATGCACAGCAAATCAACAAGAACACCATTAATATCGCTCACAAATAATAAATACAAGTACACCCAATTAAATCAAGTTCTTCAAATAAATGTCTCTCACATATAATTCTTCCAAATAACTCTCTTTCAAATATAATTTTCTCAAATAAATATCTTTCAAATATAATTCTTTCATATAATACTTTCTAAATAAAAATCCTTCTAAATAAATATTTTAAATATAATTATTTCAATTAAAAAGTCACCATGTGACACCTCATTTCATAATCATAAAAATATGGGTCTCGACCCATTTTTATATTTTTCGTAAATACGGGTCTCAGCCCATTTTCATATTTCCACGGTACTTCGTGCCCGTAATTAAATCATCATATTCCCCCAGCACCCTGTGCCCTCATTTTATATCACAACTGCATGGACAATTCACGTTTCAAATATCACTATTATTTAATCACAACACCTCGTGCCCACATTTCATATCACAACTGCACAGACAATTCACGTGCCAATATCCTCATTATCTGCACAAGGTATAAAAATAAACACAAGAAAAATCACAACATTACATGAAAATCACCAATATAACGTCTCCACATCATCACATATCGTCCTTGACAATAGCCACCCCTATCTCTCCTATAACCACCCTTATCATTTCTATGATAGCCTCCCTTATCCCTCCGCCCTAACAATATAAATAGCCACTCTTATCGCTCCTATTACTACCTTTATCACTCCGCTCAGACAATATTCCAATAAACATACAATAACAGTGAAATGCCAACCTTATACCCACATAATATCAACGGTGAAATGCCACCCTTATATCCTCAAAATAATAACTCACATAACACAACAATCTACGCGAAAAATTATCACGACAACATAACAAAATTAATTCATATCACAATTTGCCCAATGGTCACAACCAAAATTTTAAAGATACAACCAAATCAATTAATTTCACAACAAATAGCCGAAGGCTCCACACAATATATATAACACCCCAAAAATAATCAACGGAGATAGAATTTACTCAGCATAAAGCAAAGCATTCATTAATCCAAATTTAAACAATTATATTAACATTTATTTTTAAACTTGCTCAATTAATTATTTGCATAGGAAAAATTAATAATAAAATAAAATTCCAAGAAATATCAAACCAGCAATACTCACGAAATTACATAAATTTTCAAGTAACAATCACATCAAATTGTCATATAAAATAAATCCAATAACAAGGATTTAGGCATGGCAAATAGATAATTTAATAAATGCCAATAATTATTTAATTTACTACACAATAATACCTAAGACTTTAATCCAATAAAATTTACACATATAAGCTCGAGTACGTACTCGTCACCTCACGTAAACACCTTTTCACGTTTCATAAATGGCACATAAGACTCGATGCCTAAGGGGTAATTCTCCCACTCTAGATTAAGCAAGACACTTACCTTTTTGAAGTTATGTCGATATTCGAAAATCGCCTTCTTGCTTGAATTGATCTCCGGACAGCTCAAATCTATCCAAATTAATTGTATAACTTCATTAGAATTTATCGAAAACAATTCCGGATTAATACGTCAACTTAAAAATTTATTCCCAAAAAGTCAACAAATGTCAACGAGTTCAACCATACAAATTTTATCGAATTCCAATAACAACTCGACCTCCAAATCTTAAATTTAAATCAAGAGGTTTTTTAAATTTTTTAACTTAGTTCACCCATTAAATATTTAAAACAACCATGGATTCGGGTAATTTAACCAATATTGAGTTAAGAACACTTACCCCGTTGTTTCCTCTGAAAATCTCCCAAAAATCGCCTCTTCCCGAGCTCCAATCCGTCAAAAATGGAAATTGGGACGAAGTCCCATTTTTAAAACTTAAACTCACTGCCCAGTCATTTGCTCTACGCGATCGCGAGTATTCCCACGCGATCGCGAAGAACAGTTTTTCCACTGCCCAGATTTAACCTTACGCAATCGCGATGCACAACATCATAGACCTACACGTTCGCAGACTCATCCACGCGATCGCGAAGCACAAAACGCATGACTTCTATTTCCTCTCCACTTACTCTACGCGAACGTGGCCTTCTTCACGCGTTCGCGAGTCACCAAATCCCAGAGCCACGTGATCGCATCCCTCTTCACGCGATCGTGTAGAACAAACTCAGCAGCCCCCTCAGTTAACCTTACGCGATCGCGGATATTCCCACGCGATCGCATAGAACAAAACTCCACTGCCCAACTAAGCCTACGCGATCGCAGACACATTCACGCGATCACGTAGAAGGTAAACAGAACCAGATATCAGAAAATTTCAGTAGTTGTTCAAGTCCAAATCTTATATCTGTTAACCATCCGAAACTCACCCGAGCCGCTTGGGACGTCAACCAAATATACAAACAAGTCCTAAAATATCATACGAGCTTAGTCGAACTCTCAAATCACCTCAAACAACGCTAAAACCACGAATCATACCCCAATTCAAGCCTAATAACTTTGAAACTTTCAATTTCTATATCTTGTGCCGAAACACATCAAATCAATCCGGAATGACTTCAAATTTTGCACACAAGTCATAATTGACATAACGAAACTATTCAAATTTTCATAAGCAGATTCTGGCCCCGATGTCAAAAAGTCAATCCCCGGTCAAACTTCCCAAAAATTCATCTTTCGCCATTTCAAGCCTAATTCCACTACAGACCTCCAAATAATTTTTCGGACATGCTCGTAAATCCATAATCACCATACGGAGCTATTGATATCATCAAAATTCCATTCCGGAGTCGTTTGCTCAAAAGTCAACTCTCCGGTCTACTTTTTCCATTTAAATTTCTAAATAAGGGTTGTTCTTTTAATTTAATTTCGAATTTTTGGTAAATCAAACTCGACCACACTTGTGGGTCATAATACATATTGCGAAGTTATCCGAGACCTTAAGTCACTGAACGGGGTGTTAATTTTTAAAACGACAAGTCGGGTCGTTTCATTGCTAAAGCAAAATGATTTTTTTCATATGTTTGAAAAGAAGAAAATCGGAAATGTTCCCATGATTTTGAACTTATAAGTATCAAACTATGTACTAAAGACTGTTGGATCCACGGAGGAAGAGATCTTCTTTTTAATGAAATTAAAATGCATTGGTTTTGGCTATTCATCAATGTTATAGTCATCTTTCACATTCATTCGAAAGCAATATTGAGCACCTATATGCTTTGTGATGATAGTGAATATCGGTCGATATGCTCACTACTCATCAATTTGAACTTGTATTTTTTTCTTTCAGATTTTGTGTAACTTTTCACGCATATTACTTATATCTTTCTCTTTAAAACGGATTTCACATTGCACAAGAGTATCATTAATTTTCTATTTAGGATTATAAAAATGATTTAAAACTTAAACTTTAAAATCAATTTATTATAAGGATTTTTTCCCTTATAAGTACGATTGTCGAACACCTTACATACTTGTGCCGAGAAATTTTATTGTATATAATCCGGTCAAAATTCGGAGTAATTTTATTTTTTGCATCATTGAGTTAACCAGTCATTTTTTGTAAGGTTTTCCCCTCTATTCATATTCCAATTCGTCTTCACGTGTAGATACTTCATCGTTCCTCAAATCTTCTCCTTTTAGCGTATATTTAATTTGTTTTTTTTTGAGTTTATGCGTTTGATTTTAGAATTGCCATTTGATAATTTATTGTGTCTTGAAAACAAACTAATTTTGTTCTTTAGTGTCCAGATAGATATGTATTTTAATTGTTTGTTAATGACTACAAGAAAGGTGGTAGTATATTTGGTAACAAGGTAGTTGTGCTATGAAAAATAGGTATTCAGGGGAGCTAGATGATTATTTTTTATTAGACTTGAATGCCATACTGATGTCTGTAAGGCTCGATTTGTAGCCAGCGTGTATATAGAAAAAACTTTTTTCTTGACAATTTTATGTCTTTTTATGCTTTTCTCGCATGTTATCGGGTTATGTTCATTGTTTAGGTAGATAGAATATCTTATTGTTTCTTTCATTGAAAATTTATTTGGACCATCAATAAGAATTTTAAATTGCTAAATCTATTTTTATGTGTGTTTCTGTGAAAGTGAAGGGTCGGAAACTATTGTAGATAGTAAGAAAATTATGGAGCGGTAAGTCTCTCTAATTGGTCTAATTTCTTATAAATATCTTTATCTATTTTCAGTCTCTGCCGCCATGCTACATTACGTCATTTATCTACTAAATGATAATTATATTGGCATAAATATCATTTGTGTTTTGCTAAATTATCTAATTTGTGAAAATCAATATGAGGTTTTGCATTACTTCAGTGTCGAAGTCTATGTTTATGTTATGTCGCTCCCTAATTCATTATCATTCTGAAAATAATTAAGGAATAAGCAACTACAAAAATCTTGAAATAATAAAAAGAATATGAAATAAGAGAAACTGAAAATTTCAACATTTGTTGTCTGCCGACATTTGTGAAGCAAATAGTTTTAATGGGGTGAAGTTTTTATTTTTCAAGATTTTTCGAATATATGTATATATTGGGTAAAATCATAAAGCAACAGAGAAAATAAAAAATAAAATGATACTTAAGATTGTTGAAAAGAGAAATTGGCGAGATACTAAAGGACAAATTAAAGAAGCTAGATTATCATTGTAAAAAAGTATTTACCTGTAAACATCCATCTGGTCATTTTCAGTATTATAACCTCGTTCCCCTATTTACTGCTCAATTTATGCTTTACATTGGTTATGTGACTTGCCATGGGTAATTGGTTCGGGTCCGGTGAGGATTTCGATTGATTTGGAACACTTAGTTCCAATGTTTAGAGTTTAAGTTGAAACGGTTGACAGGATGTTGACTTATGTGTAACGACTCCGGATAATTTTTGCTAAGAAAATTAAGATTTTGTGGTGCCGATGTAAATTAATTAGTACAAACGGCTATGACTTTTTGGGTTGAACAATGCACTGAGGAGTAAAGGAAAATTTTCAGCAGAAGAGGGCATTTCTGCAGCCTACTATGCGGTCGCAGAATCACTCTGCGGACCGCATAATGGCTGCAGAGTGAAACAGATGTGAGGCAAGATTTGAGGAAATCTGCGGTGCATTATGCGACCGCAGACCTGTTCTGCGGTGTATTATGCGACCGCAGAACAGGTATGCGGGCCGCATAATCACCGCAGACTTAAACAGGCGACCCTCGTTTTGGAGCTTCAATTATGCGGTCAGTTTGCGGACCGCATACGTGTTATGCAATCGCATATGCGATTGCAAATCTGCATCGGGGCTTCAATTCTTTCTAATTTTTGACCCGACCCAACTTCGATTTATAGCCTTTGAAGCTCATTTTGGAGCAGAAATCTGCCAATTTTAGAGAGAAGGGAGAGTGTTCTAGAGAGAGAAAGTGAAGACTTAGTCACTTGTTCATCAATTATTGTTCAAGACTTGAAGATTTCACAAGTATCTTGCTAAGGCTTCAAAGAGGTAAGAATTTCTTTACCCCAATTCTTCAATTTTGATTTTTGGGGTAAAATATAAGAGATTAAGAGTAAGATTCTTAGGTGTAAGAGTATCATTTTACATACACGTACCAATAAGGTTTGTGAAAAGATTGTTGAGTTTAAATGGGTAAAGATTGGGTTGAAAATGGTAGAAATCTTTAAAGACTTTAATTGAAAATTTGAGGGTTAAGTTGATGTCGAAATTGTGTGAAATTTGTATGGTTGGACTCGTGGTTGGATGGACGTTCATATTTTGTAACTTTTTTTAGGTTCCGAGGCGTGGGCCCCATGAATAATTTTTAAGTTAAATTTCGAATTTTATTGAAAAAATTAATATTTCCTTATAGAATTAATTTCAATAATTGGTATTTACTGAATCGAATTAATTGTGGCTAGATACGAGGCCTTCGGAGACCAATTCTCTTGGCAAAGGCATAGCGGAATAAAGAATTATACAATTTGAGGTAAGTAACAGTTCTAAATTTGGTCCCGAGGGTATGAAACCTCGGAATATGTATTATGTGATTGGTTTTGAGGTGACGCACATGCTAGGTGACAGGCGTGTGGGCGTGCACTATAGGAATTATGACTTGGTCAAATCCATAGATTTATGTAGTTGAAAACTCGGTTGATATCCGTACATTTTTTCCCGTACTAGAGAAATTGATCTATGAATCATGTTTAAATCATATGTTTACACTGTTGGGACCTACAGAGGTCGTGTACTTGTGAAATTATTTGCTAAATTATTGTTTTGCACTTAGTCATAGTTCTATTTGCACATTTTTACCTCAGTCTCTCTTATTCATTATTGATGCATCATATCATTGTTGTTGGGCTGCTTATCATGATTTCTGAGAGCCCGAGAGACTGGGGAGGTTGATGACTGAGTGACGCCGATGGCCTAATTTGGAGAATATTTATGGATCGGATTGCACGCCGCAGCATATTTTATTGATTTGTGTCATGATTGGCTTGATATAGCGCTTGGGCTAAAGGAGCCCCTTCGGAGTCTATACACACCCCCAGTAAGTGCAGGTACCTACTGAGTGCGAGTGCCGAGTGCCGAGTGATGAATGACTATGAGGAAAGAGTGACTGTGAGGAAAGAGTGACTATGAGGAAAGAGTGATTGTGAGAAAATAGTGAATGGAAGGACTGAGTGATTGTTGCTCTGACAAGATGCATTGATTTCATTATTGCTGCATTTCAACTGTCATATATCACTGATTTGGAAAATTTTCTAAAAGACATTCTCTTCTGTTTCAGTCGAAGTTGATATGAAATTACTGTGGAGTTTTAAATGTTGAACTTGAAAGCATGCCTACCCTATTATGTTGGAAAGTACTGTAATTGGACTTAGCTGAGAAGCTCGTCACTACTTTCAGTTCTTTATTTATTATTGTCACTTACTGAATTGGTCGTACTCATACTACACCCTGCACTTCGTGTGCAGATCCAGGTGATTCCGGATACAGTGGGTATTGATTCTTTCACACAACCGATTTTTCGGAGATTTAGAGGTAGCTGCCATATTTCGCAGACCTTGTTTTTCCTTCCCTATCCTCTTGTTTACTGTATTTGGTCTTAGACTATTATAGATCGTGTTTTCCAAACTTGTAATGTATAGATACTCATGTAATCAATGACACCGGGTTTTGGGAGTGTGTTTATTTTTAATGTTTGTGGGATTTACTCTTAAACTTAATTATTATGTTTCCAATATTTAAAAGAAATTGTGGGTTATTGATGTTGTCGGCTTGCCTAGTATCGGGATAGGCGCCATCACGACAGGTGTGATTTTTGGGTCGTGACATTACCAATGAAAAAAATTTCAAAAAAAATATTTTTAGCAGCTTTTAAAATTATATTTGGTGTTTGTACCCCTATGATCATAATCTTCTTTGTCGTATTTATGATAATTTGCAATAGGATCTGTTGGTATAAACATGTCATGTTTATTTTGATGTTACATCTCGTTTTTCATTTGTGGGAACAACTTGGGGTAAGTGATTCGTTGGCATAACATTTTATTTTTGCCGATTATTTTCTTTTTCCTCTCTCTTAATATTTTCCTATAATAGATAATAGTTTGAGGTGCTACATCTATAAAAATAAAAAAAAGGTCTTTCCTAACTACTCCTGCATTTTGTTTCGATGGATGGTTTTATTTTTTGGTTTTTAATATTAAGATTTCAGACTTTTTATTGATAGTCTTCTTTGAGACATCCGAACACAACAACCTCTTAAGACATTACGTGCTAAGCGAGCAAAATCGCTCCAGAACTCTTTTGGGGGTAATTAAAGTATTTGGCAAAAGATTTAAGTGTTTTCAAAGTGAAAAATACGTCTTTCATTGAAAAATATGGAAGCAATTTTTTTTCTTTAAAACGAGAAAAACTTCTTAATTTTTTTCAAACAAACACGTTAGTTCGAGCTACACACACAAATAAAGGTTATTCACATTTTCATGTTTTGAACATGAGAGGATTTGTTATAACATTTTTGTTTCTCAATGTTTAGGTCCGAAATTTTGATTTTGATAGTTAAAATTTCAGACCTTCGGGTGTAAAGTTAGATTATGGCAGTCCAAACTTTCATATTCGATAGGTTTGGAGAAGAAAAAGATTCAGTATGAAATTTGCCAACGCTTGTTATACGTTAGGTAACTATCAAAAACTAGATACGTTTTATATGGGTACTACAAGCGGCTACCTAATGTCATTTTTAAGAAAATAAAACAAATAAGACATTCGATGGACTCTAACATTTGTTGACACTTGACGGAGTGCTAATAATATTTCCATGTTATATTTCATATTTTTTCATATTAGCTTTTAGTCATAATTTAAATTAAGGTTAAATATTTTAAGAAAATAAAAAGTTCAAGCTAATTACTTTGTCCTTTTATAACACAGTAAATGATATTTAACAAGTTGTGATAGCATAACACTTAATATTGAGTTTGCATTTTGCTAATTGATCTTGCATTTTTTAGCCTTCAATATTTATTTACAGTTCATACACATGCTTTAATAATACTTATGTAGTTCTTAAAAATATGTACTACAAAACGTAATATACACGTGCAACGCAAGTACCCTAAAACTAGTATATAGTAAAAGCATGATGCCCCTTGAAGAAATATCATTCACCTTTTTTACCCTTTAAAATTTGCTTTTACGGTAGAGAAAATACTCATTTAATTATATTCTTAATATTTAGGAATACACATTTAGTTATTTTTTTAATATTTAAGACTTCAAAATTAATTAAATATTATATAATATATTTTTCGTTATTTGAATTATGTAGTATAACATATTTGTAAAAGAAACAAAATAGCAAACCAACAAAGACTTATACCAATATCCAATTAGGAATAATCTTTAAAATTATATTCGCCTTTCAGAATAAAAATTGTTCCCGAGACTATAAATTTGACGTTATAATCAAATATGAATACACTACTTCTGAGGCTGATACCAGATTTTAACTACCATCCCAAATGTGAGAAATTGCAGATTGTACAGCTAAGTTTTGCTGGAGACCTACTTTTGTTTTGCTGGGGTGATATAAGATATGTGCAGTTATTATATGGATGTTTTCTCTAGTTCTCTCACTGCTCAGGACTTGTAGTGAATAAACATAAAAGTTCAATCTTCTTTGGAGGAGTACCTGAGGATATACAATAAGATATTCTGAACATATTTGGGATTTCTAAAGGTGCACTACCAGTAAAGTACTTAGGTGTACCACTAAGTTCCAAAAGACTATCAGTATCACAATGCCAACCTTTAGTGGACAGATTAGTGGGAAAAGTTACAGCATGGACAGCAAAGTTCTTGTCCTATGCAGGGAGACTTTTGCTTATTAAAAGTATCATGTTCTTAATGCAAACTTTCTAGTGCCAGACATTTATTATGCCTAAAAAGATACTTAATGTGATTGAATCTATATGCAGAAGGTATCTTTGGACAGGAGACAATGAGATGACAAAGAAGGCATCACTATCATGGGATAATGTGTGCTATCCTAAGTCAGCGGGAGGGTTCAATGTCATTGATATATGCCTATGGAATAAAGCTGCAATATGCAAGCATTTCTGGAACCTGTGCTAAAAGAAGGATAGACTTTGGATACAATGGGTTCATAGCTACTATATGAAGGGTAAACATATTTGGGGGTGTGACCCTCCACAAGCTCCTGGATAGTTAAAAAGGTGATGAAGGGAAAGGATACCTTGGAGAAAGCAGGATACTTATATGAAGACATTTTGAAGACCAGTCACCTCTCAATCAAGAAGATATATAACAAACTTAGAGGAGATTATCCAAAGGTGAGTTGGAGGAGACTAATATGCAAAAATTCAGGATATCTTAAATGGATATTCACACTACAATTGGCAGCACTGGGGAGGTTATATACTAGAGATAGATTAGCAAAATGAGGTGTGATGACTGACCTAATTTGTCCTCTATGTGACAATGACGATGAATCCATTGAGCACTTATTTTTTAAGTGCAATTTCTCTGCTACCCTATGGGGAAAAATGCTCACATGGATGGAAATAAACAGAGGACTGATGGGATGGAATCAAGAATTGACATGGACAGTTACGAATACAAATGGAAAGGATACTAAAGCTGGAATTTATAGATTAACAATGACAGGATGTGTGTACTACTTATGGCAAGAGCGGAACTTAAGAATCTTCCAAAAAAAGTCGAGAAGTGTTGAAGTTCTAAGCAGATTAATCAGATTAATAACACAAAATGTTCATTGCAGGGGACAGTGGGATCGAAAACTTGCGGGGCAATTGAGAAGGATGAATTTCTTTCCTTAGTTAAATTCTGTCTATTTTTGTAACTAAGGGAATAGAGAGGAAGAGAAGATGAATGTAAAAAGTTGGAAATGTCCAACTTTATGGGTTTTATTTTGCTTGTACATGTATTTTCCCTTGGTAAATAAAATTACTTAATTACCAAAAAAAATGAATACACTACTTCCACTTTATAGAACTTTTCTAGCATGTAACAATAGTATAGACAAATATAAACAAACGATATACTTCATATTATATTGAGCTCATTTCCTGCTCAAATAACATTATCTCTCTAACGATTTTTTAAGTATCTAAAAACTACAATCAACAATTAGAACAAATAACTAAGAAAATATTTAAAATTTAAAAATAAATTTCACGTAAGATAAAATTGAAGGATAGAAAAGCATGTTTGATTGGACTTTTATTTTCGATATAAGCATTAGTTATACCATAATTTTGGTATTATTTTTTGTGATGGCCCGATAGGTCATTTTGAGTTCTAGATCTTATTTTCATATTCCGAGACCTTTATTAGATCCATTTAGTATTTTTCTATTTGCGTGCGGAGTCCGTGTCTTTTTCTAGAAAGATTTTATGTGAAAATTTGAAGACAACATGATTTTTAACTTTAAAAATGACTTGAGTTGACTACGGTCAATATTTTATGTAAACGACCCTGGATCGGTATTTTGATGATCTCGGTGGGACCGTATCGTGATTTTGGACTTGGGCTTATGCCCAGAATTGAATTCGAAAGTCTCTAAGTTGATTTGGCTTGATTTGTCGGAAACTAGTAACTTGAAGGTTTAAAGATTTTCTAGGTTTGATCGTAGATTGACTTTATGGCTATCAGGTTCGGATTTCGATAACGAAACTTGGTATAAGTTTATTTTGCTATTTGAAACTTGTCTGCAAAATTTGGTGCAAAACAGAGTTGATTTGACAGGATTCGAACGCTCGGTTGTGAATTTGGAAGTTCTTGAGTTTCTTTGAAAATGTCATGTATTTTAATGTCCGAACATAGTTCTTGGTATTATTTTGGTATTTTGATCGCTTGAGAGAGTTCATATGATGTTATTACACTAGTGTGTATGTTTGGATTGGAGCCCGAAGGGCTCGGGTGAGTTTCGGACGCGTTTTGGATGAGTTTGGATGGTTTGAAGTCAGCTGTGTCCTTCTAGCTCTGGTGTTCTGCTGCAGATCTCACATATGCGAGGTTTGGCTATCATTTGCGAGCCTCGCTTTTGCGGACAAAAGTTCGCATTTGCGAGCAACATCCGCAACTGGGTATCGTTTTGTTACGGAGTGAGGTAAGTATCGTGGTTAACTTTGACTTAAGGGATTATGACTTGTTGGTTTATTTGCCACGTGAATTATATGTTAGAATGGCGTATATGTGAGGTGACGAGTACATATGCATTGTTATTGGGTTAAAGCATGCGGGTGTGAATTATTTCTTTGTTCTAAATTGTTTATTTGACTTTGTTTCTCCATGCTTATGTTAGATTATTACTTTAATTATTCATCTCTTATTTATTATTTATTTTGAATATGTTGGGTATATTTGAAAGTTGAGATTGAAATCATGGCACTATAATTGAAGTAAAATTATTTCCCGCCTTGCATTTATTATTTGGATTGGTATTGTTGATTGGTGAGTGTCACGACCCAAAATCTCACCTGTCGTGATGGCGTCTATCTCAATACTAGGCAAGCCAACAATCTCAATAAACCACCATATCGTTTTAAGTTTGAAAACAAAATAATTAAATTCAGCGGAAGAAACTCACAATTTCAAATATAACACTCCCAAAATCCGGTGTCACTGAGTATATGAGCATCTAATATGAATACAAAGTCTGACGGATAAAAATCACTGTCTGAAAATATAGAACATTACAATAATTAAACAGGAAAGGAATCGAGTCCGCGGACATCAAGCAGCTACCTTGATAGTCCCCAACAGAATTAACTTCGAAATCTAGCAGCCGCCGTATCCGGGAGCACCTGGATCTGCACACGAGATGCAGAGTGTAGTATGAGTACAACTAACTCAATAAGTAACAAGACTAACCTCTGGGCTGAAAGTAGTGACGAGCTCCGCATGTACAGTCCAGTATACATAATGGTACAAAAATGTAGGCATGCTTTCAAGTTCAATAATTAAACTTAGTACAAGTGAAATAAATCAATACTGCATGATATGAGGAATATGACATCTCAGTAGAAAGACTTCATGTAAATACTGGTCACAAATTATTAGGTCACTCGGTACTGTTTATGGCCAATCCAGCCCAGGGGTGTTCCAACCCGTATATAAATACACATCGACTGACAGTCAGTCACTCAGTACCGTATAAGGCCAATCCAGCCCTGGGGTAATTTATCCCCAAATATAAATGATACAGACAAGATCCATGTCCAGGTAAATTTATTACAATATAAATAAGTAAGGCAAGTCCATGCCCTAGGAAATCCATCCTGAATATATATATAATCATCGTAAGTATATATATATATATATATATAATCATCTACGCTCACTGGGGGTCTGTACAGACTCCGGAGGGGCTACTTCAGCCCAAGCGTGATATAAAGCCTATATGGCCTACTGTAGGCGGGCAATCTCGATCTGTATAATAACAAAGCTTATAAGACCTGTTGCAGGCGGGCATCCCCGATGCATAAAAAAGTAAAGCCAATAAGGCCTACTGCAGGCGGGCAGCCCCGATCCATATAATAATAATGTATAAAGCCATTCTGTCCTGCTGCACGCGGGCAGCTCGATCCTATAAATATCCTCACAATAGACGAATATGACTGAGTGTGAAATGTATATTTTTGAAACAATTAATTCAACAGCAACATGACCCCATGAGTCCCAAAATATTGGCACATAGCCTAAACACAATATTTAATAAGAGCCTCGACTCAATTTTTCTAACACGTGGAACATATTCAGATAATAACATGATTCATTAATTTTATAACTGCACAGGATTTATTCAAGACACAATTTATGTGGTGCACGTCTACATGCTCGTCACCTATCGTGTGTGTCACCTTCAAACAATTTATATCATACCAAATTTCGGGGATTCATACCCTCAAAACCAAGTTTAGAAGTGTTAATTACCTCAAACCGTGTAATTCTTTACTCTGCTATGCCTTTGCCTCGTGAATTGGCCTCCAAACGCCTCGAATCTAGCCACAATTAATTCGATTCAGTCAATAAAATTTATTAGAATCAATCCCATAAGAAAATACTAATTTTCCGACAAAAATCTGAAAATTAGCTCAAACATCGTCCGTAGGGCCCATGTCTCGGAACCCGACAAAAGTTACAAAATACAAAAGCTCATTCAACTACGAGTCTAACCATACTAATTTTACCAAACTTCGACCTCAACTCGACCTCCAAACCCTCAAATGTTATTTTCAAATCCCTAGGTTCAAATCCCCGATTTATACCTTAAAAACACGTAATCTAGTCGGATTATTCGATGATAATTCAATATTATGGAGTAGAAATGATCACAAATGACTTACCTCCAGTTTCCCTTGAATTCTCTCTGAAAATCTCCCCAAAAACCGTGCTTGAAGGTCCAAAAATGGCAAAACTCGGAACCCCTTCGAAATGTATATTGTCCAGGGGTTCCGCACCTGCGACTCACTTAGCCGCTTCTGCAGTCTCACAGGTGTGAGAATTCAACCGCTTCTGCAGTTTTGCCAAGCCTCCACTGGAGCCGCTTCTGCGGGCTAGGAGCAGCTTCTGTGGGATTGCATTTGCGAGGCTCGCTCCGCTTCTGCGGAAAGCTCGGTTCTACGATGGTTGGTGCGCACATGCTGCTTCGTAACTACGATCAAACCTTCGCATGTGCGACAATACCAGAAGAAAAAATTCCAGCAGTGGTTTTAAGTCCGAATTTGATCTGTTAACCATCTGAAACACACCTGAGGCCCCCGGGACCTCAACCAAATATATCAACAAGTCCTAAAACATCATACGAAGCTATTGGAATCATCAAAACTCCATTCTGGGGTCGTTTACACATAAGTCAACATCCGTTCACTATTTTAACTTAAGCTTTAAACCTTGGAACTAAGTGTTCCAATTCATTCCAAAACCTCACCGGACCCGAACCAATTGACCTAGTAAGTCATAAAACAATTGTAAAGCATAAATTATACAGTAAATGGGGAAACAGGGTTGTAATACTCAAAACGACCGGTCGGGTCGTTACATTCTCCCCCACTCATACATACATTCATCCTCGAACGTGCCAAGAGTTATTTCCAAGCCATCACATCACTATTCTATCTACCACGCACATACCCGGGGTGATCTCATGCTACCCTATTCTGTGTAAATTGTATAGGCCTAACAACACAACATAATTAAAAATCATTACTTCAACCTTAGCCCATAAACCTTGGAATTCAATTTCCAACATTCAGAATTTCTTTTCAAGACCTGAATCTCACATCAATACGTTGTATGAGTTTGAACAAGCTGTATCAAGCCATAACCATAGCCCCAGATATAATCACTTAACATACTACACAACTCGCATGCTCGCAACACCATTTTCGATCACATTAACTATTCCAAAGTAACCCGGTAATAGTATTAAACCCCATATCAAACAAAACCTCATTCTAAAACTTCCGCACACTGCTGATAATGAAAGAAACACGCGAAATCTCATAACATCTTATCAGATCGACAAGTCATGTAGCTCTTCCGCTCCAACCAGAACCATAATCACGGCCGACTTTCAATATTATCCTCCCAATATACCGTAATCAAACCTGATAGTACCCATTCTAGGTCCAATGGCCTTATTTTATTAAACACAACTATCCCATTGACATGCCACACCCATACAACTCAATCCACAACTACGCAACCTTGTACCCAAAATGGAAAATGTCTAAAAGTAGAGAACCGTATTGTAATTTCAACAAGCGCCACCATAACTGTAATGCTATAAGCTCATTATATATAGAAGAACCAAGACAAACAAATTTAATAACAGTAACCAGCTCTTCTAGAGCTCACACTAACATCACTCGCACGGACAACTCACGTGCTAATAATATCAGTATATGGATCCGCACGGACAACTCATGTACCAATAACATAATTCGTCCGGCATGGTCACATGCCTCTAATCCAAGTATATCATACAGGAGCAATCAAATAAGTACACATGAACCATCGTAACTGATCACAACTCCAGCACTCGCATGGCTATCACATCCTTCATGCACGATCATCCCACTAGGAATATTTCCATAATTCCTCTGTGCCACATATCAATAACTCGTATATCAGTAGTCTATTAACTAGATGATTATCGAAATACCGATGATATCCGAAAGTCAGAACACAATGCGCCTTTTGAAATGTGCACCCTTCTCAGGGATTACCGAGCAGTTATAACATTCATCTAAATATTTGAAATTGACCATGTTGTTTATAATTCACAACCTTCCCTTCAAGAATGAACTGCCACTTTGTACTTGTAAATCTTAATCCCGCACAACACACCACATCTATCATGCCATCATGTGACAAGCACAAGAATCTCATTATAAACTCTGAGTCACCAGCAAATTACATACCCAGTTGCCCTATTTTCTCCGATTTTTCTTCTAAATTACCCTCCAGTTGTCACTTCCCCTTGTCAGAACACTACGATCCTTGCCCTAAACTCACTACAAGACATCCTGACATAAAATCGCATCGCCCTAATGCCCATAAGGTACTGTATTCTTCTTAAGCACCCCCCATACGTACCACAACCAAAACGTCCACTCTGAAAATACCCCATGTGAATTTAAAATTGTTCTTTTACCCTTCTTATACTGGAATGTGGAATCCATAGTCATACAAAATTACCGCAAGCCCCGAACCATCCAGTGCAAATAACCAATTTCAGGGACAGCTCTTTCCACGAGCGAGTTTCGGGCGTGGTAACGTCCAAAATCTTCTGAACCCATTGGTCCAAGCCCTCAACCCTAGGGGGAACCCACCAACCCGCTGAGGCAGGAAAAGGAATAAAAGTTAATAATGACAAGGAAAGGATCTTTAACAAGGAACGAAGCATATTGTATACTTACGAGTGCAGTTCCATAGTTCCGGGAAGGAAGGAGCCGGGGCCGGGATGATGTCACTGCTAGAAACTGAAACAAACCATTCCATCCACTCATGGTCATTATCATCATCCATTCTGGATAGCAATGCATGGTGGCCCCACTTGCTGAAGTTGATCATCCCCCCACAGAAGATCTTGGGGGAATAAAGGTTCATCACGTGAGTAAAGTTAGCTCTTTCCCCGTTTCATGGCATAGGCGCCGAAGGCAAGCAATCATCCTCCACACGGAGGGACTCACCTGTGCCAAACACACTTGATAGGGGAGGTAAAACTCCCCAATGACAGAGTTAAGCTCTCCGCTTAGAGAAAATGTCCCCAAACTGAAGGGATACGTATAGAATACGTACGTAAAACCCTTTTTGGGTAAGGTTACCCGTTCCGCCAGGTCGGGAGCGATAATGTCTAAGTCCTGGCAACGACAGTCTGCCTTCACAGCAGGAATGCTGGAAGGACAGATGGAAGAAAGATACCTGCTAAAGGCCCATGTACGATGGCTAACAGAAGGAAATTTCTCTTCGAAGTCTTTTGTTGTAACATGACTTCTAGGGATGATGGTGCTCACTGTTGGAGGAGCAGTATCCTCAACTTTGTTCTTATTCTTTGAGGAACTGGTATTCTTTGAAGAAAAGGCCATTATATGTTATGGAAGAAGGAAAAGCTTTTTCATTTGAAAAGAGTTAACTAAAGGTTGAAAAACAGGATACAAGTTGAATAAAGAGAGTTTTAGAGAGTTTGGATAATTATGGAATATGAATGAAGGAGGTTGATGCGTATAAGTAAAGGTTTAGGAGGCTAAATTCGTGGCCATGATTGTCACGACCCAATTTCACCTATAGGTCATGATGGTTCCCAACGTCACGGTTAGGCCAGCCAAACCAGTAAATTAAATATACATCAACCATTTTTTAATAATTTTCTAAGTAATTTTATTCTTTTTACTAGCAATATTAAAGGAAATAGAAAAGATCCCCATTAATTTAAATCCTAGAAAAAAATCAAATCCCAAGGCTACCAATGTGTGTACCTAGACCTGGTATTACAAGTGTTTGAGCATCTAGTAGATTATACAAAAATTATAAATACTGTCTGAAATAAAGTAGACAGAATAAAGTTTTCAGTAAGAGGCGATAGTTGCTGCAGAACGGCTCAGAAAGCAACTCACCACTAAGCCTATGGATAACGCGGGTGCACGCCGATACGTCCAACGATAGCACATGTCTCAGGTCCTGCACAAAAAAGTACAACAAGTGTAGCATGAGTACGTAAATAATGTATACTCAGTAAGTATCAAGCCTAATCTCGAAGAGGTAGAGACGAGAGGTCGACTTCGACACTCACTAAGGGTCAATAATAATAATTAAAATAAAATATATAATTATTTAAATAAACATGATTCATAGAGCTAACAATAATCTTATTTAACCAACAGAAATAATTAAATTCCTTCAAATGCAATAATTTCCAATCTATTAATTAAATTCACAAGCTGTAATTAAAATATCAAGATATCGTGTAATTATTATTATTATTAGGCACGATTTCTGCCGAGGTCGTACGGCCCGATCCAGAGTGTTGTGTAAACTGCCGAGGGACGTGCAGAGCGATCTATAGATGCATCTATATTGCTGAGGCGTTCGGCCCGCTCCACAAGAAAGGAGGACATTTTCTTATGTACCTCTGGAATGAGAGTATATTTATTATAGATTAATTCGAGAGGATGAGAATTTCTTTTAATAATTAATTAATTTAAACAGAAAATTAAGTATATATGAGATCTCCATCTTTTACTATCTTTCCTAATTAAATAAAGGATACAATTTACGCACATAATTCATGCTTTGGGTCCTAAACTACCTGGACTTTAGCATAGATAGTACGGATACTCGTCACCTCGTGCGTACGTAGCCCCCACAATTAGCAACAATTATTAATTTAAACACCTATGGGGTAATTTCCCCCTCACATGAATAGACAAGAGACTTACCTCAACTTGCTCCAATTTAATCCACTAGTAGGCCTTTTCCTCGATTATCCAACTGTGTATGGCTCGAATCTAGCCAAAAATAATTCGATACAATCAATAAAAATTATAGGAATCGATTTCATAAGAAAATACTATATTTTTCAATAAAAATCCTAAATTAACTCAAAATTACGAAATATGAACGTCCATTCAACCACGAGTCTACCCACGCCAAAATTACTAAATTCCGATAAAAATTCGGCATTCAAATCCTCAAATCAATCCAAGAGGGTTTTCAAATTTTTCCAACTTAATTCACCAATTAAATGATAAAAACGGTGATGGATTCGGGTAATTTAATCAATATTGAGTTAAGAACACTTACCCCATTATTTTCTCTGAAAATCTCCCAAAATTTGCCTTAATCCGAGCTCCAAATCGGTAAAAATGGAAAATTTTCAGAACTTAAACTCTCTGCCCAGTGATTTCTTCTATGCAATCGCGAACTTCCTCACGCGATGGCGTAGCACAAATTTTTACTGCCCAAAAATAACCCTACGCGATCGCGAATTTGTCCATGCGATCGCGAAGTTCAAACTTACAAGCCTACGCGATCGCAAACTAATTCACGTGATCGCGAAGCACAAACGCGTGTCCTCCCCTTTTGCTCTACTTACTCTACGCGAACGTGACCTTCTTCACGCGTTCGCGAATACCAAACTCCCACACCTACGCGATCGTGGCCCTATTCACACGATCGCGAAGAACAAAAATATCACTGCATCAAACAAGCCTACGCGATCGCAAACTCTCTCAAGCGATTGCGTAGTACAAAATAACCTCTTCCCAAATTACCACTCAACCGAGCCCCTCGGGACCTCAACCAAATATATCAACAAGTCCTAAAACATCATACGAACTTAGGCGAAATCTCGAATCACATCAAACAACGCTAAAGCCACGAATCATACTCCAATTCAAGCTTAATGAAATTTAAAATTTCCAACTTCTACATTCGGTGCCGAAACCTATCAAATCAAGTCCGATTGACCTCAAATTTTGTACACAAGTCATAAATGACATAACAGAGCTATGAAATTTTCGAAACTGGATTCCGACCCCGATATCAAAAAGTCAACTCCCCAGTCAAACTTTCAAACTTAAATTCTTGTTTTAGCTATTTCAAGCCTAATTTAACTACAGACTTCCAAATAAAATTCTGAACACTCTCCTAAGTCCAAAATCACCATACGGAGCTATTAGAACCGTCAAATCCCGATTCCGAGGTCGTTTTCTCAAAATGTTGACCGAAGTCAAACTTAGCATTTTAAGGCCAACTTAAGGAACCAAGTGTTCCAATTTCAACCCGAACACTTCCAAATCCTGAACCAACCATCACCGCAAGTCATAAATTAATAAAAGAACATACATTGAGTTTTATTTAGGAAAATGGGATTCTAAAAGTCAAAAATGACCGGTTGGGTGATTACATTCTCCACCTCTTAAACAAACGTTCGTCCTCGAACGGGTTTAGAATTGTGCATAGAGTGCTGAATAAGTTATGGATATATGTTTTGCATGTTTTCCTCGGCCTCCCAATTCTCTTCCTCGACTAGTTGGCCCCTCTACTGGACTTTTACAGCAGAAATCCTCTTGGACCTCAACTGGCAAACCTGTTTATCAACAATGGCAACAGATTCTTCTTCATAGCCCAAACTATTATCTAGTTGAACTGTGCTGAAGTCTAACACATGTGATAGGCCGATATGATACTTCCGGAGCATAGATACATGGAAAATCGGATGAACTCCTGATAGACTGGGAGGCAAGGCAAGCTCATAAGCAACCTCCCCAACTCATCTCAATACCTCAAATGGGCCTATAAACCTTGGGCTCAATTTCCCTTTTTTCCCAAATCTCATGATTCCCTTAATCGGCGAAACTTTCAGGAGAACTTTTTCACCCACCATAAATGATAAATCAAGCGCTTTCTGATCTGCGTAACTCTTCTGTCTGGATTGTGTTGTACGAAGTCGCTCCTGAATCAACTTTACCTTTTCCAAGGCATCTTTCACCAAATCAGTACCATATAACTTAGACTAACCGGGCTCAAACCATCCGATGGGCGAACGACATCGCCGACCATATAAAGCCTCAAATGGAGCCATCTTGATGTTGGATTGGTAACTGTTATTATAAGCAAACTCGGCCAAAGGCAAGAAACTATCCCACTGACCTCCAAGGTCAATCACACATGCCCTGAGCATATCATTCAAAATCTAAATTGTCCGCTCTGACTGCCCGTCGGTCTGCGGATGAAAGGTTGTGCTGAGCTCTACACGGGTCCCCAATTCACTCTTTACTGCTCTCCAGAAATGTGAAGTAAACTGAGGGCCTCTATCTAATATGATGGAAATTTGCACACCGTGCAACCGAACTATCTCCTGAATATATATATATATATCTGGGCCAACTCTCTGAAGTATACATAGTCACAACCGAAATGAAGTGTGCCGACTTGGTCAACCTGTCGACAATGACCCAAACTGCATCAAACTTCCGCAAGGTCCGTGGCTACCCGGCTACAAAGTCCATAGTAATGCGTTCCCATTTCCACTCTGGTATAGTTATCTACTGAAGTAGGTCACCTAGCCTCTGGTGCTCATGTTTAAATTGCTAACAATTTAGACACCTAGCTACATACTCAATGATGTCATTTTTCATTCATTGCCACCAATAATGCTGCCTCAGGTCACGATACATCTTAGTAGCACCTGGATGAATAGAATACCGAGAACTATGTGCCTCCTCTAGGATCTTTTTCCTCAGTCCATCCACATTAGGAACACATAGACGAACCTGGAGTCGCAGAACACCATCTGCGCCAATAGTAAATTCCTTGGCACCACCCTGTAGTACCGTTTCTCGAAGAACCATTAAGTTTGGATCTTCATACTGGCAAGCCTTGATATGCTCAAATAGTGAATACTGAGCTACAACACATGAAAGAACTCGGCTGGGCTCTAAAATATTCAGTCGCACAAGTCTGTTGGCCAAGGACTGAATATCCAAAGCTAATGGCCTCTCCTCTGCTGAAATGAAAGCCAAACTACCCATACTCTCCGCATTTCTACTCAAGGCATCTGCAACCACATTTGCTTTGCCCGGATGATATAGGATAGTAATATCATAATCTTTCAGTAACTCCAGCCATCTGCGCTGCCATAAATTTAGGTCTCTCTGCTTGAACAAATGCTACAAGCTGCGATGGTTAGAGTAAACCTCACAAGACACCCCATAAAGATAATGCCTCCAAATCTTAAGAGCGCGAAAAATCACGGCTAACTTCAAATCATGCACCGGATAATTCTTCTCGTGGGGCTTCAGCTGACATAAAGCATATGCAATAACTCGCCCTTCCTGCATCAATACACAACCCAAGCCAATGCGTGAAGCATCACAATACACTATATACATCCCCGAATTGGAAGGCAACACTAACATTAGTGTTGTAGTCAATGCTGTCTTGTGCTTTTGAAAGCTCACCTCACAATCATCGGACCATCAGAACGGAGCACCCTTCTAGGTTAATTTGGTCAAAGGTGCTGCAATATATGAAAAACCTTCCACGAACCGACGATAATAACCTACTAAACCCAAAAAAATCCTGATCTCAGTTGCCGAAGTGGGACGATGCAAATTCTGAACTGCCTCAATCTTTTTGGGATCAACTTTAATGCCCTCGCCCGATACAATATGCCCCAAAAATGCTACAGACTCGAGCCAGAATTCACATTTGGAGAACTTAGCATATAGCTTTTGTTCTCGCAACGTCTGAAGCACCACTCTCATATGTTGCTCGTGCTCTTCCTTTCGGCGCGAGTAAATCAAAATATCATCAATGAAAACAATGACAAACAAATCAATATATGGCCTGAATACCCTGTTCATCAAATCCATAAACGCTGCCGGGGCATTAGTTGAACCGAATGACATCACCAGAAACTCATAATGACCATATCTAGTCTGGAAAGTAGTCTTCGAAACATCTGAATCCCGAATCATCAACTGATGGTACCCCGACCTCAAGTCGATCTTAGAGAACACCCTGCAACTGGTCAAAAAGATCATCAATACGCGGCAATGGGTACTTGTTCTTAATAGTGGCTTTGTTCAATTGACGATAATCAATATACATTCGCATCGTTCCATCCTTCTTCTTCACAAATAATATCGGTGCATCCCAAGGCGATACACTCAGTCTGACGAACCCTTTGGCTAGTAACTCCTCAAACTATTCCTTCAACTCCTTTAATTCTTTCGGAGCCATATGATACGGTGGGATAGATATAGGCTGGGTATCTGGAGCCAAGTCAATACAGAAATCAATATCACGATCAGGTGGCATGCTTGGAAGATCTGAAGGAAATACATTGGAGAACTCCCAAACTACAGGCACTGAATCAATAGTTGGAGTCTCTGTAGTAGTATCCCGAACATAGTCTAGATGAGCTAAATAACCCTTCTCAACCATGTGTTGAGCCTTCATAAAAGAAATAACCTGACTAAATGCACTAATAGACAAACCCTTCCACTCTATCCTAGGTAATGCTGGAATAGCCAAGGTAACAGTCTTGGCATGGCAATCTAGAATGGCATGATATGGAGATAACCAATCCATGCCCAGGATAATTTCAAAATCGATCATCTCAAGCAATAAGAGGTCTGCTCTAGTTTCATAACCACAGAATGTTATAATACAGGACCGGTAGATCTGATTCACAGCAACAGAATCGCCCACATGAGTGGACACAAAAACATGAGTACTCAAGGACTCACGAGAAACACCAGGAACGAGCAAATAGAGATGACACATATGAATACGTAGATCCTGTATCAAATAATACGGAGGTATCTTTGCCGCAAACATAAATAGTACCTGTAATTAAAGCATCTGAGGCCTCTGCATCTGGTCTGGATGGAAAAGCATAGAACCGAGTTGGAGCGCCAACTGGCTGGCCTCCGCCTGGCTAACCTCCACCTCTAGGACGACCCCTACCCACCTGTCCTCCACCTCTAGGTGGTCGGACGGCTGGTGGAGCAACTGGTGCGGTAATCATAGGTTGCTGACCCTGCTGCACTGGTCTACCCCAAAGCCTGGGGCAGAATCTCCGCATATGACTAGGATCCCCGCACTCACAACAAATTCTCGGTGCGATGGGCTGTTGACTAGAAGTCTGACCCCGGGAACCTGAATACCCAATGGAAGGACCCTGAATAGCTAGTGGGCGATAAGAACTCTCTGGTATAACACTGAAATAAGGTCGCACTAGAGCACCCCGAGGAGGCGGTGGTGCTGGATATGGGGGCCTACTGGACTGCCCTCTCACGAACTGACCTCTATCCCCAGACAGAGCACCTCTGAACTCTCCAGAATATCTAAACCGTTTATCTCTCATAACCTACTCTCGGCTCCGCTGACGCACACCCTCAATCCTCCGGGACATCTTTACGACTAGCTCATAAGAAGTACCCATTTCAACCTCTCGGGCCATAGTGGTCTGAATGCCAGTATGTAAACCCACAACAAACCTCTGCACTCTCTCCGCCTCAATAGGGAGTATCATAAGTGCATGGCGAGATAACTCAGAGAACCTCGCCTCATAATTGGTCGCTGACATCTGACCCTGCTGGAGTTACTCAAACTGAAACCACAACTCTTCCCTCTGGGAGGGTGGAATATACATGTCCAAGAAAATACAGGTGAACCTGTTCCAAGTCATGGGAGGAAAATCTGCTGGTCTGCCAAGAAGGTAAAACTTCCACCATCTACGGGCCCTTCCCTCTAGCTGAAAAGTAATAAAGTCAACCCCATGAGACTCCAATATCCTCATGTTGTACAGTCTATCCCTGCACCGATCAATGAAATCCTGGGGATCCTCATGTCGCTCATCCCCAAAGGTAGGAGGATGCAGTCTAGTCCATTTGTCCAATAGTTTCTGTGGATCGGCGGTTGTAGCTGGCCTGGGCTCAGGTGTAGCTGCTGCCACTGGCTGGGCTCCACCCACAGGTATTGCACCATGGGTCTGATATACAGCAGCTATGTCACGACCCAAACTAACCTCTATCGTGATGGCGCCTATCGTGGAACTAGGCATGCCGACTTATTTCCAAAACAAACCGATATTTTCATTTCAAAGATAATTTCAAGTTTATTTAACATAGAACCTCCATTTAAAGAGTTCCAATTAAAGAAAACTAGAAGTGCGAAAACGAAAAGCCCGACATCGGGGTGTCACTAGTCATGAGCATCTGCTACAATCTGTCTAACAATATCAAGGCTAACTCAGCCTGGAAAATAGCTAAATACAACTAGAGGAAGATAAGAGGGAGAAGAGCAGGGGTTGCGATCTCCGAACAGCTACCTTGCTATCTCCAAGAAAATCTGCAACCAGAACACTCAATAACCGCTACCATATCCACCTACACCTGGATCTGCACACAAGGTGCAGGGAGTAACGTGAGTACGCCAACTCAGTAAGTAACAACAATAAATAAAGACTGAGCAGTAGTGACGAGCAATAAAGTATATAACGTTCATATCAGGAAATTTCAGTAAAATACCACATGCTTTTAAAATCAGGATTTGAATCAAACATCTCGTTTAACCCCAGTTCCAGTAAAAATCATTTAAAGACATTTGTTTCCAATAGTTTTTCAAACAAAGGCTCAATGCAAAGGTGAGCAAAAATGATGAAATCATAAACAGCCCCTCGGGCAAAACATCACTCATATACAGCCCCTCGGGCAAACCTCACAGTCACTCGTGCCACTCGGCCATACCTCACAATCACTCTTGCCACTCGGGCATACCTCACAATCACTTTTGACACCCAGTCACTCAGCACTCGGCACTCGCACTCAGTAGGTACCTGCGCTCACTGGGGGTGTGTACAGACTCCGGAGGGGCTCCTTCAGCCCAAGTGCTATAATCTTCACGGACAACTCACGTGCTGCACGGACAACTCACGTGCTATAATAATAAAGTATGCTGTAGACAGGCAGCCCCGATCCACACTCATCCTCACAAATCAGGCCCTCGGCCTCACTCAGTCATAAGTATGCTGCAGGCGGGCAGCCCCGATCCACACTCATCCTCACAAATCAAGCCACACAGGCATTTCAGTAAAAAAAAATAGTGCATTCGACCCAAAATATTTATATGCATCAAAATAGAGTCATAAAACTGAGTTATGCGGTAAACAAGTGTAACCATGACTGAGTATAAAATTTTCAATCCAAAAACAGTGAGAGGATGGTAAGAAACAGCCCCTAAGGGTCCAAACAGCATTGGCGCAAGGCCCAAACATGGCATTCAGCCCAATTTACAGAAAATCTTTCTAAAACATATAAGTATCAATGGTTTCAACAAAGTATGCAAAATCCGGGGTTTCATACCCTCAGGACTAGATTTACAATCGTTACTTACCTCAATCCAAGCAATTCTTTATTCCAATAAGCCTTTTCCTCGCGATTCGGCCTCCAAACTCCTCGAATCTTAGTCAAAATAATTCGATACAATCAACACGAGCTGTAGGATTCAATTCCATATGAAAATGCCAAATTTCACAAATAAATCCAAAATTAACTCAAAAATCAACAGTGGGGTCCACATCTCGAAACCCAATAAAAGTTACAAAATATGAACGCCCATTCAACCACGAGTCCAACCATACAAAATTTTCTAAATTCCGACTCCGATTCGGCCTTCACACCCTCAAATCAATTTTTGAAACATTTCTATTCTAATCCCCCAAATCATGAAATAAGTTCTGGAAAAAATGTTAGATTCATGAATAACGGACCAAATCAAGTTAAGATCACTTACCCCAGTCCAATTTGTGAAGTTCGCCTCTGAAAATCGCCCAAACCGAGCTCCCCAACTATTTTTATGTCAAAATGGCCAAAAGACCCGTTTATAGAGCCTCTGACGTTTTCGAGTGTCATAGGTAGCGTGGGGCGCTGCCTGTGGTGCAATTTCCAGTACCCTTAAATATCCCAGCGCCAAGGCTAGCGCCCCACGCTACCCTGGGCGCTCGCAGCGAGGGAAAATCTTTTCCGATACGGAAATGGGCATAACTCTCTCATAGGATGTCCGAATTCGACGATTCTTTTTGGTATGGCTCCGAAATTTCATTACGGATCTAATTATTCAATCAAATATTAATTTGGAACACATTTGATTAATGTGATACCACTTATTCTCGAAGTAACGACGTCGAACGTTCTTGAAATGCCAAAATTAAATTTCGTTGACCACCCGAGACCCTCGGGATCTCAACCAAATATACCAATAAGTCCTAGAACATCATACGGACTTACTCGGGGTCTCATATCACGTCAAACGACGCTAAAATTATAATTCACACCTCGATTCAATCTTTTGAGTTTTCAAATTTTTCAATTTACAAATCTTGTGCCAAAACATGTTAAATGAATCCGGAATGACTTTAAATTTAGCACACAAGTCATAAATGACATAATGGAGCTATTTCAATTTCCAGAATCGGATTCCGACCCCGATATCAAAAAGTCAACCCCGTGGTTAAACTTCTCAAAAATTAAACTTTCGGCATTCCAAGCCTAATTTCTCTACGGACTTCCAAATAATATTCCGGACACGCTCTTAAGCCCAAAATCACCATACGGAGCTATTGGAATCATCAAAATTCAAATTCGAGGTCGTTTACACATAGGTCCATATCCGGTCCACTTTTCTAACTTAAAAAAATTTCAATTATGAGACTAAGTGTCTCATTTCACTCCGAGTTCCTTCCGGACCTGAACCAACTAACCCGATATAACATACTATAGCTGAATAACACAAAAAGAAGTAGAAATGGAAAAAAACGGGACTATAACCCTCGAAATGATCGGCCGGGTCATTACATCCTTCCCCTCTTAAACATTCGTTCGTCCTTGAACGGGTCTAGAAATATACTTGGAGTCTCGAATAGGCGTGGATATCTGTTCCGTATCTCCCGCTCGGTCTCCCAGGTGGCCTCCTCCACAGGCTGACTTCTCCATTGCACCTTCACTGAAACTATATACTTTGACCTCAACCTTCAAACCTGCCGATCTAAAATAGCCACCGGCTCCACATCATAAGTCATATCACCCTCCAACTGGACCGTGCTGAAATCCAAAACATGGGACGGATCTCCAATATACTTCTGGAGCATGGAATCATGAAATACTGGATGCACACTCGACAAGCTGGGTGGCAAGGCAAGCTTATAAGCCACCTCTCCTATCCTCTGAAGCACTTGAAAAGGCCCAATGAACCGGGGGCTCAACTTGCCCCTCTTCCCAAACCTCATAACACCCTTCATGGGTGATACCTTCAGCAAAACCTTCTCCCCAACCATAAAAGACACATCACGGACCTTCCTATCCGCGTAGCTCTTCTGCCTAGACTGCGCCATGCGAAGCCGCTCCTGAATTAATTTCACCTTATCTAATGCGTCCTGAACCAAGTCTGTACCGAAGAGCCTAGCCTCACCCAGCTCAAACCATCCAACCGGAGATCTACACCTCCTCCCATACAAAGCCTCGTACGCAGCCATCTGAATACTCGACTGATAACTATTGTTATATGCAAACTCCGCAAGTGGCAGACACTGGTCCCATGAACCACCAAAGCCAATGACACAAGCACGCAACATGTCCTCCAATATATGAATAGTGCGCTCGGACTGCCCGTCCGTCTGAGGGTGAAAAGTAGTACTTAGCTCAACCTGAGTACCCAACTCTCACTGCACGGCCCTCCAAAACTGCGATGTGAACTGAGTGCCCCTATTTGAAATGATGGAAACTGGGACACCATGCAGGAGAACGATCTCTCAGATGTAAATCTCAGCCAACCGCTCTGAAGAGTAAATAGTACCAACTGGAATGAAGTGCGCGGACTTGGTCAGCCGATCCACAATAACCAAAATAGCATCGAACTTCCTCGAAGTCCGTGGGAGCCTAACTACAAAGTCCATGGTGATCCGCTCCCACTTCCACTTTGGGATCACTAATCTCTGAATCAAGCCACCCGGTCTCTGATGCTCATACTTAACCTGCTGACAGTTTAGACACCGAGCCACAAACCCAACTATATCCTTCTTCATCCGCCTCCACCAATAGTGCTGCCTCAAATCCTGGTACATCTTCGCGGCACCCGGATGGATGGAATACCGCGAGCTGTGGGCCTCCTCAAGAATCAACTCTCGAAGCCCATCTACAGTAGGCACACATATCTGGCCCTGCATTCTCAGCACGCCGTCATCACCAATAGTCACATCCCTAGCATCACCTCTCCGAACCCTGTCCTGAAGAACGAGCAAGTAAGGGTCATCATACTGACGCTCCCTGATACGGTCATAAAGAGAAGACCTGGAGACCACACAAGCCAATACCCGACTAGGCTCCGAAATATCCAATATGACAAGCTGGCCTGCCAATGTATGAACATCTAATGCCAAAGGTCTCTCTGCTGCTAGAAGATATGCTAAACTCCCCAAACTCCCTACCCGGCGACTCAAAGCATCTGCCACAACATAGGCCTTCCCCGGATGGTATAAAATAGTGATATCATAGTCCTTAAGAAGTTCCAACCATCTCCGCTGACGCAAATTAAGATCCTTCTGCTTTAACAGATACTACAGACTCCGGTGATCTGTATATATCTCACAATGAACCCCATACAAATAATGATGCCAAATCTTCAAGGCGTGAACAATGGCTGCTAACTCAAGATCATGGACAGGATAGTTCTTCTCATGGGTCTTCAACTGGCGCGAGGCATAGGCAATCACTCTACCCTCCTGCATCAAAACACAACCAATGCCTATCCTCGAGGCATCACAATACACGGTGTAAGAACCTGAAGCTGATGGCAGAACTAATACTGGAGCTGTGGTCAAAGTAGTCTTGAGCTTCTGAAAGCTCTCCTCACATTCATCCGACCACCTAAATGGAGCACCCTTTTTGGTCAATTTGGTCAAGGGAGATGCAATAGATGAAAATCCCTCCACAAAGCGACGGTAATAACCCGCCAAACCAAGAAAGCTCCTAATCTCCGTGGTTGAGGATGGTCTAGGCCAACTCTGCACCGTCTCTATCTTCTTCGAATCCACCTGAATACCCTCGCTGGACACCACGTGCCCCAAGAATGCTACTAAACTGAGCCAAAACTCACATTTGGAGAACTTTGCATAAAGCTTCTCCTCCCTCAATCTCTGTAATACAACCCTCAAATGCTGAGCGTGCTCTTCCTGGCTACGAGAGTACACCAGGATGTCGTCAATGAATACAACGACGAATGAGTCCAAATAGGGCTGGAATACACTGTTCATCAGATGCATGAATGTTGCTGGGGCATTGGTCAGCCCAAAAGACAACACCAAGAACTCATAATGGCCATATCGGGTCCTGAAAGATGTTTTAAGAATATCTTAATCCCGAATCTTCAGCTGGTGATAACCGGACCTCAAATCGACTTTGGAGAACACCCTCGCTCCCTGAAGCTGGTCGAATAAATCATCAATATGAGGCAAAGGATACTTGTTCTTGACCGTGACCTTGTTCAACTGCCTGTAATCAATACACATTCTCATGGAACCATCCTTCTTTTTCACAAATAGAACTGGTGCACCCCAAGGTGACACACTAGGCTGAATAAACCCCTTATCAAGGAGTTCCTAAAGCTGCTCTTTCAATTCCTTCAACTCCGCCGGTGCCATACGATACGGTAGAATAGAAATGGGCTGAGTGCCCGGCACCAGATCAATACCAAAGTCAATATCCCTGTCAGGCGGCATGCCCGGTAGGTCTGCAGGAAATACATCCAAAAAATCACGTACCACCGGAACAGAATCAATGACAGGAGTATCTGCACTAACATCCCTCACAAAAGCCAAATAAGATAGGCAACCCTTCTCAACCATGCACTGAGCCTTCAAATATGAAATCACCCTACTTGGTACATAATCTATAGAACCGCTCCACTCAACCTTCAGAATTCCCGGCATAGCCAACATCACCGTCTTAGCGTGACAATCTAGAACAATATGACATGGAGATAACCAATCCATACCCAATATCACATCAAAGTCAACCATACTGAGCAACAATAGATCTACTCGGGTCTCCAGACACCCAATAGTCACCACACATGACCGATACATGCGGTCTATAACAATAATATCACCCACAGGAGTAGATACATGAACAGATAAAACTAAAGACTCACAGGGCATATCTAGAAAATGGGCAAAATACGAGGAAACATATGAATACGTGGAACCAGGGTCAAATAATACCGAAGCATCTCTGTGACAAACTGAGACAATACCTGTAATCACAGCATCCAAAGCAATAGCATTTGGTCTGGCCGAGAGAGCATAGAAACGGACATGACCACCCCATGATCTGCCTTCCCCTCTAGGGCGACCCCTAGCTGACTGACCTCCACCCCAAACTGACTGGGCGGGGTAGCTGGTGCTGTAGTCGGAGGCTAACTCCTCTGCTGAGATGGACCTCCATGACGACGAGGACACTGACTCCATATATGCCCAAGCTCCCCACACTCAAAATAACTCCCTAGTGCTGGTGGCGGAAACTTTAGGGAACCCCTAGCACCGGGATGACTGGTAGAAGAACCTGGCATGGAAGAGCCCTGAACAGGTGGAGCACGGGGTGAACTCTAAACTGGAAGGGCACTAAGTGATGAGTGGCCCTGATGAGAATTGTGAGAACCATGGCCAGATGATGCACCCCGATGAAATGGCCGAGCTGACTGAGCCTGTCTGAAATGACGACCTCTACCGTGTTGGAATTGACCCCCAAAAGGAGCACCGCTGAATCCACCCTGACCACGAGGCCTCTTGGCCTCCCTCTCAACCCCCTCCTGATCGCGAACCATCTCAATCTGCCGAGCAATGTCGACAACCTCATCAAAAGTAGCACCCGAAACCCTCTCTCTGGTCATGAGCAACTGTAGCTGATAAGTGAGACCATCAATAAACCTCATGATCCTCTCTCTGTCCATGGGAACCAACCAAATAGCGTGACGATCCAACTCGGAGAACCGCATCTCATACTGCGTCACAGACATATCACCCTGGTGGAGCCGCTCAAACTGTCTACGCAACTCCTCTCTGCGGGATCGAGGCACGAACTTCTCCAAAAAGACCACGGAGAACTGCTGCCAAGTAAGGGGTGATGCGCCAATAGGCCTACGCCTCTCGTAAGTCTCCCACCATCTGAGTGTAGCCCCAGAAAACTGAAAGGTAGTCAATGAGACCCCACAAGTCTCCAAAATACCAGCAGTATGGAGTATCCTCTGACACCTGTCCAAAAAGTCCTAAGCATCCTCTCTCTTTGTGCCACTGAAAGGTGGTGGCTGAAGTCTCCCAAACATCTCCAACCTACGTTGATCATCCTCAGGCATAGCAGGAACCACAAAATCCTAAGCAACAGCAACTGGTTGGGCTGGCGGTGCCTCCGGTGTCTGAAGTCCCTGAATAACCTGATCGGGTGTGCGAGCGACGAGAGTCTGAGTGCCTCCCCTGGCCTGAGAAGTGGTTGCGGCCGTCGAAATAGAGACCGCCTGAGCAAGGCCAGTATACGCTGTCAGAATCTGAGCTAAGGCCTCCTGAAGGCCTGGAATCACAATAGGCACAGGTGGTGCCTGAGCTGGTGCATCAACAACTAGAACTTGATCCTGATCTAGGACAACCGGTGGATCTATAGGTACTGCCCCAACTATTGTACGGGCTGCACCTCTGCCCCTACCATGGCCTCTACCGTGGTCTCGGCCTCTCGCGGCCTTGACTGGTGGTACTGGTGGCTGGCCCTCCTGACCGGTAGTACGAGTCCTCACCATCTGTGAGAGAATGAAACAACAGATGTTTAGTTACTAGAATCAACAGATTCACACGACAAGAATTCATGAATGTGGAGTTTCCTAAAGGTTCTGCAGCCTCTCGAAGATAAGCACAGACGTCTTCGTACCGATCCGCAAGACTCTACTAAACTCGCTCATGACTCGTGAGACCTATGTAACCTAGGCTCTAATACCAAACTGTCATGACCCAAACTAACCTCTGTCGTGATGGCGCCTATCATGGAACTAGGCAAGCCGACTCATTTCCAAAACAAACCGATATTTTCATTTCAAAGATAATTTCAAGGTTATTTAACATAAATCCTCCATTTAAAGAGTTCCAATTAAAGAAAAACAGAAGTGCGGAAAAGAAAAGCCCGACATCGGGGTGTCACTAGTCATGAGCATCTGCTACAATCTGTCTAACAATATCAAGGCTAACTCAGCCTGGAAAATAGCTAAATACAACTAGAGGAAGATAAGAGGGAGAAGAGCAGGGGTTGCGATCGCCAAACAGCTACCTTGCTATCTCCAAGAAAATCTTCAACCAGAACACTCAATAACTGCTACCGTGTCCAGCTACACCTGGATCTGCACACAAAGTGCAGGGAGTAATGTGAGTATGCCAACTCAGTAAGTAACAATAATAAATAAAGACTGAGCAGTAGTGACGAGCAATAAAGCATATAACGTTCATATCAGGAAATCTCAGTAAAATACCACATGCTTTTAAAATCAGGATTTGAATCAAACATCTCGTTTAAACCCAGTTCCAGTAAAAATCATTTAAAGATATTTTTTTCCAACAGTTTTTCAAACAAAGGCTCAATGCAAAGGTGAGCAAAAATGATGAAATCATAAACAGCCCCTCGGGCAAAACATCACTCATATACAGCCCCTCGGGCAAACCTCACAGTCACTCGTGCCACTAGGACATACCTCACAATCACTCTTGCCACTCGGGCATACCTCACAATCACTCTTGCCTCCCAGTCACTCAGCACTCGGCACTCGGCAGTCGCACTCAGTAGGTACCTGTGCTCACTGGGGTGTGTACAGACTCCGGAGGGGCTCCTTCAGCCCAAGCGCTATAATCTGCATGGATAACTCACGTGCGATAATAATAATAAAGTATGCTACAGGTGCCCCGATCCACACTCATCCTCACAAATCAGGCCCTCGGCCTCACTCAGTCATAAGTATGTTGCAGGTGGGCAGCCCCGATCCACACTCATCCTCACAAATCAATCCACTCGGGCATTTCAGTAAAATAGTGCATTCGGCCCAAAACATTTATATGCATCAAAATAGAGTCAAAAAACTGAGTTATGCGGTAAACAAGTGTAACCATAACCGAGTATAAAATTTTCAATCCAAAAACAGTGAGAGGATGGTAAGAAATAGCCCCTAAGGGTCCAAACAACATTGGCGCAAGGCCCAAACATGGCATTCAGCCCAATTTACAGAAAATCTTTCTAAAACATATAAGTATCAATGGTTTCAACAAAGTATACAACTTTACAGTTGCTACAGGACGGACCAAGTCACAAATCCCTAACAGTGCACACCCATACGCCCGTCACCTAACATGTGCGTCACTTAAAAATAATAGAATGATACGAAATCTGGGGTTTCATACCCTCAGGACTAGATTTACAATCGTTACTTACCTCAATCCGAGCAATTCTTTATTCCAATAAGCCTTTTCCTCGCGATTCGGCCTTCAAACGCCTCGAATCTTAGTCAAAATAATCCGATACAATCAACACGAGCTGTAGGATTCAATTCCATATGAAAATGCCAAATTTCACAAATAAATCCAAAATTAACTCAAAAATTAACAGTGGGGCCCATGTCTCGGAACCCAATAAAAGTTACAAAATATGAACGCCCATTCAACCATGAGTCCAACCATACAAAATTTTCTAAATTCCGACTCCGATTCGGCCTTCAAACCCTCGAATCAATTTTTGAAACATTTCTATTCTAATCCCCCAAAACATGAAATAAGTTCTGGAAATAATGTTAGATTCATGAATAACGGACCAAATCAAGTTACGATCACTTACCCCAGTCCAATTTGTGAAGTTCGCCTCTGAAAATCGCCCAAACCGAGCTCCCCAACTATTTTTATGTCCAAAATGGCCAAAAGACCCGTTTATAGAGCCTCTGACGTTTTCGAGTGTCACAGGTAGCGTGGGGCACTGCCTGTGGCGCAATTTCCAGTATCCTTAAATGTCCCAGCGCCAGGGCTAGCGCCCCACGCTACCCTGGGCGCTCGCAGCGACGGAAAATCTTTTCCGATACGGAAATGGGCATAACTCTCTCATAGGATGTCCGAATTCGACGATTCTTTTTGGTATGGCTCCGAAATTTCATTACAGATCTAATTATTCAATCAAATATTAATTTGGAACATATTTGATTAATGTGATACCACTTATTCTCTTAGTAACGACGTCAAACGTTCTTGAAATGCCAAAATTAAATTTCGTTGACCACCCGAGACCCTCGGCATCTCAACCAAATATACCAATAAGTCCTAGAACATCATACGGACTTACTCGGGGTCTCATATCACGTCAAACGACGCTAAAATTATAATTCACACCTCGATTCAATCTTTTGAGTTTTCAAACTTTTCAATTTACAAATCTTGTGCCAAAACATGTTAAATGAATCCGGAATGACTTTAAATTTAGCACACAAGTCATAAATGACATAACGGAGCTATTCCAATTTCCAGAATCGGATTCCGACCCCGATATCAAAAAGTCAACCCCGTGGTTAAACTTCTCAAAAATTAAACTTTCGGCATTCCAAGCCTAATTTCCCTACGGACTTCCAAATAATATTCCGGACATGCTCCTAAGCCCAAAATCACCATACGGAGCTATTCCTAATCATCAAAATTCAAATTCGAGGTCGTTTACACATAGGTCCATATCCGGTCCACTTTTCTAACTTAAAAAAATTTCAATTATGAGACTAAGTGTCTCATTTCACTCCGAGTTCCTTCCGGACCTGAACCAACTAACCCGATATAACATAATATAGCTGAATAACACAAAAAGAAGTAGAAATGGGAAAAAACGGGACTATAACCCTCGAAATGATCGGCCGGGTCATTACATCCTTCCCCTCTTAAACATTCGTTCGTCCTTGAACGGGTCTAGAAATATACTTGGAGTCTCGAATAGGCGTGGATATCTGCTCCGTATCTCCCGCTCGGTCTCCCAGGTGGCCTCCTCCACAGGCTGACCTCTCCATTGCACCTTCACTGAAACTATATACTTTGACCTCAACCTTCAAACCTGCCGATCTAAAATAGCCACCGGCTCCACATCATAAGTCATATCACCCTCCAACTGGACCGTGCTGAAATCCAAAATATGGGACGGATCTCCAATATACTTCTGGAGCATGGAATCATGAAATACTGGATGCACACTCGACAAGCTGGGTGGCAAGGCAAGCTTATAAGCCACCTCTCCTATCCTCTGAAGCACTTGAAAAGGCCCAATGAACCGGGGGCTCAACTTGCCCCTCTTCCCAAACCTCATAACACCCTTCATGGGTGATACCTTCAGCAAAACCTTCTCCCCAACCATAAAAGACACATCACGGACCTTCCTATCCGCGTAGCTCTTCTGCCTAGACTGCGCCATGCGAAGCCGCTCCTGAATTAATTTCACCTTATCTAATGCGTCCTGAACCAAGTCTGTACCGAAGAGACTAGCCTCACCCAGCTCAAACCATCCAACCGGAGATCTACACCTCCTCCCATACAAAGCCTCGTACGCAGCCATCTGAATACTCGACTGATAACTATTGTTATATGCAAACTCCGCAAGTGGCAGACACTGGTCCCATGAACCCCCAAAGCCAATGACACAAGCACGCAACATGTCCTCCAATATATGAATAGTGCGCTCGGACTGCCCGTCCGTCTGAGGGTGAAAAGTAGTACTTAGCTCAACCTGAGTACCCAACTCTCGCTGCACGGCCCTCCAAAACTGCGATGTGAACTGAGTGCCCCTATTTGAAATGATGGAAACTGGGACACCATGCAGGAGAACGATCTCTCAGATGTAAATCTCAGCCAACCGCTCTGAAGAGTAAATAGTACCAACTGGAATGAAGTGCGCGGACTTGGTCAGCCGATCCACAATAACCAAAATAGCATCGAACTTCCTCGAAGTCCGTGGGAGCCTAACTACAAAGTCCATGGTGATCCGCTCCCACTTCCACTTTGGGATCTCTAATCTCTGAATCAAGCCACCCGGTCTCTGATGCTCATACTTAACCTGCTGACAGTTTAGACACCGAGCCACAAACCCAACTATATCCTTCTTTATCCGCCTCCACTAATAGTGCTGCCTCAAATCCTGGTACATCTTCGCGGCACCCGGATGGATGGAATACCGCGAGCTGTGGGCCTCCTCAAGAATCAACTCTCGAAGCCCATCTACAGTAGGCACACATATCTGGCCCTGCATTCTCAGCACGCCGTCATCACCAATAGTCACATCCCTAGCATCACCTCTCCGAACCCTGTCCTGAAGAACGAGCAAGTAAGGGTCATCATACTGACGCTCCCTGATACGGTCATAAAGAGAAGACCTGGAGACCACACAAGCCAATACCCGACTAGGCTCCGAAATATCCAATATGACAAGCTGGCCTGCCAATGTATGAACATCTAATGCCAAAGGTCTCTCTACTGCTAGAAGATATGCTAAACTCCCCAAACTCTCTACCCGACGACTCAAAGCATCTGCCACAACATTGGCCTTCCCCGGATGGTACAAAATAGTGATATCATAGTCCTTAAGAAGTTCCAACCATCTCCGCTGACGCAAATTAAGATCCTTCTGCTTTAACAGATACTACAGACTCCGGTGATCTGTATATATCTCACAATGAACCCCATACAAATAATGATGCCAAATCTTCAAGGCGTGAACAATGGCTGCTAACTCAAGATCATGGACAGGATAGTTCTTCTCATGGGTCTTCAACTGGCGCGAGGCATAGGCAATCACTCTACCCTCCTGCATCAAAACACAACCAATGCCTATCCTCGAGGCATCACAATACACGGTGTAAGAACCTGAAGCTGATGACAGAACTAATACTGGAGCTGTGGTCAAAGTAGTCTTGAGCTTCTGAAAGCTCTCCTCACATTTATCCGACCACCTAAATGGAGCACCCTTTTGGGTCAATTTGGTCAAGGGAGATGCAATAGATGAAAATCCCTCCACAAAGCGACGGTAATAACCCGCCAAACCAAGAAAGCTCCTAATCTCCGTGGTTGAGGATGGTCTAGGCCAACTCTGCACCGTCTCTATCTTCTTCGAATCCACCTGAATACCCTCGCTGGACACCACGTGCCCCAAGAATGCTACTAAACTGAGCCAAAACTCACATTTGGAGAACTTTGCATAAAGCTTCTCCTCCCTCAATCTCTGTAATACAACCCTCAAATGCTGAGCGTGCTCTTCCTGGCTACGAGAGTACACCAGGATGTCGTCAATGAATACAACGACGAATGAGTCCAAATAGGGCTGGAATACACTGTTCATCAGATGCATGAATGTTGCTGGGGCATTGGTCAGCCCAAAAGACAACACCAAGAACTCATAATGGCCATATCGGGTCCTGAAAGATGTTTTAAGAATATCTTAATCCCGAATCTTCAGCTGGTGATAACCGGACCTCAAATCGACTTTGGAGAACACCCTCGCTCCCTGAAGCTGGTCGAATAAATCATCAATATGAGGCAAAGGATACTTGTTCTTGACCGTGACCTTGTTCAACTGCCTGTAATCAATACACATTCTCATGGAACCATCCTTCTTTTTCACAAATAGAACTGGTGCACCCCAAGGTGACACACTAGGCTGAATAAACCCCTTATCAAGGAGTTCCTAAAGCTGCTCTTTCAATTCCTTCAACTCCGCCGGTGCCATACGATACGGTAGAATAGAAATGGGCTGAGTGCCCGGCACCAGATCAATACCAAAGTCAATATCCCTGTCAGGCGGCATGCCCGGTAGGTCTGCAGGAAATACATCCAAAAAATCACGTACCACCGGAACAGAATCAATGACAGGAGTATCTGCACTAACATCCCTCACAAAAGCCAAATAAGATAGGCAACCCTTCTCAACCATGCACTGAGCCTTCAAATATGAAATCACCCTACTTGGTACATAATCTATAGAACCGCTCCACTCAACCTTCAGAATTCCCGGCATAGCCAACATCACCGTCTTAGCGTGACAATCTAGAACAATATGACATGGAGATAACCAATCCATACCCAATATCACATCAAAGTCAACCATACTGAGCAACAATAGATCTACTCGGGTCTCCAGACACCCAATAGTCACCACACATGACCGATACATGCGGTCTATAACAATAATATCACCCACAGGAGTAGATACATGAACAGATAAAACTAAAGACTCACAGGGCATATCTAGAAAATGGGCAAAATACGAGGAAACATATGAATACGTGGAACCAGGGTCAAATAATACCGAAGCATCTCTGTGACAAACTGAGACAATACCTGTAATCACAGCATCCAAAGCAATAGCATTTGGTCTGGCCGAGAGAGCATAGAAACGGACATGACCACCCCATGATCTGCCTTCCCCTCTAGGGCGACCCCTAGCTGACTGACCTCCACCCCAAACTGACTGGGCGGGGTAGCTGGTGCTGTAGTCGGAGGCTAACTCCTCTGCTGAGATGGACCTCCATGACGACGAGGACACTGACTCCATATATGCCCAAGCTCCCCACACTCAAAATAACTCCCTAGTGCTGGTGGCGGAAACTTTAGGGAACCCCTAGCACCGGGATGACTGGTAGAAGAACCTGGCATGGAAGAGCCCTGAACAGGTGGAGCACGGGGTGAACTCTAAACTGGAAGGGCACTAAGTGATGAGTGGCCCTGATGAGAATTGTGAGAACCATGGCCAGATGATGCACCCCGATGAAATGGCCGAGCTGACTGAGCCTGTCTGAAATGACGACCTCTACCGTGTTGGAATTGACCCCCAAAAGGAGCACCGCTGAATCCACCCTGACCACGAGGCCTCTTGGCCTCCCTCTCAACCCCCTCCTGATCGCGAACCATCTCAATCTGCCGAGCAATGTCGACAACCTCATCAAAAGTAGCACCCGAAACCCTCTCTCTGGTCATGAGCAACTGTAGCTGATAAGTGAGACCATCAATAAACCTCATGATCCTCTCTCTGTCCATGGGAACCAACCAGATAGCGTGACGATCCAACTCGGAGAACCGCATCTCATACTGCGTCACAGACATATCACCCTGGTGGAGCCGCTCAAACTGTCTACGCAACTCCTCTCTGCGGGATCGAGGCACGAACTTCTCCAAAAAGACCACGGAGAACTGCTGCCAAGTAAGGGGTGATGCGCCAATAGGCCTACGCCTCTCGTAAGTCTCCCACCATCTGAGTGTAGCCCCAGAAAACTGAAAGGTAGTCAATGAGACCCCACAAGTCTCCAAAATACCAGCAGTATGGAGTATCCTCTGACACCTGTCCAAAAAGTCCTAAGCATCCTCTCTCTTTGTGCCACTGAAAGGTGGTGGCTGAAGTCTCCCAAACATCTCCAACCTGCGTTGATCATCCTCAGGCATAGCAGGAACCACAAAATCCTAAGCAACAGCAACCGGTTGGGCTGGTGGTGCCTCCGGTGTCTGAAGTCCCTGAATAACCTGATCGGGTGTGCGAGCGACGAGAGTCTGAGTGCCTCCCCTGGCCTGAGAAGTGGTTGCGGCTGTCGAAATAGAGACCGCCTGAGCAAGGCCAGTATACGCTGTCAGAATCTGAGCTAAGGCCTCCTGAAGGCCTGGAATCACAATAGGCACAGGTGGTGCCTGAGCTGGTGCATCAACAACTAGAACTTGATCCTGATCTAGGACAACCGGTGGATCTATAGGTACTGCCCCAACTGCTGTACAGGCTGCACCTCTGCCCCTACCATGGCCTCTACCGTGGTCTCGGCCTCTCGCGGCCTTGACTGGTGGTACTGGTGGCTGGCCCTCCTGACCGGTAGTACGAGTCCTCACCATCTGTGAGAGAATGAAACAACAGATGTTTAGTTACTAGAATCAACAGATTCACACGACAAGAATTCATGAATGTGGAGTTTCCTAAAGGTTCTGCAGCCTCTCGAAGATAAGCACAGACGTCTTCGTACCGATCCGCAAGACTCTACTAAACTCGCTCATGACTCGTGAGACCTATGTAACCTAGGCTCTAATACCAAACTGTCATGACCCAAACTAACCTCTGTCGTGATGGCGCCTATCATGGAACTAGGCAAGCCGACTCATTTCCAAAACAAACCGATATTTTTATTTCAAAGATAATTTCAAGGTTATTTAACATAAATCCTCCATTTAAAGAGTTCCAATTAAAGAAAAATAGAAGTGCGAAAAAGAAAAGCCCGACATCGGGGTGTCACTAGTCATGAGCATCTGCTACAATCTGTCTAACAATATCAAGGCTAACTCAGCCTGGAAAATAGCTAAATACAACTAGAGGAAGATAAGAGGGAGAAGAGCAGGGGTTGCGATCGCCAAACAGCTACCTTGCTATCTCCAAGAAAATCTTCAACCAGAACACTCAATAACTGCTACCGTGTCCAGCTACACCTGGATCTGCACACAAAGTGCAGGGAGTAATGTGAGTATGCCAACTCAGTAAGTAACAATAATAAATAAAGACTGAGCAGTAGTGACGAGCAATAAAGCATATAACGTTCATATCAGGAAATCTCAGTAAAATACCACATGCTTTTAAAATCAGGATTTGAATCAAACATCTCGTTTAAACCCAGTTCCAGTAAAAATCATTTAAAGATATTTTTTTCCAACAGTTTTTCAAACAAAGGCTCAATGCAAAGGTGAGCAAAAATGATGAAATCATAAACAGCCCCTCGGGCAAAACACCACTCATATACAGCCCCTCGGGCAAACCTCACAGTCACTCGTGCCACTAGGACATACCTCACAATCACTCTTGCCACTCGGGCATACCTCACAATCACTCTTGCCTCCCAGTCACTCAGCACTCGGCACTCGGCAGTCGCACTCAGTAGGTACCTGTGCTCACTGGGGTGTGTACAGACTCCGGAGGGGCTCCTTCAGCCCAAGCGCTATAATCTGCATGGATAACTCACGTGCGATAATAATAATAAAGTATGCTACAGGTGCCCCGATCCACACTCATCCTCACAAATCAGGCCCTCGGCCTCACTCAGTCATAAGTATGTTGCAGGTGGGCAGCCCCGATCCACACTCATCCTCACAAATCAATCCACTCGGGCATTTCAGTAAAATAGTGCATTCGGCCCAAAACATTTATATGCATCAAAATAGAGTCAAAAAACTGAGTTATGCGGTAAACAAGTGTAACCATAACCGAGTATAAAATTTTCAATCCAAAAACAGTGAGAGGATGGTAAGAAACAGCCCCTAAGGGTCCAAACAACATTGGCGCAAGGCCCAAACATGGCATTCAGCCCAATTTACAGAAAATCTTTCTAAAACATATAAGTATCAATGGTTTCAACAAAGTATACAACTTTACAGTTGCTACAGGACGGACCAAGTCACAAATCCCTAACAGTGCACGCCCATACGCCCGTCACCTAACATGTGCGTCACTTAAAAATAATAGAATGATACGAAATCTGGGGTTTCATACCCTCAGGACTAGATTTACAATCGTTACTTACCTCAATCCGAGCAATTCTTTATTCCAATAAGCCTTTTCCTCGCGATTCGGCCTTCAAACGCCTCGAATCTTAGTCAAAATAATCCGATACAATCAACACGAGCTGTAGGATTCAATTCCATATGAAAATGCCAAATTTCACAAATAAATCCAAAATTAACTCAAAAATCAACAGTGGGGCCCACATCTCGGAACCCAATAAAAGTTACAAAATATGAACGCCCATTCAACCACGAGTCCAACCATACAAAATTTTCTAAATTCCGACTCCGATTCGGCCTTCAAACCCTCGAATCAATTTTTGAAACATTTCTATTCTAATCCCCCAAAACATGAAATAAGTTCTGGAAATAATGTTAGATTCATGAATAACGGACCAAATCAAGTTACGATCACTTACCCCAGTCCAATTTGTGAAGTTCGCCTCTGAAAATCGCCCAAATCCAGCTCCCCAACTATTTTTATGTCCAAAATGGCCAAAAGACCCGTTTATAGAGCCTCTGACGTTTTCGAGTGTCACAGGTAGCGTGGGGCACTGCCTGTGGCGCAATTTCCAGTATCCTTAAATGTCCCAGTGCCAGGGCTAGCGCCCCACACTACCCTGGGCGCTCGCAGCGACGGAAAATCTTTTCCGATACGGAAATGGGCATAACTCTCTCATAGGATGTCCGAATTCGACGATTCTTTTTGGTATGGCTCCGAAATTTCATTACAGATCTAATTATTCAATCAAATATTAATTTGGAACACATTTGATTAATGTGATACCACTTATTCTCGAAGTAACGACGTCAAACATTCTTGAAATGCCAAAATTAAATTTCGTTGACCACCCGAGACCCTCGGCATCTCAACCAAATATACCAATAAGTCCTAGAACATCATACGAACTTACTCGGGGTCTCATATCACGTCAAACGACGCTAAAATTATAATTCACACCTCGATTCAATCTTTTGAGTTTTCAAACTTTTCAATTTACAAATCTTGTGCCAAAACATGTTAAATGAATCCGGAATGACTTTAAATTTAGCACACAAGTCATAAATGACATAACGGAGCTATTCCAATTTCCAGAATCGGATTCCGACCCCGATATCAAAAAGTCAACCCCGTGGTTAAACTTCTCAAAAATTAAACTTTCGGCATTCCAAGCCTAATTTCCCTACGGACTTCCAAATAATATTCCGGACATGCTCCTAAGCCCAAAATCACCATACGGAGCTATTCCTAATCATCAAAATTCAAATTCGAGGTCGTTTACACATAGGTCCATATCCGGTCCACTTTTCTAACTTAAAAAAATTTCAATTATGAGACTAAGTGTCTCATTTCACTCCGAGTTCCTTCCGGACCTGAACCAACTAACCCGATATAACATAATATAGCTGAATAACACAAAAAGAAGTAGAAATAGGAAAAAACGGGACTATAACCCTCGAAATGATCGGCCGGGTCATTACATCCTTCCCCTCTTAAACATTCGTTCGTCCTTGAACGGGTCTAGAAATATACTTGGAGTCTCGAATAGGCGTGGATATCTGCTCCGTATCTCCCGCTCGGTCTCCCAGGTGGCCTCCTCCACAGGCTGACCTCTCCATTGCACCTTCACTGAAACTATATACTTTGACCTCAACCTTCAAACCTGCCGATCTAAAATAGCCACCGGCTCCACATCATAAGTCATATCACCCTCCAACTGGACCGTGCTGAAATCCAAAACATGGGACGGATCTCCAATATACTTCTGGAGCATGGAATCATGAAATACTGGATGCACACTCGACAAGCTGGGTGGCAAGGCAAGCTTATAAGCCACCTCTCCTATCCTCTGAAGCACTTGAAAAGGCCCAATGAACCGGGGGCTCAACTTGCCCCTCTTCCCAAACCTCATAACACCCTTCATGGGTGATACCTTCAGCAAAACCTTCTCCCCAACCATAAAAGACACATCACGGACCTTCCTATCCGCGTAGCTCTTCTGCCTAGACTGCGCCATGCGAAGCCGCTCCTGAATTAATTTCACCTTATCTAATGCGTCCTGAACCAAGTCTGTACCGAAGAGCCTAGCCTCACCCAGCTCAAACCATCCAACCGGAGATCTACACCTCCTCCCATACAAAGCCTCGTACGCAGCCATCTGAATACTCGACTGATAACTATTGTTATATGCAAACTCCGCAAGTGGCAGACACTGGTCCCATGAACCCCCAAAGCCAATGACACAAGCACGCAACATGTCCTCCAATATATGAATAGTGCGCTCGGACTGCCCGTCCGTCTGAGGGTGAAAAGTAGTACTTAGCTCAACCTGAGTACCCAACTCTCGCTGCACGGCCCTCCGAAACTGCGATGTGAACTGAGTGCCCCTATTTGAAATGATGGAAACTGGGACACCATGCAGGAGAACGATCTCTCAGATGTAAATCTCAGCCAACCGCTCTGAAGAGTAAATAGTACCAACTGGAATGAAGTGCGCGGACTTGGTCAGCCGATCCACAATAACCAAAATAGCATCGAACTTCCTCGAAGTCCGTGGGAGCCTAACTACAAAGTCCATGGTGATCCGCTCCCACTTCCACTTTGGGATCTCTAATCTCTGAATCAAGCCACCCGGTCTCTGATGCTCATACTTAACCTGCTGACAGTTTAGACACCGAGCCACAAACCCAACTATATCCTTCTTTATCCGCCTCCACTAATAGTGCTGCCTCAAATCCTGGTACATCTTCGCGGCACCCGGATGGATGGAATACCGCGAGCTGTGGGCCTCCTCAAGAATCAACTCTCGAAGCCCATCTACAGTAGGCACACATATCTGGCCCTGCATTCTCAGCACGCCGTCATCACCAATAGTCACATCCCTAGCATCACCTCTCCGAACCCTGTCCTGAAGAACGAGCAAGTAAGGGTCATCATACTGACGCTCCCTGATACGGTCATAAAGAGAAGACCTGGAGACCACACAAGCCAATACCCGACTAGGCTCCGAAATATCCAATATGACAAGCTGGCCTGCCAATGTATGAACATCTAATGCCAAAGGTCTCTCTGCTGCTAGAAGATATGCTAAACTCCCCAAACTCTCTACCCGGCGACTCAAAGCATCTGCCACAACATTGGCCTTCCCCGGATGTTACAAAATAGTGATATCATAGTCCTTAAGAAGTTCCAACCATCTCCGCTGACGCAAATTAAGATCCTTCTGCTTTAACAGATACTACAGACTCCGGTGATCTGTATATATCTCACAATGAACCCCATACAAATAATGACGCCAAATCTTCAAGGCGTGAACAATGGCTGCTAACTCAAGATCATGGACAGGATAGTTCTTCTCATGGGTCTTCAACTGGCGCGAGGCATAGGCAATCACTCTACCCTCCTGCATCAAAACACAACCAATGCCTATCCTCGAGGCATCACAATACACGGTGTAAGAACCTGAAGCTGATGACAGAACTAATACTGGAGCTGTGGTCAAAGTAGTCTTGAGCTTCTGAAAGCTCTCCTCACATTTATCCGACCACCTAAATGGAGCACCCTTTTGGGTCAATTTGGTCAAGGGAGATGCAATAGATGAAAATCCCTCCACAAAGCGACGGTAATAACCCGCCAAACCAAGAAAGCTCCTAATCTCCGTGGTTGAGGATGGTCTAGGCCAACTCTGCACCGTCTCTATCTTCTTCGAATCCACCTGAATACCCTCGCTGGACACCACGTGCCCCAAGAATGCTACTAAACTGAGCCAAAACTCACATTTGGAGAACTTTGCATAAAGCTTCTCCTCCCTCAATCTCTGTAATACAACCCTCAAATGCTGAGCGTGCTCTTCCTGGCTACGAGAGTACACCAGGATGTCGTCAATGAATACAACGACGAATGAGTCCAAATAGGGCTGGAATACACTGTTCATCAGATGCATGAACGTTGCTGGGGCATTGGTCAGCCCAAAAGACAACACCAAGAACTCATAATGGCCATATCGGGTCCTGAAAGATGTTTTAAGAATATCTGAATCCCGAATCTTCAGCTGGTGATAACCGGACCTCAAATCGACTTTGGAGAACACCCTCGCTCCCTGAAGCTGGTCAAATAAATCATCAATATGAGGCAAAGGATACTTGTTCTTGACCGTGACCTTGTTCAACTGCCTGTAATCAATACACATTCTCATGGAACCATCCTTCTTTTTCATAAATAGAACTGGTGCACCCCAAGGTGACACACTAGGCTGAATAAACCCCTTATCAAGGAGTTCCTAAAGCTGTTCTTTCAATTCCTTCAACTCCGCCGGTGGCGTACGATACGGTAGAATAGAAATGGGCTGAGTGCCCGGCACCAGATCAATACCAAAGTCAATATCCCTGTCAGGCGGCATGCCCGGTAGGTCTGCAGGAAATACATCCGAAAAATCACGTACCACCGGAACAGAATCAATGACAGGAGTATCTGTACTAACATCCCTCACAAAAGCCAAATAAGATAGGCAACCCTTCCCAACCATGCACTGAGCCTTCAAATATGAAATCACCCTACTTGGTACATAATCTATAGAACCGCTCCACTCAACCTTCAGAATTCCCGGCATAGCCAACATCACCGTCTTAGCGTGACAATCTAGAACAATATGACATGGAGATAACCAATCCATACCCAATATCACATCAAAGTCAACCATACTGAGCAACAATAGATCTACTCGGGTCTCCAGACCCCCAATAGTCACCACACATGACCGATACATGCGGTCTATAACAATAATATCACCTACAGGAGTAGATACATGAACAGATAAAACTAAAGACTCACAGGGCATATCTAGAAAATGGGCAAAATACGAGGAAACATATGAATACGTGGAACCAGGGTCAAATAATATCGAAGCATCTCTGTGACAAACTGAGACAATACCTGTAATTACAGCATCCAAAGCAATAGCATTTGGTCTGGCCGAGAGAGCATAGAAACGGACATGACCACCCCATGATCTGCCTTCCCCTCTAGGGCGACCCCTACCTGACTGACCTCCACCCCGAACTGACTGGGCGGGTAGTGAGGTAGCTGGTGCTGTAGTCGGAGGCTAACTCCTCTGCTGAGATGGACCTCCATGACGACGAGGACACTGACTCCATATATGCCCAAGCTCCCCACACTCAAAATAACTCCCTAGTGCTGGCGGCGGAAACTTTAGGGAACCCCTAGCACCGGGATGACTGGTAGAAGAACCTGGCATGGAAGAGCCCTGAATAGGTGGAGCATGGGGTGAACTCTGAATTGGAAGGGCACTAAGTGATGAGTGGCCCTGATGAGAATTGTGAGAACCATGGCCAGATGATGCACCCCGATGAAATGGCCGAGCTGACTGAGCCTGTCTGAAATGACGACCTCTACCGTGCTGGAATTGACCCCCAAAAGGAGCACCGCTGAATCCACCCTGACCACGAGGCCTCTTGGCCTCCCTCTCAACCCCCTCCTGACCGCGAACCATCTCAATCTGCCGAGCAATGTCGACAACCTCATCAAAAGTAGCACCCGAAACCCTCTCTCTGGTCATGAGCAACTGTAGCTGATAAGTGAGACCATCAATAAACCTCATGATCCTCTCTCTGTCCATGGGAACCAACCAGATAGCGTGACGATCCAACTCGGAGAACCGCATCTCATACTGCGTCACAGAAATATCACCCTGGTGGAGCCACTCAAACTGTCTACGCAACTCCTCTCTGCGGGATCGAGGCACGAACTTCTCCAAAAAGACCACGGAGAACTGCTGCCAAGTAAGGGGTGATGCGCCAATAGGCCTACGCCTCTCGTAAGTCTCCCACCATCTGAGTGTAGCCCCAGAAAACTGAAAGGTAGTCAATGAGACCCCACAAGTCTCCAAAATACCAGCAGTATGGAGTATCCTCTGACACCTGTCCAAAAAGTCCTAAGCATCCTCTCTCTTTGTGCCACTGAAAGGTGGTGGCTGAAGTCTCCCAAACATCTCCAACCTGCGTTGATCATCCTCAGGCATAGTAGGAACCACAAAATCCTAAGCAACAGCAATCGGTTGGGCTGGTGGTGCCTCCGGTGTCTGAAGTCCCTGAATAACCTGATCGGGTGTGCGAGCGACGGGAGTCTGAGTGCCTCCCCTGGCCTGAGAAGTGGTTGCGGCCGTCGAAATAGAGACCGCCTGAGCAAGGCCAGTATACGCTGTCAGAATCTGAGCTAAGGCCTCCTGAAGGCCTGGAATCACAATAGGCACAGGTGGTGCCTGAGCTGGTGCATCAATAACTAGAACTTGATCCTGATCTAGGACAACCGGTGGATCTATAGGTACTGCCCCAACTGCTGTACGGGCTGCACCTCTGCCCCTACCATGGCCTCTACCGTGGTCTCGGCCTCTCGCGGCCTTGACTGGTGGTACTGGTGGCTGGCCCTCCTGACCGGTAGTACGAGTCCTCACCATCTGTGAGAGAATGAAACAACAGATGTTTAGTTACTAGAATCAACAGATTCACACGACAAGAATTCAAGAATGTGGAGTTTCCTAAAGGTTCTGCAGCCTCTCGAAGATAAGCACAGACGTCTTCGTACCGATCCGCAAGACTCTACTAAACTCGCTCATGACTCGTGAGACCTATGTAACCTAGGCTCTAATACCAAACTGTCATGACCCAAACTAACCTCTGTCGTGATGGCGCCTATCATGGAACTAGGCAAGCCGACTCATTTCCAAAACAAACCGATATTTTCATTTCAAAGATAATTTCAAGGTTATTTAACATAAATCCTCCATTTAAAGAGTTCCAATTAAAGAAAAACAGAAGTGCGGAAAAGAAAAGCCCGACATCGGGGTGTCACTAGTCATGAGCATCTGCTACAATCTGTCTAACAATATCAAGGCTAACTCAGCCTGGAAAATAGCTAAATACAACTAGAGGAAGATAAGAGGGAGAAGAGCAGGGGTTGCGATCGCCAAACAGCTACCTTGCTATCTCCAAGAAAATCTTCAACCAGAACACTCAATAACTGCTACCGTGTCCAGCTACACCTGGATCTGCACACAAAGTGCAGGGAGTAATGTGAGTATGCCAACTCAGTAAGTAACAATAATAAATAAAGACTGAGCAGTAGTGACGAGCAATAAAGCATATAACGTTCATATCAGGAAATCTCAGTAAAATACCACATGCTTTTAAAATCAGGATTTGAATCAAACATCTCGTTTAAACCCAGTTCCAGTAAAAATCATTTAAAGATATTTTTTTCCAACAGTTTTTCAAACAAAGGCTCAATGCAAAGGTGAGCAAAAATGATGAAATCATAAACAGCCCCTCGGGCAAAACATCACTCATATACAGCCCATCGGTCAAACCTCACAGTCACTCGTGCCACTAGGACATACCTCACAATCACTCTTGCCACTCGGGCATACCTCACAATCACTCTTGCCTCCCAGTCACTCAGCACTCGGCACTCGGCAGTCGCACTCAGTAGGTACCTGTGCTCACTGGGGTGTGTACAGACTCCGGAGGGGCTCCTTCAGCCCAAGCGCTATAATCTGCACGGATAACTCACGTGCGATAATAATAATAATAAAGTATGCTACAGGTGCCCCGATCCACACTCATCCTCACAAATCAGGCCCTCGGCCTCACTCAGTCATAAGTATGTTGCAGGTGGGCAGCCCCGATCCACACTCATCCTTACAAATCAAGCCACTCGGGCATTTCAGTAAAATAGTGCATTCGGCCCAAAACATTTATATGCATCAAAATAGAATCAAAAAACTGAGTTATGCGATAAACAAGTGTAACCATAACCGAGTATAAAATTTTCAATCCAAAAGCAGTGAGAGGATGGTAAGAAACAGCCCCTAAGGGTCCAAACAACATTGGCGCAAGGCCCAAACATGGCATTCAGCCCAATTTACAGAAAATCTTTCTAAAACATATAAGTATCAATGGTTTCAACAAAGTATACAACTTTACAGTTGCTACAGGACGGACCAAGTCACAAATCCCTAACAGTGCACGCCCATACGCCCGTCACCTAACATGTGCGTCACTTCAAAATAATAGAATGATACGAAATCCAGGGTTTTATATCCTCAGGACTACATTTACAATCGTTACTTACCTCAATCCGAGCAATTCTTTATTCCAATAAGCCTTTTCCGTGATTCGGCCTCCAAATGCCTCGAATCTTAGTCAAAATAATCTGATACAATCAACACGAGTTGTAGGAATCAATTCCATATGAAAATGCCAAATTTCACAAATAAATCCAAAATTAACTCAAAAATCAACAGTGGGGCCCACGTCTCGGAACCCAACAAAAGTTACAAAATATGAACGCCCATTCAGCCACGAGTCTAACCATACAAAATTTTTTAAATTCCGACTCTGATTCGGCCTTCAAACCCTCGAATCAATTTTTGAAACATTTCTATTCTAATCCCCCAAATCATGAAATAAGTGCTGGAAATAATGTTAGATTCATGAATAACGGATCAAATCAAGTTAAGATCACTTACCCCAGTCCAATTTCTGAAGTTCGCCTCTGAAAATCGCCCAAACTGAGCTCCCCAACTATTTTTATGTCCAAAATGGCCAAAAGACCCGTTTATAGAGCCTCTGACGTTTTTGAGTGTCACAGGTAGCGTAGGGCACTGCCTGTGGCGCAATTTCCAGTATCCTTAAATGTCCCAGCGCCAGGGCTAGTGCCCCACGCTACGCTGGGCGCTCGCGGCGATGAAAAATCTTTTCTGATACGGAAATGAGCATAACTCTCTCATACGATGTCCGAATTCGACGATTATTTTTGGTATGGCTCCGAAATTTCAATACGGATCTAATTATTCAATCAAATATTAATTTGGAACACATTTGATTAATGTGATACCACTTATTCTCGAAGTAACGACGTCAAATGTTCTTGAAATGCTAAAATTAAATTTCGTTGACCACCCGAGACCCTCGGGATCTCAACCAAATATACCAACAAGTCCTAAAATATCATACGGACTTAATCGGGGTCTCATATCACGTCAAACGATGCTAAAATTACAGTTCACACCTCGATTCGATCTTTTGAGTTTCCAAACTTTTCAATTTACAAATCTTGTGCCAAAACATGTTAAATGAATCCGGAATGACTTTAAATTTGGCACACAAGTCATAAATGATATAACGGAGCTATTTCAATTTCCAGAATTAGATTCCGACCCCGATATCAAAAAGTCAACCCCGTGGTCAAACTTCTCAAAAATTAATCTTTTGGCATTTCAAGCCTAATTCCTCTACGGACTTCCAAATAATATTCCGGACACGCTCCTAAGTCCAAAATTACCATACGGAGCTATTGGAATCATCAAAATTCAAATCCGAGGTCGTTTGCACATAGGTCCATATCCGGTCCACTTTTCTAACTTAAAAAAAATTCAATTATGAGACTAAGTATCTTATTTCACTCCGAGTTCCTTCCGGACCAGAACCAACTAACCCGATATAACATAATATAGCTGAATAACATAAAAAGAAGTAGAAATGGGAAAAACAGGGCTATAACCCTCGAAACGACCGGTCGGGTCGTTACAAGCTACCTGCCCCATGAGCATGTGCGGTCGGAGTCTATGCTCCCCCGTCCGCCTGAGATATGGCTGGGTCTGTCGGAAATAAATTGGCCTGGGTCATAGTATCCATGAACCGCAACATACGATCCATGACATCCTGGAATCCCGGTGCAGACGTGAAATCCACCGCAGCTGGCTCTACCACAGGCACCTCGCCATGTTCCTCAATAATGGGATCCTCTGTTGGACCCACTGGCGGCATAACTGGAAAAATCATGGGACGTCCTCATCCCCTACCACGGGCTAGAGCCCTCCCTTGGCCTCGGCCTCTAGCAACTGGGGAGTAGCTCTTCCCTGGTCTGGAACCTCATTAGAGCGCGTTCTCACCATCTGTGAGAGAATAAGAGAAAGATATTTAGTACTACATCAATTGCACAATGGAAGATGAAGAAAGGTAGTTTCCTAACACCCTATAGCCTCTCGAAGATAGGTACAGACGTCTCCGTACCAATCCGCAAGACTCTGTTAGGCCTGCTCATAACTTGTGAGACCTACGTGAACCTAGTGCTCTGGTACCATGTTGTCATGACTCAATTTCACCTATAGGTCGTGATGGTGCCCAACGTCACGGTTAAGCCAGTCAAACCAGTAAATTAAACATACATCAATCATTTTTTAATAATTTTCTAAGTAATTTTATTCTTCTTACTAGCAATTTTAAAGGAAATAGAAAAGATATCGATTAATTTAAATCATAGAAAAAAAATAATCAAATCCCAATTCTACCAATGTGTGTGCCAAGACCTGGTATCACAAGTGTTTGAGCATCTAGTAGATTATACAAAAATTATAAATATTGTCTGAAATAAAATAGACAGAATAAAGTTTTCAGGAAGAGGCACTGGTTGCTGCAGAACGGCTCAGAAAGTAGCTCACCACTAAGCATTTGGATAACGCGGGTGCGCACCGATAGGTCCAACGATAGCACCTATCTCAAATCCTGCACAAAACAAACGTAAATAACGTGTACCTAGTAAGTATCAAGCCTAATCTCGAAGAGGTAGAGACGAGAGGTCGACTTTGATACTCACTAAGGGTCAATAATAATAATTGAAATAAAATATATAATTATTTAAATCAACATGATTCAAGAGCTAACAATAATCTTATTTAACCAATAAAAATAATTCAATTCCTTCAAATGCAATAATTTCCAATCTATTAATTAAATTCACAAGCTGCTATTAAAATATCAAGGTATCGTATAATTATTATTACTATTAGGCATGATTTCTGTCGAGGTCGTACGGCCTGATCCAGAGTGTCGTGTATACTACCGAGGGACGTACGGCGCGATCCATAGATGCATCTATACTGTCGAGGCATTCGGCTCGCTCCACAAGAAATGACATTTTCTTATGTACCTCCGGAATTAGAGTATATTTATTATAATATTAATTTGAGAGGATGAGCAATTTCTTTTAATAATTACTTAATTGTAATGACCCAGCCAGTCATTTTGAGAATAATAGTCCCGATCCCCTATTTACTTCTTCTCCCATATCTATTTTCTGCTATTGTGACTTGCCGGGAGGGTTCGTTTTAGTTTTTAGAGTGTTTTGGGACACTTAGTCCCTAAAATGGGAGCTTAAGTCTTAGAATTTTGATCATAGTCGGAACTGTGCGAAGACAACTCCGGAATGGAGTTCCGTCTGTTCCATTAGCTCCATTAGGTGATTTTGGACTTAGGGGTGTGTCTGGATTGTGTTTTGGAGGTCCGTAGCTTATTTAGGCTTGAATTGGCGAAAGTCGATTTTTTAAATTTTGGACCGGTAGTGGAAAGTTTTTTATCGGAGTTGGATTTCGATTCCGAAAGTTGGAATAGGTCCATAATGTTTAATATGACGTGTGTGCAAAATTTGGGGTCAATCGGACGTGGTTTGATAGGTTTCGATATCGGTTGTCGAATTTTGAAGTTTCAAGTTCTTTAAGTTTGAATTGGAGGGTGATTCGTGATTTTAGCGTTGTTTGATGTGATTTCAGGGATCAACTAAGTTTGTATGGTGTTTTAGGACTTGTTGGTGTATTGGTTTGAAGTCTCGGGGGTCTCGGGTGTGTTTCAGATAGTTAAGGATCAAATTTGGTTTTGGAAGAATAGCTGAAGCTGCTGCACCTGGTGTAATCGCACCTGCGCAACACTGACCGCAGGTGCAACCCCGCAGAAGCGAGCCAAGGGGCGCATGTGCGGTTTGAAAGAAAGAGGTCAGAGGTCGCAGGTGCGGAGGTATAACCATATTTGCGCATCCGCAGATGCGGAAGATGGAGCGCAGAAGAGGAAGAGGCCAGGGCGTGAGGGATCGCATAAGCGGAAAACAATTCCACAGGAGCGGGCGCGCAGGTGCGGCCCATTGCTCGCAGATGCGGACCCAATCCCCTTAAGTCATTTCCGCACCTGCGATGAAAATTCCGCAGGTGCGGTATCGCAGGTGCGACTATGGACCGCAGGTGCGAGATTTCTGGACAGAACACATACAAGGGTTCACGATGTTTGCTCATTTTCAACATTTTGAGGTCGGGTTTGGCGATTTCTTGAGAGCATTTAGAGGGATTTCTTTAGGTAAGTCCCTTGTGGTTATTTTTGATCAATAATCTTGCTTCCCTATGTATTTTCTCACCTAGTTAGTGTGTATTTAAGGTGGAAATTGGGAATTTGAGGCTAGGAGTTTGGAAGTTTGATTTGTGGATTTGGAGGACCATTTGGTGTCGAATTTTAGTAAATTTGATATGGTTAGACTCATGAGTGAAAGGGCTTTCGTATTTTATGACTTTTACCCGATTCCGAGATATGGGCCCCGCGGGCAATTTTTGAGTTAGTTTCGGAATTTTTGTTTAATTGTTGATTTCGTTAATTAGATGAGTCTATATTGTTGTATTTATGATATGTAATTGCTTTTGGCTAGATTTGGACAATTCGGAGCCGGATATTCATGGGAAAGGCATTGTGACCGATTGATTGAGCATGGTTCGAGGTAAGTGGCTTACCTAACTTTGTGGGGGGGGGGGGGGGGGAATCCCCTTAAGATTTGGAACTGTTGTGATATGTGAATGCCGTGTACGTGAGGTGACGAGTACGTACACTGGCTAGTTGTGGTCAAACCCAATTTGTTTTACTGAGCAACAACATGTTTTCCTTTTATTTTGAGTTATACCATTTTAATGAGTATTAATCTATTTTCGTTCTTAATTGAGTTATTCTAATATGTGTAGCTATCCTGTTTAGTCTAATACAACATGTCTACGTGTCTTAATTGTTTATGTGAATTCTGTGTAGCATGCTTAGTGAATTTCCGCTTCTTCCTTGACTGGTACTTAGTCTAAATCGTAAGATTTTGTGATGTAGTTGTATTTCTATTGTTTGTGCTGCATATTTACTTTGGGACTATAAAACGGTATTCTCGGAGATCCCCCATGTCCTGCATATTTACTTTGGGACTACGAAACGGTATTCCGGGAGATCCCCCTGTACTGTATATTTACTTTGGGACTACGGAACGGTATTCCGGGAGATCCCCCTGTCTTGCATATTTACTTTGGGATTATGGAACGGTATTCCGGGAGATCCCCCTGTACTGTATATTTACTTTGGGACTACGAAATGGTATTCTGGGAGATCCCCCTGTATTGCATATTTATTTTGGGACTACAGAACGGTATTCCAGGATATCCCCCTGCACATTTATGTTTGGGACTACAAGACGGTATCTCGGGAGATCCCCTGCTGTGTTTCTATGTAGTGAGCTGTTACCTTCTATGATTTCATTGTTGTTAAATTTCAGCCTTTATTTTATTACGGTATTACACTCTATATTATTTTATTATATATTTACCAGTAGGGCCCTGACATGACCTCGTCACTACTCGACCGAGGTTAGACTTGGCACTTACTGGGTACTGATTGTGGTGTACTCATGCTACTCTATGCACATGTTTTTCGTGTGTACATCCAGGTGCACCTTATCAGCCGCACTATCAGTGAGCCGGGACAGCTTTGGAGACTTCAAGGTATATCTGCCATGTCTGCAGACCTCGGAGTCTCCTTCTACTCTTTCTCATGTCCATTATCTTCTATATTTTTCCTTGTTAAACTTTGATGTATAGAGACACTAGATCTTTCCTTCTGTAGTTTGTGATTTACGATGTTCCGGATTTTGGGATTTGTTGTGTATTTTGAATAGTTAGTTAAATTTTTATTTTTATTTCATTATTCCGCAAAAATGTTAGGCTTACCTAGTTGTAGAGACTAGGTGCCGTCACGACGTCACACGGAGAGAAAATTGGGTCGTGACATTAATTTAAACAGAAAATTAAGTATATATGAAATCTCCATCTTTTACTATCTTTCCTAAAATTTTACAATATAGTTCAAATAATTTAATTAAATAAAGGATACAATTTACGCACATAATTCATGATTTGAGTCCTAAACTACCCAGACTTTAGCATAGATAGTAGCTACGTACAGACTCTCGTCACCTCGCGCGTACGTAGCCCCCACAATTAGCAATAATTATTAATTTAATCACCTATGGGGTAATTTCTCCCTCACAAGATTAGACAAGAGACTTACCTCAACTTGCTCCAATTTCATCCACTAGTAGGCCTTTTCCTCGATTATCCAACTCGGTATGGCTCGAATCTAGCCAAAAATAATTCGATACAATCACTAAAAATTATAGGAATCAATTTCATAAGAAAATATTACATTTTTAATAAAAATCCGAAATTAACTCAAAATTCGTCTGTGGGGCCCACATTTCGGAATCCGGTGAAAGTTACGAAATATGAATGCCCATTCAACCACGAGTCTACCCACGCCAAAATTATTAAATTCCGATAACAATTCGGCCCTCAAATCCTCAAATCTATCCAAGAGGGTTTTCAAACTTTTCCAACTTAATTCACTAATTAAATTATAAAAACAGTGATGGATTCGGGTAATTTAACAAATATTGAGTTAAGAACACTTATCCCATTGTTTTCTCTGAAAATCTCCCAAAAATCACATCAATCCGAGCTCCAAATCGATAAAAATAAAATATTTTCAGAACTTAAACTCTCTGCCCAGTGATTTCTTCTACGCGATCGCGAACTTCCTCACGCGATTGCATAGCACAAATTTTTACTGCCCAAAAATAACCCTACGCGATCGCGGACTTGTCCACGCGATCGCGAAACATAAACGCGTGGCCTCCCCTTCTGCTCCACTTACTCTATGCGAACGCGACCTTCTTCACGCGTTCGTGAATACCAAACTCCCACACCTACGCGATCGCGGCCCTATTTACGCAATCGCGAAAAATAAAAATATCACCGCCTCAAACAATCCTACACGATTACAAACTATCTCATGCGATCACGTAGAACAAAGTCACCTCTGCCCATACGCGATCGCAGACGAACTTACGCGATCGCGTATAAGAAAATCAGAAGAAAAATACCAGCAGCTATCAGGAATCTCCCAAAGGCCAAAAATGATCTGTTAGCCGTCCGAAACTCACCCGAGTCCCTCAGAACCTCAAGCAAATATACAAAAAAGTCTTAAAACATCATACGAACTTAATCAAAATCTCGAATCACATCAAACAATGCTAAAACTGCGAATCATACTCCAATACAAGCTTAATGAAACTTAAAATTTCTAACTTCTACATTCGGTGCTGAAACCTATCAAATCAAGTCCGGTTGACCTCAAATTTTGTACACAAATCATAAATGACATAACAGAGCTACAAAAATTTTTGGAACTGGATTCCGACCCCGATATCAAAAAGTCAACTCCCCGGTCAAACTTCCAAACTTAAATTCCTGTTTTAGCCATTTCAATCCTAATTTAACTACGGACTTCTAAATAAAATTCCGAATACGCTCCTAAGTCCAAAATCACCATACGGAGCTATTTAAACTGTCAAATCCTGATTCCGAGGTCGTTTTCTCAAAATATTGACCGAAGACAAACTTAGCATTTTAAGGCCAACTTAAGGAACCAAATGTTCCGATTTCAACCCGAACACTTCCAAATCCCGAACCAACCATCTACACAAGTCATAAATTAATAAAAGCACATACATGGAGTTTTATTTAGAGGAACGAGGTTCTAAAAGTCAAAATAACTTGTTGGGTCATTACAATGATTACCTCGATAACCGGAAAAAGTTATGCTGGATAGTTGAATGACGCATGTTCGGGGCATTAAATGCGGAGAGACGTGCGTCTAATCAACCGTTAGAAGTTTTTCAGAGGGAATCATAGTAATTTCCGCCAAAAAGAGTGTTTCTACCAACTTTCCGGTGACACAAAGTTATGTCAGCGGAAAGCAGGGGGACTATCTGTATTTGGTAAAATATGATATGCTAAGTGGCCGCTTAAGAGAGTGACACGTGCAGCCTACTACGGGGGATAGTTAAAACCGAAGGCAACTGCCCCATTCGTCACAGGAAAGAATGACACTCGTAAAGATGCAACAAATACCCTTCGCTCGATAGTATTTAGTGGAGAATATTCCACAACATTTAGTACACAGCCCATTAAAGAGAATTTATCATTTATGCTCACCGTTACACCTTTTTCAATGGTCCTCATAATTGACATTAAAGAAGGGCATGATCCTAGACCTTGTTCCCTAGGTGTATCTATAAATAGTGAGCTCTGTTATCATTGTAAAACACACGACTTTTCTGGAAAACTTATGCTATAATCGATTCAAAACTTTATACAATTTTATCTTCTTATTCCTTGATTTTATTGTTGTTGTGCCCGGAAGCCCTGCTCCCGGAATTACTGTTTCTGCTATTTTATCTTCACTTCAAGGCTAAGTATTGCGTATTTCTTTAATTATTTTATTATTTCAGGATCGAATTAATTCACTTGTCTAGTAACCACGTATAAATTCAACTGTACCTTTTTTACGGGTAAATAAATGTTTTTTAAGATATTCCAACATAAGTCTTCAGGAATCGCAATAAGGCTGAGGTCTTATATGGAGTAAGATTTCTTTCTTTATTGAGTTAATAACTAAATAAAATTTAATATTCACCATTTTTAGGAACTTACACTTTTTTATAACTCAAAGGCATTACTTAATACTCCTTTTGTCCCAATTTATGTAGCGGTTTGTGAATTTCGATAGTCAACCGAGCTATTTTTTACTGTGAATTTGGAAATCAAATTTTTATTTTTTAAATAAAATTTATATATTTAAAAATTACATAAAAAATATTATAAGTCAGAATAATTAATATTTTAAAATATTCATAAGGCATATAAAAAGATTACGATAAAAAAAACTCATTTGACTCTTAAATTCAAGCATTGTTATATAAATTGAGAGTGAGAGAGTAATATTTATGTGATTTTTAAAATTATATAATACACGCGAAAAGTACGTACTCTAAAACTAATTTATATCTATATCTATATTATAATAAAAGCACGAATAATTTATGTTAAATATTAAACGACTAAAATATTCTTGAAATATTGATCAACTTTTATGCCTTAAATATTTATATAATTTAAGGATCTAGTAGTAAATTACCTAATATAATAGAATTCTTTTTCGATTTAAACTACACATATGCCTGACTCTACAACATTGATCCTTCTTGAACTAGAAAAGTACGTCCATAATTTTCATTCAAAAAGAATTGTTGTTCCTAGTTATAATTCCTTATAACAAGGCACGTACTAAAGGAAAAATTTAGTACTACGCTCTAAAACATTTATAACATTTTGAACAAAGTGGAAGTTCTTTGTATTAGTTCATATAAAGCTAAAACTAAATTAAGTTAGCATCTTTTATGATATATTTTGTGTTCCTAAATATTGCGAGTTACTACATAATTCAAATACTTTCAGTTAATTTTTAAAACATAAAAGAAAAAGAAAATAATTATATAATAACTTTTTAAAAATATAAAATCTAATTTTAAACGATAAAATAATATAGGGGCAAGTTTATATGAATAATTTTCTTTTATGCGATAATAAAGTGGTTCTAATTACATATGAGATTGTGCTCTTTAACTTGTTATTTATTTTTACTTTAATATGAGTAATTGATTCCTTACAAATTTCTCAAAAACAATCATCGGATGTTAGATTAGGCTTCCTAGAACAAGTACGTCCAAGTCTCCTATATATTGAAGACTAACCAAATTTTTCGTTGATCGGTTTATTTTCATTAGATGCTCATGTGCCATGAATTGTCTCCAATTCAAGATTTACATCAATTTATATATATTTAACTAAAAAGCAAAATACTTTAGAATATTATTTTTAATGTAATATGCGTGATGACTGGTTTAAAATAATTTAAAGTAACTGGAACACAATGATTGAATCGACTCTGTGACATAAGCAAAAATATGTTCATATAGAATGTGAAAATCAACCGGAACTTTCCAAACAAATAGGATGTTTGCACAATAAAAGGTATTGATTTTACCTTTGTGTGTCGTTTGAAGATATTGGATTTATGAATTTAAGTTTTTTTTTCAAACTATCTATCTTTTTCATTTTTACCTTATTCTAGATAATAAATATTTATTTTTTAACAAAATAAATATTTGTATTATTTAAGGTACTGATTTGCTGAGGAGTACGAATGTTATTTTTAGAGCATTGGAGTAAAATAATTCTTTTAAATATATTTATTCTTTATGTCCACATAATTCTTGATTATTCTCGATAGTACATATTTAATTAGTGGAGATTTATCCAAAAGTTTTAAAATTATTTTAACTCAAACGACGTGGAATGAATTTCAAAATTATCCTATACTTCTTCGTAATTTTTGATAATATTTTCAAGTAAAAGGTGTGAACTCGACGCAATTATGTGATTCATGTGATAACCATATATTTTATTACTCTTACATATATTGAAAAAATTGTGAAAAAACTTCTCAACAATGTTATGCTATATGTTAAAAAAATCATCTTAATAGGTGCCACATGTAATTATTTTTCTTGCATGGTTGTGACTAATTTTTTTTTATTTGAGGAGCGGGATGATCATTTTGAGTGAAAAATGTATAAATATTGAAATCCTTTGCAATCTATATATATATATATATATATGAGGGATATAGCCCGGTGACGTGGCACTCTCCTAAGCCAGGGTTTCAACTTATCTTTTTTCTCAGCTTTTTACCTTTTCTCAATTATTTTGCCTATTTCCTCTTTGTTTAAGTTTTTTTGGCCTTTCGGTTAAACACTTAAAAGTCACGCCCCTTCATTAACCATTTTCATTAAACCTCCCTCTGTTAATCATCATCTTAATTAAGAAGACGCAAAACGTTTCATAAGAGCCCAACCGTCACATAGTTCAAAAGTCTTTGCCTGAATAAGAAAGAAAAAAGTCAAACTCGAGTTTGGTCTTTCATTGGACAAATAACTTTTCTGCCGTCAAAGCTATTTCTCCTCAACCGTGAAAGATGGATTCAATGTATCACAGGTTTTCATTGAGATATTTTTCTTTCTACCACTTTCTATATATCGTAAAAAAGGTCAACTTTCTCAATCATCGTAAAAATATTATATGTTGTCTAAGCTGCTTCTATTGTGTTGCTAACTCGACATATCTTCTGATCATTAATAATGAATTTTTATATTGAAAAGTAAATCCTAAAACTTAACTTTCAAGCGTGTGTACAATTTGCAAAATAGTTAAAAAGCCAAAAGGACTTGGAAAATGAACAATGTAATATTATTGTTTTTGATAAATTCAAAGATTGGTAGATTTTATTTTTGGTTTAACAATAAGAATAAATATGTGATTTTACTGAACTTCAACTGTTTGAAACTTGGTAAATCAGTAAATTATTATGGCTTTATATACTAACAGTTCTACTTCCCTTAACTTTTTGCACAGAGAAAAAAAATTGCAACTCAACTATTCAGTCTCAACTAACAGGAAAAACCCTCATAAATTAAAGTTACGTGATGCAAATTTCAAAATGCCTTTGTTTGCATGATGCATTCTGTGTTGTCGAGTGATACACATACTCAAATTTAAGTGCATGTATTTTAAACCAAGTAGTGTATGCAAAATACTCCTCTAATGTATTTCTACTTGTAGGCTCGTCCTGATGGGATAGATAAGCCATTTGCACGGCATAAACAAATAGTTTTGAGAAAGCTATGTATGTAAAAAATGTTATTTGGTCAAATTATATTGTAACTTTTATTTCCTTTTCCCCTATTTTTGTAAGATTTAATACAACTTTGAGTTCGTACATATAATATTATTTTCAGAGTGGAGTACATTGCATTTATATATATATATATATATATATATATATATATATATATATATATATATATATATATATATATTAGGCTTTGTTTTTCTTGGTGTTGTTGGTCATTTTCTATTATTATTCCCCATGCGTTCTATTAAAACATTGGACAAACATTGATATAGTTAAAAAGCCAAAAGGACTTGAAAAATGAACAATGTAATATTATTGTTTTTGATAAATTCAAAGATTGGTAGATTTTATTTTTGGTTTAACAATAAGAATAAATATGTGATTTTACTGAACTTCAACTGTTTGAAACTTGGTAAATTAATAAATTATTATGGTTATATATACTAACGGTTCTACTTCCCTTAACTTTTTGCACAGAGAAAAAAAATTACAACTCAAATATTCAGTCTCAACTAATAGGGAAAACCTTCATAAATTAAAGTTACGTGATGCAAATTTCAAAATGCCTTTGTTTGCATGATGCATTCTATTTTTTTGAGTGATACACATACTCAAATTTAAGTGCATGTATTTTGAACCCAAGTAGTGTATGCAAAATACTCCTCTAATGTATTTCTACTTGTAGGCTCGTCCTGATGGGATAGATAAGCCATTTGCACGGCATAAACAAATAGTTTTGAGAAAGCTATGTATGTAAGAGATGTTATTTGGTCAAATTATATTGTAACTTTTACACTACTAGAAATTCGCTAAAAATCGACCAAAAATACGGACCAACGTTGGTCGGTTATGGCAAATTACCGACCAAAATGCGACCATTACGGTGTGGACGGTGTTTTGATGGTCGGAATGGCTTACCGACCAAAGTTGGTCGAAAATTACCGACCAACTTTGGTCGGTATATTAAAACGACCATCTGACAAGTTTAATTACTTACCGACCAACTTTGGTCGGAAACATATTTTATTAATTTAATTTTACCGACCAAAGTTGTTCGGTTTAACTAAATTATATTTTTTTATTAATTATTAAAATTAAAAAAAACCGACCAACTTTGGTCGGTAATTAAAAATATATATTTTTTAAAAATAATTAAAATTAAACATTACCGACCAACTATGGTCGGTAATCTCAACAATGCAAGCAAAATACCGACCAAAGTTGGACGGTAGTGTTGAATTCTGGGAATTCAATGTTCATTAACCGACCAACTTTGGTCGGTATTTTGGAATAATTTATTTTTTTTAATTAAAAATCGACCAACTTTGGTCGATTTTTTTGGGTTTAATTTTGGCATAAAATGCATGTTTTGGCAGCTAAACCACCTGCCAGCATACCAATACAACAACACAACAACAACAACAACAACAATAACAACAACAACAACAACAACAACACAATAACAACAACACAACAACAACAACACAACAACAACAACAACAACAACAACAACAACAACAACAACAACAATAACAACAACAACAACAACAACAATAACAACAACAACAACAACAACAACACAACAACAACAACACAACAACAACAACAACAACCAAAACATTCAATAAATACTTTAAAACTAACAAATTAAAGTTCAATTGAACATAAAAATCCAAAACCAAGTTAAAACTAATTACAACTAGTTCAAAACTGGTTCTATTTGTCTAGTTCAAAGTATATAAAAGTCAAGGGGTGTTTTGTACAACATCATCATCACCGTCTGATGAACTTTCATCTACAAGACGATATAGAGAACGGTCTTGTGGAGGACGGGAAGCACGATCACGGGGAGGACGGGAGGAACGATCACGAGCAGGGCGGGAGGAACGATCACGTGGAGGTCGACCCTCTGGAGATGACTCACGAGATCGGGGCAACGGAAAAGCTCCACTAGATAGGAGAGTTCTGATCTGAGCTTGCATGCCAAGGAATTGAGCATCTCTAAGCCTTTCTCTTTCCTTGGCCGCTTCTAGCTCTGATGTGAGCTTTGTCACTGTCTCCCGCATAGCGGAGAGGCTCTCCCTATTAAGTTGCTCGCCTTGCGAGGAAGTACCTATTCCTCGCATTCCACACTTATAGCGATGAAAGTTTTTAGTAGGAAGCCCGTATACCTTCCCCCATTTTGGACCGCCAACAGACTCCAACTATATTCTTTCAGCATCCTCGTCCGAAGGTTGTATTGGCTCACCCGATTCACCAGCTGGATGACAACGGATGAATTCCTCCACGTTACTTTGGTAGCGACCCTATATTATTTTATATTAAATCAGTATTTTAAGTTTTTTATAAAAGTAAATTATAATACTTAAATAAAATTGAAAGCTTACATATGCAGTCGAGGCCCGCTCCTCGACCCACCTATCTTGATCCCCCTATTTCTTCTTCTTCACAATATGTGTCTCCTTGAATAGCTCATCATGACTTATTGGACGCCCATACTTCTTTTCCTGAAAACAAATTAATTTAGTTAATAAACATAATAGATATACTTAGAAAAGTAAAATAATTTAAGCAATTACGTACCAATCTTCTTTTTACTGTCCCTAGGCTGATCGCACCTCCAGTGTGTAAGGAGCCTCCCTTCTCGGATGCGCGAGCTTTCTTTCCTTTTTCGCTCCTCTCTAAGAACTCTGCGGTAAGCCATTGCCTTTGCAAATCATTCCACAAATTCTCAAGTAACCAGCCAGGCCTCTTGTTCTTCTTTCTAGCATCCAAGAAAGTATCCACCAATCTCTTGCGAGCTTTATGATGAAAATTTGTAGCCACTTCCGCGCTATAGCGGTCTTCCCATACACACTTGCTCTGTATTTCAAAAGTTAAATATTAGATGGAAACATCATAAATATAAATTATTAAACTGCTTAAAAGAACATTTATACCTTAAATTGATTGAAAATTTGCTCCTTCAGTGAGAATGGGCAATCAGTCCAAGTCGCATAAGGGCCATCATAAAGCTTTCTGATGGGATTGGTGATTATTCTCGTAGTCTTATTACCCGGCCTGAACCTGCAATTTAACAATAAAAACACATTAATATCTTAGTAAAAATGTTACAAATCAATAGACGCAAAAATAATGAATAACACTTACCCATCACCCTCAGGGACTATGATGATCCTGCCATATCGATCATAATGCACTACCTCGTCATCACCATCCGAAGCATGTGTATCAGAGGCATGTGAAGACGGTGTAGGCGGGTCAGAGCTAATGCCTCCCAGGCGAAGGCCTGCAATAGATGGAGTCGATGATGAAGATGGTTGCGATCCCTGTGACTGCGACATAGTTGGATGCAACCCAAGTGGATGTGATACCGATGGCTGTGACCCGAGTGGCTGTGACCCGAGTGGCTATGAACTGAGTGGCTGTGACATGGGTGGATGCGATCCATGTGGCTGTGATATGTAGGGATGTGATCCATGTGGATGTGATGCAGATGGCTGTGAGGCAGCTGGACTGTATGTCGGACGTATAGTCCTGTGGCCCTGTGATGGAAGACTGGGTGTCTGAATGAAGGTGTATGGCTCGTGATGCTGTGGCAGCTCAGTATAGCCGTGTGGTGGAGGATAAGACATAGGCATCTCTGAAAAGGGTGGACAAGAGGGAGTATTATTTTCTACCCTCCTCTTTCCCTTCCTACCCTTTTCTCGACCCCGAGAACTAGTAGGGTCATTGTTACCTTGACCCTTGCCTGCCATCTGCATAATATAATACACATTTAGATTGAAACATATAAGAAACTAGCTATAAAACGAGAGTGCTTTAAAAAACCAACTTTTTAATCCTCATCGACGTATTGTTCCTCGTCCGAGAATTCTTCGTCCTCACTTGTTTGAGCTTCATCAGTTGATTCTTCGTCCTCATTTTCTATAATTGTTACTTCATTTATATCAACTTCTTCCAATATGCGTTCAGGATGTTCCAAATCATTTTCTAACTGATCGTCCACTATTTGGTGAATATTGGAGATATCATTTTGATATGCAACATCTAACACATTCTCGACTTCCACCCTATCTACAGGCTTAGTTTTTATTACAACCCACCAATCGGACTTATTCCGCCGCAATGGATAAGGAGCATAATACACTTGCCTAACGTTATGTGCAATTATGAAAGGATCATAGCGATCATACTCCCTCGTATGATTAACCTCAATTATGTTGTATTGGTTGTGTACTCTTGTACCTCTTGTTGGATTTGGGTCAAACCACTTGCATCTAAAGAGTATCAATTTCTTATATGGCCAACCTGTATATTCTAGTTGTAATATTTCTTTGACCACACCATAATAATCAATATCTCCAACTTGATTGCCATCACCACCTTGAACCCACACCCCGCTGTTGTTGCTATTTTTATTTTTAGAGCAATCCTCTGTATGAAACTTATAACCATTCACTACGTACTTAGACATTGTTGTGACCTGAAGCCCAGGTCCCCAAGATATATCTTTCAAAAATTGATTTACACCATTATTTGGATTATTTACCTACATAGAGTTAAAAAAAGTCATAAGTTAGCACAACTTATGAATCAATTTTTATACATTCACTACATATGTATGTATATATATATACACACTTACAAACTGTTTGAACCACGTATCAAATCTCGTATATACAGCATCATAGCCAAATTGACCCACGAAGTGACTGTGACATATCAAATATTTTTAGTAGTTGCATCAATATGTAGTCACAGTAAATTTTACATTTTGATAACTAATAAATCAATACTTACTTGAGAAATGGTACAACTTCGGGATAATTTAGCAACACATGAAGTGTAGCTGACTTGTACTCCATATCACTCAAACTTCTCTTTCTAATATCCTTAGAACATCGGCCTGGTTGATTGAATATGGATATTGGTGGATATAATGGATCATTCACACATTCGACCGTGTGCCTATTGGGCCTATTCCTAGAACATGGCACGTTACTCTCAAAATAATAAGAACAAAAATGTGCAATTTTTTTTGCAAGATAGGCTTCGCATATAGATCCTTCAATCTTATTCCTCTGCTTAACAAATTGTTTGCATTTGCCAATTGTCCTACATAATCTCATGTTAGCCAATAACATTCAAATAAAATAGAATAGTACATCAAACTTATAATATTACCTCTCAAAGGGATACATCCATCTGCATTGAACAGGCCCTCCAAGTCGTGCCTCGTGTACAAGGTGTATTGGAAGGTGTTCCATCACATCAAAGAAACCACATGGGAATATTTTTTCCATCTTACTAGAAATTACACGGATGTTCTGGTCCATCCGAAGTAGGTTTTCTTCCCTTAATGTGGTAGAACACAAGTCTTTGAAAAACAAACTAATCTCTGTGATGGGTTTCCAGATTCTTTCAGGCAAACCACAAAATGCAATAGGCACTAAGGTCTCCATGAAAACATGGCAGTCATGACTTTTCAAATGGCTCAACTTCCCTACCTCCATATCTACTTTTTTCCAAGATTCGACGCATAACCCTCAGGCATCTTCAATTTCGTAACCCAATCACAAATTTGTCGTCTTTCCTCCAAAGTGAATGTGTAACTTGCTTTGGGCTTGAACACCTTACCATTGTTTGCTGTCTGCAAGTATAATTCAGGCCGCCTGCAATATTCTTGTAAGTCCATTCTAGCCTTCGGGTTATCTTTTGTCTTACCTTTAACATCCATCACTATGTTGAACAAATTATCAAAATAATTCTTCTCAATATGCATGACATCAAGGTTGTGTCGGAGAAGATTATCCTTCCAATAAGGCAACTCCCAAAATATACTCTGTTTCGTCCAATTATGATTAACACCATATCCGGGGAATCTATAAGGTGGAGCCTCAGTAACTTTACTGAAGTTCTGGACCCTCTCCCAAATTTCCTCACCTGAAAGTATCGGAGGTGGAGAATCATATTCCACTTTATTCTTTTTGAATGCATTTTTCATCCTTCTAAACTCATGATCATCAGGCAAGAATTGACGGTGACAATCAAACCATGATTGCTTTCGGCCATGTTTCAAAGTGAACGCTTTACTATTTTCCATGCAGTAAGGACAAGCTAGCTTCCCAACAGTCATCCACCCAGACAACATTCCATACGCAGGAAAATTATTAATAGTCCACATTAAATTAGCACGCATATTAAAATTCTGCTTGGTTGATATGTCATATGTTTCAACACCATTATACCACAATTGTTTTAGCTCATCAATCAAAGGTTGAAAATATACATCAATCAAACTTTTCGGCTTACGTGGACCGGGGATAATACAATTTAAGAATATATATGGACTAGTCATACACAACTCAGGTGGTAGATTATAAGGTGTAAGAAAGACAGGCCAACATGAATATGGTGTCGCAGATATAGAATAAGGCGTGAAGCCATCGGCACACAGACCTAACCGAATGTTCCTTGGTTCACTAGCAAAATCTGGATATGTCCTATCAAAGTGCTTCCAAGCTTCTCCATCTGAAGGATGACACATAACACAAGGTGGTTTTCTATTTTCAAAATGCCATCTCATATGAGGAGCAGAACTCATCGACGCATATAACCTCTTTAACCTAGGTATAAGAGGTAAATAATGCATTGCCTTGACAGCGACCATATTCCCGCTGGAAAGCCTCTTGAAACGAGGCTTTTCGCAAAATTTACAACTGTCTAAAGTTGCATCATCTTTATAATATAACATGCAACCATCTTCACAACAATCAATTCTCATTGACGAAAGTCCTAACTTAGAAACCAATCTCTTCGCCTTATAGAAATCACCAGGTAAGTTGATATTAGGGTCAACTAGTTCACTCATAAGGTCAATGAAATAGTCCATGGCTGCTTGAGAAATATTCCAATTAGATTTGATACTTAGTAATCTAACTGCAACAGACAGCTCAGAGTGCGGACTTCCTTCACGTAGTGGACGACTAGCTTCCTCTAACTATTCATAAAAATATTTTGCGTCATCATTAGGAGTTTGTTCAACATTTTCGTTGGGCTCACCCCCAAAAGCATCCGCAAACCATATCTTGAATTCTAGAATCAAGATTTGTATTCTCTACCGACCTACTACTTTCACCAACAACCGTGTTATAAAATATCTCACGGCTACCATCGATCTCTCCATGATTAGTCCACACAAAGTAATTCTCTATAAACCCCTTCCTATGAAGATGAAGCTTAACTTCCTCCGATTTTTTAAACTTCATACAATCGCACCTGACACAAGGGCACCTAATTACTCCTTCACTTTGGTATGGTGGAAGTGACATTGCATGTCTAATAAAATCATCAACCCCTTCTACAAAATCCTCCCGCAATCCTCGCCGATTAGGATAATTTCTATTGTACATCCAAGTACGATGTTCAATCTATACAAATAAAACAAGAACAAATTAATTTATTCTACAATTATAAATTAATTATATCTTTTTAGTTAATTCAAGATAATTATTTTTTCCTAATTACACCAATTTATATCCTAAAAGTTCAATTCATATCCAAAAGGTCCAATTCATATCTTAAAAGTTCAATTCATATCCTAAAAGTTCAATTCACAAGAACAAATCCTAAAAACTAAAATTTCAATTCATATCCTACGAGTTTAAACATAAACTAACTAAACTAAAGAAATTCAACCCATACCCTAAAAGTTCGATTCACAAGAACAAATTAATTTATTCTATAATTATAAATTAATTATATCTTTTTTAGTTAATTCAAGATAATTATTTTTTTCTAATTACACCAATTTATATCCTAAAAATTCAATTCATATCCAAAAGGTCCAATTCATATCTTAAAAGTTCAATTCATACCCTAAAAGTTTAATTCACAAGAACAAATCCTAAAAACTAAAATTTTAATTCATATCCTACGAGTTTAAACATAAACTAACTAAACTAAAGAAATTCAACCCATACCCTAAAAGTTCGATTCACAACAATAAATTAATTTATTCTATAATTATAAATTAATTATATCTTTTTTAGTTAATTCAAGATAATTATTTTTTCCTAATTACACCAATTTATATCCTAAAAGTTCAATTCACAAGAACAAATCCTAAAAATTAAAATTTCAATTCATATCCTACGATTTTAAACATAAACTAACTAAACTAAAGAAATTCAACCCATACACTAAAAGTTTGATTCACAAGAATAAATTAATTTATTCTACAATTATAAATTAATTATATCTTTTTTAGTTAATTCAAGATAATTATTTTTTCCTAATTACACCAATTTATATCCTAAAAGTTCAATTCATATCCAAAAGGTCCAATTTATATCTTAAAAGTTCAATTCATATCCTAAAAGTTCAATTCACAAGAACAAATCCTAAAAACTAAAATTTCAATTCATATCCTACGAGTTTAAATATAAACTAACTAAACTAAAGAAATTCAATCCATACCCTAAAAGTTCGATTCACAACAACAAATTAATTTATTCTATAATTATAAATTAATTATATCTTTTTTAGTTAATTCAAGATAATTATTTTTTTTTAATTACACCAATTTATATCCTAAAAGTTCAATTCATATCCAAAAGGTCCAATTCATATCTTAAAAGTTCAATTCATATCCTAAAAGTTCAATTCACAAGAACAAATCCTAAAAACTAAAATTTCAATTCATATCCTACGAGTTTAAACATAAACTAACTAAACTAAAGAAATTCAACCCATACCCTAAACTAAACTAATTCATAAATAATTGACTAATTAACAAAACTAATTAGTTAATAAAACTAATTAACAAAACTAATTAAAACAAGACCTAAACCCTAATCCTCAATAAAATGCAATGTTCAAATAATTGAAACACTAATCAATTGAAACTAATTCATAACTAATTAACAAAACCTGGAAATAATAAATAAATGGGTTGTAATTCAAACCTAGAATTTTTAGGAGATGGAGAAGGAGATCGAGGGACGGCAGTGGCAGCGGCAGCGGTGACGGCGACGGCGAGGGGGAGGGCTGGACTGTGAGGGGGGGCTGGGAGAAGGAGAGAGGGGAATGAAGGTTTAGAGTGGAGAAGAGGAAAATTTTTTAGAGAAATGGGGGTTTTCCCCGTTTTTCACTTCTCTGATTTTAGAATTACCGACCAAAGTTGGTCGGTAATTTTGGTCGGTACATTAAGTGCTGACCGTTTGACCAAAAACCGACCAACTTTGGTCGGTTTTTTTTAAAAAAATTTAAATTCTTTAACCGACCAACGTTGGTCGGTAATTTTAAATATAAATTCTTAAATATTATAAAATATTTTAAATAATAAAATAATTATTAAAATTTAAAAAATTGGATCCAGATTACCGACCAACGTTGGTCGGTAATCCAAAATTTTCTTGTCTGACCAGCTATTGACCAATTTACCGACCAACGTTGGTCGGTATTTAGTTTAAAAAAATATAAATGTTTTTTTTCCCCAGTTTGCGTCCAACCTGGACGGTTTTTGGTCGTATTTTTTGACCGACCAATGTTGGTCGGAAATAGTTGGTCGGTTTTTAGCAGATTTTTAGTAGTGTTATTTCCTTTTTCCATATTTTTGTAAGATTTAATACAACTTTGAGTTCGTACATATAATATTATTTTCAGAGTGGAGTACATTGTATATATATATATATATATATATATATATATATATATATATATATATATATATATATATATATATATATATGATGAGAATTAGGCTTTGTTTTTCTTGGTGTTGTTGCACATTTTCTATTGTTATTCCCCATGCGTTCTATTAAATCATTGGACAAACATTGCTATATCCTCTCACAAAAGCTCTGCCAAATTAAAGCATCATTTCTAGGAGCGGGATGGAGTTTGAGATTATGAACACGAAACGTTGTCCTTCAACCCCTTTCTCATGAACTATACGTATAGTATGACTTCTATTTTTTTTTATAGTTCTTTTATCTTTTTTGTTATTAAAAAGTGACATAACTTTATTTTTAGGTATTTTATTTTTATCATGCATAGTTTTGAATCGTCTAAAATGAATTGCATTTTCTGATTTGTTTTAGCTTTGCTTCAAGTTGAACAACATACCGTAGGATAGTATATATTGTAGAACTTTCAATTGCAAATGGTAGCACATCAGTTATTGAGCTTTAGTTTTCTATTTAAAGGGGGAGTATAAATTTTAAATGTAACTTCAACGATCTTCTTTACGGAAATAAACTCAATTATTTGTAGCTTTTAATATTATGGAAGTTGTACATTTTAAATTTAGTACAAGGGGTGGCATGGATTTCAAATTCATATGGCATCTTCAAGATGTTTCTTTTGCAATTTTATTGCATGACTTATCTCAAGGCCATGACCGTATAGATTGTATTGTTTTTAGCAGGGGCGGCCGAAGGATAAGGCTACTAAAGCCATTGCCTTAGGCGCCCCAAAACTAAAGGCCCCAAATATATTACTAAGAGTATACTATATTATTAAGCATAACATATACTTAATTTTATATAATAATTATTAATATGAGATTTCAAGTTTTAACAACTTATCTATTTTGTTGAGGTTATAAAGATGAGTTAGAAAATAATAATAAATGTTTTCTCTTAGTAGTTAGCGTATTTTGTCTTCCTCATTTCTTTTCATATTTTTTACTATTTTATTTTCTGACTTTAACTCACGGTCTCTGACTTAGCTACTTTATTTAGTCATAGCTTGATGGATCAATAGATCAGAAGGCAAATTTTTATGTGTCTCATTATTATATGAATTTTACGAAATAAATTTAACAGGCCTTTTAATATAGCTTGGCTTTAGGCCCCTAAATCCGTTGAGCCGCCTCTGATTTTTAGTTTTCTTAGTTAATTATTGACCAAGCGATGTCAAGGAAAAAAATAATGTTCTCCATTTCATTTAGTAACACATTTAATTGATTAGCAAAGCTTGGTTTTGCTTAGCAAAAGTTCTGATATTAAATATTTGGTCATATTTTGATTTCCTCTCATAATCGCGCGAAGCGCGCATATTCACTGGTTTATATATTAAATGTCGAATGTCTTTCGCTTATTTGCATATTAACTTTTTATTTTTATTTTTTTTGTTTCGTTTCCGTCTCTCGGACGTCCTATACCTAGTTTATTAAATAACCATGGAGTATATAATGAATCCATGGCAAAATACAAAATTGATTACTTTACCAAAAATAATTACATTAGTTAGCCAAAAAGTATATAAATAGGTATACTATATATATATATATATATATATATATAAAATATTTATCTGTTATTATTTTTTAGTGTGGTTAAAATAAATATTTCTCTAAAAATTTTAATCATGTACTTGATTATCAGAATAAGTGTATGATTAATATTTTATTGCTTTGAATACGATAAAGCAGTAATAATTTTATTCGAGTTATATACGATATAATTTAAATTCGACATAACTTATAAATAATTTAGACAACCCTCACAAATATGTCGAAGTACAATAGTGAAAACGTAATACTTTTTGGAGGTTATTCAAAGAGGGACAACTATATATTTTACTTTAAGCCAAAGTTATAAAAGGAAACATACACCAAAAATGTCATCTATAAAGAAGTATTAGATATGATTCTACCTCACCGAATATTTATATTCTATAAATAAGATACTTTTTAACTTAACTAAATTGATCATCTTTGTATTCTGTTAATGTTATTACATTAATTTTTAGCATTAAAATGATTGTTGTATTTTTATTATGTTAATTACTTTATAATGATCATTTCATCTTGTAAGTAATTTGTTACTAAATTTAGTTAGTTGTTCTTTCACCTAAAAGTTTTGACTAAAGATTTACGTGCAATATATATATATATATATATATATATATATATATATAGTAATTAGTATATTTATATTTAGTAAAAGAAATCATGTGACGCTGCTAGGTACAAAGTGTATCCACTTGCGGTCAATTGCCTTCGGAATTTGTTTTGTTATATCGAAAATATATATCCTAATATTTGATTGCATTAATTCTTTTGACACCTCAGACAACCTTTCCATAAACTATTTCCTTCTTTTGCTCCTAGAAAGTTTTACTCCAGTTTAAGCCTCCAATGGAAGGCCTAATACCTAAACATATCCAAGAATAAGAACTTTTTGCATCTGATCTGCAGGATCAATCATAAGACCTCGTATCAGTTTCTCTCTCTGTCTCTCTCTTTCCCCTCTCTCAACAATAATAAATAGGGGGAAGGAAAAATAAAAAACCCAACGTAAACAGTTGTGTGTGTATCAATGGCTTCAACTGATCAAGATTTACCAGAAGGAACAGTAAAGAATGTGCTAGACCAAGATACCTTGAAGTGGGTATTTGTAGGTGGAAAAGGTGGTGTTGGGAAAACAACATGCAGTTCCATATTGGGTATTTTACTTTCACAGGTCAGATCCTCAGTTCTCATCATATCCACTGACCCTGCTCACAATCTCAGTGATGCTTTTCAACAGCGGTTTACAAAGGCTCCTACCCTTGTTAATGGTTTCACCAATTTGTATGCCATGGTAATTAATTTTCTTACTTTGCCCCATGTTAATCTTGTTGTTTGGTCCCTCGGTTATCTGGTCAATTGTAATTTTAATCCTTTTGATATTTGACTAAGCATGTTTAACCTTCAATTAGTTGAAAAATATGTTTTTGGTCCTTATATAGGAAGTATATTATATTTGGACTACATTTTGAACTATATTACCGTCAAATATGGAGTAACATCACAAACTTAACATAGTCAAATGATGTAATGGTAATTAATTCGTTAAATTTGTGAAGATTCATAAGCAGATGGATTAGAAGTGCACATTTCAATTAATTGAAGGTTAAATGTGCTAGTCATATATCACAACAACAATAACAACCCAGTATAATCCCACTAGTGGGGTCTGGGAGGGTAGTGTGTACGCAGACCTTACCCCTACCCAGGGGTAGAGAGGCTGTTTCCGATAGACCCTCGGCTCCCTCCCTCCAAGAACTCCCCACCTTGCTCTTGGGGTGACTCGAACTCACAACCACTTGGTTGGAAGTGGAGAGTGCTAACCACTAGAGCAACCCACTCTTGTCAAGCTAGTCATATATCACAAGGACCAAAATTATAATTTGTCAATATGTGAGGGAATAAAGTGAAAATTTCCCTTCTTTTTCTTTTTGGGGAGAAAGAAAGAGAGGTGAAGAGATTGTTTATGTGGGAATGAATTTTAGTTAACTCTTATGTGTATATCACTGTACTCAAGGAGTAGGTAACTGTAAGTTGAGAGAATTCTTAGTTTTAACGAACCCCTAATCTGTCCAGGAAAATAAATTGTTGAGTATAGGAATGAAAAGGCAAAAATAGAGCTTAATGATTGTTGAATATTCATACTTTTGAACAAACTAGTTAGCGAAAGAGGTGTAGTTACTGTAATGTGTAGGTCTTGATGCACTATACTCATTGGCTGATGTCTAACCTACTATGGTTATCAAATTTGTAGCATTCTGAATTTAAGGCCAATTTTTTTCCGGATATGCTGTAAGGCATCAGGATTTTATGACTGAAATTCTGTTCTTTAGGAAGTTGATCCAACCGTGGAGAATGAAGACACAATTGGTTCAGATGGAATGGACGATTTTCTGTCTGATTTGGCGAATGCAATTCCTGGAATTGATGAAGCTATGAGTTTCGCTGAGATGCTCAAGTAAGTGATTATTCCTTTGTGACAGCTAAATCCCATATATGGCTTCCGCTCCGAAAAGAATAGCATGGTTTATGAACTTCCTATATCAAGTGTTAAAGATCTTGCTTTCATTAATCATTGTTTGATTTCTAAGCAAGAAGAATTAGCATTGGATTATATGCGGATAAATGAGATAGGATTTGTCTATTGTATGATATGCCATGAAAAATGGTTCTTTGGATGGTATCAGAATAAACGCGGAATGAAAGAAGTTAGCTAATTTTCCATATTAATTGCAGTTATGGCATTAGATTTTAGGTTCAGCAGGAACTTAGTAACTAAACTTGAATGGTTCCTTGGACTTCTATAGTTATTTGGCAAAAAAGCAACTTGAAAAAGGAAGACAGCAGTTATTTCAATTGGTAGTTGCTCATAAGTTGTTACAATTTTGAAAGATCAGGTTCTATTTTCTTGGTAGTTATTACAGCATCTACTGACTTTAGAAATTCAGGAATTCGGCTAGATTATTGTATCATTTAATAAACTCAATCATATAAGGCTGAACTTTTTAATTCTAAATTTAAAGGCGTGAACTAGAATGTGGACTATTCTTACATATTGGTTCTCCCTTTCTTATCTGGATTACAGAGAAATAACTGGTGGTGGTAAAAAGATGTCTGTTTCAGGTACTGTTTAAGTTTTTAATGCACTTTTCAGAATGAGGAAATGAGGGATCTAATGTTTCTAATTAGGGCATTAGTTATCACCTTCAATATCATGAGGTGCAAATTGTGGCTACGGATCTAATGTTTCTTTGTTTGTTCTTTTTTGGGTAAGTCAAATGATTTTGTTAATAGTACGAAAAGATGGAGTTAACTTGTGAGCATATCAAACTTCCCAAAAATCTAACCAACTATTTATGCTTGTCGATATTTCCATTTTAATCCAAAAAATAAAAGACAGTAAGAGAACTTTTAACCTGTGATATAGTACTTTTGATCAGTTCGAAGACTCTCCCTTTCGTCTCTCTCCACAATACCCCAAAAAAGTACAAAATGGATTTGTCATCAGTCACTTCCTTTTCCAGAGTCCAATTATCTTAATTTTTTAGTTATAAGCATTTTTGCAACAGAACTAGGTAATACTTACACCACTTCAATAGATTTGATGGAATTCTCCACCATTTTATACTGAATACTGCATAATCTCCGCAACTCCGAAGCAAAATCAATGCAATACTAGGTGGTTTACATCTTCTCCACATAATTTTCATAAGCAACACCATTTAAAAACGATACAACCTTTCCTTAGATTGTATGCAATTAGAATGGTTTTCCTCTCATTACCATATAGAAAAATAAATACTAACAATTTGGCTAAACAAAAGGAACCTTTTTGTGAACATTAACTGTGTTTGTGTTTGTACAGATGCACATATACAGTACATCTAGATAAGTAAGGATTCTTGTATAGACATTACGTGCAGTTTAGAGGTTTCCTTTACAAGCTTTGAGAGCGAAACAATTGATTTTCGTGCAGAATTGAGGAAAAGGAAGGGCGAGGAAGGTAAGCAATTTTAGAAGGAATGCTGATTCCATATCAGAAAAGTAATTTCCTTTACAAGCTTTGAGAGCGTAACAATAGATTTGTCGTGCAGAATTAAGGAAAAGGCAGAGTGAGGAAGGTAAGCAATGATAGAAGGAATGCTGATTCCATATCAGAAAGGTAAGGAAGATTTGGACCTAGTCACGTTGTTTCAACTGTGAACTATGATAGAAAACTAGGGTAAATGAAAGAAGGGGGAAGGGAAATATGCATTTTAATTTATACCAATACGCTTCTAAAATTTATGATGTGGAACACTAGTGGTCTAAATGATCCCTAAATGAGGGGGTTGTTGAAGGAGCAAGAAAACAATGAAGGTCGCCTGATGTTTGCTTGCAGATGGTTCCAGTCCAGAAAAGATGAAAGGAATTACAGAACAAGTGACTCGTATTGTATGCAAAATTTTTAGAGGGGCTGCAGATGGTATATTGATTTTTATGGGAATGGGATAAAAAGGTAATCTTCCTTCTTGAGGAGATACTGACTTCACAAGCTTTATCTTGTTGTGTCAAAGTGATTGGAGAAGTTTAGAATCGGCTTTATCCGCGTAGACATGGAATGAAGAACAGTATACAAGTTCTATAGGAGATAAATTGTGAAGTAGGCAGCAAGGGCGGCAACTATGGCAATTTAATGCATGATTGCAGGGGATTGCTATGCTACCAGATTTCTCGAAGAAAGAAGTGGTTGACAAAGTGGGGAACATGTAACCAACGACTTTTTCGAGTTCATGCAAAACTGTTGCTATCATTGATTTGGCACTCTGAGGTGCAACATTACTTGGAGAAAAGAATAACAACATTACGCATTGGTAAAATTAACATCTAGTGATTGGCAAGAGATATCTTTCCATCCAGTAGGGCTGTCAAAACTTTTACCGTACACTGTCGTCTTTCACTAAATAATGGCTGAATAGATAGGTATTATTGCCCTTTGGTTTTAAAAAAAATTTAATTTCAAAAAGTTGGTTTCAAGGACTTGATGACTTGTGGGATGGCTATGCTGTCAATAGGGACCGAGCTTTAAATTGTCTTTTAAGCTAAAACTGTTGAAGAAGGATCCAAGATTTGAAATTGGAAGGTGTATGACGGGGTGGACACTTAAAATTGCTAATCTCATGCGTGAATTGAATTCCTTGAAAGGAAAGGACAACTTAGATAATCGTTTTGAAGATGAGGAACTTAAGTTCAGATGAATTGTCATTGCTTAGGAAAAGAAATCTCACATTAAATGGCTGAAAGAGGGAGATAATAACACCAATTTCCGCCAAATGGACAATTATCACATAAAGGATAATTTAATTGAAATTTAGAAATTAATGAAACAATTTTGGGAACATGACGATAAGAGTCATGAAGATATGACATAAATACAAGTGAGCTTTATATGAGGAAAATGAATATTGGGTACCACCCTTAGATGGCACCTGTCTTTCATAAATTCATATATTAATTTAATTGACAAGGGAATGCTGAAACGACAATTCGAGGTTGAGGAGGTGGAACAAGTTTCGAATTGTGCGCCAACTAGCCCTTGGGGTTTTCTCAGTTATAAAAAATAAGTATTTTTGTTGTTAAATGAAAAAAATCAGCCTTTGACTTTTGCAGACTTAAGGCAGGGTTATGTGTTCATATTCTTTATGTGAAGTAACTCTATTCACAAACTACCAGCACCAAGAAAGTTCTTTATCTCTACAAAAAATTATAGGACTTAAACTCCTTTCTCGATGCAGAGAATCAGTGAAGTCAATGAAACTTTCAGAACCATGTACGTTTTTCATGTTATACCAAAAGGTCAATGATCTTAAGAAGCTATATAACTAGCTATAAAGTGCCTCTGATCTTCATTTTATTTGTAGTTCCTGGCCTTTCAAACAGTCCATAATATGCTCATGAGAGTTGTAATCCAGAGGGCTTTAAGATGTCTTGTTAACTTCAGCCGTTGCCAGCTGATTATAGCTTCTTTCAAGGTACTTGACATGACCCACTGAACTCGAAAAAGATTAAACAACGTACGTATGGGGCTTCTACGCATTGTTAACACAAAGAACATCTTTTACCCATGATGAAACCCCTGTTCTGCAGATTGTATTGGGGAAGACATGCCGCACGTACTAGCCATCCAAAGCAAGACACTTTTAAGCTAAGTTGCTCAGACTCGGGTGCGGGTACCCGATACGGGTACGGATCCGAGAGTTGGGTTCGGCAAAATCTAAATTTTAAGATTCGGGGGTGCGGATCCAGGTATGGATACGAGTGCTGGGATTCGGCTAAGAACATTCAAAATTATAAAAAAAAAAAAAAGAGCTATAAAGATATTCTAAATTTGGGGATATTATGTGAAAAACATACATGTATACTGTAGCAGCGAATATAAGACAAAAGGACTATAATATTGAAGCTATGCCATTGCCAATGTCTTAAATCTGTTTTATATTTTATTTTGAGAAATCAAAATCTCAATTTTCCCCCCAAATCTGTCCACGGTCTCCGGTCTAAGTATCCGAAGTTGGTTGACCGAATCCGAAACGTATCCCGCACCCGCACCTGTCCCAGAATCGCGTCGAGACAGGTTCGGCATAAAAATTGAAGAGTCCGCGCAACTTAGCTTTTAAGGGAGCATTAGATTTCGAGAACCTATTACAGAGCTGCTGCCTGTCATCCTTATCTGCATTTGTTAGCAGGTTGTAAGAGGATTAAACAGTAAAGTTGCATTCTTTATCTAACCAGCGGATCAGGTTCAGAATATAGCTCCTTTACCCTTCTAAATCATTTGCAGTGACTTTTACTGTTACTACTTCCTTTTCTCTACTCCTTGTAACCAAAAAGTATATTATCATTTACAGAAATTTCTGAAAAATTGGGTTAATCTATACACTTCCTAAACTTGGAGATTTCTTCTAAATCTGATCCATATATGTCACCTCTGCAGTCTGCAATTACAAAGCGGTATAAATCTGGATATATTACCTTTACCTTTTTAAGAAAAAAAATCTGGAAATATTATCTTCTGAGGGGCGTTCTCTATCCACTATCCTGCAAAATTTTCTTTAAAATCTGGAAATATTATCTTCAGAGTGGTGTTCTCTATCCACTATCCTGCAAAATTTTCTGTTTTGGCCATCTCCAGCCTTCGGTTCAGTGTTCACCATATTCTGAAAACTGCAGATAATTGTCAATGAAGAGCAATCCAATGTGACCCTGTGACTGGATTAGTGCACCAGTAATCTGCAATACTACAATTCATCTGGATAACCACCTTGCACAATCTTGATCATTGTTGAACCTCCAGTACTCAAATGATAAACTCTTGTGTTGCAGCCTCAAGTTCTTGACACTCAGTCCCCTTTTTCTTCTGATGCTGGTACTCTTGACTATTTCAACCAAGTATATTTTTCTTTTTCTGCTTTCCCATGCCATAAGAAGTCTCATCTAAGTCGGTGTAGTTTGTACTTGCTGTGGTGGGGAATAATGACATGAAATATAAAGTTGGTAAATTGATAATATTCGTGATTTAGTTCCTTATCAGACAAATTATGATTTAATTGGAAATTGTTAGTAAAAGCGGACATGTTGGTTGTTTTGTCATGATATGACAATCAAATGTTAAGGAGAAACGGTCAGAGAGTAAATGGCCAGGTTCACAAGAGAAAAGTTCACCATATCTAACTGCAGTAGTAAACAGGCTATTGAATCTTTCAGATGAGGATGGGTAACTGATAAAAGAAATGCGACTTGCGGATAATTCTTCTGTTGCAACTCCCTTGGGTTTGAGTTATGCAACCCTACACATAAGTTTCTTACCTAAGGGATCTGGGACTGATATTGAACATGCTATATTTTTGTTGAATTTTTTCTTTTTATTGGGCATATTCTCTATCTGCTCTCAATTATGAACCATTATCTTCCGCATCCATCATGTTAAGATACCCTCGCCATCGTCTACATCACTGATCAGTGGTCATCAACATCCTGACAGCCTCATTGTCTTTATCATTTCTCAATATTCTTTTTTCCTGTTTTAATCCCGACTTCTTGCCCATAATTCAGCATCCGAACTTGCCACTAGATTCCCACAAGTAAAGTCGATAACTATTCTATTTGGATCTGGCATCGGATGTTTCCTTTCTTGTTCCAGATCAGACAGGATACATTTATGACACCCAAATTAAATTCAAAATATGAGGGAGGAGAAAGTTTTAGTAGCATGTTTTACCTAAGTTACTAAATTGGGTGCTTCAAATTTCTTGGTTACTGTATTTCTCTGTCTTGTTTTCTTAACAGTATTTGGAATGGTTTAACGATACTGAACTAGTGTTCGGAGTCTGCGCTGGAAAATCTTGGGGATTAAACTCTCTTTCACTTGCTTATGAGGCGGATAAAGATATTAAGGTCCTAGGAGATTAAGGTCTTGGGGGGTAATTTATAGTATTTATTGAAAGAGCTCTGTAGTTGCACTAGGTCCGAATTTGGATTCAAAAGTGATTTTCTTTTTCGGTAATTCCAAATTTTTTGTCACTATAGACTTATTAAAAAAATTATTTTATCACCATAGATGCTTTTAACATGCCCTATTCCCAACCTTATCAAAAAAAAAAAAAACCCTATTCCCAACATTCATTTACTTATGGTACATTCATAGTACTTAGATGCTACTATTTGGTAGATCATCCAAGGCCACGAAATGTGCTGGGCTAATATTTCTGGTGTGTTTTCTTTATCAGTTAGACTTAAGTTCATTTGCATTTGATTCTTTCTAGATTGGTGCAAACAATGGACTATTCTGTCATAGTGTTTGATACAGCTCCAACTGGACATACTCTCCGGTTATTACAATTCCCATCGACACTAGAGAAGGGGCTTGACAAAGTGCTGAGTTTGAGGAATAAATTTGGCGGCGTAATAAGTCAGGTAAATCCCTTCCCCTTGCCTGAAAAAACTTATTTTCCTATTTTCTTCCCTTTGAGCCTCTAATATGATGATTTTGGGGGGTGGGGGGGGGGGGTTGCTACTTTTGCTAGATAAGGATCATTTGGAAATGTTCCCAAAAAGATCGTTCATCTTCATCTGCCAGATAGAATTTACTAAAAGATCATGTGTCTATTGCAGATGAGTCGAATCTTTGGTGTTGACACTGAATTTGGTGAGGATGCTATCCTAGGCAAGCTTGAAGGCATGAAAGATATAATTGAACAAGTGAACAGACAGTTCAAGGATCCAGTAAGATTTTACCTTGAAATGGTCGTCCTTATAATGAAGAAGTTGTTTTTATGTTGTGATTGCTGGATCATAGTGTAAATAATTAGTGAAGTACAGGGAATCTTCTTTTTGGACCTTGGAAAACTGGCGAAAAGTTTGAATAAGCAGCATCAACAAAATCAGGAAGCTGTGGTAGATTTAACAGTAGCCGCACTACTTAGATGTCATAGGCTCATAGCGAAAGTAGTGACACTTGTCGATGAGACTTTAGCAGTTAGCACTAGAATTCTGTATGACTGAGCATTTGTATCGTTTCTTTTGCATTTTTTCTACTCCTGCCCACAGCCCCCCCCCCCCCCCCCCCCCAAAACCCCCAAAAAAATTGAAAGAAGAAAAACCACCAAAATGTAGCTTTCTTCTCAATGTGTTGTTTTGACGAAGGGGGTTGGCAGTGGCAGAAGAGGTACTATTTAGCTTGAACAAGAACTAGAAATTTTACAACTTTCGCATGAATGTCTCTGTAGTTGCGTGACCATAACTATAAGGGGGTACAATATTAACTGAAAACTGAAGTAATGGGATTAAGGACTAGTCGTGAATTTCCTCCATCTGCTGCTGCTGGCATCTGCTGTTAAGAAGATTCCTTTGCTATTCCTGAATAGCACATTAGAAGTATTCACCATAGCTTTAGAAGTCGCATAATTGCAGGAAGCCAGATATGTAACTGATGTGCTGTCTAGTTCCCATTCTTTTCCTCTTTGCAAACACTTGCATTGTGGCAGAAACTTAGTTTGAACAGTTCGTTAGTGGTTCTAGCAACTATTTATCTGAACAGTTTCTTTACGACACAAATATTTTCTCCTTGCCTTTTAGTTTTAATTGTGGAGGTGGAGTAGTCTGTTGCTGTTACCTGGTAATCCATTTGTTGGCTTCTGCAAAACTATTACTTGTCCTGGGAAAGGCAGGGGAAAATTCCTTACAGATAATCTTACTGAATGGCTGAATAAATTTCCTTCTTTTTTTTTGTTTACTTGCACCTTTTGGAGTACTTTCAAGCCATCATTATCATTAATAGTACTTGTTTTAACAGGACTTGACGACATTCGTTTGTGTTTGCATTCCTGAATTCCTCTCTCTATATGAGACTGAAAGACTTGTTCAGGAACTCACTAAATTCGAGATTGATACACATAACATTATAATTAATCAAGTGCTTTTCGATGAAGAAGGTACCAGTCTCATATTTTTTCTGTAGAATAGTTGATTCTTTCACTTTTTACCTGATGGCTGTTCTTCTAGGAGGGAAAATTTGATTCTTGGAACTTGTGATTGTTTTTAGTTGTTGAATCGAAGCTGCTAAAGGCTAGGATGCGGATGCAACAAAAGTACTTGGACCAATTCTACATGTTATATGACGACTTCAATATTACCAAGTTGCCTTTGCTACCACAAGAGGTTTGAAGATGCTGTTGTAGATATCCTGGATATCCACCCCACCCTCACCTCCACAAAAAAGAACAAAGAAACGAGTTCTGCCTTCTTTGGAAGAAGAAATTGATCATATATCTTCTAAACTATACAATAAACAAAGATTTTCCAGTCTGATTACTGATGTTTCTCACTTTTTGATAGGTTTGTGGTGTTGAAGCTCTGAAAGCATTTTCACATCGCTTTCTGACACCGTATCAACCTTCTCTCATACGAGGTTCAGTGGAAGAGCTGGAAATGAGAATAGCCACATTGAAAGAACAATTGAAAGATTCTGAAGAAGAATTAGAAAAACTTAGAGCAGGCCAACAACAAGGTATAATGTAGAAAGCACTTACTGGATGGAGGCCATTTTGTTGCCTTCAATTTTTTTCATCTTACTTTTTCTTAGGAAACAACATCATCTGAAAAGTCTTTTTTGTTTGGAGAGATCCATTTTGTAGAATATTTTTTCATTCTTTTAAAGTGAAGTTATTTTGTACCTTCAATAGCACAATAAATCCGGTTATAATATTTTATGAAGTAAACTTGGTGCCTTTTCAAGTGGACTTTGATGTATTTGTGGATAACTAAGATGCATTTCCGAATTTCTCCGATCAATAACTTCTAAATCCTTTTACATTGGAAAAAGATGTTTATGTTTATTTTGATACCAAAGTCAATGTTATCAAGGAGTAATATGTTTTACTTACTTTTGGATTTGAACTAGTTACTCCCATCGGCTATCGTCGAATAAAAGCTGTACTCTAACCAACAACAATAACAAACTCCGTAACTTCCACAAGTGGGGTACGGGAGGATAAAATGTAGCAGCCCTCTAACCACTGAATTAAATAAGTTATTAATCATCCCAAGGAGAAGATACTTGACGGAGCAACAAAAAGCAAAGTTATTTTCCTGGTAAGTGACGTAGCAAAAGAATTTTAGAGCCCGTTTGGACATAAGAAATTTTTTTCTTTTTTCCAAAAAAAAAATTATTTTTTTTCGAAATCAGCGTTTGTTCATAAAATTTTCAATTTTCACTTGAATATGCATTTTGAAATTTTCGAAAATTTGAAAAACTCAAAAAAACTGTTTTTCAAAATTTTCATTCAAATCACTCACAAAAATTCAAAAACAACCTGTAAACAATAAATTGCGTCGAGAAAATAAAATCAAGACCGAAAGATATTGCAACAATCGTAGTATTTTATTTCAAATAATTGAGTGTTAAAATCTCTATGAATCCTGTAATACTTCTTTTCAATAGTAAATAAAAGAGCCTCCGAGCTTAATCTTGAATTTTATTTTATTTTAATCCAAGTGCTTGAAGCTTGATCTTGATCTGGACGTATTTTTAATCCAAGGGCTTGCAGCTTGTTCTTGAATCTTCGTCTTGATCTTTTAATCCTTAGAACACTTGAATGCTTGTAGCTTTTAGACAAATCCGCAGCGTTTGATCCACGAGCTCCCTCTTGCTTCTTGTTATAACTTCTGGTGTCTTTATGAGTCATGAAAACCCCTATTTATAGTTGTGGGAGGGAAGAGTTGTGATGAGAACAAACTCTTTCCGACCAATCAGATTGAAGAGTGACAAGGCCGTATTTGATTGGTCAGAACATATCACTTGTACATGTGGCACATTTTCATTGGCCTTTCAATTTGACTTGGCATCCCTTGCTATTTTGATACGTGGCATGATCCTATTGGCTCTTTCGTTTGACTTGGCATGCCACGTCATTTGACACGTGGCACCAAACTGGCCTCTAGGAGGATAACATTTTGGGCTTAATGAAGTGAACTCATCACTTTAGCCCAATGGATTACGACTTATTTATTTAATCCATTTATATTGGACTTATACAATTAATTCAATTATATTAGCCCATATATTTATTTGGACCAATATATCTTGAATTCAAAATATAGTCCAAATTATTTTATGGATTTAATTTTAATAAATTTAAATGCCTAGAAATACCCCTACTTTAAATCTTATTGGGGTATGAAATCACTTACCCCGTGACGAGTTTTGAAGTATAACGTACATAAAACACACATATCCTTTATGTGCGTATATAATACACTGGGAATATACATTTGTCCAACAGTAATTATTAGGCTAGGATAAGTTGAATTCACGTGGTTTCATTCCTGTGTCCACGTCATTCAATTTGCAATTCATTTACATTGCTTTAGACTCAAACTGTCAAACATAGCTATATTAGGAACTTTTTCCATGATTTACTATGGAATCTCAGTTTTGAAACTTATTCTGCCGGTGACGACGTAATCCATGTATATTCCATTCCTATTTGAAGATGGACACCGAGTCCGTGTTGAACTCAGTTTGTTCCAGCCGCCTTAGTTGATAATCCCACATTGGGACTTTATTCTCAATTGCTGACTCGAGAAATCTATATAAAGGGTGCCTATTCTCCAACTTGTGAGCATCAGTTCGCAGTATTTGCAGGCCACTTGAGTTTATTTTTGTAGACTTCTCCCTTTTTTTTTCACTATGTTGCCTCCCTTTTTTTTTTTTAGTAGTAACTTCGTCAAACTACGAAGTATTTTAAAAGTTCGAGACGAAAACCTTTAAAAGTTCGCGATAAATACCTTTAAAATTTACGGGGAAGACTCATAAAAGCTCGTGGTCAAGACCTTTAAAAGTTCGTGGCGAAGACCTTTAAAAGTTCGCGGCGAAGACATCTAAAAGTTCGCAGTAAATACCTTTAAAAGTTCGTGATGAAGACCTTTAAAATTTGTGGCGAATACCCATAAAAGTCCGCGATGAAGAACTTTAAAAGTTCGCGATGAATACCTTTAAAATTTGTGGCAAAGACCCATAAAAGTTCGTGCAAAGATCCTTAAAAGCTCGTGGTCAAGCTCTTTAAAAGTTCACAGTGAAGACCTTTAAAAGCTCTCGCTGAAGACTCTTAAAAGCATGCGACAAAGACGTTTAAAATTTCGTGGCAAAACCCCTTAAAAGCTCGTAGTAGAAATCCTTAAAAGTCGGCGGTGGGGACCCTTAAAAGTAGCACCTTTAAAAGTTCGAAACATACGTCTTTTAAAAGTTCGGAATGAAAACCTTAAAAATCCGAATGGCTTTAAAGTTCGAGACGAATACCTTTAAAAGTTCGTAACGAAAACCTTTAAAAATTCGAATACCTTTAAAAGTTCGAGACGAACACCTTTAAAAGTTCGCAACGAAAACCTTTAGAAAAGGTCCGACATAGACATCCTTTCTTTTTTTGTGTGAGGCAAATTTTTTTTTTCACTCATCCATGCTCTCTTTCAAGATTGCGATTGTTACTCTTCCCCTTTTTTTTAGGGCAGTGAGCGGATATGAAGACTAACAAACTTGAAAGTTATGCGAACATGAAGACAGAGCGAATCCCCAGACTTTGATGCAAATATTGTCATCATTTCAATGAAGACACCATTTTACCATAGCAGCTTGCCCCCTTTAAATCAAATGGGATCCAAGGCTTAACAGAAGAATGGTATCTCAACTCGATTTTCAAGTGTTGATTGAATGGATTACATTCCATCGTACTTCATTCGAACGATGATTGGGGCACTATGTATCTTTTGAACTCATGTGAGAACTTAGAATGAAATTCTAAGCTGCTTACGTACCTCGATGAAGAGGATCAAGTCATACCGTAGTTCAGAATGGGTGATTTTTTTAAAAATTTTAATTTTTTAATTTTTTTTTTAATTTTTTATGTCCTAACTTTTGCCTAAGCCGCCTCTTTCGAGATTTTCAACCTAGCAGACTCTTGTTTTTGTATATGTCCTAACTTTTGCCTAGGCCGCCTCTTCGAGGTTTTCAACCTAGCAGACCTTTTTTTTTTGATGGGCCGTACACAGTTTAGACTCATGCAGGCCAAGAATGTAGGAACATGCAGTTTAGGATCATGCGTCAAGGAGAGTTATAACTTCAAGGATAATACTTCTTCAAAAACTTATCTTTGATAGGGTAGATTCTCATGCCATCTGCATCAACCAGCTTGTAAGCCCCACTTGAATAAGCTTATTGCACGACATATGACCCATCCCATTTTGAAGTGAACTTCCCTACATGTTTATGGGAAGTAATAATGGGTCTTTTTATGGCAAGGACTTGATCTCCTACTTGAAAGGATCTTGGGCGAACTCTTTTATTGAAGGCGCGAGACAATCGAGTTTGATAACATTCAAGACTCTGTTGAGCTTCCAACCTCTTCTCATCAAGAGCCTCCAACTCTGCTAATCGAAGTCAAGCATTTTCTTCATCAGTGCCAAGGTTAAGTTCTTTTAAGACATCAGCTGTTGTGATATAATTGCTGCTTGCCCTTCTTATGGAGATGGGCAATGGTGACGGTTGCTTGTATCCCAAACCTTCACGCGGTTGTCTCGTGTAGCTTCTGATGGTAGCTTCCCTAACTTTGACACTTCATTAGGATTGTATCCAGCTTTGCAAATAGCCTGTAAGCGTTAGGATCAAAATCTTCATCTGTTCGCTTTATAGGGAGTGCCACATTCTGCAAATAATTTTGGGCCACAAACCCTGCAAGCGGGATTGAGGACGACTTTATTGCCTCAATTTGTTTGACCGGAAGAGTTAACCCCTTTAGCATGTTAGTTTGGAGATTAGATGATTCACCTTCATCTTTCTTCTTTTTAGGGACGTATTGGAGCGAATGAGTTACTTTCTTGCTATGAGACATAATGTTCCCTTTATGAGACTTATTTTGGTTGGGGTGTACCTTCTCAGCAACAACTTTGGTTTTGTCAGCAATCACCTCAACTCTCTTAGTCGTGGACTCATCATCCTTGTCATTCATGACATCATCAGCTTTTAGCTCCTTCACAATGCGGTTCTTCAAGTAGAACTTTGCATCGACGAAGTGTGACTCAGCCTCGGTGAATGGCTCGTCATCGACAATTATCTTCTTCTCGACTTCACCTTCGTAGTATTTCAAACATTGATGGTAGGTAGATGGAGCCACTTTATTCTCATGTATCCAAGGCCTTCCAAGCAATACGTTGTATGAAGTCTTTGCATCGATCACATGCAACCATGTACTTGATTGCATATCTTCAATGATGATTTCCATCCTGATCGCGCCTATGTCTCTTTTCCGCCCTTGGTTGAATCCTTGGATCATCACACGCCTTTCTGAGAGTTCGTTCCTGGGAATACCAAGTTCTTTCACAGTGCGAATTGGCAAAATGTTCACTGAGGATCCTCCATCAACCAAAATTCGATTTACCCTTTCATCACGCATATAGCAAACCGGGTACAATGGGCGGTTATGAAGAGTGTCACCTAGCAGAATATCGTCATTTGTGAACGTGACTTTTTCCTCAAAAGCATTAACTTCTTGAGGAGTGGACTCGATGAGCTTTTCCGAAGATGGTGCCAACGGTAGGTCATCACTCTTTTCTTTACCTTCGTCAGCATGGCAACAAGAGGCATCGATAACCCCGTGGGAAATCTTCATGCGGAACCAACTTGGTAAAAACTCCTCCAAGGTCACTGGATTTAGTGGTTTTTGAGAGTGGTTCACCTCCACTTTTGCTTTCTTTAAGTGCTTAACCGGATTCCATCTTCTTGGTCTTTTTACCATCATTTTCCTTGTTGGTTTTTCTACTGATTCTTTTCGTGGGCTTCTTCTGTGGTGCCTACGACGAGTCACCAATATCCAACCTTCATCATTATCAGGTTGATTGACTTCAGCTTTGTCGTTCTCCGGTAATTCTTCATCTTTACTTTCTTTAAAACCATATAATTTATCCAGACGGAATGAGCCAAAGGTGATAGATACTTGGTTTGTGCTTGCTTTCTCATCTTCAAGCACGATCTTCTTTTCGCGAGCCAAGTCCATAACTTTGTCCTTGAAGAAAAAGCACTTCTCCAGAGGGTGGCTTACAAGTCGATAGTATTTGCAGTAATTTGGGTCATTTGTTTTCCTAGCTTCATTTGGTCGCTTCATCTCCGGAAGCTCAATGAGATTTAACTCGAGGTGTTCTTCAAAAATAGCTGGCACATCAGAATCCAGAAATGGGTACTCTTTCTCTTGCATTCCTTTTAAAGTCAACTTTCTACTTGGCTTATCTTGAAAAGACGTGGATTTCATACTCTGCTTCTTGCTCACCTTCGTCGTTAACTTTGCAAGTGATGTGTTGACATTCATATCTTCTTTGCTTTCAGGCTTGGGTACGAAATTGCCCCACTTCCTGACTTCTTGCTTGTCGTTCCCCTTGCGAGGTTCATAGATGGGCAGCCTTTCATTTCCAGCAGGGGCCATGCTCAATTCCATATCATGGGCACGAGTTGCAAGTTCTTCAAATGTTCTAGGATTGATACCTTGAAAGATGTAGCTCAATCCCCAATGCATGCCTTGGATGCACATCTCTATGCCTGAAGCTTCACTAAGCCTGTCTTTGCAGTTGAGGTTTGCATTTCTCCAATGATTGATAAAGTCGATAACTGGTTTACCCTTTCGTTGACGAGTATTTGTAAGTTCTATCATACTCATAGTACATCTCGTGCTATAAAAGCGATTGAGGAATTCTTGCTCTAGTTGATCCCAGCTATCAATAGATCCCGCCTCGAGGTCTGTATACCAATCAAAAGCATTTCCTTTTAGCGAGCGGACAAACTGTTTGATAAGGTAATCTTCATAAGTCCCAGCGTTGTTGCATGTCTCAACGAAGTTCTCCACGTGTTGCTTTGGATTGCCTTTACCATCAAACTGTTGAAACTTTGGAGGTTGATAGCCAGCAGGCATCTTCAACATATCGATCCTTGCAGTGTACGACTTTGCGTATGTAAGGGGGGGACTTGGCAGCGACTTCATACTTGTTCTTAATGGTTCCTTCAATGAACTCCTTCAGTTGATCGATTGGATTCATCCCTTCAGATGAGACATGGATAGCCTTAGCGGATGCTACTCTATCGGGGGAGAATCAATCTCTGGAACTTCTGGGAGCTTACCAGGTGCATGGGTGGATTCTTCTTCCATCAAGATTACCACCATGTCTGTTAGCTTGTCAATTCTAGCATCTTGATTTTGCATGCACTTGGTCAAGCTAGCGATTGCTTTCGTCAAGTTCTCCAACTGCTCTTCCACAGATGAAGTGTTTGTCACCATAGCTTGCATGATTGTTATAGATGATGGGGAGTTGCATGAATTGTCACACAGATTGATTCTCGAATGGCTCATGCTACACGGTGTAAGTGGGGAGAATCCATCACTTGAAGCATCATCATCTTCCTTCATAGCCGAGTTCTTGGATCCGGAGAGGTCAAGCAGATCAAGAGTTTTCTTGATCTTTTCAGCAACATCGCTTCCTCATTCAGGTATGTTTATGGAAGATCTTGCTCCTTTTGAGGATGAAGATCCGAAAATAAGGGTTGATGCGGACGGCACTTGGGGTGCTTGTTATCCTAACGAGTTTGCTTTGCTCCTCATAACTGGTCTAACGCTTCCAAAGGTAACATTGAGGATGCTTTCCACATCAGCATAGAACATGGAATTAGCAGTCTTGGTGGAAGTTGAACTGGAGTTGATTTTCTTTGAAGCCATTTCAATGTTCTTGAACTTTGGTGATTTGAAAAGTTGAGATGAGAGGTAGAGATTGTCCCACTGGGCATGCTAGAATTTGTAGACAATAAATTGCGTTGAGAAAATAAAATCAAGACCGAAAAATATTGCAACAATTGTTGTATTTTATTTCAAATAATTGAGTGTTACAATCTCTATGAATCTTGTGATTCTTCTTTTCAATAGTAAATAAAAGAGCCTCCGAGCTTAATCTTGAATTTTATTTTATTTTAATCCAAGTGCTTGAAGCTTGATCTTGATCTGGACGTATTTTTAATGCAAGGGCTTGCAGCTTGTTCTTAAATCTTCGTCTTGATCTTTTAATCCTTAGAACATTTGAATGCTTGTAGCTTTTAGAGAGATCCGTATCGTTTGATCCACGAGCTCCCTCTTGCTTCTTTTTATAACTTCTAGTGTCTTTCTAAGTTATGAAGACCTCTATTTATAGTTGTGGGAGGGAAGAGTTGTGATGAGAACAAACTCTTTCCGACCAATCAGATTGAAGAGTGACAAAACCGTATTTGATTGGCTAGAACATGTCACTTGCACATGTGGCACATTTTCATTGGCCTTTCAATTTGACTTGGTATGCTTTGTTATTTTGACACATGACATGATCCTATTGACTTTTCCGTTTGACTTGGCGTGCCATGTCATTTGACACGTGGCATGATCCTATTGGCTCTTCCGTTTGATTTGGCGCACCACATCATTTGACACGTGGCACCAAACTAGGCCTCCAGGAGGATGACATTTTGGGCTTAATGAAGTGTGCTCATCACTTTAGCCCAATTAAATGGGCTAGCCCAATGGATTAAGACTTATTTATTTAATCCATTTATATTGGACTTATACAATTAATTCAATTATATTAGCCCATATGTTTATTTGGACCAATATATCTTGAATTCAAAATATAGTCCAAATTATTTCATGGATTTAATTTTAATAAAATTTATATGCCTACACAACCCAAAATTATATTCATGTCCAAACACAACTTTAAATTTTAAATACCATTTTCACTTGAAAAATTTTCCCCCTTATTTTGGAATTTTACAATTCTTATGTCCAAACGCCCACTTAGTTTACTCTGCCTAGTAGGGACCTTGATAAAAAAACTGTTAAAGGATAGATCTTTTAGCATTGCTTGCCTTTGGGCTGAATATACACAGCCCCTTAAACTTATCCAGTTTTTTACTTACGGGCATGTTTGCATGGTTGTTACTCATCGTTTTATAATGTATTGTATTGTACCGTTTTATAAATACAATGTTTGGATAGATTGTATTGTTTGCTGTTGTTAAATAATATTTTGCTATTTGGTTTGACTGTATTGTACTGTACTGTAACTGATAAGTTTATCAAAATACCCTCAATTATATAAATATTAAATTTATCAAGAATTACGCATAAAAATAATTTTAAAAAATCCCTTTCTAATAATTTATCACCAAATATGTCTTGTAAATAGATTGAGCAACTAAATTCATGCAAATTCTAATAAAATTAGCAATTTTACGTTGGAGTTGGAAGTGACAGAAGTTTTGAGAAAAAATGGACGAAAAAAAAGTAGGTTATAGATGAGAGATTTGGAGTTAAAATAATAAAAAAAGGTAAAGGATAAAATAAAATTATGGAGTAATAAGTTAGGGTATAATTTGAAAGAAAAATAGGAAACAATCCCACCACACTAAATCGGTTGTTTAAAAAAATGAGACTTTTTATTATTCCGAAATAATAAATTTAACAATACAATACAACCAGTTTTAATGAAACAATCAAAATAAATATTATTTTGGGATAACAATAAAATACAATACAATGAGAGACAACCATCCAAATAAGCCGTTAAACACATGTGGTAAGGCTTGTTGCAATTGGACACTATGAGCCACAACTTCCTGAGTTGGCACATAGCGTGCATCTCACTGAAAATAAAGCGCGTGTCGCCAGAAAATGTGAATACTTCGCCGGAAAATAATTTTCTGGTGACAAATTTTGCAGCCACCTTTTACTGATTCCGGCAACCGCCATGACCATCGCCATTATAGCACCTTCTTCTTTTTCTCAGATCCGACCATCGCCACTCTTCCCCCACCATAGATCTGGCCACCACCGTAGAGACTTGGCAACTTTAAACTGGTCACGATCACCTCTCCCCTCCTCAGATTCTGACCGTTAGAATTCTCAAAATTTACCAAGATTTCATCCTAATATCTCCAAAGCCTTCACCAGCTGAAACAGAGCTATATCCATTTCAAAGAGCACATACATTACATTTCTTTTTCACAAGAAAGGGTCAATTTTGCAGATTGTATCTTCATATCTCCAGCGCCTTCACTAGTTGAACAACGAGTGGCATTCACAGATGGTGGTTTTGTTTTTTCTTCCTTTTTTCAGGCCGGTTGTGTTTCTTTCGCAGATTGATAACGAAGAAAACACCATTCACCTATTTTACAGACTTGGTAACCAAGAAAATATCATTCGTTTCGTCGGCGTTCTTCTTTTTCCCGTATTATTTTTTTATTTTTTTTTCTCTTCATATTTTGGCTCTTTTATTTTTGACCTGGCTTTTTCTCATTGTTAATATTTGGTATGTCATGGTAGGGCTGCTTATCGGGCGGATTGAGCGGTTAATTACTCTTAACGGTTTGACTTAACGGTTATCGGCTTTTAAATGTATTAATCTGCTAGCCTCCCGATAAGATATCGGGCGGATTGGTATCGGTTTAGCTCTTATCGGGCGGTTTATCGGCCTAATTAAATCTATATTGCGTGCATTAATTGTTTGTTGACCGCCTAGCATACAAATTCATAATAGGAAATTACACATTGAGTCCCGACAAACATGTCTGCTAACGCCTACATAAGAATGATGTAGTGTGTCATGTGTTGTAGAGTGAAAAAAGTAGAACACATTGTAGGCTAGATTACATCCCAAAGCAGACTACATATGAGTCCAGACATACATGTATGTTAACGCCTACCATTAAATCCCAAAGCAGACTACATTACATGAGTCCGGACATACATATGTCTGTTAACGCCTAGCATACAAATTCAGAATAGGAAATTTCAGTCTATATTCAAAGTGAGTCGAGGATACATATTTCAAAATAATTAATCCATAAGTGAGCAGAATACACAGAAATGTTTGGCCTATAGCTAACGCCTAACAGAGCTTGAATTTATGTAGCTTCAAAGTTCAAACAACAACTTCAAATTTCTAACTTAAACTCTCAACCAGGCATTTCACGCTATATCATTAACCATACAAACAACACCGAGCAAAAGGCAGTTATGTATAGAAATAGGTATGGATTATAAGAAGTAAATAATTTACAGAAAACGCAGATGCGCTATTTCCCCAGAACATAATTCAAGACAGTACTATCGTCAATATTGTGGGATAAAAGTTGTGGCAACAACACTGTTGTTCTTCTATTAAACATAGACAGCAGGCATTAGTTTTAAAAAACAAAAGTAGAGGTGAACCATAGACAACAGTTTAAACAATCTTATAGTAGGGTGGGAGAATAAGCTAAGCAAATAGCCGGAAGAAGTAGAAGAGTTTTTTATATTTAATATATATATGGATAAAAATAAATTTTATATATATATATATATATATATATATATATATATATATTCTTAACGGATTAACGGATTATCCGTTAAGAAAATTGAATAATTCGCCCCCAAACCGATAAGCCGTTAATAAAAAAATTTCAATCAGTTCCCCGTCCGTTAAACCGTTAACCCGATACCAATAAACCATTAAGCTTCGATTTCGGTTCGGTTTTCGATTTCGGTTTGATTTTGAACACCCCTATGTCATAGCAAGTCACTCTCACACACTAAACTTTGTTTAGAAATGTAAAATATGTGTTTAATTGACACAGTTTAAATATAGTTGAGGTTTTGGATAGAAACAAGTCTTAGTTCAAGTGTGAAAAACAAAACAGACAAGTTTAAGGTACTGCTTATGTATTCTGCCTTTGTTTAAAGTTTAAACCTTAAACTACCTCTTGTAACGAAAGACCGGCTCTAATAGTAGGGCGGGTAAGGCATGTGCCTTAGCCCCAATTTTGAGGGGTCATATTTTTTAGAAATAATATATACTTCATATGTATTTTAAAAAAATAATATGTAGTAGTACTTTTATGTTTCTCATATAAATTGAAAGAAAATCTTTTAGAGTAAATAAAGTAAAAATTTAACTTACTTAAAAATGATAGATGAATAATTTTTAATTTGAGTTGATTTAATAATTCTATTTTTTACTCTTTCTTTTCCAATGTTTCAATCTTACTCTTCATATTCCAGAACCTACATATCTTCTTCCTTTCTCTTTAGTCCTTCTTGAATTCTTTCTCCAATATTTTTTTCTTTCTCCAAAATTTTATTTTTCACCTTCTTTCTCCAAAAATTTATTAGTTCAAGTGTTCAATAATATTTTTAAGATTCCAATAGTTCTATACTTCTATTACTTTATAAAAACTATAGTATAGTTTTCAAGATTTACAGCAAGAATTTTGAAGTAGACAAGCAATAACTAGATATTTTGGACTCAAAGTTTTCATTCTTCAAACTTCCTGAATTAGTAATCGGGTAATATCTTTCTAGTATTATTTTTATTTGGTATTTCATTAATTTTACTCCATACATATCATTTAATTTTTTTTTTAAATTTAAATACTTAGGCCTCACATTTGACTTTGGCCTTAGGCCTCAAATGCCCCGGAGCCGCCCCCGTTGTAACGAAAATCTTTTTATGATTTTGATCTTCTTTTTCTTTAATTAAAAAGGTAGGAGGATTTTTATGATATTTATACAATATCAACTGGTCCAGATTGACGCGACATAATAGAAAGGAGAATATCAACATATAAGTTGGATACAAAATTTCATTTGATTGTGAATTGATATTAGGTCAGTTATGCTATGTTAGTGATACTAAACCACATCGCAAATGTAATATAATTTTCCATAAATATTAACAAAAATCATTTCATGAGTTGAGATGGCCGAGTTGGTCTAAGGCGCCAGATTAAGGTTCTGGTCCGAAAGGGCGTGGGTTCAAATCCCACTCTCAACAAATTTTGTTATTTTTTATTGCAAAACGTTTCTCAATTACACTATTGTCTAATAAATCACATTTTTGACCAAAATTGACTTAATTTCTGGTCTCAAAATTTCTTCAAAGCAAAAGAAAGCCCTCACCCGTGCCTTTGTGCACAAACGTAAATAAAAGCAGCGAGTCATGAAAGCAAAGAACTAAGTTTCTTCAAAATGAATGGTACAAGCTACAGTCCAATTCATAGAGACCTTGGAAAAAATAACTAACCAATTTTCTGCTACTATTATGGTTGTATGACTAGGAGGTCGCCGTGGAACATCCTTGTCCAAAAATGCAAAGTAAGATTGCAAACAATAGATTGAATGTGGTCGGACTCTTCCACAAATCCCGCACATAACGAGAGCTTAGTACACTTATTATTATTAGTCTCTAAGTACAAGTTAGGAAAGAAATGAGAAATTCAAATGGTAAGATTTTCTTGAATGGCTAGGAATGATCCAATTATATCTCCACCAACATCTGGAAATTGTTCAAATCCAGGAAGATTCTTCACCTTGCCTCTCCTATCAACTTCAACAGGGTACTTTAGGAGATGCCCTCTCATTTCAGTTACTTCATCAGATGCAAATTGTTTCCAGTTTGCTTCACCCATTGATCTAACACGCCTTACGCATTCTAGAGACTCTGGACGTGTAAAGTAGTCATCGACAACTCCAAGATGCTCAGCCCAGAGAGACATTCTATATCTATATATCTACATTACACAAAGACATAACAAAGGGATCAGATAATTGCATTGAGCGAAAATAAAACATCAAACGGTAGCATTGAGCGAAAACCATCTAACAGAAAATGAGTCAAGTTCACATTTGGGACAAGGAAAAGAGGACATATGTAGCAACCTGAACTAAGTTCCAAATGTCAAAAGACATTGCGTTATGAATATATCAATAGCAATTATAGACATTGGATATACAGATCAGTTATATTGAAACCTCCTCCACGATTAATACATTTTAAAACTCGATCTAGCTTTCAAAATATATGATCCTTGTAACCAGTCAGCTAATATTGAAAGTTGTTCTCTTCCCTCAGCGTATTGTGCATACAACTCTAAATATTTGTTACAGAAGTTGATTATTTTTTTTAGGGGGGTTGGCACAGCGTAAGAGACTAGAAAGTACGAATTTTGAAAGTTAAAATACATCCATAATTGGTAAATGGAGTTGGAAATCTCATGACTAAGCTAGTTTTTCATCTATCATTTTCTCAATTGGTTCTCAAATTGGCTGTCTCCTAAAACGGTACAGAAGTTAAGACTTAAGTAATACCTTCTTTTTTATTCTTTTATTCTTTAGGCAGGTGGGGGAAAGAGGTGAGGGATCAGCTCTTACAGTATTAGCTAGAAGTAAAATAGAGAGAAGAATTTCCAAGTTCATAACACACAGCTTCTCCTGGATTTGATATTCCAACTAAATTATTCAGTCCATATATAGAATTTTGCTAATGGATTACCTGTCCGCCAGGACTTGACTGTTTTCTTGCCCATGTATGATGAGGTTGATATGCTCCCATCGCTATCTCTGTGTCTCTAGTGCCTTCTAGCGAGCGTTGGTTGATGTTTGCAGATCCCAGTGTGACATACTCATCATCCACAATCATTCCTTTAGAATGAACATATATCATAAATCTTCTGTATTTTCTACTCAGTGCCTGAAACATCATATTTAAACCATGTGATTAACAATTTGAACTGTGCTAGCTAGAGTCTAGGCAGAGAGTTTTACAACAAATTTAGGAGGAAATTAAAAGGCGAAGCTCCTAGTACTAGGTGGTTTACGAAGACTTATCCTTCAAAAAAAAGCATAAGCAAAGGTTCCATCTTGCGATGATGCGTTTAGGCAAGAAGAGATGAGCAAAGTAAAGAAAAAAGAGAGAATTCCAAAAGTAGATAGAATTTTGGGATTGTTTGGGTTCTTTCGTCGGAGAAGGGACGTAATATGGAAGTACCTGGGGAGTGTTAGCAGCACCGGCATTCTCATTTTCCCCTTCATCGGCCTCACGGTTACCAAGACAGAAGAAGTTCAAATAATCTTGTGGCGAGAAAGCATCCTCGAGTCCAACCTCCACTAAACACTTGTAAATAGTCTCATACATCATTTGCATCGTCTTATGCTACACAAAGTAGTACAATTAGCAAATGTTAGAAGATAGCTTGGTGACTACAGCTTGATTCTTCTTTGTCAACTCAGCCGTTTAGGTAGTTTTTACCTGCCAAAAAAGAATTCTCTGTGTAGCAGCCCCAGTTGGATCACCCTCTGGCCACATGGGGATGACAATATATGCTGCAAACCTTTGATGTGCTCTTATCTTTTCGCAAATTTTAAGTGCAATTTCCATTGGAATCAGATTATTGGCACCTGCATAAAACAGTATGCTCAGGTATCTGAAATGCTAAGGCGACAGAAGAATGAGGAAGTCTAAAGTATTATGCATTCTTCCAATATATGTAAAATTGTCAAAAGGTAAGATCCGTTAACCAAACAAAGATGCAAATATGGTTGGAATGGTAAGATCTCAAACCTATACGTGATGGGCTTACCTACAAGAATTGACATTTATCTTAGGGTTACCTATTCATCATAGGGTGACATTTGATTGCAGTGCTTTACACAGAGAAAGAACAATTACTTACCCACATCATTATATTGACTCCAATTGTATGAGGAACCAATGAAGTACTGATTTTCAATGTAAATGAAATGTTGCGCAGCACGAATGGCTTTCACATATGCCGTGTGGATACTCATGTCAATAAGTACATTTTTCCCACATACCAGGTTCTGCAAGATTAAAAAGAGAAAATTAGAATAATTGTAAATAAACTATATTTTGACACCCCCTTCTCCAGCTATCTTTCTCACCTTCATTGTAGCTTCCTTAGGATCCTTGGGAAAGCCTTTGACTGAATTTGAGTCAATAGAGCGTAAGATCTGTGTAAGAAAGGAAAGAAAATTTATCCACAAGATCAATGCTAGTCCTCCAGTTAAATCTCTAAAGCTGTTGATACTAAGTTCATAACTCACCTGCACATGCCAATTATCAGGATCGGTGCTGCTGCTTGTAGATGAAGTCTCAGCAATACCAAGAATTTCAGCCATTCTTTCTATTCGGAGCAAAGAATCATCATATTTCTTCGATTTTCTGATACCCTGGGGCTTTGAAGCCTTTAACCAACGTTCCTCGAAATTGGTCAGAACATCATATGCTGCTGGACCATCGATTTTACAGTGCAAGTCATGCCATGGTTCTCTTGGACATCCAGTAGTACTCCCCTGTTAAGTACATTCAGATGGATTACTGTCCAAGAAACACGAAAAGTGATGTTTATTTGTAAGATGGAAAGGGAAATGTTAGGACATGAATTCTTTTCCATCTGTAAAGAAACACGACTATAAGATGGACTAATAGGTCTGAACATATAGTTTTAGACATCACGATTGTGATTGTAAACCCTCGCCAAGCAAGTTAACATATTAGCTTCAGATCAGTATCCTTATGCAAGGAAAGAGATGGTGTTCACATAAATATTATAAATGGTGGAAAGTCGAGAACCAAATGAACAATTTCTAATCAATATATTCGAAAAACAAGCAAGTGATAGCAAGGAAATGAAGTTACTGTATAAGTGGGATTATGATAGTCATCTGAGTGCACTGTCTGCAGGGTTCTAAATATAGGATGTTCTGGAGTATCATATCGCCCATCGCACAAGTCAAGTCCTCCCACAAATGCTATGATTTTTCTCCGGTTGTTTCCAGCATCAGCATCCACTATCACAGTTTTCTGATGATGTGTATAAATTACTCCAACTTCCTGAATAGCAGATTTATAAGATGTTAGTCTCGGGGAAAATTTAAACAATTAATTTAGATTGAGCAGTATCTGGCGGAACAACACCAAGATATAAACTTCTTATACACTTTGCCTCATGAGGAAAGACCTGCAGTTTTAAACTATTAAGACAAACTGGTATATATCATGCAATACAAGAGCCGACAAGAATCTTCTACCACATAGTGGGGCATCAACACACATCCTCAATGTTTGGTACTTGGATGTTTTAGAAAAGAAACATAGAAGAAAGGCAGGAAAATATAGTTAAACAAGCATTAATGTTTGATCATACTTTATTTTGTTGAGAGACTATCATTGACAATAGCTCGCACGAAATTCATCTGTCCATTTAGCAAGGAAGGGAAATAAAGGAGAATATATAGGTACCAAATATGAATCTACAAATGTATTAAGAATAGAGGAGGATTTTAAACAGCAGCAACTCAACATCCAAGCTTGCAGCTCTTCTGATTTCAGATAAGCTTCCTAAAGAACTCAGAATTTTCCCAAAATGCCACAAATTATGCTAAAAATGATGCAGTACATTGCCAAAATAACTATCAAAAGTAACAATATAACTAACATACCCTCTGCTTAGCCCAGCTATGACGTTTTCCTGCCACACGAGGACAAAGCAACACTTGCACAGATGAATGCTTGAAAAAACGACGGGTCTCTTCATCGTGGGTTTGCATTACGCCGTCCTGGATGTTTCAAATTTAAATCATAAAAACTAAAGCTACATTAAGTTGACAGAAGAACATCAACCCAAATGCTGCCAAGTTCACATGAAAATCAAAAAGATCAAAGATGCCTAATATATTAACAACAACAACAAACCCAGTGTTATTCCACAAGTGCGAGTCTGGGGAGGGTAGTGTGTACGCAGACCTTATCCCTATATTATGAAGGTAGAGAGGCTTATTGTGAAGGTAGAGAGGCTATTTCTGATAGACCCTCGGTGGCATAATATATTAGCATTATTAAATAAATCCTAAAAAGGTACATCATTAGTTCATCCTATTGGAATGAATGAATATTAACAAATGCATCATCCTTAGATATGATAGAATTACAAGCAATCTTGCAAAATTGATGAATGGATTCATTCCACCTGTATTAGCTGATGCAACAAATTTTAAAGACTGTCATCCATAAATTAAACTCATTCTTCTTTGTAGTTTAAATTAGCTGTCAATTTACTACAATCAAAGTGCCTATGATTGCGAGCATTGGCAATCAATTAACAAACAGCAGATAGCAGATAGCAGATAGAATGTATGTGAATGTGAATACACAGATATGTACTTCTAAGACTTTGCACCATCATCTGAAAAGAAAAAGGATAACTGAAGAAATCTATATCAAACCATTAAAAAAATCCTTGCAAACAACAACCTAAGACACAGATTCATTCGAGTCCCACGAAGATTCTTGAATATGCAATTGCTACACCTAAAAATAAATTTGCAGTTCATCACAAATACATTGATTTACCGTTTTATAGCCAAGGATGCTTCTTGAAGTGGGGTCATCCCACACGAGAAGCAACACTCTCACTCCTTCTTGTGATTTTGACTTCAAAAGTTCCCCAAGAGAGCTAGATTCTACAGAATCATCATCTCTAACCAGTCTCACTTTATGCCACACTGACCATCCAGTAATGTATATCAATCGTCGAGCTTGGCATATTGCATCAAATATGTCGTGCCAGCACTTTCCATGTACATGTTGCATCCCATTGTCAAGCTTCAAATTTGGAAGACATCCATCAGGCACATGAGCATCTTGATAAAGAGTAACTGATCCACCCATCCTAAGTGGAAAATAAGTCCCTGGAACCCCATAATACTCAGGACCTGCTCCAACTCCATGGTGGTAAAAGCTTAATTGATCCATCGGGTAATACTGAATTGATAGCCTTAAAACAGCTCCGGCCTTGCAAGGTTTTCCATTGTTCAAGATTGGAAAGAACCCTTCAATTTTCCCCCCTCCATATATATGATCCACTGGGACTGCTACTGTCCCTATAAGCTGTGAACCTACCATATCATTATCCTTTACAAGAAATTGTACTTCAGCAGCATAATGTGCAACAGGTACATTAAAATGTTGCATCCACACTGGATTTTCATTATTGTTTATGACATAAGTACGCCCGATAACTGCACCTGCTACTGTAATTGACACGTATGGATCGCTTGTCATGTTACCTAGGTTCCCATCAATCTTTGTCCCCATTTTGTTAAACATATCCCCTATGGTCTTATGGAACATGTCCAAGTTTGGGAGGTTTCTTGCTTCACATACCCAAATATCAAGATTCCCATGTAAGAGCAAAACCTTTTTAGAAGGCATAAATGGCATAACTTGCATACCCCAATTATTTTGTAGTTCACCACTACTTGTTCTTGAATGAGTTGGTTCAGAAGACGACTCGAATTGGACAACAGAAGATGCTTCACTCTTTGAGAATGAGGAATTAGGATGTCCATATATAGTTCCTTGGACATTGTAGTTAGTCACTACAGCTCTTGGTCCTAAGTGATATGTTGCAGTGACATTAGGAACTGATGCTAATGCAGGGGCAGGAGTATGATTATCATACAAATGAACATTTGATAGGTGATCATCTATAGAAGAAGGCTCATTTTTACAATGATCAGAGTTAGCCACAGAACTATTTACAGATGATAAACTACTCGCCGCAGAACTACTAACAGATGATAAACTATCTTGATGCTGGAGGCTAGGAGATTGATTATGTCCTTGGGATGGTTGTCTCTCTAATGGACTTTGATATGAACCAAACTTGAAACTCCCTTGCTGTTGAAGAAAAAGGCTAGAAGAAGATATTTGAGGAGGGTGATATGCATGGAATATATAAGGAGAAGGGCCAATTACATGTGATGGTGAGGGATAATTACTATAGTCTAAAGGGATATTATTTTGGTGGGGTCTAAGTGCTGATTCTGGTGGATAATGGTAGTTAAGGTGACCAGAATGTTGAGTAGTGTAAAGAGGTGGATGATAATGAATGTATTGTGGATATGGAGGAGGAGGATATGTAGAGACGGATCCAAAATTTAAAGTAGAAGTATACGGTTGATTATTTGTCGAAGATGGAGGAGCTGTGTTATATGGATATGTTGGTGAAGAAGACTTGTTATTATCCATTAATGTACTAAATCAGACTGAATTTTACTTATGCTTTTGGGATACATAAACATGCAAACTGATCAAGCGTTGGCTTTTTCAAATATAAAGAAATGACATTGATCATGCAACGAAGAAGAAAATACCAAAGGGATCCTTCAATGGAAGGAATTATAGTAATTAAAAGAAATTGTGAAAGAAATAAGTACCTTTAGAGGTCCATTTAAAGAAGAAGAGAAAGAAGATTTACAGAGGATCAGATGGATATACCAAAAAAGAGCGACAACAATCGTCCACTGTGTCGGAAAATGAGAACATGGGGAGGGAGATCAAACGAACATCTTTAACTATGTGGCATGCAGATCCCTAAATTCTAATGCAACATTTTATTTTAGAAATAATCACAGACCTCCCATGAGGTTTTGAATTGTAACTCATGCCTTTCTATATCATCGTATCATCATCGTACTATAGTAAAAATGGGAATCCTCTAAGTTGAAATTTAAATTAACAAAATACCCATTAAAAGTTAAAGGACCATCTTATCCTTACCTTTTCCCTGTCTCACTCTATCATTTTTTCTCTATCGGCAATTTAAAAAGTTTTATTACATAAATATAGATAGTGATTGTATAGGGTAAAATTGGTCCGTAATAAATGGTCGAATGATAGCATCCACGTGGAATTGAAGACAGGTAAAAGGCGAGTCAAGTAACTATAAGTACCGGGAACAACAAGCAGCAGTTGGTATCGGATAAACCCTGAAGGGAGCATGGTCAACGGGAGTAGGTCGAATATTTGCCATCAGATAACATTCAATGAAGAATATTCTCTGACATTCAATGAGCAGCCGTTGCAGAGAATATTTGCATTTATGGCCCTAGGTATAGCTATAAGTCTTACTTTTAATCTTGTTTATTTACTAGTTTTGGATCAAATTGGTTCGCTTATTTATAAACCACATAACAAATTCAACTGTACCGTTTTACGGGTAAACAGTTTGGCGCCCACCGTGGGGCTTAGACAACTGTGTAATTGAGTTGATCCTTGCGTTTATTACTAACTTGTTTGATTCTTTGTTCCTTAGCAAGAATCGAAAATGGCAGCTAACAGTGTCAACATCGCACACAACGTTGAGGGACATGAAAATCTGCCTCAACATGAGGATTCAATGGGCGATGCCCGCAATGAGAGGGATGAGACAACCCCGGTCCGTGAAGGACAGTACCCCCGACATGTATGGGAGCCAACTCTCGATGACGCAGAAAAGGAACATGTTGCGGAAACAGTAAGATTCCTAAGAGAGCAACAGAAAGCCATCGTGGGCCACCTCTCAAGGCAGGATCAGGTGATGACGGAATTGAAGCAAGCATTATCATGCGCTTCCAATAACGCAAACAGAAGGGGCCCAAAGAGTTGATAACAATACCCCAAGGGGTGAGGTCAGTTCCGATGGTGTCGGGGGGATCGGTAGCGGATCTGGTAACGATAGCGAGAATGATCCCTTCAAAGCTGAGCTTATGAGATTTATGAGAAAAATTAACAAATGGATGGATCAAAACGCGAAGGAGTTTCACGCTTGAATGGATCAGATTCCGGACGCGTCACCAGTTTTGAAGGGCCCAGATTCGAAAAATACACTCAGTTGTCGTTTGAACTAAGAGCAACACCGGAGTTGATTCTGAAAAGGTTCAAAATGCCGGACATACCAAAATACGATGGGACTTTAGATCCACATGAGCACATCACAACCTATACCACAGCTGTAAAGGGGAACAATTTGTCTCAACATGAGATCGAATCGGTCTTGCTGAAGAAGTTCGGTGAAACCCTCACAAAAGGGGCCCTTACATGGTATTCACTCTTACCCAAACATTCGATTGACTCTTTTAAAATGCTTGCAGATTCATTCATAAAGGCCCATGCCGGGGCAAGGAAGGTCCAAGCCAGTACGGTGGACATATTTAGGATCACGCAAGGTGAGTCTGAATTGCTGTAGGAGTTCGTAATCAGATTCCAAAAAGAAAGGATCTTGTTACCGGCCGTACCAGACGAGTGGGCAGCGAAGGTGTTCACAAAGGGTTTGAACCCAAGGAGCTCCGACGCCTCCCGAAAGCTGAAGGAAATCCTTCTCGAGTTCCAAGATACTACATAGGTGAATGTTCATAACCGTTATGAATAAAAAATAAGGATACAAGACGATTAGCTCGGGTTTCCGACATCAACCAAGGGACGGGGCCGAGACAAAAACCAGGATAAGTTCGAAAGCAATTTCGATGCGGACTGGCGACCTTCTAAAGGTCGTTTCCTGCCATACGAGAGAACCAAATGACGAGGCAACAAAGGGTTCCGGTCCTCGAATAGATTCTCTCCCGACAGAAGAACTGGTCGTGGCCAGAACAATAGATCGCTACAAGAAAAAGAGATACCTAGGTCCGAGACTCCACATATCCCAGGTTATCGGATTACAACTTCAACATCAGCGTAGTAGAGTTGGTATCAGCAAAGAGGAATGTCAAAGAAGCACGATTCCCAAAGACAATCAAATCCGATCCCAGCCAGAGGGATCCTAACTTATAGTGCGAATATCATGGGACTCACGATCATAGAACTGGGGACTGCCGGCATCTGTGAGAAAAAGGTGGCGACGCTGTTGAAGAACGGCCATCTCAAGGAGTGACTAGCGCAAAACACACACTTAAATTATGCTCGCTAATCAAATATAGTATAGTATACTATCGTATCCATATGAATTGGATTTAAACAATATTCTCGTAGTTTCTAGCTTGATTGCTATCCAAGATGATCAACAATTGAGATTTATATGATTTCTAACTAAACTTAACTAAGAGTCTAAAGCTATTGACTAATGATAATCGAAACAAAGATAAGCAAGGAAGTTATCAATGGGAGAAGATAAGGGTTGATAGGATAGGCGCAAGATAATTGTTTGGGATCTAACTCTAGATAATTCACTTATAGTGTTCAAGTGAGTCTCTCGAATTTACTCAATTATTAGTTCAAACGTTCCGCAAAAACTCCTCTCTCGATTAAGTCTTAACCTCACAAGATGAACCAATTTAAGCACGTGAAGATATGCAAGAATGCGTAGTGGGTTGGTCTTTATGAAAAACTCTTTCGATTATTCTCATAACTAGGTTTAATCAATAATTCAACTAACAATATGATGCAAAGATATCACAAGTTATGCCTATCGCGATTACATGAACAAGTGAATATAGATGCAATAATTAAATCATTCAAAAACGCTTCAATACATAAAACTAGAGTTATAATCCACAAACAATCATCAATACACCAAATCCATCAAACCCTAAAGAGAACTACTCCATAGATATGGAGAAATTCATCACAAATAAAGTTAAAGTATAGGAAAACATAAATTCAATCCAAACTCGTGTCTTGAGTGAGGAATGAATGATGAAATCCTTGTACTTGTATTCTTCCAACTCCTCCTTAGCCCCTCTCAGGTCGAATATGTGTCAAAAATCCAGAAAATAACGTTTTCCCATATATTTATGCCAAGTAGGGTCGAGCCCAAACGAAATAACCTTTTCCTAGCCGAAATAGGACATTTACTCTGTAAATATTGCACAGGCGTGCCACATGGGGCGACGCGCCATGTGGGGCATTAGTGGGGAAATCCAGATAGCTCTATAATTCAACATGCAACAAAAATACACTGCTGCCTCGCACCCTGCGTCGCACTAGTGCAAATTTCTCAGAGTGCAACTCAAATCTTGCGTTTTGACGTCCAGACTTAGTCCTCGACCCCCAAACACGATCCCGGCTTAATCCCTTGGGCGTTTACTCAGACTTCAAATCTCCAAATCGCTCGAATTCATTCCATAACATCTACATAGCTTGGAATCACTCCTACAAGGCAATAAACACACAATAAGTGCAAAACACTACCAATTAAATCTCAAACACGAATAAAGTGTAGTGAATTGGAGTACAATAAGTGACTAAAATACGTAATTATAGCCTACCATCAACACCCCACACTTAAACCATTGCTCGTAATCGAGCAATCAAACTACACTTCATATAGACACGACCTTTTTCAACAACTCTCATAGTTCATCACACCAAGAGTATTTAAAACAGAATAAGCACAATACCATAACATCCTCGCCTCAAGATTTGACTCACAAGCATCATACATTATTTATAACCCTCTCACTTACACTAACACAGAGGTCAACAACATTACCTTTCCTTCATGAATCAAGTGCCCTCACACAACAATAAAGAGTAGTTCCACACACAATAGAAATTAAGAACATTTACGAACTCAACATAGAAAAAATTTGCTCACTCTCAGAAACAACATTCATGTACCACAAAAGACGTACCATAATCTTCCCCATAGTGTATTACTCAACTAATTGAGCTCATTCACTCAAGGATCAAGTAGGACTTTATTTGGTTGTAATATAGGCCGCGGGATGGGTAGGATACATTTAGATATAAGAGTGACTACACCTCCCTAAGCACTTTAATACATACATTTCATTGTTTAAAACCCTACAATTATGTCAAACCATAACTCCAACTTCACATCAATATACATTAACTCCCTACTTCTTTAAGCACAATTACATCAAGTTACCACTATCAAGGAATATTTTGCACAACAATACAACATTTTTTTCCAATTCAAGTAGCTCTTAGTTTTTTTCCCAATGCAGTGCACCTTCTTCCTTATTTCAATAGTTCCACTCAAAATCCAAACCAACTACCTCACACTTCAACTTTTACAAAGTTCATAACAAATTCAAGTGCTCACGAGAGGTATAAGGTTCAAATAGATGGTCAATTCAAACAAATGGGTAAGTCTTGTAATGTGGTTGCCAAAGAAACAAGGTTATAGTCTCAAAGGAGTTAACTACGATGCATAACAATTATGTGGGCAAAAGCTTATAACAAGCTCAACAAATAATTGGCTATATCACTTCCAAGACTGAATAAAACTACTGTTTCTCTTTGCAAATACACGGGGCAAGTTCTAGATATCAAATGCAATGCACAAAATAACACAAAACCTCACACACACATGGAACATAACTCACTCAGGATTGGACTCTCCAGACACTTTACTAAAAGCAGTTAAGCAAAGTTAAGATCATACAATTTAAGGTACTTATACAAGAGTCCAAAACTGAGCCTAAGCGTCACAACTAAAGCACTTACTATTCTCAAGGTATAATAAAGTTAAGAGATATTGCCTTCAATTCAATTCATAGCACAAGGTTTCCTACTCCTACCAAAAATAAAAACTAACTACACCCGGTTCAAACAAAATCCTTGAAAAAGAATTGCGACACAAAGAAAAACCAAGGGGGAATTAATACACTACCTAACAAAAGAATTTTTTTTTGTCTTTTTCTTTCGATTTTAATCCCTCAAGAAACCCGTCGCATGATATCCATCGTCGGGAAAAATCAAAAATTTTAAATTTTTAAAATTTTTTATGTTTGTTTTTCCATTTATTTTCTATCTCTAACTACTACAACTAACAAAAAGAAAACTAATATACATACGTACAAATATCCCCCACCCCACACTTTAAGTTGTGACATGTCCCCCATGACACATAATTAAAAAGTGTAAGGTAAAGGAAACTTCCCTGAATTTTCTTCTTTTTCGAGAACTTATGAACTCCACCCCTAATTCTGAATTCATTCCTCGTTTTCGCTCCTTGGGATTTTTTTGTGGAGTTTATTAAGCCCAATTCTTCTGAGGATACCTACAAGACCCGCTCTTTTCTTTCTTTCTTTTCCTCATCTTGAGCGGTGAATTGCTCGTTCATGATAATCCTTAACTTGTTTCTGCATTCTTTCACATGATCAATCCATACATATTCCAGTAAATCCCCAAATATAAAATCCACATGATCAAGGTTAGAATAAGAAAACAAAGAAGAAAGGTTAAGTGAATATTCCTTTGGTATGTCCAAGACCATTTGTTTCTCATTCTCTTCTACTAAAGGTTGCAAATGCGGAAAGGTGGATGGGGGGTTTGAACTCTTCTTCCGTTGCTTCACACTCAACCACAACCTTATTTTCAATTATCTCAGTTGAATCAGAGTCCTCTTGAACAGTTGAAAGCTCTCTCTGTGGATGCTCATCCTCTTGAGTAGGCTCGTTCTCACAAGGTATCTCCTCCATATATTCACCATCACAACACAATGAGATTTCTAAAAGTATACTTACTAATTGACTTACTTGCGTTGTTAGGTTCTTAATAGCTTTATCCTTTTGCATAAACCCTTCTTCAACACTATTCATGAACCTATGCATAAGCGCTTCTAAACTACCATTCTCCTCTTGAGGTGGTTGTCTCACTTTGCTTTCATTCCAGTCATAATAAGGGTATTCATCCCAACCAGAGTCAGAATTGTGCCCATATGAATCCTCATACCTGTACGAACTAGAAATAGAGTGAGACTGCTCAAAATACAAATCATAGGAAGAATATATACCTTCTTGATAGTCAACCCATAGATGATTTCCACTGCATTTAAAACACATAGCAGACTACTGATAATGTTCAGCTGCTAACTCTTCAACCGTTTTCTTAGACTGGTTGTACTCCATCTTCACAATATTTAGAGTTCAAAATCTACAATGTCTTCTCCAACTTGTTAGGTACTACAAAATAAATCTTGAAAAGAAGTTAACTAATAAAGAAAATAAAATAGAAAAGGAAAAAGAAAAGAAAAAAAACTAAAACCTAATTCCTGAATTAGCACCAAAAACTATTTCAAACACTATTGATTACCAATCTCCGACAACGACGCCAAAATTTGACGAGCGCAAAACACACTTAAATTATGCTCGCTAATCAAATATAGTATAATATAATATCGTATCCACATGGATTGGATTTAAACAGTATTCTCTTAGTTTCTAGCTTGATCGCTATCCAAGATGATCAACAATTAAAATTTATATGATTTCTAACTAAAATTAACTAAGAGTCTAAAGCTATTAACTAATGACAATCGAAACAAAGATAAGCAAGGAAGTTATTAATAGGAGAAGATAGGGGTTGATAGGATAGGTGTAAGATAATTGTTTGGGATATAACTCTAGATAAGTCACTTCTAATGTTCAAGTGAGTCTCTCGAATTCACTCAATTATTAGTTCAAACATTCAGCAAAAACTCCTCTCTTGATTAAGTCTTAACCTCACAAGACGAACCAATTTAAGCACGTGAAGATATGCAAGAATGCGTAGTGGATTGGTCTTCAGGAAAACCTCTTTCGTTTATTCTCCTAACTAGGTTTAATCAATAATTCAACTAGCCTTTTTCGATTACTAAGAAGAATTAATGAACTCAACCAACAATATAATGCAAAGATATCACATGTTATGCCTCTCTCGATTACATGAACAAGTGAATATAGATGCAACAATTAAATCATCCAAAAATACTTCAATATATAAAACTAGAGTTATAATCCATAAATAATCATCAATACACCAAATCCATCAAACTCTAAAGAGAACTAATCCATAGATATGGAGAAATTAATCACAAATAAAGTTAAAGTAGAGGAAAACATAAATTCAATCCAAACTCGTGTCTTGAGTAAGGAAGGAATGATGATATCCTTGTGCTTGTGTTCTTCCAACTCCTCCTTAGCCCCCCTCAAGTTGAATATGTGTCAAAAGTACAGAAAATAATATTTTCCCATGTATTTATACCAAGTAGGGTCGGGCCCAAACGAAATCACCTTTTCCTAGCCGAAATAGGATATTTACTCTGTAAAAATTGCACAGGTGCACCGCATGGGGTGACGCGCCATGCGGGGCATTAGTGGGTAAATACAGAGAGCTCAACAATTCAACAGGAAACAAAAATACACTGTTGCGTCGCACTATGCCTCGCACCCTGCGTCACACTAGTGAAAATTGCTTAGATTACGACTCAAATCTTGTGTTTTGACGTCCAGATTTGGTCCTCGACCCCCGAACACAATCCCGGCTTAATCCCTTGGGCTTTACTCAGACTTCAAAGCTCCAAATCACTCAACTTCATTCCATAACATGTACATAGCTCAGAATCACTCCTATAAACACACAATAAGTGCAAAATAATACCAATTAAAGCTCAAACACGAATAAAGTGCAGTGAATTAGAGTGAAATAAGTGACTAAAATACGTAATTATAGCCTACCATCAGGGAGTTCTTGAGCGATTTGGCCAAGAACAATTACGGCCGTAGCCGGGACACTGCGGAGCCTTCGAAGATAGTAGAAGATCCTCCTCAATTGTCTATCAACATGATTTTCTGAGGGAATAAAATTAATGGCATAACCTTCTCAGTGGCCAAAAAGACAAAGATTTCAGTGAATCACTGCAAGAGACTCCGAGAAGTCACTGAAGATGATATCACCTTCACAGAGGAAGACGCTGACATACTTCTTCTCCCGCATAACGATGCTCTGGTAATCTCTCTCAATGTCTTAGATTTCAAAATTAAGTGTGTTTTGGTTGACTCAGGAAGTTCATCCAACATTATTTAATGGAGAGTGCTGGAACAAGCAAAGTTGACCGGAAGCATTATTCCGGCGACCAAACTCTTAGCTGGGTTCAACTTGACAAGTGTGATAACCCGAGGAGAGATCCTGCTGCCCACGAACGCCGAAGGGGTAATAAAGACCACATTATTCGAAGTGATAGACATCGAGATTGGCTATAACATAATCCTTGGAAGACCGTGGATACACGAGATAAAGGCTGTGCCTTCAATATACCACTAGCTGTTGAAATTATCGACCCCGAAGGGAATCAAACAAATCAGATGAGATCAACCGGCAGCAAGAGAGATGAATGTAGTATCGATTTCCAGAAGCAAACGGAAGGATCCCAGCAAATAGCAATTACCAAAACCGACGCCTTCTCCCTTGTCAAATGAAGATGATAAAGGCGAGGAGCTGTCAGAATCCCACCAGGTACCAAGATACTTTCAGATACCAGAGGAGACAAATGCAACCATGTCTACCGCATAAGAACTTGAGCAAATGGCTTTGTTCGAAGAGTTCTTGGAAAGAAAGTTTCACTTGGGAACAAGACTCAATCCCGAACTCAGGTTGGGATTTATTAATTTCCTTAAAGAAAACGTTGATTTTTTTTGCATGGACGCACTCAGATATGACATGTATCCCATTAGAAGTGGTCATACACAAGCTAAGCTTGGACCCAAACTTCACATCGGTGAGGCAAAAGAAACGCCCAATAGCCAAGGTCAGAAACAAGTTTGTTAAAGAAAAGGTAACTCGACTACTCGACATTGGTTCAATCTGGGAGGTAAAGTATCCCGAATGGTTAGCTAATGTAGTTGTAGTTCCAAAAAATAATAACAAGTTTAGAATGTGCGTAGATTATAAGGACTTAAACACAAAGTGTGCCCTAAAGACTTGTTCCCATTGCCAAATATTGACCAAATAATTTATGCAACGGCAGGGAACGAGTTAATGAGTTTCCTTGATGCCTAATCCGGGTATAATCAAATTAACATGAACCCGGAGGATCAGGAAAAAACTTCGTTCATAACGAATTTTGACACATACTCTTACAATGTGATGCCATTCGGGCTTAAAAATGCCGGAGCCACTTATCAAAGGCTCATTAATAAGATGTTTGAAAGATAAATAGGCAAAACAATGGAAGTATATATCGATGACATTTTAGTCAAGTCTTTGAGTGCAGGTGATAATTTAAACACCTCCAAGAAACCTTCGATATCTTGAGGCAACATAACATGAAAATCAACCCGAAAAATATGCGTTCGGGGTAGGCTCTGGTAAGTTCTTGGGGTTCTTGGTCTCACAAATAAGGATCGAGGTAAATCCCGATAAAATCAAAGCCATCAAATACATTACGGACCAACTAACGAGCATAAAAGAAGTACATAGGCTAACCGAAAGATTGGCCGCATTGAGCCGATTTATATCTCGATCCTCGAAAAACTATCATCACTTCTTCTCACTTATGAAGAAGAAGAACAATTTCGAATGGACTACGGAATGCCAGCAGGCCTTGATAGACTTGAAACGCTACCTATCAAGCCCCCTACTGTCAAAATCGGGGTAAGGTGAATAATTACTGATATATCCAGTGGTCTTGGAAGTAGCTGTAAGTGTTGTTTTATTCCGAGAGAATGAAGGTACGCAATTTACTGTCTATTATGTTAGTAAAATGTTGACAGGAGTGGTGACTCGCTATCCACACATCGAAAAGCTGGCCTTAGCCCTCGTAGTTGCCTCTCGAAATCTTAGGCCTTATTTTTAGTGCCACCCAATAGCCATTGTGACAACCTTCCCCTTGCGGAACGTTCTTCACAAACCTTAGTTGTCAGGCCGGTTGGCTAAATGGGCAGTCAAAATTAGTGCATTCGACATTGAGTTCAAACCCTGGACTGCCATTAAGTCACAGGTTTTGGTCGAATTCATGGCTGATTTCAGTCCTGGGTTAATACCCCTAGCTGCTAAAGAAGTAGTGCTGGTGTCGGAAAAGATATCATGAGTTTGGACCTTGATCACGGATGGAGCTTCCAACATAAAAGGGTCCGGGCTCAGGGTGGTTCTAATCACGCCCTCGGGGCAAACCCTGAGGCAGGCCATTAAGATTGTTCCATTAACTAACAATGAAGCTGAGTATGCGGCTTTGGTTGCAGGACTCGAACTAGACCAAGGACTAGGTTCCGAGGTCATAGAAATCAAATGTGATTCCCAGCTGGTATTAAACCAAGACGGGATCTTCGACATAGAGGAGGAACGCATGCAACAATACGTGAATAAAGTTCAAGCATTGTTTGCACGATTCAGGGAATGGTCAATCACACACATTCTGAGAGAAGAAAACGTGGAAGCAAATTCATTGGCTAATTTGGGGTCGTCTACGGAGTTGAAGGGACCTGACTACGGTACTGTCGTTCAATTTCTACATTCGGTATTGGATGTGGATGGTTATTGTGAAGTTAATTCAACCAATTTAGTATGGGACTGGAGGAACGAGTTTGTTGAATATCTTCGACATGGAAAATTACCTGAATACCCGAAGGCGTCCTAGGAACTACGCACCAAATCGGCTCGTTACTGCCTCATGGATGGGTAATTATATAAGAGATCGTACCAAGGCCCGTTGGCCCGATGTTTAGGGGCCTCGGAGGCAAACTATGTATTGAGAGAGGTCCATGAAGGAATTTGCAGGAACCATTCCAGTGCAAACTTATTGGTGCAAACACTGGTTAGGATAGGATACTATTGGCCCCCGATGGAACAAGACGCAAAGACGTTCATTTAGAAATGCGACAAATGCCAGCGCTATGCACAGTTGGTACACCAATAGGCAGAACTCTTGCATTCGGTACTGTCCCCATGGACATTCATGTAATGAGGGATGGATATAGTTGGTCCGCTACCACCCCCGAAAGGTAAGATTAATTTTAATTTTAACCGATTACTTCACTAAATGGGTTGAAGCAGGTCCTTACCAAAAGATCGGTGAGCGCGGAGTGGTCGATTTTCTATGGGAACACGTAATCTGCCGGTTTGGGATACCGAAGGAGATCTCTTGTGATAACGGGCCACAGTTCATAGGATCAAAAATCATGAAATTTCTGGAAGATCTGAAAATCAAGAGAATTACATCTTCACTATATCATCGGAGCGCTAATGGACAGGCGGAGTCAATCAATAAGGCAATTATCCAAAGCCTCAAAAATAGGTTAGAAGCTGCTAAAGGCAAATGGCCCGAAGAGTTACCGGTTGTGCTATGTGTGTATCGAACGACAGAAAAGTCAAGCACGAGAGAGACACATTTCTCTCTTGTATATGGCGTGAAAGCTCTGATACCGGTAGAAGTAGGGGAACCAACCTTACAGCTTTTCTCAGCAAATGAAGAAGCAAATAATGAGGCATTACGGGTGAGGCTGGATCTGCTCGATGAATGCAGGGACTTGGCACATGTGAGGATGGTGGCTCAAAATCAAAGAATGGAAAGATACTATAATCGGAAGGCCAATCTACGCTACTTCAAAGTAGGAGATTTGGTTTTGAGAAAGATGACTCAGAGCACTTGGGAAATCAACACTGGGAAGCTGGGTCCAACATGGGAAGGTCCCTACCGGATTTCAGCTGTCACCGGTAAGGGATCGTACGAATTAGAAAATCAAGATGGAGTCAAATTGCCCAACAATTGGAACGTGAATTACCTTAAAATATACTTTTACTGATGGATCCTACCAACACTGAAAGTATGTGCTGCACTCTTTTTCCCTTCGACTAGTTTTTGTCCCAATTGGATTTTCTAGCAAGGTTTTTAACGAGGCAGCAACAAAAATCATACTACGAAAGAAGGTCATCAGTAAGGACAAATCCTTTAAATGACAAGGCATTAAGGTAATAAACCACTATGGTATGGTTAAATACTCTTTGGCTCGATGGAAAGTTCCTAATGGGAAGAAAAACTTGCCATCGAACCAAAGACTACTTAACCTTTCACAAGTGTTTCAACAAACGAAGCAAGAATTTCAATGTTCCAATTCGCATATTTCGCATTCGAACAATAGAGGGGGGGGGGGGGAGTAGTATAATATAGGGCAACAAGATTGTCGCAAACACCGGGGACTGCGAGAACCAGGAATAATAATGTCTCATCGGGATCGAGGACTGCATGGCCAGCCCCATAGAAATAAGTTGTACAAGTTAGCCACATGTATTGGCAATTTCTTTTTTTAGTAAACTAATACTTATGTAATTTTAAAGATAGAAGGAATAAAATAAAGTCCTTTTATTTTTATTTTATTTCTTGTCCAAACGATGAGTTGATTTTATCATTTGAAAGTTAACAAAACCAAACTTCAAATGCTTGTGCCGAATTGAACAAGGGATGTCCTCTTCAAGAGCATCGTAAACCTAAGAGGGACCTCTCTTATAAAATACTCATAGTAAAGGGTTTGATCTGGAAGGATTCATGCCCGGAATCAGAAGCTATCGGATGAAAATATACCCAAAGCTTTGACTAATTCAACGCAAAAAGAATGTACTTTGCACTACACTTAATCAAAAATTGTATTCATTTATCAAAATTCCAAACCTAGTAAAAGGTTTGGCATGATTACAATGTACAAAAAGAAAACAACTAAAGAAAAAAAGAATGAGTCTTAGCGTTATCACCACCAGGAGAAGGGTCTGCATCCCCCCCGGTGAAAGAGGGAGGATCAACTGCCAGTTCAGTACCTGGTCCTTCATCACCATTCTCTTCAATTTCATCCTCGGTTCCTAAATACTCGTAACTGATGCTCGAAGAGTCAGTTGCATCAGGCCGAGCAGGGAGGCATTCTCATGCAGTTAGCTCCAGTTCTCGAGCCATAGCGATGCAATCATCAATGTCAACGATGCCCGCCTTGGACTCTTCCAAAGGTTTTCTCCTCATATGATACATAGCATACATCTTCTCAAATACGAGGGAATCTTCTTAATACTGGAGCTTTTCATTAAGATTGTTAATCTCGGCCTGGGGGCCGTCCCTCTCGGATCTCATGGCACCGAGGCTGGTATCAAGATCACGAGTTGTAGATAGATGGATCCAGTTTTGCTTCATGATCTTCTTGAACCTCTCCTCCATTTTGGCCCTCTTCTCCTCCACGGCATTAGCCTCCTTGGTTTTGGAACTCAATGCTGCCTTCAAATTATTCACTTGTTCCTCAGAGGAAGACTCGCGCTTGGCAGCAACAGTCACAGTATCTTGAATCTTAGCCAACTTAGCCTTAGCATCTTGAAGTTATGCATATAAGTGGCTTCTTAGTTGTGGGCCATTAATTCTTTCTCACTTTGCTGCAAGGGGGCCTCAATTTCGCCCGCCTCAGCAGCTTTTGCCTCCAACACCGGAAGGCGCACAACAAGTTGATCCCGTTCGGCCAACAATTGATCTCGTTCGGAGGCGAGTACTTGTTTATTTAGAATAAATTTCTGCAGGCCCCCGGAAGCAAGAAAATTAGCATGTAAAAGGAATATCAAGGTTAGAAATCCCGTTTCTGTAGAAAAATAGAAAACAAATGATAAGAAAGCAAATACAGTACCGCTGCTGTGTTATGCATTACATTGTTCAACAAACACTCCCCCAAAAGGGAGCATGTTTTCTTCTTATCTTTCTCTGAATCTAACGGCTTCAGGTAGTTGGCAAGATCCACCGACCTAGATAGTAGATGGCAGTCCTTTGAGACCGAAATAGTGGCACTCATCCTCCCTCAGAGATCTAGGTAAGGGGTGAGTAATTGTGCCCCAAATTCCCATGGACGGGAGACCAGGGAGGAGAAGCATTCCTCTCTCGAGTGCCTATTGCCAATGAAGGAGATACGGTGGGTGCTGGTGGTAAAGGAATAAATGGTGTAGAGGGGCGTGAAGCTGTTGGCGTTGAAGGTTGAGAAACAGCTAAAACGGGAGTAGCACTGCTTATTGGTTGTTCAGTGACCAAAGGCAGAAGAGGCTCGGGGTCTGAGCTCCTGGGACCAGAAATAACAATAGGGGTCAAAAAATGAGAATCAACATCCTCTACTCTCTCCATTTCACACCAAAGTGCTTGGACCTCACCTTCGGTTGGGGTTTGAAGCTCTCCCGTTTGAGCATCCGGTTGAGCTGATGAAGATCATTTTCTCCTTTGAAGGGAAGCCTCTTCATCACTAGCTTTCCCTTCATCTTCAATGACAACTGTGACCGTTGACGGCTCGGTCGTGTCCTTCTTTATTTTCTTATTTTAAGTCCCAACCGAGGAAGAACGCCGCCTTTTTAGCTGCTTGTTCTCTGGCTGGGGACTCCGAGAGGAAACGCCTCCACCAGAAGCAAATCTGTGGGCACTACTTCGAGCAAGGGCGCCATTTGGGGGCCATTTCCTTCCACCGACGGGTTTTTGGTGTTGTAATATCCAGAATCTTCTGAACCTACTGGTCCAGGCCTTGAACTTGTGGTAGTGTCCACCGAGTAGCTGAAACAATGGAAACAAAGGGGTCAACGATGAAGGGAAATGGTCTTTTTACGAAGGAAAGAGAAGAATAAATTACAAACTTATGAGAACGATTCCATGATTCAGGAAAAGATGGAGTTGTGGTCGGGATGATATCCCTGGTAGCGATGATGACAAATTGCTCCATCCATCCAGGGTCACTGTCATCATCCATGCTGGTGAGAAGGGTGTGATGTCCATATTTGCTGAAATTTATTACTCCCCCATGGAAGATTTTGGGGGAGTAGAGATTCATCACGTGTGCCAGGATTAGGGTTTTCCCAGTCTCTGTGCACAACTAGCGTAGGCAAGCCACCGTTCGCCATATAGATGTGCCTACTTGTGCCAAGCAGACCTGGTACCGGTGGCAGAACTCCAAAATCACGGGGTCAAGCTTTTCGCTAAAGGAAAATGGACCCAAGGTGAAGGGATACGTGTAGACATACGTAAAACCTTCCTTGATGAAAGTAACCCGCTCTATCATATCCAGAGCAAGGATGTTAAGGTTTGGACAGTTGCAGTCCTCTTTCACAACAGGAATACTTGAAGGACGAATAGAGGAAGAGTACCTGCTAACCGCCCAAGTCCGTGGGGACGTAGATGGAAACTTCTCTTGTAAGTCATTGGCGGTGATCATGTGTTTGGGTATGATAGTGCTTACAGTGGGAGGCTCAGAATCGGCGTCAATTTCTTTATCCTTGTTTCTCTTCGGGCCTCTACCGAAAAAAAGATCATAGTTTCTAAAAGATTCAGTAGAGGAAGCCATGGTAGTAAACAAAGTGGTAAAGTTTTTTAGAGAAAGTTAGATAAGATGAAAGTTTTCTAAGAAGGAAGATGTTGAATGCAGAGAAGATGATAAACTTATGAAGGTTTTGGAAGTGAAAGAGGTAAAGTGATGAGTATACGTAAAGATATAGACGGCAAAAACTATGGTCATGATTACCTCAAGAACCGGCGAAAATATTGCTGAATCATGGGAAAACGCGTGTTTGGGGTATTAAATGTGTGAAGACGTGCGTCCTTTTAATCGTCAGAGACTGTTCGGAAGTTTTCCCGCCAAGAAAGGGATCTTCACCAACTTCTTGGTGACACAAAGATATACCACCGGAAAACAGGGGGACTATCTGTATAGGATAAAATTGCTTCATAATAAATGGTCGAATGATAGCATGCCACGTAGAATCGAAGACAGGTAAAAGGCGAGTCAAGTAACTACCAGTACCGGGAACAACAAGCTGCAGTTGGTATCAGATAAACCTCGAATAGATCATGGTTAACGGGAGAAGGTTGAATATTTGCTATCGGATAACATTTAATAAAGAATATTCTCTGGCATTAAATGGGCAGCTGTTGCAGAGAATATTTACATTCATAGCCTGCCATTACATAACATATTCATCAATGGCTCCTTTATTGTCATTTAAGTGGGGCTTGATCCTAGGATCTTGTTTTTTTAGGTATAGCTATAAATAGCAGGCTTAACAGTCATTGTAAGGGAGGAATTTCTTGACAAAACTTATACTGTATTGTACTTTCGCTCTCAATTAATACAACTTTATTTGCCTTTTATGTTGTTCTTATTTCTGTCCTTGGAGACGTTGTTTTCGGAACCAGACTTGCCATCTTCTTCAATCTTAATCGCTATGTCTTATTTTTCATCTTGTTTATTTACCATTTTTGGATCAAATCAGTTCACTTTTCTATAAATCGCATAACAAATTCTACTGTACTGTTTTACAGGTTATTGATTAGCTGGAGGATAATATAATGATAATAAAACCGATTAATCGCTCAACTTACGTTAAAAGCCCAAAAATCATGCATTCTTTGTAACTTCTGACACCTTTTTGTTTTCCAAAATCATTTAATGATTAATTTAGTATTATTAATATGTGATAATCAACCTTATTTCTTCATCCCAAGCACACGACAACCTCCAACTCTCCCACTCTCTATTTGCTCTTCTTTTCCCATTTAGATATGGAGTTGATGAATGAAATGTTTGCAATTTTTATCCTTGGTGAGAATAAATTTGGTGGAGGGAAGTTCTAGGTTGTCAAATACTATCACAAACCTAGCAGGTAATAAGAATCGATACCTCGGTGATATCTTAGCATCTGTATACCTTCGATGATTTTAAGCAAAAATAGTCATGAGTATAACTACAAAAGTTCTAATTCAATTACTTGTGAGTTTCACAAAAACTGCAGTACGGTTTTGAGAAGAATTTCTTTAAATTCCTATGCATGTTTTTCATCTTGTAAGTGAAAGCTAGCGATCTTTTATCTTAGCTGCGCTAATCTATGTAATATGGAATAGGAATGTGGGATTATTCTTCATAGTTGCATATACAATTCACAATATTATAATTTTTCTGTATGTGTGTATATTTTTTCTTTAATCTTTTTGTTAGTCGAATATGTATAAAAATAAACGCCTTCAATCTTGTTAACATTTGGGTCAAGTTATACATGGAAGATTAATATAGCAGTTGCTCTATGTACTAAGAATAAATAATGATAAAGCAAATGATGGATCATAGATCAACTTTATTGCTTTTGTTTTCATGGACTTTTGTTGGGTATGTCTTTTCCTTTGATATGTTTGTTAATTGAGATTAACATTCAATATTTTTATGAACTTTATCTTTTTATTTAATTTTTATTTTTTAATTCAAGGAGTAATATTTTTAAAAGAATACTCATAATATATAGTACACGCGTAAAGCACATGCCCATATACTAGTATATACATATACACATCCACCTCATTTAGGACCAATTAAAGCAAAAGTACTCCCTATTAGGTATTTTTCCATTTCAAATACTCAAACTCAAACCTTTGATTGGATAGAAAAATTTCATCCATCCGACCACTTTTTTGATGGTACATGCTTTTTTGATTTCTTGTGATAAAATAACTTATTTTATTTTAATTTTGTATTGTATATGCATTTAATCTTTCATCTTGAAGTGTATCCATACATACAAATATGAAGTGGGAAATAAAATTGAAAAATAAAAAAATAAAAAAGATAATTCTCTCTACTCTTTTTTAAGCTTATTATTCTTTTTTATTGGTAATTAAGACACTTTATTACCAATTGGAAGTATGTACAATTCTATTGTTCTTAACTTCCTCTGGAAAACTCTATTGTTCCTCTCCTATCACACATAATATAAGCAGCCAAGCAAAGACATTCTGTAGATTTCAGCAGTATTGTTCTTCCCTCTGTGATGAGCTATTGCTCAATGATTACCCGAAAAACAGATGGAGTTAAATTTATACGTAGTTCTAAGGATACGTGGCATAACTTGGTACAAATCGAAAAAGTAAGTAGAAATATATCGAATATTGACTGTATAAAAAAATAAAATACGAATCAAATTGAGTAAAGAATAATTTATAAACAAGCAAGATGAATCAATGTCCCAGCTCAAAAAAAGATAATCTCAACTATATATCAATGTAATAATCTTTGTGAGTGTATCAATATTTTCGTTTCTGGATGTTCATGTGCCCCTCTACAGAAATAATAGCCACTTCTTTATATTGTGGAAGAATCTATGTTGGATATTATTAAAAATACATAGTGAAAATCCCATGGTAGGTTAATTAATTATCTTTTCCTTAATTCCCGCCGAAATTCTCTCCCTAAGTGCGGCTGCAACGACTCTTTGTCTCTAAGCTCGATCTTGGTCGGTCCTGATATCGGTCGATCTCTGAGTCTCGAGCTCGATACCGACTAGGCTCGGTACTGATCTGTCTCTGGCTCTTGAGCCCTGGCTTTTGAGCTCGATAACACTGCTTCATATCACAACTCGATATTGATTCGAACTCGATATTGACTCGAGCTCGATATTGATGGGTCCCGAACCTTGAGCTCGATAATCTGACTTTGCTTCTTATCCCGATGTTACAATGACGACCCTCGGTTTATCATGTTTCAATCTCGATCAATTTACACGGAGGCAAATTCGGATTTGACCGTATACAGATAGTCCCCTCGTTTCTCGAAAATAATATAGCGAGTAACGATATGACTTTCCAACGATATGACTAGATATACACTGACGTCTGCATCATGCCCGACCATGACATACGAGATAAATGTCCCATCGGTTCAGTTACCAAGGCATTAAATGAGTGTCAGTCGCTGTCGGTCACTGCCAGTTTTGAACCGTCATTGTGCAACCTATAAATAGCCTCCTTCTTTCATCATCTCAAACTTTTACTTTCAACTTTTCTTATTCTAAATTTTTATAGTTCTTCGTCTTCTGCAAAATTACCTATTTTAAAGTTGTGAAAATTTCTTTGCTTGTTCTTCACCAACCACCAAAGTATTTTAATTTTCCGTCTTCTTTGCTCTTTAAAAATTTAGATGGCCAAGATATCTAAATCTATTCCTCAAAAAGAGGCTGCTTCCCCGTCTCGGCCGGCCGGTGAGAAACTGGTGGTGGAACCACGCCTTGAAGAACTCATTCCCGAGGGATGTGTTATTGATTCTGATTTTAAAGTTCATAAACCCTCTTCGGTTGCTGGTCGATACGAGACGGTATCGAGATACATATGCTCGATACTAGTAAGTTTCCTTGATGTGGTGAAGAAAGATTGTAATTGGGTAAACAAATAGGTCATGATACCGACACTAGAGGAATCGATCACTACTCACGTGAAAGGGTACCTGAGTGTTTATACTTATCCTTTTACGTTGGGTCCCCTCGATCCAATCATCATCGATTTGTGCAAGAAATATCAGGTGACTCTCGTCCAAATTCATCCTTCTTTCTGGAAGATCGTGATCTTAATTCGTTTCTTTGCGAGTAATATCGATGGGCTCCCCTTCACCCTCAATCACCTTATAAGATTGTATAGTCCTTGACTTTACTGAGGGGGCTAATAAAGCTTCAACATCGTGCCACCAAGGTATTAACGTTGAGCATAGATGAAGATAAGGATCGGGGCTGGATGGGGCGATTTGTTCGAGTGAAGACCTCGGACCTGATCCCGGTAGAGAGCATGCCATTTCTTGAGAAATGGAATATGAAATGTAAGTACTATCCCGTTTTAAATTTCTATTTGTCTTACTTCTTCACCCTTTATTATTAGTGTCTTTCTCGATGTAGTCGTTGCTTGGATGCTGGGTGCGGTTCCTCACCTCGAGAACTAGGTCAAAAACCTGATCTCGGCGTCAACATTGTTCGAGTGCTCATGGCACGATTTGTCGAAGGGTTGATGGGAAGTTCGTACTCATGGTAAGCTTCATCTTGGTTTACTGATTCATTTGTCATTCGAGGTGACATATTTACTCGAAGCATGAATTTTACTTATCTTCTTCTTCCTTCGTAGGTCTTGGAAAAGATGCGGTCATGAGGCCCCCGACCGGTGGTGAAGAAGTTTTACCGCCTGTTTCGAAGCCGTTGAAGGAAAATAAGAGAAAAAGGACTTCGGACCCCAAGTGTAAAAAAAACCTAAGAAGAGGGCAGTCCGTAAGCCCAAAGGAACTACAATCCCACTGACTATGGAGTCGGTCCTGCATCTGAGAGATGAAGAAGAAGAAGGCAACTCTGGGCTGGTGGCCCGTGCACAGGCTAGCACCGATATTGGTAAAACTTCGGGATCGGTGGGGACCGATTCTATTTCTCCTAGGTCCGACAAGGTCAAAGAGAATACTTCGACCCAAGTTCGATAGCAAAAGGGAACCGAGGATGTTATACTTCGGGGCAAAGAACCCGTCGAAGAGGCGGTTGACAAAGATGCGGGGACTGGGCTTGATGTTCCCCGAGATAGAGGCGGTGCCTCGAAAGACATGATCAGGGCAATAGAAATCAGTGATTCCCCTTCTTTTCCTTCATTTTCCCAGTCTATGATACATGACGCCCAATCCATGGAGGTTTATCAGGGGGAGGGGTCCATGGAGAGGAAGACCCTTTCAATGCTTATTTTGCTGGGATAAAAGATACTGCCGGTCCGAGCGATTCAGAGGCTTTGAAGAAGAGCTCAGGCAAAGCAGGGATTCCTTGTATTCCGACAAAGCTCAGCAGGCCCTGAATCGGGTAAACTTGCTTTCCCTTTATCAATTTTCATACTTGTATTTTTCTCTTTTGTGTAACTCATTTTTATCTTTTGTAGGCTTCTGCGTGCTGTCACGAAGTGTTTTTCCGATCTCGAGGGGAAATAAGCCATCCCGAAGACTAAATTTGAAGTCTTACTGAGGAGAGAGCACCTTCAAGCTTCTCAGCGAGCAAAAGGAAGGAGAAGCAAAAGGATTTTGGGCCGAGCTAGAAGCAGCTCGGAAAGAACAAGCCGACTTGTCCGAGCAGGTAAAGAGTAGCCTTGAAGTTACTGATACTGATTTGGGTGTGACGGCTAATAGTTCGGTCTTGCAGGTTCAGCAAAAACTCAATGTGATTGGAAAACTTCGTGCTGAGGTAGACGCAGTGAAAGCGGGAGCCGAAAAATGGAAGAAGAACATGGATCACCTTGTCGCTGATAAAGAGACTGCCCGGGCTCAACCGGCATCGGTCGAGGAATAACTTTGGATCTCTAAAGAGAGAGCCTTGGTGCATGCCAAGAATATCGAGGACTTCCAGTCTCGGTTGGAATCAATGACTTCTGATAGAGAAAGATTGGCCTCGGAACTGGCAGCGGCCAAATCGGGGGCCAAAATAGCCATGGCTAATGCTGATGCAATGGTGGATGTTTATCAATCCGATGCTGAAGCCGCTCAAGTTTGAGCAAAGGAGGTTGCCGAGGCTGCTCAAGCTCGATCAAATTGGGTTGCCGAGCATCCTAAATTCCAATCTCGGAGGGAGACTCTAGAGGAGATCCATGCTCGTGGCTTCGATCTTTCAGCCGAGATCGAGAATGCAAAAGAGCTTGAAGCCGAAGCCAGAGTGTTGGCCTTTACCGATGATGATGATACCAGGAGTATGAGTGGTTCTGAGAGCGGAGGCCTCGAGGGTGAAAATGCTGCTCCTGGAGAGGACTAAGCCTTTTTAGTATTTTTCGTCTTCCTTTTAAGACCGTTTTGGTCCTTTTGTAGTAACACTTGATTGGCCATGGTGCCCTTGTAAATAATTTTGGTATATAAAAGCTTAGTTTTTCTTTTTGTGGCTTCCGAATATTTTGCCTAATTTATACAAAGGCCAAAAAGTGCCTCAACATGAGATAATTATTTGAAAGTCCGAGTAAGTGTTCGAACTCAGTCATTTCTTATAGGTAGTCCCCGAGTGGATGTTCAAATTTGAATTGAGATAGCCTTTTTAAATAGGGTTCAAGTGAAATGATTTGTTCGAACTCGAGTTAGGGTAGTTCTTAGGCTTTATGATTGAGTGAGAATGATTTCTCGAACTCGAATTAATGGCAGCCCTTGGGCTCAATAGATAGTCTCCGAGTGAGAATGGATGCTCGAACTCGAGTTAGAGTAGCCCTTAGGCTTTTATGGTCGAGTGAGTATTTGCTCGAACTCGAATTAAGGTAGCCCTTAGGCTTTTCAGTCGAGTGAGAATGATTTCTCGAACTATAATTAATGGCATCCCTTGGGCTCGATAGATAGTCCCCGAGTGATAATGGTTGCTCGAACTCGAGTTAGGGTTGCCCTTAGGCTTTATGGTCGAGTGAGAATGATTTCTCGAACTCGAGTTAAGGCTGCCCTTAGGCTTTTCAGTCGAGTGAGAATGATTTCTCGAACTCGAATTAATGGCAGCCCTTGGGCTCAATAGATAGTCTCCGAGTGAGAATGGTTGCTCGAACTCGAGTTAAGGTAGCCCTTAGGCTTTTATGGTCGAGTGAGTGTTTGCTCGAACTCAAATTAAGATAGCCCTTAGGCTTTTCAGTCGGGTGAGAATGATTTCTCGAACTCGAATTAATGGCATCCCTTGGGCTCGATAGATAGTCCCCGAGTGAGAATGGTTTCTCGAACTCGAGTTAGGGTAGTGATCACGCCCAACTATGCCTTGTAAAAAGGACTAAGCGGTCGCTGCAAATATAATCTAGTTCAAGTCCGGAGTGGAATCCCCTATGGAAATAACCTATTTACTACAACTTTTAACAATGCTAATAATAAGCTCAGACAATTTCTGGATGCAAGATTTTTAATAGAGCATAAGTGGAATTTATTTATCTAATGAAAAATGACAACAAAATTAGCAATAATCAAGAATAAGGTTGAATTCAAAGGTAAAAGGATCTAGGGCTATTGATTTCCCCAATTGCCGGACTAATTCCTAACACGTTAGCTATAATCTCGCTGTAATACTCTATGAGAATTATGAGTTCCGGTCTATCGTAATTATCTCTTGATCAATTACGATAATTTACTAGAAGCATTCTCTCGAACTACTCTAGTTAACAATTTATGCAACTCAGAATTGTCCCACCAAAGCTTCATTATCTCTAACTCCGCTTTTAAATTCAAGTAATTAATCTCTTAACTTACCCAAAAGTGGTATTGTTCAACAACAATCTAACCAAGTGTTCTTTCTCAAGTAACACAAGGTAACTAGACACGATTAATCAAGGGCCCTTTCAATTAATCACAACACAACACATAGTTGAACAATCATAGAATAAGAACGACTCAATTATATCTAAACATAGTCAAAACTTCATCCAACAATTGGTTCCATCAACCCTAGATGATGGGTTTAGCTACTCATACTAATGGATAAAAATTCACTATAACAATTCATAATCAACAATGGTAGTAAAAAGAAGAAGATGAAAACTCTTAGGAAATTCTCCGTCGTCTCTCTCCTGTTCTTGCCTCCAAAATCTCCTAAAAACAACTCCCTCTCTCTTCTAGGCGAATTTTAGGTTAGTCGCCTTAGAAATTACATAATTGCCCCTGAGTTGTTGGCCTCCGTCCGCCCGTCCGCGATCGCGGATCTGGCCGTGGATTTCAGCCAGTGTTCTACCTCCAGTGCGTGGTCCAATTCGTGGTCAACTCCACGGCCGCACACCTGGAGGAGACCTCCCCGCTTGCTTTTCTCGCTACTTTTCGACCGGGCTAACCTTCGATTGGCCTTCCACACTCCATATTGACTACAAAACACTCTTTAGCTTCCTTCTAGCTCGGAGTGGCTCCTGCAAAGCATAAAATTCTTAATTAGAGCATTTTGTTATCTTTTTGCATTCAAATATCAATAAAGTGCGGCTAAATTAGAGTAGAAATAGTGTCTAAATTGCATAAATATAGCCTACTATCAAGTAGCCCTTAGGATTTATGGTCAAGTTAGCGTTTGCTCGAACTCGAATTAAGGTAGCTCTTAGGGTTTTCAGTCGAGTGAGAATGATTTCTCTTACTTGAGTTAATGGCAGCCCTTGGGCTCGATAGATAGTCCCCGAGTGAGAATGGTTGCTCGAACTCGAGTTTGGGTAGCCCTTAGGTTTTGTAGTCGAGTGAGGATTTTCTCAAACTCTAAATAAAAACAGCCCTTAGGCTTAGTGGTCGAGTGAGGACTTGTTCGAACTCGAAATAAGGTAGCCCTTGGTCTTTGTAGTAGAGTGAGAATGATTTCTCGAATCTTGAATTAAGGTAGCCCTTAGGCTTTCAGCCGAGTGAGAATGATTTCTCGAACTCGAATTAATGGAAGCCCTTGGGATCGATAGATAGTCCCCGAGTGAGAATGGTTGCTCGAACTCGAGTTACGGTAGCCCTTAGGCTTTATAGTTGAATAAGGATTTTCTCGAACTCAAAATGAAACAACCCTTAGGCTTAGTGGTCGAGTGAGGACTTGCTCGAACTCGAAATAAGGTAGCCCTTGGACTTTGTAGTAGAGTGAGAATGATTTCTCGAATCTCGTATTAAGGTAGCCCTTAGGATTTTTAGTCGAGTGAGAATGATTTTTTGAATTCGAATTAATGGCAGCCCTTGGGCTCGATAGATAGTCCCTGAGTGAGAATGGTTGCTAGAACTCGAGTTAGGGTATCCCTTAGGCTTTATAGTCGAGTGCGGATTTTCTTGAACTCGAAATAAGAATAGCCCTTAGGCTTAGTGGTCGAGTGAGGACTTGATCGAACTGGAAATAAGAGTAGCCCTTAGGCTTTACAGTCGAGTGAGGATTTGCTCGAACTCAAAGTAATGTAGCCCTTAGGCTTTACAGTCGAGTGAGGATTTGCTCGAACTCAAAGTAATGTAACCCTTAGGCTTAACGGTCGAGTGAGTGTTTGCTCGAACTCGAAGTAATGTAGCCCTTAGGCTTAATGGTCGAGTGAGTGTTTGATCGAACTCAAAGTAATGTAGGCTTATCTGGAGCTTGATATCGTTGATTGTTCAGTTGGCAGTCCCCGATTTACGGGGTAATTTTTCAAACTCTAGTCATGGTCGACACTTAAGCCTGTTTGCATAATAGATCACGAAATAGAAGAATCTTTCTGAGATATGAGATATCGGTAAAGAAGAAATTTCTCTTTATAAGTCGTTATACACGTGTTCATATTTTGTGCCAGGGCTCGAGCAAACTACACGGGCATGGTTTGTTTTGACCATTTGGCCCTTACAATTTTCCCTATCGAAACCCTGTTGCCATGAAGTAACTTTCTTGCATCGAACTTGATATATTCGAGGGTAATGCCCCCCAGTATTCGAGTTTGATTATAAAGAGGCCTCGGATACTTTTAAATTGTTCTAAGTTAGCACGATTAATAGTTGCCTCATTAAAACCTTGCCAAAAAACCCATTTGGGATAAAACTGGTCTAAGGGAAAAAGAATGCAACGCGTGCTTTCAGACCTAAAGGCTTCGAGTTGAATAATCCATCCATGTTTCTGGTCGAACACCTGCAAGGGTTAATTTCGAAATATAAATGAACATGGGAGGGTCGTATGTTAGCAGCAATATCGTTTTAGGTGCGAAACGTTCTAATTGCTCGGTAGTTGTTTGCCGTTTATCACGCCGAGCTTGTAGGACCCCTTTCTAATGATTTCAAGGACCTGATATGGTCCTTCCCAGTTCGGACCCAGTTTTCTTTCATTCGGATTTTGGGTGTTGGGGGTGACTTTCCTTAGTACCAAGTTCCCGATTTTAAAATATCAAAGATTGGTTCTTGGATTGTATTATCTTTCGATCCACTATTTTTGGGCGGCTAATCGGACGAGAGCGGCCTCTCGTCTTTCGTCCAATAATTCAAGGCTCGTGTTCATGGTCTCGTTATTAGACTCCTTTGTTGCATATCGAAACCTGATGCTAGGTTCTCCGACCTCAACCGGGATTAAAGCTTCGGTGGCATAGACCATGCCATAGACCAACGAGAATGGCGTTGCTCCTGTACTGGATTTCGATGTTGTGCGATATGCCCATAGGACCTTGAGCAGTATTTCTTTCCATTTTCCTTTGGCATTGGTCAATCTCTTCTTAATATTTTAGATAATGGTTTTGTTGGTCGATTCAACTTGTCCGTTTTCGCTGGGATGGTACGGTGTTGATAGGATCCTTTTGATCTTGCGATCCTCGAGAAATTTAGTTATTTTTGTTGCCAATGAATTGTTTTCCATTATCACATACAATCTTGGCTGGCACCCCGAATCGACATATGATGTGGTCCTAAATGAAGTCTATCACTTCCTTTTCTCTGACTTTCTCGAAAGCCTGTGCTTCAACCCATTTAGAAAAATAATCAGTCATAAACAAAATAAACTGAGCTTTACCTGGGGCCGATGGGAGGGGGCCAATGATGTCCATACCCCATTTCATGAAAGGACATGGAGATAGGACCGAATGGAGTAGCTCCACAGGTTGATGAATCACGGGCGCATGTCTTTGGCATTTGTCGCATTTTCGAACGAACCCCTTCGCATCTTTGCTCATTTCGGTCCAATAATACCCTACTATTTCTCGTAGTATGTAATAGGTATCTTCTAGTCCCAAACATATTGCCAATGGTCCATCGAAAGTCCTTTTGAATAGCATTCTGTCTTCAGATAGGGTGAATCGTGCTGCCTTTGTGCGCAAAGCTCTCGATTTCTTTGGATCTGATGGAAGCTTCCCATTCTTGAAGTACGCTATATATTTGTTTCTCCAGTCCTAGGTTAGACTTGTGGAATATATCTCGACGTGATCTTCTTCGGTCACCGATTTTATGAGTTGTACGACAGTCCCCGAGTTGAGTTCGTCATCTTCGACCGATGAACCTAAGTTCGCAAGAGCATCGGCCTCGCTGTTCTATTCTCGGGGTATATCTTGCAAAGTCCATTCTTTAAATTGATGTAGAGTCACCTGTAATTTATCCAAGTACCTTTGCATTCGATTTTCTCAGACTTCAAAAGTTCCGTTAACTTGGTTTACCATGAGGAGGGAATCATACTTAGCTTCTATGATCTCTGCTCCCAAGCTTCTAGCTAGTTCGAGACCTGCAATCATGGCCTCATACTTGGCCTCATTGTTAGTCAATTTTGTAGTTCTGATAGATTGCCTAATTACATTACCCGTGTGTGATTTTAGTACAATACCTAATCCGGACCCCTTCGCGTTCGAAGCACCGTCTGTGAAAAGGGTCTAGACTCCCGAAGAGGTTCCGGATTTTATAAGTAGCCCTCTTTTAATCTCGTACACGAGGGTTGGTGAAAAGTCAGTGACGAAGTCTACTAAGTTTTGAGACTTGATAGCGGTTCGGGGTCGATACTCGATATCGCACCCACCGATTGCTATGGCCTATTTGGCCAATCGACCCAAAAGCTCGGGTTTGCATAAAATGTTTTGAAGAGGATAAGTTGTTACAACATGTATCGAGTGAGATTAGAAATATGGTTTTAAATTCCTATAGGCGCTTATTAAAGCAAGCGCTAATTTTTCTAAGAGTTGATCTCTAGTTTCGTCCTCGCCTAAGGTCCGACTGACATAATAAATAGGGAATTGCGTACCTCGTTCTTCTTGAACCAGGACTCCACTTACCGCTATCTCCAAGATAGCTAAGTACAAGTAAAGTTGTTCATCCACTTTCGGGGTATGAAGCAGAGGCGGGCTCGATAAATACCGCTTTAGATCTTCCAAAGCGTGTTTCCGGAGTCCATTCAAAGTTGCTTTTCTTCTTAAGCAGTGAGAAAAGTTGGTGGCTCCTACCTGAGGATCACAAAATGAATCTGTCCAAGGCGGCTATTATCCCCATTAACCTTTTCACGGTCTTCACATAATCTACTATCGTGATGTCCTCAATAGCTTTGATTTTATCGGGGTTGATTTCGATTCCTCGATTGGAAACCATGAAACCAAGAAACTTGCCAGAGCCAACCCCGAATGCACATTTTTTGGGGTTGAGCTTCATTTTGTACTTCTTTAGCACGTCGAAAGTTTCCTGCAAATGTTTTAAATGGTCCTCTGGTCGTAGGGACTTAACTAACATGTCATCAATATAAACTTCTATTGATTTTCCTATTTGTTTTTCGAACATTCGATTTACTAGGCGTTGATAAGTTGCACCAATATTTTCTAGACCGAATGACATTACGTTATTATAATAGGTACCTTACTTAGTGACAAATGCGGTCTTTTCTTGATCCTCCGGGTTCATTTGTATTTGGTTGTACCCAGAGTAGGCATCGAGAAAACTGAGAGTCTCGTGGACGGCCGTGGCATCGATTATACGATCGATGCTAGTCAAAGGAAAGGAATACTTGGGGCATGTTTGCTTCAAGTCTTTATAGTCTATACACATTCTAAGTTTGTTTCCTTTCTTAAGGACCACCACCACATTTGCTAGCCATTCGAGGTATTTAACTTCTCGAATGGATCCTATTTTAAGGAGTTTGGTTACCTCGTCCTTGATGAAGGCGTGTTTGACCTCGGATTGGGGCCTTCTTTTTTACTTTATCGGACAGAATTTTGGATCCAAGCTGAGTCTATGAGTGGCTATATCCGGTGGGATCCCTGTTATGTCGAGATGGGACCAAGCGAAACAGTTCATGTTAGCTAAAAGAAATTGAATAAGCTTTTTTCTGAGCTCGGGATCTAACCCCGTGCCCAGGTATACCTTTCGTTCGGGCAGATGTTCGACTAGCATTATTTGCTCCAGTTCTTTGACCGTTGACTGGGTAGCGTCAGTATCATCGGGGATCACAAAGGATCGAGGGATCCCATAGCCATCGTCTTCGTCAGTCTTCTGAATCTCTAGTTGGGTCGAAGCTGACGTTTGTGATTGCTATTTGGTATCATGTTCCTCCTTCGAATCTGATCCCTTTGTCGATGATAGTGTAGATATCGGAATCACCTCGTCGATGGAAAACATTTCTTTTGCGGCCGGTTGCTTTCCGTAGACCGTTTTGACTCCCTCCGATGTTGGGAATTTCAGAACCTGGTGGAGGGTCGAGGGTACAACTCTCATATTGTGGATCCACTATCTTCCAAAAAGAGCGTTATACCTCATGTCGCCTTCGATCACGTGGAACTTCGTTTCTTGGATGGTCCCCACAACATTTATTGGCAGTATTATCTAGCCCTTAGTAGTTTCACATGCCATATTGAATCCGTTTAGAACCAGGGTTACGGGCACGACCTGGTCCTGTAGACCGAGCTGCTCTACGACCTTCGATCTAATAATGTTCACCAAACTACCTGGATCAATTAACACACGCTTAACTTGAGTTTTATTAATAAGTACAGATATTACCAGTGCATCGTTATGGGGTTGCATGATTCCTTCTGCATCTTCTTCACTAAAGGACAAGATTCCTTTAGGTGTGTTATCCTAAGACCGAGACCGCTTCTCTCTTTCAATCGACATCTTAGTGCGTTTAAGCACTGTCCCCCGGGGGATATCGATCCCAGCGATGATAATGTGGATGATGTGTTGTGTCTCTTCTTGTTCGTTTTGTCTTCTAAAATCCCTGTTTTTGAAATGGTTTTTGGCCCGGTCACTTAAAAATTCTCGAAGGTGCCCTTTATTGAATAACCGGGCTACTTCCTCTCTCAATCGTTTGCAATCTTCTGTTTTGTGGCCATGAATGCCATGATATTCACACATTCGATTGGGATTCCTCTTGATTGGATCGGTCTGCAGAGGTCGAGGCCATTTAGTAGCTTTGATGCGTCCGATAGCCAGCACAATGGCGGATGCATCGATGTTGAAGTTATATTCCGATAACCACGGTGCTTCCTTAGGTCCAGTATGCCTGTCGAACCCATTCTTGTTTATCATCCCCCGAGACCCTTGGCCTCGATCACTTATTTTATTGCTTTGTACGAGGTTATGTCTTGGTTCGTTACCCCTATAATCTCCACTATACGACCGATATTGGTCCTTGATTGGCCTTTGTTCTCTCTTGATGTCCCTTTTAATAACGGACCCAGAACCTAACTGTTCGTCTTCGACTCTAATCTTTGATTGATACCGATTGTGAACATCGGCCTGGGTAACAGCTAGGTACTCGATCAGGTTTTGCTTCAACTATTGTGAAGCTATCGAGCTTCGTTCGTTCAGACCCTGAGTGAAAGCTTGAACAGCCCAATCGTCTGTGACTGGTAGTAGGTATATTCGTTCCATTTAGAAACGAGATACGAATTCTCTCAACATCTCGTTATCCTTTTGTCTTACCTTGAAAAGGTCCGACTTCCTGGTTTTGACCTTTATGGCTCCAGTGTGTTCTTTTACGAAAGAATATGCAAGCATAGAAAAAGAATCGATAGAGTTAGATGGTAAATTATGATACCATATCATTGCTTCTTTTGACAGGGTTTCACCGAATTTTTTCAATAATACAGATTTGATCTCGTCGTCCTCTAGATCGTTCCCTTTAATGACGCATGTGTAAGAGGTGATATGTTCGTTGGGGTCGGTCGTTCCATTATACTTAGGAACTTTGGGCATGCAGAACTTCTTGGGGATCAGTTTCAGAGCTGCACTCGGGGGAAAAGGCTTTTGTATGAATTTTTTGGAATCCAAGCCTTTCAATATCGGTGGTGCCCCCGGGATATGATCAACCCTGGAGTTATACGTTTCCACTTTTTTTGCATTTTCTTCAATCCTCCTTTCCCCTGAATCTATTCGTTTTGTTAGTTCCTCGAGCATCTTAACAATTTCGGGATTAGTCCCTGATTCTTGCTCATTTAACCTCACTACAGCTGGCCCCGTTTTGTGGGTGATTTCTTGGGGTGGACTGGGCTCGAGCCTGGTCGGTGCTTGGGTTTGGCTTTGCAACTGGGCTATTGGTACTTGTTGAGATTGCAACATTTCGAAAATCATACGCAAGCTGATTCCATTTTTCTTAGCGTTTTGGGTATTTCGAGCTGCAGATTGAGTTCTACCTTGAATGATATTTTTAGGGTCGGAACGCTGGTTTGCCTCGATGGCCACATGTGAGTTAACATCTATTGGTTCCTCGACCCGAGCTCCAACAGGATCGACAAGTGGCCTTTCACCCCCGGGTATTAAGTTGTTGTTTTCATCTTGAAGGCCAGCTTCGTTGTCGATAGGTAGGGCTATTAATTGAGAATTCATCATTTTCAGCCTGAAATCAAAGACACTTCCAAGAGCAAGGGTAAAATAGTGTTTCACAGAGATTCGTACCAAATAACCACTATTATCCTTAGCCCCACGGTGGACGCCAAACTATTTACCCGAAAAATAGATAGAGTTGAATTTATACGTAGTTCAAAGGATACGTGGTATAACTTGGTTCAAATCGGAAAGGTAAGTAGAAATCTATCGAATATTGACTGTATAAAGGAATTAAATACGAACCAAATTGAGTAGAAAATGATTTATAAATAAGCAAGATGAATCAATGTCCCATCTCAAAAAAGGATAATCTCAACTATATATCAATGTAATAATCTTTGTGAGTGTATCAATGTTTTCTTTTCTGGATGTTCATGTGCCCCTCTACAGAAATAATAGCCACTTCTTTATATAGTGGAAGAACCTACTTTGGATATTATTAAAAATATATAGTGGATATCCCATGATAGATTAATTAATTAGCTTTTCCTTAATTCCTGCTGAGATTCTCTCCGTAAGTGCGACTGCAACGGTTCTTTGTCTCTAAGCTCGATCTTGGTCGGTCCTGGTATCGGTCGATCTCTGGGTCTCGAGCTCAATATTGATTTGAGCTCGATACTGACTGGGTTCGGTACTGATCTGTCTCTAGCTCTTGAGCCCTGGCTTTTGAGCTCGATAATACTGCTTCATATCACAACTCGATATTGATTCGAGCTCAATATTGATGGGTCCCTGAACCTTGAGCTCGATCACCTAACTTTGCTTCTTATCCTGATGTTACAATGACGACCCTCTCTTTATCATGTTCCAATCTCGACCAATTTACACGGAGGGCAAACTCGGATTTGACCGTATATACCCAGTTCAATTCATCTTCCCATGGCAGTGCCTACCTTCTTATGCCTTGCCAGTGGAATATTCTATTCCAACTAGCAACTAGACTTGGCATTTAAAAATATGTGATCGATGCTTTCCTGATTTGCATTACATAATGGACAATCTTGGCCATCGTTCATATCCAATTGCGTAGGCCTATCTTGTCACTACCCAAAATCCCGTCAACGGTCGTGATGACATGGAACACCCAACGCTAGGTAAGCCAATATCTAAGCATAGATGAAACTAAGCATAACAAGATATAAAATAACAGTCATAGCATAATTATGCAGAATGAATCCTTCAACAACACAAATACAGAAATACTAGGATAATATTTTCCCCAAAACCTGGTGGTACAGAGTCATAAGCTCTAATAAGATACAACATAATCTCTTAATAATATAAATATTATCTAAAATATAAATAACAGTATAATAAAAGAAAGAAGGGCACTCTAAGGGTCTGTGGACGATCTTGCATCACTATCTCAAGTCTCTTATATCAGCTACTGGGCACCCTCCTGAGGTCCACTCGAGCTAATGCCAGAATCTACACAAAAATATGCAGAAGTGTAGTATGAGTAAGACAACGTGTACTCAGAAAGTATAAAGACTAACATTGGTGAAGTAGTGATGAGGTTCAAGTTATGTGATATCTACTAACAAATAAGCCTGAACAATTCATATTTATGCACAACAAAATTATGAAAAGAGATATGATATTGCAAAAGAATATAGCATGATATATCAGCTCAACAAGGATTGTTCTATCTCTTATATCAAGTCTATGGTATGTAATAGAGGCATCAAGTAGTATGTTAGAAGTCAAACATAGAAATTATATAGTATGCATGACATGGTATAAAGAATTCACTTGAATGGTCAAAGATTTCATTCTTATGCTCAAAACTCACTACATTAGATTCCACAGAATCAACTAGAAGTCCATAAATTTCTCACAACATGCGTGTACGCAATCAATAGAGAAACATGAGAGGGCGACCCTAGGGGATGGATCCATATCCACACACTGAATAGAAGGTAACCAACAATGCATGGCAAAGAAATCATGCCAAAACAATAATATATCACAACTATCGCATGATAGAAACCTCATGCCATATACATATCAATCCGCTTAACGTGCCCAAATGTGTCATAATCATAACAATTCAAAATAATATATTATCTCCAAGGATGCATACGGTCACAAATAATCAATAAGATGCATAAGGATATAATAAATAAAGATGGTGAATATGTGCTCAAGATAGAAGCATGACTACGACTAAATCAAGTATATTAACAAATTTACGAATAGCCCATCTTGGCCAGTTAATGTGTAGCAATTGTAAACATGGCTACTAGCATGATAGAATAAGCTTACCTAGTTATAAAATTGATTTCAACATAAATTATGGAAGGCACACAACCAAACAAGGCATAATGAAAGCCTAAAGTCTAACCTAGACATGAATAACCTGTAGCACCCGCGTATACGATTTTCACCTCACATATATATTGCTCCTCACACATTTCAATTAAGCAAACGAGGTCATATCCTAAGAGTTATTCCCTCAAACGAAGATAAGGCAAGATACTTACCTTTGCAAGCCAAATCAACCATCCAAAATCGCCTTTTCTTTAGAAATCACATCTAACTGGCTCAAATCTACTCAAATAATACTCAATAAGGTCAAATTAAATTATAAGAATCAATTACAAACAATAAAAGTTTAATATTTAATCAATTCTCAAAAAGTCAACAAAAGTCATCCCCAGCTCACATTGTTAAAATCCGAGTCTAGGGGTAGATCATGCTTCCTCATAACCCCATGAGTCCAAATATATATTTAGTATTCAAATCTAAGTCCAAATCGATGCTCAAAATCTCAATTAATACTCTCTTGAGTTATAGACAAAAACACCAAATTTCACGTTAAAATATCATATTTTTGGTGTAGATATCCATGGGAAATCAATATATACGATCAAATCAAAGTGAAAATTATATACCATCAAGATTGTAGTGAAATCCCTCTTCAAACTTTCCTCCTCTCGTTCTCCAAAACTCAAAAATATGTAAAATAGGTGAATCCCAAAATAGTGGACTTAAAATACCCCTGGCAAGCATTACCCTTCGCGATCTCGTTCACAGTCACTATCCACTCAATCGGGATGCACAAAAGTCCACCGTGTGAATGCCTTATTACGCTATCATGGACTGACCCTCGTGATCGCTCTCCAGTACTAGCCAGCTCTTCACAATTGCTGTCAAACACCATGCGATTGCGATGAGCGAACCTGTCCATCTATGCTTCCTCTATGCGATCGCGTCCCTTTTTTCGCGACTGTGATCCATAACTCTCCTGGACCATGTCACATTAAGCAATTGCGAGACTATATTCATGATCTCTATGAACATTCCTAACACTAGCAAAATTTGCAACATCCAAATATGCTTCAGATGATCCATAACTCACCCGATGTCCCTAAGACCCTCCTAAACATCCTAACAAGTTCATAAACACTATCTATACCTATCCAAGGTTCTCAAAACACATGCGGAATCATCAGATCTAAGAATCAAAGAACAAATGACACGTTGAACTCTCTTAAGTTCACAAACATCCAAACTTTCAACCAAATGCCCGATTCATACCTAGGCACCTCGAACCTCAACCAAACTTTGCATACAATTTTAATTCAATAACACTAACCTTTCCACAATCCCGGAACACCAATCGAAGTTCGATCATCAAAGTTAACTATTGGTCAGACTTATGAATTCTAAAATCCTTCAAAATTCCAACTTTCGACAAATGGTGTTTTATCCTCCTAGGAACCTCCAAAACCAAACACAAACATATGCCCAAGTCCAAAACCATCATAAAACTCTTCAAACCTTCAATTTATCAATCCAAGGTAGTTTATGCAAAAGTCAAACCTTTGTCAACTCTTCCAACTTAAAGCCTCAAACTAGGAACTAAGTGTTCCAAGTCACTCGTGAACCCCATGTAAACCAAACAACCCATCCCTGCAATATAACATAAAATGAACCTATGAAAATATCAAATAGGGGAATGGAATTCTAGAACTCAACACGATTGATCAGGTCGTTACATTCTCCACCTCTTAAATAAACATTTGTCCTCGACCGAGTTTAGAATTGTACCTGAACTGCTGTAAGATGCAAATATCATCTCTAAATAGCTGACTCATCTACAAAGTATCCTCCTTGCTTGGTTGTCCTCTCTAAAGCATCTTCGTTGATGCGATCTCCTTAAACCTGAGTTTCCGAACCTTCTTATCCAAAATGGCCACCAGCTCTTTTTCATAAGCAAGATTCTCATCTAACTGCATTATACTGAAGTCCAAAACATGCGACTTGTCTTCATTATACCTCCAAAACATAGAAACATAAAATACCGGATGAACTCTTTAAAGACTAGGAGGCAAAGCAAGCCTACAAGCAACCTCACCAACCCTCTCCAACACCTCAAATGGACCAATAAACCTCAGACTTAACTTGCCTTTTCCCCAAACCTCATCACGCCCTTCATCAGTGATGTTTTCATAAGTACCTTTTCACCCTCCATGAAAGCCACATCATGGACCTTCCTATCCTCTCCTCTTCTGCCTGGGCTGAGCTGTATGAAGCCACTCTTGAATCAACTGCACCTTCTCCAAAGCGTCACAAACTAAATCAATACCCAATAACCTAGCCTCACCATGCTCAAACCAACCAATAGGAGAATGACATTGTCTACCATACAAAGCCTCTTACAGGGCAATCTGAATGGTGGGCTGGTAGTTGTTGTTGTAAGCAAACTCTGCTAATGGTAAGAACGGACCCCAATGGCCTCTGAAATCAATAACACAAGCTCTCAACATATCCTCAAGAATTTGAATAGTTCGCTCAGACTGACCATCTGTCTATGGGTGAAAAGTTTTTCTAAGCTCCACCTGTGTACCAAACTCAGGCCGAATAAATATCAAAAAGTGAGAAGTAAATTGAATTCCACGGTCTAATCCAAATAGCATAAAACTTCCTCAAGGTAAGTGGAAAGCCTACCGCAACGTCGATAGTGATACACTCTTACTTCCATTACGGTATAACCATCTTCTAAATCAAACCACCTAGTTTTTGATGTTCATACTTCACTTGCTAACAATTCAAACACCACAAAACATGCCCAATAATGTCCTTATTCATCCCCCACCACCAATAATGTTGCTTCAAATTGGGATATATCTTTGTAGCACCTGGATAAATAGAATACCGCGAGCTGTGAGCCTCCTGCAGTATCTACTCCCTCAAGCCATCAATATTAGGGACACAAAGCCAATCCTGAAGCCGCATAACACTATCATCTCCAATAACCACCTTTTTAGCACCACCTCACTGCAACGTGTCCTTAAGCACCAACAAATTTAGATCACTTTACTGGCGAGCCTTGATTCCCTTAAACAAGGATGAATGCACAACAACACATGGAAAAACTCTATTAGGCTCAAAAATATCCAATCTCACAAATCTATTGGCCAATGCTTGAAGATCCATGGCCAAAGGCTTCTCCTTAGCTGGAATAAATCCTAAATTCCCCATGCTTTTTGCCTTTCTATTCAATGCATCAACTACCACATTCGCCGTACCTAGATGATATAAGATAGTGATATCATAATCCTTAAGAAACTCAAGTGCTGAAGACTCCGATTATCAGTGTAAACCTCACATGACACACCATACAAGTAATTCCTCTAAATCTTAAGTGCATGTACAATCGCTGCCAACTCCAACTCATGAACTAAGTAATTCTTCTCACGAGGCTTCAACTGTCGTGACGCACAAGAAATCACCTTACCCCCTACATCAACACTGCACCAAGACCAACGCATGAAGCATCACAATACACTGTGCATGGCCTTTAATCTATGGGCAACACTAACACTAGGTCTGTAATCAAAGAAGTCTTGAGCTTTTTATAGCTCTCCTCATACTCATCAGAGCTTATGAAAGGAATTCCCTTCTAAGTAAACTTAGTCAATGGGGCTGCAATGGATAAAAATCCCTCTACAAAGGGATGATATTAGCCTACCAAATCCAAGAAACTCCTAATCTCTATAGTAATAGTAGATCTAAGCCAACTCTAAAATGCTTAAATCTTCTTGGGATCAACCTTAAGACCATCATCAGATACCATGTGAACCAAGAATGCAACTGAACCCAACCAAAATTCACTTAGGAAAATTGGCATACAATTCCTTCTCCTTCAATTTTGGGAGCACAATCCTCAAATATTGCTCATTTTCCCTTCTACTACGAGAGTAAATCAAGATGTCATCAATGAAAACAATCGCAAAAAGTTTCCCAATAAGTCTTGAACACCTTGTTCATCTAATTCATGAATGCCGATGAAGCATTAGTCAAACTAAATGACATCACCAAGAACTCATAATGACCATACCGAGTCCCAAAAGCCATCTTAGGGATATTCGAAGCCCTAATCTTCAACTGATGATACCCGATCTCAAGTCAATCTTAGAGAACACCTTAGCACCTTGAAGCTGATCAAATAAATCATCCAGTACGCGAAAATGGATACTTGTTCTTGATAGTTGCCTTGTTCAACTGGCTGTAATCAATGCACATCCTCATAGTACCATCCTTCTTCTTCACAAACAACACTGGTGCACCCTAAGGAGAATCACTCAATCTAATAAATACCTTATCAAGAAAATCTTGCAATTGTTCCTTTAATTCCTTCAACTATATTGGAGCCATGCGATATGGTGTAATAGATATAGGCTGAATACGTCAGTACCAAAATCTATGTCTCTATTCGGTGGCATACCGAAAAATTAGTCAGCAATACCTCCACAAAATTTCTCACCACCTGTATCGAATTCATGAAAGGAACCTTTACGCTAGAATCCTGAACAAAAGACAAATATGCTAGACATCCCTGCATAATTATAAGCTGAGCCTTCAGGAATGAAATTAACTTACCGCTAGAATAATTAAGTGACCCTCTCCACTCTAATCTGCGCAATCTTGACATAGCCAAAGTCATAATCTTGGCGTGACAAATCCAAGATAGCATGATACAGAGATAACCAATTTATGCTAAGAATTACCTCAACATGTCCAATAATAAGAGATCTTCCATAGTATTATACCCATTAATAGTAACTATACAAGACCATTAGACACGATCTACTACAATAGAATCTCCAATAATTGTAGACACATAAATATGAATACCCAAAGAATCACGAGACATATCCAAATATGATGTAAAGTAGGATGACACATACAAATAACTATAACGCTGATCAAAAAATCATCTCTATGAAAAACTGAAACAGTACCTATGATGACTGCATCAGATGCAACCGCCCCTAGCCTACCATGAAAGACATTGCCACGAGTTTGACCTCCACCTCTAGCTGGTTAGGTAGGTGGTGTAGCAAATGGGGCAAGAACCATAGTCTGAGTACCCTACTGAGGTGTACCACTTCGAAGTCTAGAAAAATCCCTCCAAAGATTCCATAAAACTCCACACTCAAACCCATTTCTAGTTAATAAAGATTGCTGGAACTGCCCAGAGGATCTCATGCTCTTGCGCTCCTTGTTTCTCTGACTACGGAGTCACTTGCGCTATGTCCTCAAGGCATTTTCCTAAGTCTTCCCATGGCTCACTCCATCCATACCCATTTGATCTATACCAAGATCTATGATATATTTGAGTCATTCAATAAACCCTCTAATCTCTTCTGTCACACCACCTTGACTTGTTGGTTATGACGCGATAGTGACCTCTGGGGTAACTCCAAAAGTATAGAAGGCTGGGGCATGCTGCTGCTCTAAGTCAAAATTCAACATCGGACATGATTATGCGGTTATGAATCCCCACTTCCATCCTGAGAAGTAGTTGGTCCATTATGCGATCGCATAGGTGTTTCATGGTCTGTACTTCCGTCACAGATTTGGCATGAAGAATTTCAGAGGGGGGATTCTGCGGTCCATTTCGCGGTCGCATAATTGGTTTGCGGATTGCAGACCTAGCCGCAGACTGGTCCAGGCCAGCCCAGGTTTTGGCATCACTTTCGCGGTCTATTTTGCGGGCCACATATCAATTTTGCGGTCTATTCTGCGACCGCGAAGTTGAGTTCGGAGGGTCCATTTTCTATTTTTATAACCCATCCTTATTTTGACTAAAGCCTTTGGGGCTCATTTTGGAGCATATATCTGACGATTTTAGAGAGAAGTGAGAGTATTATAGAGAGAGAGAGAGAGAGAGAGAGAGAGAGAGAGAGAGAGAGAGAGAGTGAGGGAGAAGACTGGACATTCTAATCATCAATTCTTTCCCCAATCTTCAAGAATCATGGAAGCCACTCACTATACAATTATCTATCCGGGTAAGTCCTTCTCCTAAGTTTTATATGCAATAGGTTATGGATTTAAGTATGTTGTGGGGTTTGAGTTAGGCCATGCATGTGAAAATAGGTGGTAGTATGTGGGGTTGTTGAACTATTTTGGGTAGTTTATTGTTGAAGTTGGTTGAGGTAGGAAGGGATTACCATTGTAGAGCTTTGTAGTCGATTTTGCATAATAGGTGTTTGGCAAAATTTCCAAGAGAGTTAAATGATGAGAATCCTTCTAATTATTATCTGATTTTCGCTATTTTCCTATAGATTGATATTACTAGAAGTGCTGGGACGTTGTAGTAATCTAAGGAAAGCTCAAGAAAGGTATGCTGGCTAAATTTCTCTCTTAGAATTGAATTTCATGATGTTCCCGTAAGTTTCATATATGGTTGGACCAGGTTCCTAATTCTCATGTTCCGAGTTGTACCTAATAAATTCAAATATCCCAAGTAAGAGTTTTGTTGAAAGACGTATATACTCAAAACGTGTTCCAAATGCTCATATCTTATCATTATCTCTTTTGATAATGTTTTTGTAACGACCCGGCAGGTCGTTTTGAGAGTTATAACCCTGTTTTTCTCATTTCTACTTCTTTTTGTGTTATTCAGCTATATTATGTTACATCGGGTTAGTTGGTTCGGGACCGGAGTGGTTTCAGAGTGAATTGAGACACTTAGTCTCTTAAGTAGAAACTTAAGTTGGAAAAAGTCAACTGGATGTTGACCTATGTGTAAAAGATATCAGATTTGAATTCTGATGGCTCCGTTAGCTCCGTTAGGTGATTTTGGAATTAGTAGTGCATCCAGAATGTGATTTGGAGGTCCGTGGTAGAATTAGGCTTGAATTAGTAAAATTGGAAATTTAACGATTTTGGTCGGCAGTGAAAAATTTGATATCGGGGTCGGAATGAAATTCCGGAAGTTGGAGTAGGTTTGTAGTGTCATTCGTAATGTGTGTGCAAAATTTGAGGTCATTCGGACGTGGTTTGGTTGGTTTCGGCATCGGTTGCCGAATTTGGAAATTTAGAAGTTCTTAAGCTTGAATGCGAGGGTAATTTGTTATGGTTAGACTCGTGAGTGAATGAGATTTCTAGTTTTGTAAATTTTATCGGATTTCGAGACGTGGGCCCGGGGGCCGGGTTTGAGCCAATTTCGGGTTTTGGTCTAATTTTGAAGCTTTTCTTGTGGAATTCATTCCATTAGCATATATTGATGGTATTGTACTAATTGTGAATAGATTTGGAGCATTTGGAGGCCGAGTCCAGTGGCAAGAGAATTGCGGGGTAGAGAATTGACCGGTTTGAAGTAAGTAACGATTGTAAATCTAGTCCTGAGGGTATGAAACCCCGAATTTTGTATCATTCTACTATTTTTAGCGACGCACATGCAAGGTGACGGGCGTGTGGACGTGCACTGTTAGGGATTTGTGACTTGGTCTGACCCGTAGCAACTGTAAAGTTGCATACTTTGTTGAAACCATATGATACTTATATGTTTTAGAAAGAATTTCTGTAAATTGGGTTGAATGCCATGTTTGGGCCTTGCGCCAATGCTGTTTGAACCCTTAAGGGTTGTTTCTTACCATCCTCTCATTGTTTTTGATTGAGAATCTATACTCAGTCATGTTTATACTTGTTTACCGCATAACTCGATTTTATGACTCCATTTTGATGCATATAAATATTTTGGGCCGAATGCCCTGTTTTACTGAAATGCCCGAGTGGCTGGAGAGGTTTATGACTGAGTGAGGCCGATGGTCTGATTTGTGAGGATGAGTGTGGATCGGGGTTGCCCGCCTGCAGCATATTTACGACTGAGTAAGGCCGAGGGCCTGATTTGTGCGGATGGATGTGTATCGGGGTTGCCCGCCTGCAACATACTTTATTATTATAGCACGTGAGTTGTTCGTGCAGATTATAGCGCTTGGGCTAAAAGAGCCCCTCTGGAGTCTGTACACACCCCTAGTGAGCGCAGGTACCTACTGAGTACGAGTGCCGAGTGACGAGTGTTGAGTGACTGGGAGGCATGAGCGATTGTGAGGTATGCCCGAGTGGCAAGAGTGACTGTGAGGTATGCCCTAGTGGCACGAGTGACTGTGAGGTTTGCCTGAGGGGCTGTTTATAAGTGATGTTTTGCCCGATGGGCTGTTTATGATTTCATCATTTTGCTCACCTTTGCATTGAGCCTTTGTTTGAAAAACTGTTGGAAAATATGTTTAAATGATTTTTTTTCGGGAACCGGGTTTAAACGAGATGATTTGATTCAAACACTGATTTTTAAAGTATGTTGTACTTTACTAAGATTTCATGATATGAATTATATATGCTTTATTGCTCGTCACTACTGCTCAGCCATTATTTATTGTTGTTACTTACTGAGTTGGCGTACTCACGTTACTCCCTGCACCTTGTGTGCAAATTTAGGTGTAGCTGCACACGATAGCGGTTATTGAGTGTTCTGGTTGCAGATTGTTTTGGAGGTAGCAAGGTAGCTGTTTGGCGATCGCAGCCCCTGCTCTTCTCCCTCTTATCTTCCTCTAGTTATATTTAGCTATTTTCCAGGCTGAGTTAGCCTTGATGTTGTTAGACAAATTGTATTAGATGTTCATGACTAGTGACACCCCGATGTCGGGCTTTTCTTTTCCGCACTTTTGTTTTATTTGATTTGAACTCCTTAAATGAAGGTTCTATGTTAAATAACATTAAAATTATCTTTGAAATGAAAATATCGGTTTTGTTTGGAAATGAGTCGGCTTGCCTAGTTCCACAATAGGCGCCATCACGACAGGTTAGGTTTTTGGGTCGTGACAGATTGGTATCAAAGCCTAGGATACATAGGTCTCATGAGCGGGTTTAGTAGAGTCTTGCGAATTAGTACAGAGACATCTGTACTTATCTTCGGGAGGCTGTAGAACCTTTAGGAAACTTCACATTCTTGAATTCTTGTCGTGCGAATTTGTTGATTCTAGTGACTAAATATGTTTTGTTTCATTCTCTCATAGATGGTGAGGACTCGTGCTACCGGTCAGGAGAGCCAGCCACCAGTACCACCAGCCAGGGCCACGAGAGGCCGTGGTAGGGGCAGAGGTGCAGCCCGTACAACAGCTGGGGCAGTACCTGCAGATCCACCGGTTGTTCCAGTTCAGGACCAGGTTCCAGTTGTTGATGCACCAGCTCAGGCACCACCTGTGCCTATTATGATTCCAGGCCTTCAAGAGGCCCTAACTCAGATTCTGACAGCGTGTATTGGCCTTGCTTAGGCGGTCTCTATTTCGACGGCCGCAGCCACTTCTCAGGCCAGGGGAGGCACTCAGACTCCCATCGCTAGCACACCCGAGCAGGTTATTCAGGGACTTCAGACACCGGAGGCACCACCAGCCCAGCCGGTTGCTGTTGCTCAGGATTATGTGGTTCTTGCTATGCCTAAGGATGATCAGCGTAGGTTGGAGAGGTTTGGGAGACTTCAGCCACCACTTTTCAGTGGCATAGAGAGAGAGGATGCTCAGGACATTTTGGATAGGTGTCAGAGGATACTCCGTACTGCTGGTATTCTGGAGACTTGTGGGGTCTCATTCACTACCTTTTAGTTTTCTGGGGCTGCACTCAGATGGTGGGAGACTTACAAGAGGCATAGGCCTGTTGGCGCAGCACCCCTTACTTGGCAGCAGTTCTCCGTGGTCTTTCTGGAAAAGTTCGTGCCTCGATCCCGCAGAGAGGAGCTGCGTATACAGTTTGAGCGGCTTTGCTAGGGTGATATGTCTATGACACAGTATGAAATGAGATTTTCTGAGTTGACTCGTCATGCTATCTGGTTGGTTCCCACGGACAGAGAGAGGATCATGAGGTTTATTGATGGCCTCATTTATCAGCTACAGTTGCTCATGACTAGGGAGCGGGTTTCGGGTGCTACCTTTGATGAGGTTGTTGACATTGCTCGGCAGATTGAGATGGTTCGCGATTAGGAAAGGGTTGAGAGTGAGGACAAGGCCTCGTGGTCAGGGTGGATTCAGTGGTGCCCATTTTGGGGGACAGTTCCGGCACGGTAGATGTCGTCATTTCAGACAAGCTCAGTCAGCTCGGCCATTTAATTGGGGTGCATCATCTAGCCATGGTTCTCACAGTTCTCATCAGGGCCACTCATCACTTAGTGCCCTTCAGTTTAGAGTTCGTCCTGTGCTCCACCTGTTCAGGGCTCTTCCATGCCAAGTTCTTCTACCAGTCATCCCGGTGCTAGGGGTTCCCTTCAGTTTCCGCCGCCAGCACCAGGGAGTTATTTTGAGTGTGGGGAGCTTGGGCATATGTGGAGGTAGTGTCCTCGTCGTCATGGAGGTCCAACTTAGCAGAGGAGTCAGCCTTCGACTACAACACCAGTTACCTCACCACCCGTCCAGTCAGCTCGGGGTGGAGGTAAGTCAGTTAGGGGTCGCCCTAGAGGGGGAGGCAGATTAGGGGGTAGTCAAGCCTGTTTCTATGCTCTCCCTGCCAGACCAAATGCTATTGCTTCAGATGCTGTGATTATAGGTATTGTCTCAGTATTATTTTACCCTAGTTCCACGTATTCATATGTTTCCTCGTATTTTGCCCATTTTCTGGATATGCCCCGTGAGTCCTTAGTTTCATCTGTACATGTATCTACTCATGTGGGGGATACTATTATTGTGGACCGCATATATCGGTCATGTGTAGTGACTATTGGGGGTCTGGAGACCCGAGTGGATCTATTGTTGCTCAGTATGGTTGACTTTGATGTGATATTGGGTATGGATTGGTTATCTCCATGTCATGCTTTTCTAGATTGTCATGCTAAGACGGTGACGTTGGCTATGTCGGGAATTTCGAGGGTTGAGTGGAGCAGTTCTGTAGATTATGTACCAAGTAGGGTGATTTCATATTTGAAGGCTCAGCGCATGGTTGAGAAGGGTTGCCTATCTTATTTGGCTTTTGTAAGGGATGTTAGTGCAGAGACTCCTATTATTGATTCTGTTCTGGTGGTATGTGATTTTTCGGATGTGTTTCCTGCAGACCTGCCAGGCATGCCGCCTGACAGGGATATTGACTTTGGCATTGATTTAGTGCCGGGCACTCAGCCCATTTCTATTCCACCGTATCGTATGGCACCGGCGGATTTGAAGGAATTGAAAGAACAGCTTTAGTAACTCCTTGGTAAGGGATTTATTCGGCCTAGTGTGTCACCTTGCGGCGCACCGGTTCTATTTGTGAAAAAGAAGGATGGTTCCATGAGAATGTGTATTGATTACAGGAAGATGAATAAGGTCATAGTCAAGAACAAGTATCCTTTGCCTCGTATTGATGACTTATTCGACCAGCTTCAGGGAGCGAGGGTGTTCTCTAAGATTGATTTGCGGTCCGGTTATCATCAGCTGAAGATTCGGGATTCAGATATTCTTAAGACGGCTTTCAGGACCCGATATGGCCATTATGAGTTCTTGGTGATGTCTTTTGGGCTGACCAATGCCCCAGCAACGTTCATGCATTTGATGAATAGTGTATTCCAGCCCTATTTGAACTCATTCGTCGTTGTATTCATTGATGACATCCTGGTGTACTCCTGTAGCCAGGAGGAGCACGCTCAACATTTGAGGATTGTATTATAGAGATTGAGGGAGGATAAGCTTTATGCAAAGTTCTCCAAATGTGAGTTCTGGCTCAGTTCAGTAGCATTCCTGGGGCACCTAGTTTCCAGCGAGGGTATTCAGGTGGATCCGAAGAAGATAGAGGCGGTGCAGAGTTGGCCTAGACCGTCCTCAGCCATGGAGATTAGGAGCTTTCTTGGTTTGGCGGGTTACTATCATCGCTTTATGGAGGGATTTTCATCTATTGCATCGCCATTAACCAAATTAACCCAAAAGGGTCCTCCATTCAGGTGGTCGGATGAGTGTGAGGAGAGCTTTCAGAAGCTCAAGACTGCTTTGACCACAGCTCCAGTATTGGTTCTGCCATCAGCTTCAGGTTCTTACACCGTGTATTGTGATGCCTCGAGGATAGGCATTAGTTGTGTTTTGATGCAGGAGGGTAGGGTGATCGCCTATGACTCGTGCCAGTTGAAGACCCATGAGAAGAACTATCATGTCTATGATCTTGAGTTAGCAACCATTGTTCACGCCTTGAAGATTTGGCGTCATTATTTGTATGGGGTTCATTGTGAAATCTATACTGATCACCGGAGTCTGCAGTATCTATTACAGAAGAAGAGTCTTAATTTGCATCAGCGGAGATGGTTGGAGCTTCTTAAGGACTATGATATCACTATTTTGTACCATCCGGGGAAGGCCAATGTGGTGGCCGATGCTTTGAGTCACCGGGCATAGAGTTTGGGGAGTTTAACATATCTTCCAGCAATAGAGAGACCTTTGGCATTAGATGTTCAGACCTTAGCAGGCCATCTTGTCAGATTAGATATTTTGGAGCCTAGTCGGGTATTGGCTTGTGTGGTCTCCAAGTCTTCTCTTTATGACCGTATCAGGGAGCGTCAGTATGATGACCCCCACTTGCTCATTCTTCAGGACAGGGTTCAGAGAGGTGATGCTAGGGATGTGACTATTGGTGATGACGGCGTACTGATAATGCAGGGCCGGATATGTGTGCCTAATGTAGATGGGCTTCGAGAGTTGATTCTTAAGGAGGCCCACAGCTCGCGGTATTCCATCCATCCGGGTGCCGCGAAGATGTACCATGATTTGAGGCAGCATTATTGGTGGAGGTGGATGAAGAAGGATATAGTTGGGTTTGTGGCTCTGTGTCTAAACTGTCAGCAGGTTAAGTATGAGCATCAGAGACCGGGTGGCTTGCTTCAGAGATTAGAGATCCCAGAGTAGACGTGGGAGCGGATCACTATGGACTTTGTAGTTGGGCTCCCAAGGACATCGAGGAAGTTCGATGCTATTTGGGTTATTGTGGATCGGCTGACTAAGTCCACACACTTCATTCCAGTTGGTACTACTTACTCTTCAGAGCGGTTGGCTGAGATTTACATCCGAGAGATCGTTTGCCTGCATGGTGTCCCAATTTCCATCATTTCAGATAGGGGTACTCAGTTCACATCGCAGTTTTGGAGGGCCGTGCAGTGAGAGTTGGGTACTCAGGTTGATTTTAGCACAACTTTTCACCCTCAGACAGATGGGAAGTACGAGCGCACTATTTAGATATTGGAGGACATGTTGCATGATTATGTCATTGGCTTTGGGGGTTCATGGGACCATTTTAGCCACTCGCCTAGTTTGCATATAACAACAGTTATCAGTCGAGCATTCAGATGGCTCCGAATGAGGCTTTGTATGGGAGGAGATGTAGATCTCTGGTTGGATGGTTTGAGTCGGGTGAGGCTAGGTTCTTAGGTACAGACTTGGTTCAGGATGCATTAGATAAGGTGAAATTGATTCAGGAGCGGCTTTGCACGGCACAGTCTAGGAAGAAGAGCTACGCGGATAGGAAGGTCCGTGATGTGTCTATTATGGTTGGGGAGAAGGTTTTGCTGAAGGTATCACCATGAAGGGTGTTATGAGGTTTGGGAAGAGGGGCAAGTTGAGCCCCCGATTCATTGGGCCTTTTGAAGTGCTTCAAAGAATAGGGGAGTTGGCTTATAAGCTTGCCTTGCCACCCAGCTTATCGAATGTGCATCCAGTATTTCATGTTTTCATGCTCTGGAAGTATATTGGAGATCCGTCCCATGTTTTGGATTTCAACACGGTTCAGTTGGAGTGTGATATGACTTATGATGTAGAGCCGGTGGTTATTTTGGATCGGCAGGTTCAAAGGTTGAGGTCAAAGGATATAGCTTCAGTGAAGGTGCAATGGAGAGGTCAGCCTATGGAGGAGGCCACCTGGGAGACCAAGCAGGAGATGCGGAGCAAATATCCACGCCTATTCGAGACTCTAGGTATGTTTCTAGACCCGATCGAGGACGAACGGATGTTTAAGAGGGGGAGGATGTAATGACCCGGCCGGTCGTTTCGAGAGTTATAACCCTGTTTTCCCCATTTCTACTTCTTTTTGTGTTATTCAGCTATATTATGTTATATCAGGTTAGTTGGTTCGGGACCAGAGTGGTTTCAGAGTGAATTGAGACACTTAGTCTCTTAAGTAGAAACTTAAGTTGGAAAAAGTCAACCGGATATTGACCTATGTGTAAATGATCTCGGATTTGAATTCTGATGGTTCTGTTAGCTCTGTTAGGTGATTTTGGACTTAGGAATACGTCCGGAATGTGATTTGGAGGTTCGTGGTAGAATTAGGCTTGAATTGGCGAAATTGAAAATTTAGCAATTTCGGTCGGCAGTGGAAAATGTGATATCGGGGGTGGTCGGAATGGAATTCCGGAAGTTGGAGTAGGTTTGTAGTGTCATTCATGATGTGTGTGCAAAATTTGAGGTCATTCGGACGTGGTTTGGTTGGTTTCGGCATCAGTTGCCGAATTTGGAAATTTAGAAGTTCTTAGGCTTGAATCCGAGGGTAATTTTGGTATGGTTAGACTTGTGAGTGAATGAACTTTCTAGTTTTGTAAATTTTGTCGGATTTCGGGACGTGGGTCCGGGGGCCAGATTTGAGCCAATTTCGGGTTTTGGTCTAATTTTGAAGCTTTTCTTGTGGAATTCATTCCATTAGCGTATATTGATGGTATTGTACTGATTGTGAATAGATTTGGAGCATTTGGAGGCCGAGTCCAGAGGCAAGAGCATTGCGGGTTAGAGATTTGACCGGTTTGAGGTAAGTAACAATTGTAAATCTAGTCCTGAGGGTATGATATCCCAGATTTTGTATCATTCTACTATTTTTAGTGATCCACATGCTAGGTGACGGGCGTGTGGGCGTGCACTATTGAGGATTTTTGACTTGGTCCGACCCGTAGCAACTGTAAAGTTTCATACTTTGTTGAAACCATATAATACTTATATGTTTTAGAAAGAATTTCTGTAAATTGGGCTGAATGCCATGTTTGGGCCTTGCGCCAATGTTGTTTGGACCCTTAGGGATTGTTTCTTACCATCCTCTCATTGTTTTTGATTGAGAATATATACTCAGTCATGTTTATACTTGTTTACCGCATAACTCAGTTTTATGACTCCATTTTGATGCATATAAATGTTTTGGGCCGAATGCCCTATTTTACTGAAATGCCCGAGTGGCTTGAGAGGTTTATGACTGAGTGAGGCCGAGGGCCTGATTTGTGAGGATGAGTGTGGATCGGGGTTGCCCTCTTGTAGCATATTTATGATTGAGTGAGGCTGAGGGCCTGATTTGTGCGGATGGGTGTGGATCGGGGATGCCCGCCTGCAGCATACTTTATTATTATAGCACGTGAGTTGTCCGTGCAGATTATAGCGCTTGGGTTGAAGGAGCCCCTCCAGAGTCTGTACACACCCCAATGAGTGCAGGTACCTACTGAGTGCGAGTGCCGAGTGCTGAGTGACTGGGAGGCATGAGTGATTGTGAGGTATGCCTGAGTGGCAAGAGTGACTGTGAGGTATACCCGAGTGGCATGAGTGACTGTGAGGTTTGTCCGAGGGGCTGTTTATGAATGATGTTTTTCCCGAGGGGCTATTTATGATTTCATCATTTTTGCTCACCTTTGCATTGAGCCTTTGTTTGAAAAACTGTTGGAAAAATATCTTTAAATGATTTTCTTTTACTGGAACCGTGTTTAAACGAGATGATTTGATTCAAACACTGATTTTTAAAGCATGTTGTACTTTACTGAGATTTCATGATATGAATGTTATATGCTTTATTGCTCATCACTACTTCTCAGACTTTATTTATTATTGTTACTTACTGAGTTGGCGTACTCACGTTACTCCCTGCACCTTGTGTGCAGATTCAGGTGTAGCTGGACACGGTAGCGGTTATTGAGTGTTCTGGTTGCATATTTTCTTGGAGGCAGCAAGGTAGTTGTTTGGCGATCGCAGCCCCTGCTCTTCTCCCTCTTATCTTCATCTAGTTATATTTAGCTATTTTCCAAGCTGAGTTAGCCTTGATGTTGTTAGACAGATTGTATTAGATGTTCATGACTAGTGACACCCCGATGTCGGGCTTTTCTTTTCCGCACTTTTGTTTTCTTTGATTTGAACTCCTTAAATAAAGGTTCTATGTTAAATAACATTGAAATTATCTTTGAAATGAAAATATCGATTTTGTTTGAAAATGAGTTGGCTTTCCTAGTTCCACGATAGGCGCCATCACGACTGGTTAGGTTTTTGGGTCGTGATAGTTTTCAAGTATGATTTATGTATTAAAACGTTATAACTTCATGTTTCAAATGAAAGTTCATTATGCTTAACTTGGAAAGAAAACCCAATGTGCTTAAGACCCATATTTCTCATATACATATCAAATCACGATTTCCAAATGCCTTTATTGTTGATAAACTATGAAGATGTTTGGAAGTGAAGGAAGTGAGAGTGGGATATAAAATGTGGCCATAGTTCTTGTAACTAGAGAGTATGATTTGAATTTGTGTTTCAATCATAAATTACAATGATCTCATTTGTAAGAGTTTCCAATCTATTTTGAGTTCTTATTTACCATGAGTTGAAACTGTGCATTGCCTATTTAGATAAGTATTTCAAAAATAAATGGTGTATTACTCGTTTATGATTTTTAACTTGTGCTTCGATTGCTAATCATCTTGCTCCATTAATGTGGAAAGAAATCCATTATTTTTAAAGCCTTCATTACTAATTAACTTAGAGTTATGATTTCCCGAATATTCTATATGTTGATGTTTATGATGATGACCCATGAAATTGTGGAATATGAGATATGACCACCATGCCATGAATGAAGAATTATATGTATGGCCAAGAGAGCCAATGAAATAATAATGTTGTGAGTGGTTGAAAGTACTAACGAAGCTATATATGGTGTGGGAGGTTATGAGGTGAATGTATTTGTATTTCTGTTTCCTTTGTGTGCAAAACAAAAATACTTTTGGGAGTATCGTTAGTCACCGAGGAAGGGTGGGTTGAACAACCTAACCCTGAAACTACACGTACCAGTGTAGGTGTGATTGAGGGGTAAATCCCTGGACTGAGGTATTGAGAATATTCCCCATAAATGGGATGAGATTGATGTGTTGAGACTATTCCACTTGATAGGGATGAGATGATTGCTAGCAGAGGGTGATGTCGATCCACATGACATTATAGTGAGACGTCATAGCCGATCGGGTCGGGATTGGATGCCATGCCGCGCACATGGTGGTGACCGTGATTGTGATTAAATATCTTTGGTGAGACGGCCTAGCCGATCGGATCGTGATCGGACGTCGTGCTAAAGACACGGTGGTATATCGATACTAAAGATCTCCCAACCAAAAAATATATTATTTTTGTATTTTGAAAATTATTATGTTTCAACTTGGCATTTGGATATTATTGATTATTACTTGCTACTTCCATAGTTTTCCCCTTCTTTTATTGGCATTCAATTCCGAAAGAGGACATTTAGCATCACATACTAGTACTATTCCATATGTACTAACGTCCCTTTTGTCGAGGGCGCTGCATCTTCAATGGATGCAGGTGGTTCGTCAGCGGGCAACTTTGGTCCTCGTTAGTAGGTACTCTCTATTCAGTAGGTTTTGGTGAGCCCTACTCTGTTCCGGGTCTGATGTCACTTGATGTTGTACTTTGTGTTTTGAGATATAGCCGGGGACTTGTCGCCGACACTCCCATACTAATCTTCTGTTGTACTTAAACGCTTCGTAGACATGTTGTGTGTGGTGTACGATGTTGGGTAATAAACTAGAAGTGTTGGTATTTGGCAAATATGTTTTCCCTCATAATTATGAACTTGTAATATTTTGAAAATTATAAAATGAATATCTTTTGAGTAATGGAAAAGAATGTAAAGAACTTGACTCTTCTCATTTATATTTCTTGCGACTAATTCTCAAATTGTTCATGGGTAAGGTTGGGTAGAATGTGTTAAGTAGGCTTGCTTGAATAGGGTATCTCGGTTGAGCGCCGGTCGCGCTCCCCAAGGTCGGGTGCGTGACATAGCTGCGCCATATTCTCGAAAATCCAAAGTCTCCTGAATCACTAGAGTAGCGATGAAACCCTATGGGACCTAAGCTAGTCATATCTGCTCTCCCTAAACTAAGGCATGCTCTCTAATTAGAGCTACCTAAGGCACGTCCACGAGCCATTGTGGATGCTCCACCTCTAGTAGGTGCTTCCATATGTGCTCTGGCCTGAGCTCTAGTCCTGCCCTGGCCCCTGCCTCTTCCGGCTTTGGCCTGGGGTACTGACTCCTACTCAGCTGCTGCAAATAAATGCATTCTCGTCATCTGTGAGAGAATAAAAAAGTAAGATTCAGATTTTAGGATTAAATAAAGTCACACGATAGATAAAGGAGGAATTTGAGGTTTTCTATTTGTCCCATAGCCTCTCGAAGATAAGTATAGATGTCTCCATACCAATCCGCAAGACTCTACTAGACATGCTCATGACCCATAGAACCTATGAACCTAGAGCTCTGATACCAACTTTGTTACAACCCAAAATCTCACCAACGGTCGTGATGATACCTAGCCACCAACTCCAGGTAAGCCAATATCAAAGCAAAGATAAAACTAAGCAAATAAGATATAATATAATTGTCTTAATATAGTTACACGAAATGAATCCTTCAACGCCAACAAATATAGAAATATTACGACAATATTTTTTCCAAAAGCTGGTAGTATGGATTCATGAGCTCTAAAATAAGATACACCATAATCTCTTAATAATATAAATACTGTCTCAAATGTAAATAAAAGTATGAAAAATAAGGAAGGGGACTCCAAGGGTCTGTGGATGATCTTGCATCACTACCTCAAATCTATTATATAAGCTACCATGCACCCGCCCGAGGTTCACTCGAGCCAATGCCAGAATATGCACAAAATATACAAAAGTAAAGTATGAGTACAACATGTGTACTCAGTAAGTATTAAGACTAACATTAGTGAAGCAGTAACGAGGTTCAAGTCATGTGATACCTACTAACAAATAAACCTGAACAATTTATATTTATACAGAATAAGATTATAAAAGAGATACAATATTGTAAAAGAATATAGCATGATATGCCAACTCAACAAGGATAGTTCTATCTAGTCTATTAAGTCTAACACTAAGGCAACAAGTAGCATGTTAGAAGGAAAACATAGAAATTATGTAGTATGCATGATATGTCATTAAGGATTCACTTGAATGGTCAAAGCTTACACAGTTATGATCAAAACTCACCACATCGAATTTCACATCAAAATTAACTAGAAGTCTATCAATTTCTCAAGACACGCGTGTATATCATCAAGAGAGAAACATGAGAGGGCGACCCTTGGGGGATAGATCCATATCCACACACTGAACAAAATGTAACCAACATGTCCATTGCACGACAAAGACCTCGTTCGAAAATAATATCATATCATAACCATCACACGGAAAAAACCTCATGCCATATCCATATAAATCCACTCACTATATCCAAATGTACTATAATCATAACAATTTGAAATAATATTGTTACACCCCATATTTTCGTACTTAAAAGTACGTCGTAAGCAAACTGATGTAAGGCTATTTGAAAGTATATAAAGTAATTTAATCATGTTAACTTGGAGGTTACAAATATTGAATAACATGAACAACAAGTACAAAGAGGGTTGGAAGGTTCAGAAGCTAAAGGAATTGAAGAAAATAATATTTCGTCGAAAGTTGACAAGTTGGAAATGTTATAACACATACCTTTGGGGTTAGAATAGGATTCTTAATATGATAAGAGGGTTATGTTATGAATTATTTCAGTCGTATGATAGTCATGTGTTAATTTTTGAAGTCAAGCGAGTTGTGGAACAAAGGACGATAAAAGTCATCACAAGTTACGTTCATAAGCTTTACTGAAATTTGGGTCAAATGTCACTGAGCTTTTCTCCCAATATACGTAGAGTTACTGGGTGAACCACCCATCAAATGGAAGATCTATGAGTCTATTTACTAAAAGATTAAACCGTTTGTCAATAAGATATCGTAGTAGATATTTATATGTTACTTCGCAAGACTGCGCAGACTACAGAGGTGACATGTAGGTGTTTTACCTACTTGCTTAAATGAGAGGACTAAATATGTCCAAAAAGGGATATTTTGGATCATACAAAGAGTCCTTTTAAGGGATTATTTCCTTCATATTTCACACTCATTATAAAGCATAAAAACAGAGATAAGACCCTATAAAATTCAACACAAACCTAATTGTTTCTCTTCTTTTCAAGTTCTAGTTAGAGGAAAACCTAAGGGTTGAAGGACCAAGATAGGAGCTGTGATATTCACCCAATAAGCTAAGTATATTTCTCTCTTTAATCTATTTTTTTTGTTGAAAAAGTATAGAAACTCCTTTTATAATTATAAGAACTCACGGGACGGTGATCGGAAGCCGTGAGTTCGAGTTATTCAACATGTAGTGGACTGTTTTGCGGGCTGTTTTGTGGTATTTTGTGATGGATATATGGTTGTAAAATGATGTATATATGTTGTTATTGTTATTTTTTTTGTGTTTTTTGTGTTATCTCGAATTGTGAGAAAGTAAGGATTATAGGGGAGATGCTGCGTTTCTAATATAAAATAAGCTTGTTGTTCGTTGTACGATAGTTGTACCTTTCGTAACTTAATAATAATATTATTATCGTTGTTGTAACTTAAGGTGCGAATATGCGAGTTCAACGTGGATATTGGAAAGATTGTGATAAGGTATGTTAAGGCTTAACCTTTTCTTCATCATTAGAGAGAGAGAGAGAGAGAGAGAGACAGTATTACAGTATTTTCACCATCATCGAGCTATAATCGGTGGGCAGACCCTTATTGGGAAACCTCTAATTAGATGGTAAGTTATATACCGATCCTACTGTGGCCGAGCGCCTATGAGCGAGCCTAGAATGGCCGAGATACTGATCCTAGTATGACCGAGTGTCTATGAGCGAGCCTACTACGGACGAACAGTTACACGTACCGAGCCTTATAGGGCCGGACAACTATTTTACTGACTATATTGAGAAAATTGAGTCAGTATCAGCAGGTAAGTATATCTCCAGATCATATATGACTCCCAGTTGCTTTCAGTTATTATATTATCAGTTCAGTTTCAGCTTTCATTTATTCTATTGCCCTACCTACTCTGTACATTATTTCGTACCGGCGTCCCTTTTCTGGGGACGCTGCATTTCATGCATGCAGGTCTAGATAGACAGACGCGTAGACCTCCTCAGTAGGTGTTGTCCGAGTTCAACTTGATCGGTAAGCTCCACGTCCCTTGGAGTTGCCGGGTCTAGGGTTTTGAGTACATATATTATTATTATTATTATTTTTTTTGTGTGTGTGTGTGTGTATGTGTATATATATATATATATATATATATATATATATATATATATATATATATTGTTTGTAGGTTAGGGCCCTGTTCCGACCACAATACATCCATCAGTAGAGGCTTGTAGAGATATCCTGTCAGTCAGTGTAGTATGTTGGGCTTGTAGGCCTTGTATGTATAATTTGTTTGGTTTGTCAGCTGTAGTAGTTATGACGGCTTTATCGGCCCAGCTTTATATTGATGTTCAGTCAGAGCTAGTCTTCGTTTAGTTTTATATTTTGTTTCACAAATTATCTTGCAATGTGGCCCTATGGCCAAAGTATGACATTGCATGTTCAGAGTTCTTCAGTTTCATGTTGGTACGCTCAGCTAAGTGAGGCACCGGGTGCTGGTCTCGCCTCCCCAGGTTTGGGGCGTGACAAATATCTCATCTCCAAAGATGCATATGCTCATAAATAATAAATAAGATGCATAAAGACATAATAAATAAAGATGCGTATGTGTGCTTAAGGTATAAAAGTATGACTACGACTAAATCAGGTATATCAATAATTTCATAAGTAGCCCATCTTCTCCGATTAAGATGTAGTAATCCTAAACATGGTTACTAGCAAAATAGAATAAGCTCATGTAGTCATACAATTGATTTCAACATAAATCATGGAAGGCACACAACTCAACAAGGCATAATGAAATCCTAAAGTCTAACTCAGACATAAGTAACCCATAACACCTGCATGTACACTCATCATCTTGCATACGCGTTTCTCCCCACATATGTAAATTAAGCAAACAAGTTCATATTCTAAGGGTTATCCCCTCAATCCTAGATTAGACAAGATACTTACCTTTGCAAGCGAAATCAATCCTCCAAAATTGCCTTTCCTTTATATATCATCTTCAACCGGCTTAAATCTAACCAACTAATACCCAATAAAGTCAAATAAAATTATAGGAATCAAATCCAAATAATAAGTCTTTAATCTTTAATTAATTCTCAAAAAGTCAACAAAAATTAACATGGGCCCACATGGTCAAAATCCGAGTTTAAGGTTAGATCCCCTTTACCCATAACCCCATGAGTACAAATATGTGTTTAGTTTTTAAATCTAAGTCCAAATCAATGTTCAAAATCTCATTTTGCCCTCTCTTGGACAAACCCCCCAAATTTTACTTTAAACTTTCATGTTTTAGGTGCTTAAATCCATGGGGAATCAAGATATATGATTAAATCCAAGTAAAAATTACTTATCCTCAAGTTGGTAGTGAAATCCCTCTTTAAATTCTTTTCCTCGCGTTCTCTAAAACTCAATAATATGTAAAATTGCGGTCACTACCTATGCTAACGATGTATAAAAGTATCTTGCCTGATTTCCCTCTTACCTGATTGTGAACTGGCCCATGCGATCGCGCTCCACTGCTAGGCAATGCTTCGTGATGACGGTCAAACACCACGTGATCACGATGAACAAACCTACTCATCGGTCCTTCCTCTATGTGATCATGTCCCCTCTTCGCAATTGCAATTCATAGCTCCCCTAGCCTAAATCACATTAAGCGATCACGAGACTAGTTTTGCGATCACGATGAACACTCCTGGCGCTAGCAAAATCTGCAACATCCAAACATGCTCCGGGTTATCTAAAATTTACCCGAGCCCCCCAGGACCCCATCCAAACATCCTACTCTCAAAACGCATACGCAATTATCACATCTAAAAATCAAAGACAAACCACATGTTGAACTCTCTTAACTTCATAAACTCCCAAACATCCAACCAAGCGTCCAATTCATAACTAGGCACCTCAGACCTCAATCAAACTTTCCATACAAGTTCAATTCAACAACACGAACCTATAATTATTTCAAAATACCAATCAGAGTCCAATATCATCAAAATCAATCATTGGTCAAACTTATGAATTCCAAAATCCTTCAAAATTATAACTTTTGACAAATGGTGTCAAATCCTCCTAGGTATATCCAAAATCAAATCCGAATATACGCACAAATCTAAAATCATCATATTGGAACCTTCAAATTAGCAATCTAGGGTCGTTTACCCAAAAGTTAAACCTTGGTCAACTCTTCCAACTTCAAGCCTCAAACTAGAAACTAAGTATTCCAAACCACTCCTGAACCTCACGAGAACCAAACCACCCACCCCCCCAAGTAATATGATATAAAATGAACCGATGGAAAGCATCAAATATGGAAACGGGGTTCTATAACTCAAAATGACCGGTCGAGTCGTTACATATCTTTAGTGTATGGCCTCCCCAATATCAGAATGAATAACTATTTAGGAGACCACTGGTTGTTTCAAATCAGCCTTCTCCAATAGACTTTGGGTAATACAGAATATCTTCTGTTACATTGCTTTAATAGAGAAAGACTTCATAGTCTATAATATACGCAGCTTCCGCCAGAAACTTCTTAGCTTTGAATATCTTTTGAACCATCGTGGATGCTTGATTGTATTTGGCTTCCCATATTGGATCTCCCTTTGCCATAATACTCATAAAGCCATAGTGCCCACCTGCACAATTGGGCATGTACAATCAATCCAAAACCTAGTAGAGCTTTTTATTATAGATATTTTTGTCCCTCCTGTCCATAAAAATCTCTTACAGATTCTTTCTAGCAGCATTATGAATTTCTTTAGAAGAACAAATATCTATAACCGGAATATTATTATTTGCTTTATAAATGCCTACTCCACTAAGCCATAAGCTTTTTGCATATCTATTTTCATCATACATCTAGGAGTTATTTCTTTTCTATCATAACTTTTAACTAATTCATGATTAAGACTATATTATATGCAATTACCCTACCGGGTGCAAAAGCTCTCCCTAACTGTTTTCAATCAAATGATCCATCACACTCGGCCTACTTGTAATGATCTCAAAGTTTATTTTATATAAAATTGTGCAACATAAAATATGACTATATTCCTTCACTATAGGAGTGTATTACTTTAGGTATAAGAGTTGCTGAAGTACAATCCACATACTTATGCATACCACATGCGTTAAAGAAATGCGAATCTATAGTGATAATATTATCACCAATAATATGTCACACCTTCTTGGAAAATGGTGTACTAAATCCATCACATACCAGAGCTTTATTATTATCATGAATTCCTATAATAACTTTAATCACCTCTCCCCTTGTTACAGGAGCAATCAACTGCAACTGTTGTTCTTTATGAAGTGTAGGTCCCTTCCTTATTGTATTGATCTGGACACATGGCAGTAGTGTGGCTGCACTCCCTAGTAGTTTCTTGTAAAACCTAATTATTTCTCCTTCAGTATCTTTCTCATCCTATAATATGTTTCCATTAGCATTTGCTAGGCTTCTGATCTGATTATAAGCTTTCCTGTTTTTCATAAAAGCAAAGAATATTGTATTGGCATCTTGCAATTTATTATTCTTTTTAAATTTATAATTATATATATTTTTATTTTTTGTTACGAGTTATTAAATTAGAATATTGTAATGTATGCAGGACTATTTTCTAGGTACTTGGGGATCAAGTTAGGTTTAGTTAGAATTTTATTTTTCCTGTCAAAAAAATAAATAATTTTGATAATAAAAAAAGTGTGAGAAATTCTCCTACAGATTGGTCGTCGCGTCCCTTTAAGTTTTAGCAGGGTATCATAGCCATATTAATCTAATTCCTGAAAATCCTATACTAAGATAAGCATGGCTGGAGATGACAGTAATGGGAGCACTAGTACTGTAATGACCCGATCGGTTGTTTTGAGCTTTAGCGTTCCGTTCGGTGATTTGAGGTCTTAAGGGGCTTCATATGGTATATTATGACTTGCGTGCATGGTCGATTTAGGTTTTCGAGTGATTCGGGATTGCTTTAGAAGAATGATCCTCATTTTTAAAGTTTTAAGTTGGAAGAGTTGACCAAGTTTGACTTTTAATTGATTTCAGATCGGAGTTTTGATGGTTCTGTTAGGTCTGGATGACAATTTTGGACTTAGGCATATGTCTGTAATTTAATTCGGAGGTTCCTAGGTTGATTTGACTTATTTTGCCGAAAGTTTGCAATTTGAAGGCTTAGAAGTTTCTTAAGTTTGACCATGGTTTGACGTTATGGATATCGTGTTTGAATTTTAGTTTTAGGAACTTAAAATAGGTCTGTTTTATTATTTGGAAATTGTGTGTAAAGTTTGGCGTCATTACGAGTTGATTTGATAGGAATCAGACGCGTAGTTGTATTTTCAAAAGTTTTTCAACTTCATCGTAAATTTTCAAGTGTTTTGGTGATCGATTCGTGATTCCGGATGTTATCTTGGTGTTTTGATCTCATGATCGAGTTCGTACGATGTTTATGTACTTTTGTGGATGTTTGGCGTGGAGCGCCTGGGGCTGGGGTGAGTTTCGGATGCGTTTCGGAGTGTTTCGGGCTGCTTCAATTTTGTTGGTGCCTCAGATCTCGCAAATGGGAGATATTGGTCGCATTTGAGAACCTCGCATTTGCGAGGTGGGGATCACATTTGCAAGGTTCGCTGGAGACTGAATGGTTTGCTTTTATGAACTTTCAATCGCATTTGCGATTGGGCTCCTGGGCAGGGATGGTCGCATTTTCGATCATTTGGTTGTTTTTGCGGAAAGGGAGGACTTCATAAATACATATTCTATGTCGCATTTGCGACATCCCCTGAGTTCAGCAGGCATCGCTTTTGTGATGCAATTTTCGCATTTATGGGGTTCGCAAAGGTCGCATTTGCGACTCCTGCAACGGAACATAAGGGCTCGAAAACGGGACTTAGCTTCATTTTATCGTATTTTAGAACCCTATACTTGATAGAAGATGATTTTGAGGAAGGATTTTCACATACAACTATTGGGTAGGTGATTTTGATCAATTTTCAATTATATTACATGATTATTTATGAGATTTAACCTCTAATTATGGAATTTGAAGAGAATTGTTGGGGAATTTTGTCTATGTTTTGAAAAATAAAAATTTGAGATTTGAGAGTGGAATTGGATTTGAATTTGAAAACAAAGTACATATATGGACTCGTGGGGTTATGGGTAGTCGAAATATATCCTTGGACTCGGGTTTTGACAGAGCGAGCCCGGAGTTGACTTTTGGGGGAATTGTGTAAAGCGTTTAACTTTATTTATTGGAATGTGTTTTCCTTGCATTATTTGATATTATTGAGTCAATTTTAGTTAGATTTGAGATGAGCGGAGGTGAATTTTAGAGGAAAAGCATTTTTAGAGTATTGACTGAGAGCTTTTGAGGTAAATATTTTACCTAACTTTGTGTGGGGTGACTACCCCGTAAGGTTTGGTTTAATTGTACTATTTGAATTATGTGAAAGACGTATATACAAGGTGACGAGTGTGTACACAATCTTATATGTGGAAATTGGCCAGTTTAGACTCTTAGTTTCTTATATGTATTTAATTAAAGTTGTCATATCATGTTATATCTTTCATTGTCGAGTTAACTCTTATATGCTTTAATTGAAGTTGTTACTACATATTCTATCTTTCATTGTCGAGTTCTATCTTATATGCATTTAATAGAGGTTGTTATTACACGTCATATCTTTCATTGTTGAATTTATTGTTATACATTTAATTGGAGTTGTAGTTGTTTAGAGTTATTAACATGTTATAATTGAAGTTGTTGTTTTATGGAATATCTTTAATTATTGAGTTATTTCCGTTTCATTGTGTTGTTGTTGAGACTCTTGAATACATTGTAGTTAAACCATGGGCTATGTATTGTTGTGATATCGATATTATTGTTTTGGCAATGTTGCGACATATGGGTACGTGTGATGATAGTTGATATGTTATATTTATTGTGACTTTGGTACATGTGGAATTGTTGAGAGGATTGTCGGAGTGTTTGCACGAGGTCTGACCGTGCTATTGTTATTAATAATATTTGCACATGCGGCGAGACAAGGCATGCTCTATATATATAGCATTTTGCGCATGTGGCAAGACAAGTGGGATAATTATTGATGCGCGTGTGGCAAGACAAGGCGGTCATTTACTTTATTTTTTGAGCACACGGCGAGACAAGGGGGCTATTTTAGGGATGCTATGTGATGGCCTGGGGGCATATTATTGATTCATGTAGTGATGTGACTTTCTTGTGCGTGTCATGCATATTACGTGATTTGTTGTGTTGTTTCTAATGTGCTATTCAGTGTCTCCAACATTGCTTGTTGATTTAACCCGTGATCGTACATTTGCACATACATACACCGTAACATGTCACCTATACCAGTTAAAGAGTATGAATCTTGATGTTCTCTGACCATGTGCATGTATTCTTGTATATCTGACTTCTGTGTGTGGATTGGATTGGCGGCATGTGAGTTGTCCGTGCGGATATGAGATATTGTTACTTTTGGTATGTGAGTTTTCAATGCGGATATGAGGCATTGTCACTATTGGCATGTGAGTTGTCTGTACACCACGTGAGTTGTCCGTGTGGATCCGAGATATTGATGTTATTGGCACGTGAGTTATCCGTGTAGCACTTGAGTTATCATGAGTATATGATTCGTGATTTGGTACTCGTGATTGGTGATAGTTGAGGTGCGGTACCTCGGGGTGGTTCTCATTGTAATTTTCCATGGCGGAACGATTTGATTAATAGAGTGGTCATTATTTTCCCTTAATTGCTTTCACTTGTATATTATCTGTGTTTTGATAATTTTGTTGTTTATCACATGATTACTATTTGTTGCCATTTATTTACTTTGCTTTTCCGTTGTTAGCTTTATATTGATATTCTGCATAAGTTATTTGACTAGTAGGTGTCTTGACTTAAACCACATCACTACTCCATCGAGATTAGTCTTGATACTTATTAGGTACCGATGTGGTGTACTCATACTATACTTCTGCACATTTTTGTGCAGATCCAAGTACCTCAGAGCGTGCCGGATGTTAGTGAGATGCTTGTGTTTTGCTGCGGAGACTTCAAGGTATACCTGCCATTGCGTTTGCAGGCCTCGGAGTCACCTTCTATTGTCTTTTATTACTACTATTTATTCTTATTCCAGAACAGTACTGTATTTAGAGATTTTAGTGTACTCAGCAGAGCTTATAAATCTGTACTATCGGTTTTGGGGTTGTTTGAATGTCGTTCGGTTCAGTTATGTTATCTCAGTTATCAATTAATGTTTTCCAGTTAAGTTGGTTATTTCTATTAATTCTCAGCATGTGTTAGCTTACCTAGTGTTAGAGACTAGGTGCCATCACGGTTCATAAGGTGAGATTTTGGGTCGTGAGAAGGTGGTATCATAGCTCTAGGTTCATAGGTGCTACGAGCCATAAGCAAGTTTAGTAGAGTCTTGAGGATCGGTACGAAGATGTCTGTGCTTATCTTCGAGAGGCTACGGAACTATTAGAAACTCCACTTTTTTCACTCCTAGCATGCGAATTTATTGATTTCGGAGTTTGAGCCTTTGTCTTTCTATTCTCTCAGAGATGGTGAGGACACAAGCTGCAATTACTGATGATGTTTCCCCAAGCGCCGGTGTTTCTAGAGGCCGAGAAGGAGCACATGCTACAGCTAGAGCACCTGCAGAGCAGCAGCTGAGGAGCCGCCAGTCGCTTCGGTTGGGGAGCAGCCACCTGAGATGCCTGTTGCTACCCATGGACTTCAGGAGACTTTAGTGTAATTCTTAGGCATGTTTGGCACATTGGCTGAGGCGGGATTGATTCCAGTTGCACCAGCTACTTCACAGGCGGGGGGAGGAGCTTAGACTCTCACAGCGGGATCATGTTTGTCAGACTTCGGATGTTGTGCCAGTATAGCCCATTATCTCGGTTGAGCCTGAGGTCAGGCTAAAGGCATTAGAGGAGGAGCAGAAGAGGTTTGAGAGGTTCAAGAAGTATGATCCTCCTACTTTCAGTGGCGTAGTTACTGAGGATGCGTAGGGTTTTCTACCCCAATGCCACCGTATTCTCCGTTGCATGGGCATTGTCGAGGTGAGCAGAGTTGCATTTACTACATTCCACTACTAGAAACACATGGTTTTTCCACGGCGAAATCAGTGAGAAACTGGTGGGAAAATCGAGTTTTCACACCGCACTCCCACTGAAACGGATCACCAGGAAAATGCTTGGTCGGAAATATCTTCCTAGAGAAGAGGTGGGAAATTTCCCACGGTTTTTCCAGAGAAGATTTAATATGAAAAATAATAAAGTTTTCCACCAACAATCAGTGAAAAATATTATTAGTAATTTTTATTAATTTTAATACATTAGCCAGAGAAGTGATGGGAAAAATGCATGGGGATCTGGAAATAAAGTATGAACTTTCCCACTGATAACCGTGGGAAATATGCAAGTTTTGAAAAATAAAGTATGAAATTTTCCACCGATATCCGTGTGAAATATGTAAATTCTGAAAATAAAAGTATGAACTTTCCCACCGATATCAGTGGGAAATATGCAAGTTCTGTAACTAAAGTGACGAACCTTCCCACGGATTCAGTGGAAAATCTGAAAATTACTTTTGTGCATAATGCTGCTTTTTATACTGCACCACCTGCCCAACAAAAAATACAACCACCAACAACCTAAATACAATTAAATATTCACACACAAAAATAATCATCTTCCGATCTATTTCATTAATTAACAACCAACAAAAACTGAAAATACTAGAAACCAATAATGCAACTAAACATTCAAATAAGAAATTCAGCATTCAATCTTATCCAATTGATATATAATATCCAACATCATAGTCCCACCCAAAATCAGATTAATAAAAGAAACAACTCCTTAGTCTTGTTAGAGCGCGATGGAGAATGTGGTAGAGGAAATGCACCAGATGCTAAGAGGGAGTTTAGCTGGGCCTTGAGGCTTTCAACGTCACCAGTAACACGTGTAAATGCAGCATCCTGTCATCTCATTTCTTCCTCCCTCCGCCTCTCCTCTTCCTCCCTCCGCCTATGTTCTTCCTCCCTTCGCTTTGCCTCCTCCTCCCGCGCAGACCTTTCTTGTGCATACAACTCAGTGATCTCTGCTATTCTTCTATTCAATAGCTCAAACTCATCCTGATTAATCGAGGACCTTGAGGAAGAAGAGGCACCAGATCCAAAAGACTGACGACTAGAACTAAGCTCTGATCCAATGCCGTAAACTCTTCCCTTATATGCGCCACCAGCCTCCTTAATCCACAAGTCCATATAATTCTCCTGGGATGGAGCAAAAACGTTATAGCTCCAGAAAATAAAAGATATAGCAGAAAAGTTATAAATTGATCTGTTAGCAGGGATGACAACTTTTTAGTGAACAATAAGCCATTTTTATACATCAGACATAGTATAAAAGTACATATATATATCCAACACCATATAACAAGTATTTAGCTTTTCTTTCTCTCTGAGAAGTGGTTTGCTTTTCTTCTTCTTCTCCTTATCCTAATGCATCACGTCTATACTCAATTGTATTAAATATACTTAACTATATTTTCTGTTCAATAATTCTTTCCTCCACTATAACAAAAATGTTACTACTTCTATACATAGATTATACTTGTCTACTTGTAGATTATAAAATATGCAATTATTTGCAAAGACAAGAACCCCAACGCCAACGTATATGCCAAATATTTGGAGCTGAATATTTACAAGCATGGTTATGAGCAGCTGAATACTTGAAGCATGGTGACAACAAGCACCAAAGCATGGTTATGAGAATGTGAGGCTGGCAGATTAATAACTCGCTGCTGTTTTCATCCAAATCCTTATCCTCCATGGCTTCTACTTGCTTGGTACTTAAAACTTAGGTCTTCACGGTATTCAAAAAGATTGGATTACAAACTATTTCTTCATATATTGAAGCACCAGTAGCATTTATGAAAAATCTCATCTTAAGTTAACAACAAAAACAACTATGCCTCAATATCAATCAAGTTGAGATCGGCTATATAAATTCAGTGTCTCACTGACCATGCTTCTCTATTAAGTGCATTCTAATAATAAGTAGTAACAAATAATAGGTAAGAAAAATAAGGTTCTATCTAACACAGAACAAAAGGAGACAATATATAGAATTGTTAGAAAGATTTGTAATACTTGGGTTGACAGAGTAAAACAGAAACATGGAACATAAATTGAACGCTCTTTACATTTCCAATCTGAGGTAGTGCAGCAGAAATATAGCTGACATTCCTATCATTCTATAAGCTAAAAGTTTAAATCCATAGCGGCTCAAGCTCGATCTTCAAGCATAAATAATGAAGTAATTAACTCATTCAAGGGGAAAATTCCATCAGAATCAGCTTACATAAGTTACATTTTATTATACAACAGTTAAGATAGGCCTCTCTCCTAAATCTGCTGACATGACTTCCATTTTATAGAGTGGCTATATCGTCAAGCTTCTCTATGTATAAAACCCAAATGTAAAAACTCTTGCCAACTTATTCCATTCTTCCATTGAAAATCTGTTGTCCTCTTTCTCTGTCTCCAAAGTTAGCTAGTAAAATCTTCATGTTTTCATCGATATATGACAACATCCATTCTTTTGCAAAGTTCCAAAAGTATAAACCATTCCTGCTGGTCTCAACCATATGATAGCTCTCTTCTCACTGTTTTTTTCTAACTCACTTTAGTTTTGTAGTATATGCTAATTCTTGAAACCACTAACTTTAAACTCAATTTATATAGTTTGCTTTCCTCCCAAAAAAATAAAAAATAAATAAAAAGGTCAAAACCTTCGGATGTGACGGCGCAATACATTACTCATCAGATTTTGTCTGCCGCCATATTTGGCGGACAGCCCAACTGGACTTAATCACTAAATTAATGTAAAAGAAATAATTTATATTGTCACACCCCACCTACACACACAAACAAACACACAACAGGTAGATTTTCAGGCATGGAGGAACTCTAGATTTTTAGGCACTTAGGGTAAAATCAGAAAAGGGAGAAAGAGAGGGGGGGAGCGAGAGAGAGAGAGGCCTTACCGATTTTGCATGAGCTTAGTGAAAGCTCACTGATTTCTGAAAATGGGGAAAGGTCTGCGAATTAAGAGAATGAGAGAGAAAGAGAAGAATCAAAGTGAAAAAGAGAAGAAAAATAAGGGTATACCTAATATAATAGGAAATACTTTTCCACTTATTCACCGGGTAAATTTGTAGGAATTGTCTTATATAAATTTAATTTTTTTGGTGAAATAATTTTTAAGCTCGCGATTTTTTGGACCAAAAATAAGAATTCAAATTTTTGAGCTTCCCACTGCAGTAGTGGGAATATTAAAATAATTTTTTATCTTAGGTTTTCACCGTTTCACTGGTAGATTTTAATAATTTTACTTTTAATGACATTTTCACTGATTCAGTGGGAAACAAATTACGCGCTTTTTTGCTCCAACTAGTTCCCACTTATAGTCAGTGGGAACATTTTTTTAAAAAATGTAATAGAAATCTTTTCCATTTCCCACTGAATATTTTTACATTTCAGTAGGAACTGCCACTGATAATATATCTATGGAAAATTTTCCTGGAAAATTTGCATTTTTCTAGTAGTGTTCTAGTTGATAGGGTCGGTGTATAGATGGTGGCAGGCATATGAGGAGGGTAGGCCAGTTGGCGCAGCGCCACTTTCTTGGATTCAATTCTCTGATATGTTTTTTAGGGAGTTCGTTCCACAGGATCTCAGGGATATGTGGTGCATCGAGTTTGCCCAGTTGCAGCAGGGGACTCTGGCCGTGTCTGAGTATGCTATAAGGTTCAGTGAGTTATCTCGTGTAGCGGTGTGACTTCATTGTGCGTGTCATGCATATTACATGATTTCATGTGTTGTTCCCAATATGCTATTCGGTGTCTCTAATATTACTTGTTGATTTGACCTGTGATCGTACACTTGCTCATGCATACACCGTAACATATCACCTATACCAGTTCAAGAGTGAATCTTGATGTTCTCTAATCATGTACATGTATTCTTGTATATCTGCCTTTTGTGTGTGGATTGGACTGGTGGCACGTGATTTATCCGTACGGATATGAGATATTGTTATTTTTGGCACGTGAGTTCTCCGTGCGGATATGAGGTATTGTTACTATTGGCATGTGAGTTGTCCGTGCAACACGTGAGTTGTCTGTGCGGATCCAGAATATTGATATTATTGGCATGTGAGCTGTCATGTGTATTTGATTCCTGATTTTGGACTCGTGATTTGGTGATAGTTGAGGTGTGGTACCTCGGGGTTATACTCGTAATTTCTTGTGGTAGAACGATTTGATGAATAGAGAGGTCATTTTTTTCCTTTATTGCTTTCACTTGTATATTATCTGTGTTTTGATTGTTTATCACACGATTACTCTTCATTTCCATTTATTTACTTTGCTTTTTCATTGTTAGCTTTATATTGATATTCTTCACAGGTTATTTGACTAGTAGGTGTCTTGACTTGAACCTTGTCACTACTCCACCAAGATTAGTCTTGATACTTACTGAGTGTCGTTGTGGTGTACTCATACTACGCTTATGCATATTTTGGTACAGATCCAGGTACCTCGGAGCGTGCCGGACGTTAGTGAGCTACTTCTAGTTTGCTGCGGCGACTTCAAGGTATACCTGCCATTACGTTTGTAGGCCTCGAAGTCACCTTCTTTTGTTTTTTATTACTATTGTTTATTCTCATTCCAGAATAGTACTGTATTTCGAGATTTTAGTGTACTCAGTAGAGCTTATGACTCAGTACTTTTGGTTTTAAGGTTGTTTGACTATCGTTCGGTTCAGCTATGTTATCTTAATTATCAGCTAATGTTTCATAGTGAAGTTGGTCATTTTTGTTAATTCTCAGCATGTGTTAGTCTTATCTAGTCATAGAGATAAGGTGTCATCATGGTCCTTAAGGTGATATTTTTGATCGTGATAAGTACCGAAAAGGGTATGAGTCTAGGAAAGATAATTTCCCCATACGATATCACATTGAATGACTGTAACGACCCGACCGGTCATTTTGTGTATTTGGGCTCTATTTCCCCCTTTGAAGGTTCATGTGTGCCTATTTGTGGTTATGTGCCTTGTGTGGATGGTTGATTTCATTTCGGGAAAGTTTTGGACTAATTTGGAACAGTTAGTTCTTAGTTCGGAAGCTTAAGTTTGAAATATTGATCGAGGTTTGACTTTTATGGAGACGACCCCGGAAAGGTATTTTAATGGTTCTAATAGGTTCACATGGTGATATTTGGACTTAGGCATATGCCCAAAATTGAATTAGGGGGTTCCTAGGTCGATTTGGCTCTTTTTGCCGTAGGTTGGCAATTTAGAGGTTTAGAAATTTTCTAAGTTTGACCATGGATTAACTGTGGCTATCAGGTTTGAGTTTTTGTTTCAGGACTTGAAATAGGTCCGTTTTGTCATTTGTGACTTGTGTATAAAATTTGGTGTCATTCCGAGTTGGTTTGGTAGGAATCAAACGCTTGGTTGTGATTTTAGTGATCCTTGACTTTCATTGTGAATTCTATGTGTTTTGTCCGATTCGTGGTTCCGAGTGTTATCTTGGTGTTTTTAGCTTGCGAGCGAGTCCATATGATATTTTTTTAGATTTGTGTGGATGTTTGGTGTGGAGCCTCGGGGGCTCGGGTGAGTTTCAAACACGTTTCGAAGTGTTTCAGGTTGTTTCAGTTTTGTTGGTTCTGTGCTGGTGCTTCATGTCTTGCACATGCGAGGTCTTGTTCGCATTTGCAAGGAGGGAATTACATTTGTAACGTGGGCTGGGGGCTGGAGAGTTCGCATTTGCGAACTATTTGATCGCATTTGCGATGGGCATTAGGCAGGGAGTGAATATGTGACCAAGTTGTCGCTATTGCGAAGGGGTCAGTGTTCACTTTTGTGAGATGTGTGTTGCATTTTTGACGGGCCATTGGGGGGAGAAACTTCGCATTTGCGAAGTATATTGTCGCAAAATCGGCATTTTTAGGGACTGTCGGGGTTGCTGTTGCGAGCCTTTATTCACTTTTGTGGAGGTCATATTTGCGAACCCCGGGTCGCAAATGCTACATCTGCAGCTGGTATTATGGTTGGGATTTCGAGACTTTTTCTCATTTTATCACATTTTGAGCTCTAGACTTAGTAAGGTGATTTTTGGAGGGGTTTTTTACATCTAGCTATTGGGTAAGTGGTTTTGATTCAATTTCAATATTGTAACTTGATTTCTTATGGATTTCAACATCAAAATCATGGGATTTGAAAGGAATTTTTGGGGATTTTGACTATATTTTGAAAAAGAATATTTGAGGTTTGAGAGTCAAATTGGACTCAGATTTGAAAACCAAACACATTTAGACTCGTAGGGCTGTGGGTAGTCGAGATCTACTCTTCGACTCGGGTTTTGACCGGATAAGCCCGGGATTGACTTTTATTGACTTTTGGAAAATTGTTTAAAGATATTAACTTTATTAAACTGGAATTTAATTCTCTTGCAAATTTTGATGTTATTAGGTCATTTTTGGCTAGATTTGGGCCGAACGAAGGTAAATTTTAAAGGAAAAGTATTTTTAGAGTATTGGTTGAGGACTTTTTAGGTAAGTATCTTGCCTAACCTTGCGTGGGGGAATTACCCCGTAGGATTTGACTTATTTGCTTAAATTATTATATGTGTGAAACGACGTGTACACGAGGTGACGAGTGTGTACACGGTCGTATGTGTGATTTTTGACCGAATTTGACCTAAGATTGCTCTTATTGCCTTGTTTTGTTTGTGAGATCTCTACACTACGTGTTTCCTCTTTGGGTGATTATTTGAGTTCATGTGTCCATACTAGAGATCATGTTTTTAGGATTTGCATTTTCTAAATTGGCCAAGTTTGGCGTTTGTGAGATTGTTGTTAATTTGAGTTAGTTGAATTCATGCTTATAAGTTGAACACCCATTCGCATTTCCTTTATTGGTTTGACCTTGTGTATTGCGTGAACAGCTTGTGAGTTTATTTCTTGATTACAATTGTTGGCATGTTGTGTGGTTATGATTATGGCACATGTGTGTGTGGCAGATTATTTAGGTGTTTGCGCGAGGTTTCTATCATGCTATTATTATTATTGATATTGCACATGCGGCGAGACAATGCGAGCTATATATATCGGGTTTGCACATGTGGCGAGACAAGGTGGGATGATTATTAAAACGCATGTGGCGAGACAAGGCGGGCATTTACTTTACTGTTGCACACGCAGTAAGATAAGGGTGGCTATGTGGGGATGATATGTGATATCCCGGGGACATGTTATTGATGAAAAATGAGTATTCTTGTTTCTACTTATGACTTATTTGTATGTGTCATGCATTTTACGTAATTTGTTGTGTGGTTCCCAATGTGCTACTCTATGTCTCTAGTATTAATTGATGATTTGGACCGCCAAGATGGATTTACCTACGTGGAGTTATTATCTCATATTCTGTTGAGTTGTTGGTAACATAATGGTTTGAAATAAAAGGAAGTTGTTATCATGCATTACTTTATTTGATTCTTGCTAAATTTCTCTTGAACATGTTATTGGTAACTGACACGGGTATAATATGCAGGGTGGCACGAGGTCTTTGCCGTACGAGTGTGACTTATATTGTGTCACGAAGTCTTTGCCGTGCGAGTGTGATTTGTATTGTGGCACGAGATTTTTGTCGTGTGAGTGTGACTTATACTGTGGCATGAGGTCTCTGCCGTGCGGGATATGACTTATGTTGTGGCATGAGGCCTTTGTCGTGTGGGGATGGTTGATACTGTGGGCATGAGGTGACGGGTGTGTGTAAATCTATTTGTTGATTATTGTCGGAATGAGACTTTTATTTGTTCTAAATAGTTATCGCTTAATCTGATGAGATTTCAGTTATTGCTTTCTGTTATTCTTCCTGTTGTCGGTTTTTGATATTTTGCAGAGGTTATTTGATTAGTAAGTGTCATGACTTGAACCTTGTCATTTCTCCATCGAGGTTAGTCTTGATGCTTACTGGGTACCGACTGTGGCGTACTCATACTACACTTCTGCACATGTTTGTGCAGATCCAGGTGTTAGAGATAGTAGATACAAGAAGTGAGAGCTTCTTTGATCGTGCAGATTCAAGGTAGAGCAGATTTGATTGTCACAGTCCCTTGAAGTCCTTTCCTTACATTTATACTACCAATTCTCTATCCGAACAATATTGGATTTTGAGTTATTTCTATGTATTCAGTTAGAGATCGTGACTGTGTACTACTTAGTCTTGGGGATTTATTGTGATTATCGTTATGTTGTCTTGTATCACATTCATTTTCGTGCAGCACGTGAGTTCTCCATACAACATGTGGACAAGGATCCATCCCCCCAAGGGTCACCCTCTCATGTTTCTCTCTTGATGGTGTATATGTAGTATGAGAAAAATTGTCCCGTGTTTGATTTGATTATTGTGTTTCTTCTTTACTTGCAATTTTCCTGGTTGTTTACTTGTTTTATTTGCATATCTTCTTTATATGCTAAATCAGGAATGTGTACCTGCCTTGTTTTGCATATCTTTTTTATATGTTGGATTGTTAACTGAGAAGAGTATGTTACATTAACTTGTGCACCAAGGTGGCTTTATCCGTGATTTATGACTTGATCATATTATTGTTGTTTACTCGTATGATTTATGAGCTAGGCAGGTTATTAGCTAGTATCATTGACAATTATTTCTTCTATTACCTGGCCAAGGTTATTATGATACTTGTTGAGTACATGTGGTCGGTTGTACTCATACTACACTGTAAACTTAATTGTGCAGATCCAGGTGTTGGACAGAGCCAGCAGTAGCTGTGACTTGTTGCTGAGTTTATCTTCGAGAGACAAGGTAGAGCTGTATCTCGGTCGTATTTTTTGCATCTCTTTTCACTTTAGTACTGTTATTTTCATTCAGACAGTATTTTACTTTGTATTTCAGACTTGTACTTCTGTTTTAGAAGTATTTTACTTGTAGTTTTGTATTACTAGTTCTGAGGGATTATTATGTATCGATACTGTTATTTCTTGTTATTGTCTTTGGACTTGTACTATTTTCCGTATTTCTGTTATCTTGTTCTGTTTTTATTATGTTTGGCTTGCCTAGCAAGTGAGTTAGGCACCATCACGACCAATTAGTGGTTTTAGGCTGTGACAAGTTGGTATCAGAGCCCTAGGTTTATAGGTTATACGGGTCATGAGCAAGTTTAATATAGTCTTGCGGATCGGTACATCGACGTCTGTGTATATCTTCGAGAGGCTATCGAACTATTAGGAAACTTCTCTTTCTTGTATTCTTGTCATGCGGATTTGTTAATTCCTAAGTTTGAACCTTTACTCGTCTGTTCTCTCATAGATGGTGATGACATGTTTAGCCGGATCAGTCAAGCAGGCACCAGCACCACCAGTCAGGCCCCCGCGAGGCCGGGGCTGAGGTGGGGCTCGCACTGCACCTAGAGCAGCACATGTGGAGCCACTAGTTGCTCTAGGGGAGAAGCAAGTTCTAGATACTATTGAGCTGGTGGGACCATTTCAGACACCAGCGGTACCTTTTGCTATACCTGGCCTTCGAGAGACTTCGGCTCAGATCTTGAGTGCGTACACGAGCTTGGCTAAGGCTGGTATGGTACTAGTTGCACCAGCTACTTAAGGCTGGTATAGTACTAGTTGCACCAGCTACTTAAGGCTGGTATAGTAGCCTAGACTCCTGCCGCCTGTACACCGGAGCAGCTAGCTCAGGGTTATCAGGCACTAAGGGTGTTGTCAGTTCAGCCAATTATTGCTGTTCGAGCCGAGGTTGGACCATCTATAACTGATGAGGAGCAGAAGAGGTTAGAGTGTTTCCAGAGGCTTTATCCTACCCAGTTCAGTAGAGGAGAGTCAGACGATGCTCGAGGGTTTTCTTGATCAGTGTCACCAAATTCTTCGCACATCTGGTCTTATGGACTCCAATATGGTTGACTTTACTACTATTTAGCTAACAGGTCCACCCTACAAGTGGTGGAAGACCTATGAGTCAGGGAGACCAGCTGGCAAAACACCACTTACGTGGCATTAGATTTTAGTTCTCTTCTAAGAGAAATTTATTCCACAAACCCGTAGAGAGGAGTTGCGTATGGAGTTTAAGTATATATATCAGGAGGTTATGATTGTGACCCTGTACGAGATGATATTTGTGGAGTTGGCACGTCATGTAGTACAGTTAGTTACCACTGAGAGAGAGAAGATCAGGAGGTTCATTGATGGCCTCAACTATAGTCTATGATGTAGTTTGGCTCGAGAAGTCGAGACAGATGCTAGGTTTGACCAGGGGGTTGAGATTACTAGGAATTTAGAGTGTGTTCCCACGCTTGAGCGAGAGGAGTAGGAGGCTAAGAAGCCCTGTGGTTTATGTGCTTTTGGTGGTGCCTCGTCTGGAGTCCAGTCACATCACAACAGAGGTTGTCCTTTTAGGCCCACCCAGGAAGCTCGTCAGGTTCCTCGTGGTTCATCAGTTAGCCACAGTTCATACAATGCTTGCCCAATTTAGTTTTCATTTAGTGCACTATCGGCATAGAGTACTTACCATGCTCCATCTACTTAGGGTTCCACAGGAAGTTATTCGGGTTATCATGGTTAGTAGCCTTATCTTAGGAAGGGTTGTTTCGAGTATGGAGACTTGAGTCATATCAAGAGGGATTGCCCCATACTTTTGGGTATTCCCACAGCAGACCATGCAACATATAGTTTGAACACCAATAGCCACATCACCCTCACAACCAGCTAGGGGTGGGGCTCATTCAGTTCGAGGTCACCCTAGAGGGGGAGGTCAGTCGAGCGGTGGACATGCACGTTACTATGCATTTCCTGCTAGGCCAGAGGCAGTTGCTTCTGATGCCATAATCAAAGGTATTGTTTCAATGTTCCACAGGGATGCTTCAATGTTATTTGACCCTGGTTCCACTTACTCTTATGTGTCATCATAATTTGCTCGTTATTTGGATATGCCTCATGATTCTTTAGATATGCATGTTTATGTATCTACACCAGTGGGTGATTCTATTATGGTGGATCGTGTATATCGGTCATGCGCGGTTACCATTGGGGGTTATGAGACTAGGGTTTATCTTTTATTGCTCAGTATGGTTGATTTTGAGGTGATTTTGGGTATGGATTCGCTATCTCTGTACCACACTATTCTTGACTGCCACGCTAAGACCATGATGTTGGAAATGCCGAAGTTGCTTGGGGTGGAGCGGAGAGGTTCTCTTAGTCACACTCCCAGTAGGGTGATTTCATATTTGAGGCTCAACGAATGGTCTAGAAGGGGTGTTTGGCATATTTGGCTTTTGTGAGAGATGTTAGTATTGATACTCCTACCGTTGAGTTGGTTCTAGCAGTGAGGGAGTTCCTAGATATGTTTCTTGCAGACCTGTCGGGCATGCCACCCGATAGGGATATTGATTTAGTGCCGGACACTCAGCCCATATCTATTCCACTATATCGCATGGAACCAGCGGAGTTTAAGGAATTGAAGGAGCAGTTACAGGAATTACTTGATAAGGGTTTCATTAGGCCTAGTGTGTCACCTTAGGGTGTACCAGTGCTATTTGTGAAGAAGAAAGATGGTTCTATGAGAATATGCATTGACTACAGGCATTTGAACAAGGTTACTATAAAGAACAAATACCCACTACCTCGTATTTATGATTTATTTGATCAGTTTCATGGAGCTCGGGTATTATCGAAGAACGACTTGAGATCGGGGTACCATCAGTTGAAGATCAGGGCTTCAGATATTCCTAAGACGGCTTTCAGGACCCGTTATGGGCACTATAAGTTCTTGGTGATGTCTTTTGGGCTGACCAATGCCCCCAACAACTTTTATGCATTTGATGAACAATGTGTTTCAGCCTTATCTTGATTACTTAGTCATTGTATTTATTGATGATATATTGGTGTATTCTCGCAGCCGAGAAGCGCATGAGCAGCACTTGAGGATCGTGCCCCAGACTTTAAGAGAGAACAAGCTATACGATCTAAGTGCGAGTTTTGGTTAGACTCGGTTGAATTCTTGGGCCAGGTGGTGTCTAATGAGGGAATAAAGGTTAATCTGAAGAAGATTGAGGCAGTTTAGAGTTGGCCCAGACCGTCTACTGCTACTGAGATCCGGAGTTTCCTTGGGTTAGCTGGGTATTACCTTAGTTTTATGAAGGGCTTTTCATCTATATCAACCCCATTGACTAGATTGACGCAGAACAGTGCCCCATTCAGGTGGTCTGATGAGTGCGAGGAGAGATTTCAGAATCTCGAGACTTCCTTGACTACAGCTCCAGTTCTGGTTTTTCCTTTGGGATTAGGATCTTATATAGTCTATTGTGATGCTTCACTGGTCGGCAAGAGTGTGTGTTGATGCAAGATAACAGGGTGATTGCTTATGTTTTGCGTTAGTTGATACCCCATGAGAAGAAATACCAGTACACGATTTGGAGTTAGCTCCCATTATTCACGCGCTCAAGATTTGGAGGCATTATCTTTACGGTGTGTCTTACAAGGTGTTCATAGATCATAAGAGTCTCCAATACTTATTCTAGTAAAAAGATCTAAACTTGAGGCAACAGAGGTAGTTAGAGCTACTAAAGGACTATGATATCACCATTCTTTATCATCCGAAAAAGTCCAATATGGTGGCCAACGCTTTGAGTAGGAAGGCTGAGAGCATGGTGAGTCTTTCTTTTATTCTAGTTGGGAAGAGACCGTTAGCTTTGGATGTTCATGCTTTGGCCAAAAGGTTTGTGAGGTTGGATATTTCGGATCCTAACAGGGTTTTTGCTTGTGTTGTATCACAATCGTCCTTGTTTGAGCGCATCAAGATGCGGCAGTATGATGATCTCCACTTGCTTATCCTAAGGGACACGGTGCAACACAGTGATACTAAGGAGGATACTACTGGAGATGATTGGGTATTAAGGCTTTAAGGTCGGATCTATGTTCCGAATGTGGATGGCTTGCGAGAGTTGATTCTTGAGGAGGCCCCTAGTTCGCGGTATTCCATTCATCTGGGTGCTGCGAAGATGTAGCGTGACTTGAGGCAGCATTATTTGTAGCGGTGGAAGAAGAAGGATATTGTTGAGTATGTTGCTTATTGTTTGAACTATCAGCAGGTGAAGTACGAGCATCAGTGATCGGGTCATTCTCTTCGGAGGCTTGATATACCGTAGTGGAAGTGGGAACGTATCACTATGGATTTTGTATTTGGAATTCCACGGACCTTGAGAAGATTTGATGCAGTGTGGGTCATTGTGAGAAGATTGACAAAGTTTTCATACTTCATTACAGTCATGACTACCTACTATTTAGAGCAGTTGGCTCGGATTTATCTTCGTGAGATTGTTCACCTTTATGGTGTCCCCGTGTCTATTATCTCGGATTGAGGCACTCAGTTTACATCACATTGTTTTGAGAGTAGTGCAAAATTGGGTACACATGCCGATCTAAGTATAGCATTTCATCCCCCAAATATACGGGCTGTCTGAGTGCACTATTCAGATCTTGGAGTACATGTTACGAGCCTGTGTCATTGATTTCAGGGAATCATGGGATCAGCTTCTACCATTAGCAGAGTTCGCCTAAAATAATAGATATCAGTCGAGTATCTAAATGGCTATGTATGAGGACTTATATGGGAGGGGATGTCGTTCTTTAATGAGTTGTTTTGAGTCTAGGGACGATAGGTTATTGGGCACTAATTTGGTCTGTGATGCTTTGGAGAAGGTAAAGTTGATCCAGGAGCGACTTCGTACAACACAGTCCAGGCAGAAGAGTTATGCTGAAAGGAAGGCTCATGATGTGGCATATATGGTGGGTGAGAAGGTTCTACTCAGATTTTCGCCCATGAAGGGTGTGATGAGGTTCAGAAATAAGGGCAAGTTGAGCCCTCGGTATATTGGTCCTTTTGAGGTGCTAGAGAGAGTTGGATAGGTGGCCTACAGACTTGCCTTGCCACCTAGTTTATCGGGAATTCACCTAATGTTTCATGTTTCTATGCTCCGAGAGTATTATGGGGATCCGTCACATGCTTTAGACTTCAGTAGGATGCAGTTGGACGAGGATTTGACTTATGATGTAGAGTTGGTAGCCATTTTGGACCGACCGATTCGAAAGTTGAGGTCGAAGAAGATAGCATTGGTGAAGGTTCATTGGAGAGGTCAGCCGGTCGAGGAGGCTCCTTGGGAGACCGAGCAGGAGATGCAGAGCAAATATCCTCACCTTTTTGATACCCCAAGTATGATTTTAGACAAGTTCGAGGATGAACGTTTGTTTAAAAAAGGGAGAATGTAACGACCCGGCCGGTCTTTTTGCGTATTTTAGCCCCGTTTTCCCTATTTGATTCCTTTCATATGTGTATTTGTTGTTATGTAACTTTTTGGGATTATTGGTTTGGTTTCGGGGGAGTTTTGGATTGAATTGGAACACTTAGTCCTTTGGTTGGAGGCTAGGGTTGATCAGAGTTTGGCATTTATGTAGACGAACTTGGAATGGTGTTTTGAAGATTCTAATAGGTTCGTATGGTAATTTTGGACTTAGAAGTACGTCCGAATTTGGATTTGGAGGTTTCTAGGTTGCTTTAATTCCATTTGACGAAAGTTAGGAAGTTGAAGTTTAGAGGTTCATAGGTTTGACCGGGAGTTGACTTTGATGATATTGGGTCTGAATTGTAATTCGTGAATGGAATAGGTCCGTTGTGCCATTTGGGAATTTTATGCAAAATTTGAGGCCATTTCGAGCTGTTTAGGCATGTTGGGCATAAGTTTTGAATTTGAAAATTTGGATTAGTTCTTTAGGCTTGAATTGAGATATGATTCGTAGTTTTAATATTGTTTGGTATGATTTAAGACCTCGAGTAGGTCAGTGTTATGCTTTGGTATTGGTTGGTATGATTGGACAAGGTCCTGGGGGTGTTTCGGATGAGTTTTAGATTGTTTTATATTAGGATGGCATTGCTGCAGTTTTTCTGAGTTCTGGTGTTTCCACATCTGCGGAAATATGGTCGCAGATGCGGAGCCGCAAGAGTGGCCTTGGACGCACAGAAGCGGAGCTGGTCTGGAGGATACAGGAAACACATATGCGTAAGTTGGGGTGCAAAAGCCGACCCGCAAATGCGGAGGAGGGGTCGCAGATACGGGAGGTCAAGAGTTTAAGTGATTCTCACAGATGCGAGATTGTGTCCGCAGAAGCGTATCCGAGGATGCGGTAGTTTTGTCCGCAAATGCGAAGATGCTAGAAAAATTATTAGTTCGAAGGGTCTGGCCATTTTCTTATTATTTGGAGTTGTGAAGCTCGACTAGAGGTGATCTTTGGAGGGATTTTCACCACAATTGAAGGGGTAAGTGAACTTTACTTGATTTTGATCATAGATATTGAATTCTCATAGATTATTACACCTAATATTTGTGGATTTATGGTGAAATTTGGGAGTTTTGGACTATGATTTTGGAGAGTGAAAATTGATGGTTTTGGGGTCGATTTGAGGTTGGATTTAGATGAAACACATGTTTGGACTCGTATTGGAATGGGTGTTCGGGATTTTTGAGTTTTGCTATTTTTTGGGATACGAGCTCGGGGTTGACTTTGCATAATTGATTCAAGATCATAGCTTTATTGTTTGGAATTATTTTCTATCACTTTTATTGATATTATTAAGTTATTTTGACTAGATTCGAGTCGTACGGAGGTTGATTCATGTGGAAAAAACTTTCTAGAGTACTGATTTAGCTTGCTTTAGGTAAGTATCTTACTTAAACTTGGGTGAGGCACTAGTATCCTGGATTATTTGTTATGGCTACGTGTTATGGGTGGTGGCATCTGAGGGGTTGAGCCCATTTGCGTGCATCAGGGTATTTTTCATGCTCGGGGTAGTGCTTAGGCTATAGTATGCCTTGAATTGATTGTTATGCTTCATATTGTGTTGTTTCTTGTGTTTGTACCCTTTTGTTAGCTATTTGAACCATGTTTGAGGTTACATAGAGGTTAATCTCCTGATTGAACCTGATAATTGCTACTTTCGTGATGAAATTGCCTGATTTGAGGTATGGTAGCACATTATGCACATGCATATACTTTAGCATGTCACTTATACCAGTCTGTGAGTATGAAATTTGATATCCATTGATTAATACATGTAAGCTTATATATCTTCTTTCTGTGTGGTATGGATTGGAGTGGTAGCACATGAGTTGTTTGTGCGATTGTGATTATTTGCACGTGAGTTGTCCGCACGATTGTGATTATTGGCACATGAGTTATCCATGCGATTGTGACAATAGGCACGCGAGTTGTCCATGCGGTTGAGATATAATACCACGAGGGTTGTTCGTGCGTATCCGAGATACTGTTATTATTGCCACATGAGTTGTCCATGTGGTTGGGATATTATAGCACGCGAGTTGTCCGTGAAGTTGAGATATGATAGCACGTGGGTTGTCCGTGCGTATCTGAGATACTATTATTATTGGCACATGTATTGTCCGTGTGATTGAGATATTATTGGCACGTGAGTTGTCTGTGCAGCGTATATATCAGGATCTATCCCCATAGGGTTACCCTCTCATATTTTTCTCTTGATGGTATACACGTGGTATGAGAAAAACTAGCCAGTGTCTGATTTGGTTATTGCATTTCTTCTTTACTTGCAATTTTCCTAGTTGTTTACCTGTTTATTTGCATATCTTCTCTATATGCTAGATCAGAAATGTGTACCAGCCTTGTTTTGCATATCTTCTTTCTATGCTGGATTGTTAACTAAGCAGAGTATGTTACTTTATCTTGTGCACCAAGGTGGCTTTATCTGTGATTCATGACTTGGTTATATTATTGTTGTGTACTTGTGTGATTTATGAGCTGAGCAGGTTATTAACGAGTATCATTGATAATTTTTGCTTGTATTACCTCGCCAAGGTTAGTTATGATACTTGCTGAGTACATGGGGTTGGTTGTACTCATACTACACTCTGCACTTAATTGTGCTGATCCATGTATTAGACCGAGCCATCAGTAGCTGTGACTTGTTACTGAGTTTATCTTCGAGAGACGAGGTAGAGCTGCATTTCGATAGCAGTTTTGGTGTCTCTTTTCATTTTGGTACTGTTATTTTCATTCAGATAGTATTTTACTTTGTATTTCAGATTTATACTTCCGTTTTAGAACTCATGACTCTGTATTAGCAGTTTTAGGGGATTATTATATATCTACATAGTTATTTCCTATTATTAGCTTTAGACTTGTGTTGTTTTTAGTATTTCTGTTACCTTGTACCGCTTTTATTATGTTTGGCTTACTTAGCAAGTGAGTTAGACATCATCACGACCGATTGGTGGTTTTATGTCATGACACATCTCCTGGTGAACATTTTTCTCTATCTCGGCTTCGTGGTGATCCTCCATGTCAAGTTCGTCTTCACGAGCTTGGACCGATTCATTGCCCCACTCGCTTCAGACTCCTTATCCTCTCCTAGTTCCTTCACATGCATTTCTTTATTTTTGTCCCTGCTAGTGTCATATGTTGATGAAGCGAAAGGAAATACAATCTCATAGAAATCAACGTATCGTGAAACAAGATATTCTTTCTTCTCTAAATCATACACCTTCCAATATTTCTTTCCATAGGGATATCCGACGAAGACACACATGCAGCTTCTACTCAAAAATGTATACCCTTCATCCCTAAGTTTCGAGCATAATATAGCGAGCCAAATACTCGAAGATGTGCAAACTCAGTTACTCGACCATATAATAATTTATAATGTGTGTTTCCATGCAATATTGAAGATAGAGTTCGATTAATCAAGTTACAAGCCGTCAAAACACATTCGGCCCAAAAATCAATTAGCAAGTTACCTTGAAAGCGCAAGGCCTGACCTATATTCAAGATATGAAGATGCTTTCTTTCCACTCTCCTATTATATTGGGGTGTTCCTGTATACGAAGTTTGAAAAACAATCTCAGATTCAAGAAAATAATTTTCCATACATGTAAACTATGTTCCATTATCGCTCCTGAAGGTTTTAACTCGCTTATTGAATTGTCTGTCTATCATACCAAGGAAATTATTCACAGTTTGTACTACTTTTTTCTTATAAATCAATAAAGAATCTACACAGCATGCGAGTAATCATCTACAATAGTCAAAAAATATAATGCACTACAAGACAAAGTTGTTCGATAAGGACCCCACAAACCACAACTAATTAACTCAAAAATTCTAGAAGCTCTATTATTACTCAAAGAAAATTTGTCTCTTGTTTGTTTAGCCCGATGACATACATCACAACTTTTATTTAAACATCACTATTTTTTCTAAAATCTATGACATAAATTAATTTGGTCACTTGTAGATAGGGATGACCCAAACGCATGTGCCAAAGATCCAACAAGCCTACACCCCAACCTTTAAAGCGCATACCCTCTATTTTTCCAGAAATAGTAGAGTTCATATTTCCACTCAATCACTCTAATCATCATCCTCGAGGTGGGTCCTGTATAATGCATAGAATTTTAGTGAAAAGTACCAAATCATCTGAGTAATCGATTAACTGAAATACATAAATCAAGTTTCATGTTAAGCCGGGCACATAAAGAATATTTTTTAGGAACAAATTTTCTTCAAGTTTTGTTGAACCCTTGGTGGTTGCTATAGCATTACTCCAATCATGCAGACTCACAGTACATCGCACAATTTTTCGCACATTATTCAATAATTTGAAATAACCTATCATATGATTCGCCGCTCCTGTATCGATGATCTAAGATACATAATTTTCTTACCGGTCATCTTCTCATTCAAACTTATCTGTTGTTTATTCAACATAGCAATCAACGTTTGCACTGCTCATTGCTCAATCCCGGAGGCCTAACCTTTTCTGCCCCCATCACAGTTGCAGAGATGCCACCTCCAGTTGCATGTACAATACTTGCACGATACGTTGTGCCACGTCCACGACCTCTATTCATTCCACCCCTCTAATGTTGTTATTGTCCTCTACCGCGTCCACTTGATTTACTATCACTGCTAGGTCTGTCTCCCCACCATTCTAGATATCCAATAAGATAGAAGCAACTTGCTAAATTATGTCCAGTTTACTTGCAGTAGGAGCACATGTTTTTGTTCTTCACTTCATTCCGACCTCTATAGGGGGATGTCCCTTGAATAGCAAAGGCCATAATGTCTCCACGTTCATATATCCCTCGAGCCATCATTTTCATAGGTTCGTCTTGTACCAACTTCGAGTAAACTCGATTGAAAGTTGGCAATGGATCTTGAGCGAGCAAGTTCGACCTCACTGTTCCATACATTATTTCATCTAACCCCATAAGAAAAAGGTGCACCTTCCCCTCTTTCCTTTTCTTTTCCAAGATTGCATCAAGATCGCATGTGCACTTACCACATGTGCAAGTCGGTATTTGATCAAAGTTAGCAACTTCTTCCTAAAGTTTTGTTAATTTTTCGTAGTAATTAACTATGGTCATGCCCTTTTGTTTGCACTTTGCAAGTTCCTCCTTCAACTGTTGTATTCTTGGACCATTAGAGATCGAGAAACGTTCTTTAATACTAGTCCATAAATCTTCAGCTACTTCCATGTGTGGTATAGATGAATACAAAGTAGGCTCAATAGCATTCTGAATTTAAGAAACCAACAACGAGTTGATAGTCCACCAATCTTCAACATCTGGAAACTTCTCATCCGGTCTACTGATTGTTGCATCAATAAATCTGAATATCTTCCTCGCCCTCAAGGCGGTCCTCATGGACCTTGCCCATTCATCATAGTTTTCTTCCTTCAGAGCCACCTGTGTTTTCAAAATCCTAAGATTGTCATTAAATGTTATATCGTACTGAGAGACGGTCTTTTGTTTGTTTGTTTCGTCACCACCACCGCTCCTGCCGGTAGTAGCGGCGCCTTTACCATTGTCACCTGCCATTGGTATGTCACTCCGAGTTCCTTATGGTTTGGCTAGACCTTGGCTCTGATACCATGCCAAAACACGCAAGCACGCGGTGGCCAAGTGTGGAAGAGAAAGGCTTGCCTATTTCTATTGATTAGCAAGAATATATATATATACAAGTCATGTAGTAAACCTTAGTCTTAACAAATATGGAAAACAAGTCCTAACAAATATGCAAAATGAAAACTTTTCTACTCCTAAACATACATAAATATATACACCCACACGCTTCTTTAATAAAGATCATGTTATATTACTACTAAATCGGCCATTTAACTGTAAAAGTTACAGGATTCAAATTGCATCTATGCAGAAAAATAACACTACTAGAAAACTGCCTAAAACCGTCTGAAAATACCGACCGAAATTGGTTGAAAAATCAGAAACACCGACTAATTTCTAACAAACTTTAATCCGTCAAAATTAAGTTGGTCGGTAAAAAGTAGGGATCAAAGTCGATCGCAATTTCCGACCGATTTCAGTCGGTAAATTAATTTTTACAAACGACCGAAAAAGAAAAATTTGCCGAGTTCGGTCGGTAATTTCTGACTGAATTCGGTAGGTATTTTAATTATGCAATTAAAAAATGCACCGTCTAGGACTCGAACCAGGGTTTGTAATATGGTAGGATACTATTCTACCACTAGACTATTGGTAAATTTTGGTTTATGACTTTTTTTTAATTTATTTGTACTCTTTAATTTTATTTTTGCGCGAAAATAACCGACCGATTTTGGTCGGTTTTATTAAAAATATAAAATTACCGACCGAAGTCGGTCGATTTTTAAAATTGACTAACTGAAATAACCGACTGATTTCGGTCGGTTTATTAAAAAATAAAATTCGCGAGATGCTAAAATAGTTTTCCGCATTTTTGCGCCAAAAAAAAACCGACCGAAGTCGGTCGGTTTCGTAAAAAAAATTAAAAAATAAAATATTTTAAAAAACCGACCGACTTTGGTCGGTTTTGGCTGAATTTCTAGTAGTGTAATTCCCGAGAGAATTATGGAACTACACAAAAAATAAAAATACTACATATGTAATAGACAACAATTTCCTACTTAAGAAAGAAAATACAACATACACCAATAACATCAGAAGATTGTCACGGGCCGACTCCATTACGCTCGCCAGCGGCACCGATTCGTCTGTGCGGCTCCTGCAGTTCCCCTCGCTGCAGGTTAGCCTATTTCCTTTCCCAGGTTTTCAAGCACGATCCTATGTCTGTTGGTGGGACTCGCCCATGAGGCTCGCCCTAACTTGTGCCGCCCGTAAGATGTCTAGGAAATCTGCCCTAGACATGTTGTGGCGCTTCATCTTAGGATCACAATCCATGCGCGCCCTGGGGGATTGGCTTAGGACATGTCTTGTCCTTCGCCCAAGACTGAGCATCGCTCCCGCGTGCACAACACAATCTTCAAGCTTACACTCGCCTAGTGCATCCGCAACTAGCTCGTGCCTCGCCCGAGTAAGGCAACCTTTAGCCCTTGGCCATTGTCATGCGCGTCTTTCGTGCCATGCCCATAAATAGCCCTCGCGACACCCTTCCATCCCGAATAGTGCAGTGTCACCCCACAACTTCACCTTTAGGCCAACAGACCCTTGCTTGCATGGTTGAACCCAAGCCAAGCTCACAAGTTGACACATGATGCCCCTAAGACAGGTGCGTCAAGTATCCAATCGGCACGGAGCTCTCTTCCAACATTCAGCAGCCCGCGTGGCTGGCCGTCCCACACATCGAGCCTCCAGCACCACTTTGGTACCCCTACGCTAGCCCGTCCATAGAGTTCCCAAACTCGTATGGATACCTAGGACACTCCTTTAAGTCTTCCAGGCAGGCCCTTGAGGTCTCCCCCAAGGTAGCTCGTTCTATACGGCTCGGTGGCAGCACGTATGCGGGAGGCAAGTCAGAGCTTTCATCACCTATATCCCCCTTATATATGCTTAAAATTAAAAAGCCCAAGTTGCTCGAGTAGACAGATCTACGTCAGATAATCAGAAGAGCCTTTTCTCACCAATTCATGGCCGAAATCACAACCTCAAAGTGCGGGTTGTGACATCCTCCCACACTCATAATGTCATCGTCCCCGATGACACATTATGGCCTAAGACATCCCGGAGTCTGTCCCCTCACGTATGTACATTTCGGCTCCCTTAGTCCTGTGAGTTAGACTTCCTCGAAGTCCTTTCTTAAAAGGAGTCGTGCCCCATGCACTTCTCCCCCAAGTATCTTCCAAGCGTGTCTCTGCGCTTTACCTCCTTTCGGTGTTCACTTGGAAAGTGCCTCCGCACTTGCACCCTCTGGTGTCTAACTTTGTGATTGACCCACACTAGTCAATCACACTATGACCCTCACGGCCTTCATGTCCGTCTGAAGCTTTTCCTTCAATGGTTAGCACCTCAATGTGCTTTCTGGCGCAGCTTCCATAGCCTTTCGCTCCCGTAGCCTTAAGATGCCCTCTGGCATGGCTCCCGTAGCCTTTCGCTCCCATAGCCTTAAAACACCTCTGGCATAGCTCCCGTAGCCTTTTGCTCCCGTAGCTTTTCCTTGCCCTTAATACCTTTGAAGATGTGTTTGCTTCTAGACCCACGACTTCGCCCATATTCCTCTTGCATAGGCGGGATCCTCCGACACTCAATGCGGAGGATACATCTTAGCGTTGTCGTCCTACTCGGCATTCGACCAGCTCTTGGGACAACTCTTGGTGAGTACTACATTCTCAAAGTCATAGCATCGCCGCATTCCCGAACAAAGCTCTTTGTTTTCCAACTGTCACTTCCTCAGCAAGTACCCAATGCTCCTGGTAGTACTTCAATACTCACCCTATAGACAGGTACTCTCTTGGTCCTGCTAGCACGGCTTCCCGGTTCGGTGTGCCTCGCACTTGGACTCTCAACGATCCCCGATCATTTGGCGTACCCCTTTCCAGAATGATGACGTCTTCCAACTTGGAAATTCGCCAAATTCCGAAGCTTTGCTATACCCTAGAACTAGTTTCCTCGCCTTGGCAATGCCCTCAGGCAGCTCACAAGTCTATCCCATAGGAAATACACTCAACTGATGCGTTGCACGCATCCTTGGCAAGATCTCCGCTATGATTATGCCCAAAGTTTATAGTCTACGGCTCCCACTCTTTTGCAATATGGTTGCACGACCTGGCAAACATGGCCTTCTCTTGACCATCCGACTCATCGGCATATTACCACATTCAGTAGCGACCTAGACTTCTGAAAGACAATGGAATCACCCATTTCTTTCTTCGACCAGCAGTATCGGGTTCTCGATCTCTGATGGCATATGAACATCAATCTCTGCTTTGACATAATCTCTGCACTGACATCTAAAATGCACTCGTCATATCCACCCTTGCCTTGACATTGTGCCATGGCATAGTATGGCCTTAATCAGCTCTGATACCACGTGTCACGGGCCGACTCCCTTACGCTCGCCAGCGGCACTGATTCGCCCGTGCGGCGCCTGCAGTTCCCTTCGCTGCAAGCCAGCCTATTTCCTTTCCCAGGTTTTCAAGCACGATCCTATTCCTGTTGGTGGGACTCGCCCATGAGGCTCGCCCCAACTTGTGCCGCCCGTAAGATGTCTAGACACTTGGCCCTAGACATGTCGTGGCGCTTCATCTTAGGATCACAATCCATGCGCGCCCTGGGGGATTGGCTTAGGACATGTCTTGTCCTTCGCCCAAGAGTGAGCATCGCTCCCGCGTGCACATCCCAATCCTCAAGCTTACACTCACCTAGTGCATTCGCAACTAGCTCGTGCCTCGCCCAAGTAAGGCAACCTTTAGCCCTTGGTCATTGTCATGCGCGTCTTTCGTGCCATGCCTATACATAGCCCTCACAACATGCTTCCATCCTGAATAGTGCAGTGTCGCCCCACAGCTGCACCTTTTAGGCCAACAGACCCTTGCTTGCATGGTTGAACCCAAGCCATGCTCACAAGTCGACACATGATGCCCCTAAGACAGGTGCGTCAAGTATCCAATCGGCACGGAGCTCTCTTCCAACATTCGGCAGCCCGCGGGGCTGGCCATCCCATACATCGAGCCTCCAGCGCCACTTTGGTGCCCAATGCTAGCCCAAAGGCGTCGCGCCGTCCATAGAGTTCCCAAACTCGTATGGATACCCAGGACACTCCTTTGAGTCATCCAAGCAGTCCCTTGAGGTCGCCCTCAAGGTAGCTCGTTCTACACGGCTCGGTGGCAGCACGTATGGGGGAGGCAGGTCGGAGCTTTCATCACCTATACCCTCCTTATACATGCTTAAAATTAAAAAGCCCAAGTTGCCCGAGTAGACAGATCTACGTCAGACAATCAGAAGAGCCTTTTCTCACCAGTTCATGGCCGAAATCACAACCTAAAGTGCGGGTTGTGACAAGATTCCACATTTGAGCATAAATAAGTTGACCATTCCACGGAATAAGAAGTAGGCATGTCTCTTCTGAGACAGTCCGCATCAAGGTTCAACATTTACGTGTAACAAAAGTTTTGGTAAAAGTAATCGAGTAAAGGTTTTCCAACAATGGGCTTGAAGCAACGAGGGCATCCGATGCAACAATAATGATGTTTATTCTCTGAAAGTTCTCAATCAACCCTGATAATCCTATAGGATTGAGTAACTCAATATTCCTCTCCTCTTTGATTCCTTTGTTTGTTGGAACTATTGCTCATTGACTCGAACTTACGACGCTGGATAGTAGGTGGGGATGCTGCATGAGCAACCCCTCCTGTCGACCGTACTTTACCTTCGACTGTGCCTTTTGGCTTTTGATTTAGGAGGAGATTGTATTGGAAATTCTTATTTCTTTCTAAATTGTTATGCCACGTGAACTAGCATTATCGAAGGTTCTTAAAGAGAGGGTAAAGAAATAGTTTACTTACTTCTTAGTACTGTACTCTCTTTGCCTGTGTATGAACATAGTGTGAGAAAGTTTGAGAATGCCATTACATTTGGCTGTGCAATGTGTTTAAAATGGTTATTGAAATGACTAGAAACTGTTGATTCTATATAAGACTTGAAATCCGAAATTAAAATGAAATAATTCTGCTTGACATATTGATTATCCTCTTTCCTGTTTACAGCAACCTAAAATTCTATGAATCTTCTCAGAATACAAGCACCTGTTTTGGTGGTTTAAAGCGGAAATACTATGGAACTTAACTTTTAATTTTGGCCCATAATAGTGTAAAGTTAACACATCTTTATGTATTTACTTTGGTTCTGATTGCTTAGATGAATGAATTTTATCACTACAAAGTACAAACATGACATATCTCTATGCAATTAAACATGGGCCTGTTTAGAATAAAGACGGGTCCCGCTTTGTTTAGAATTCACCTGATGTTATTTATCTACATCTCATGCGCTCCATGTGTCTGAAATTTCACCCCTTTAAACATGGGCCCACAATAAACTTTTCATTTTCCGGTTATATCATTATTGTGCATGGACTTCCTTACACTTCCAAAATAGTCAAAACGTGACATACGTTTTCAATTTTCCATATAAGTCTAAAAAATTTAAAACGAAAATAAACAAAGATACATAGGTTTCATCATGATGTTCCCTTATATTTAAAAAGGTAGAAAATTGTATTTTGTTAGAAACACTTTTTGAAATTATAAGTAACTTTAGTTAAGTTTTCTGCCATAGGATTTGCATAATTATTGACTTAACATTTGTACAAATTCAAAAAACAATCTTATCTTTTTTGAAGAAACCAAACTTACTAAAGAATTCTCTATGAGTTCCTTATCAAATGTTCGTTATAATATGCGCTAGAAATAAGGTAAAACTCAAGACTTTATGTGAAATCAATTCAACAAGCCAAGAGATTAATCATAAACATGTCTCAATATATTCCCTAAGCCATTAATAGATTGCCTCAGTTTGTAAGGTGAAAAGTGGTAACTTTCATATGTTAATAGAAGATGATTTTATAGCTAAATTAATTTGGATAAAGTAAATGTTGCTTTAAAAAACAAAAATGCATTAATTATATTTTTGAAATCTATTCTTAATTCAATAAGTGATCTATAAAATATGACATATAAAGAGTAATTTGAAAAGGTATAAAGGGTAATAATTAGATATCCTTATAATACTGTTAAATGATTTACTTAATCAATGTACATATTAAAGGACGCTTATTTTTAATAGAAATAGAGCATTGCTTGAGAACCTATCTGTAATTGTTTTAAGTAACTTGATATTATAAGTTAAAATTTATATTATTAGATGTACTCTAACACAATATTTCTTTTATAACAAAAAATAATTATTCTTATTATAATATTAAAGGAAGAATTAACCTATATAATAGCCCACTCAACCGCCTAAATTAAAAATAGCTAGTGATTTTGTAAATGTATACTCCTTGAATAAAATATATATAATCATGTACAATTAGTATATACTCCATCCGTTCACTTTTGCTTGTCAACTATACTAAAAATACATTTTTACTTTTACTTGTTTACTATACTAAATCAAGAGAAAGATAATTTTTTTCTTCTATTTTACACTTATCATTAATTAATCATTTTAAAAATTTATTTTTCAATACTTTTTGAAATACTATCATTATTAGGGGTTATATGGTAAAATACATACTACAATATATTTCTTAAGGGACGTGAAAAGTTTGTTTAACCGGAAAGTCGGATATAATTAAATTTATAAATAGTTCTAAGGATATGCGATATAACTTGACATAAATCGTGCGTAGAAGTGAAAATGTTTAGATTCTTGGCTATAAAAACGGGATATAAATTATTGAACAAGAAGAGTGAGTATTCTCAGTAAAACAAGCTCAAAAGATTTATTCTTCAATAAGAGAAGTAGTTTTTTGTTACAATGTGTGGACCTAGCCTGTGCTTACAAGGATTTTCCCTTTTATAGTAGAGAGATCTTACTTTATTTATAATAAAAAATATATGGTGGAGAACCCATGATGAATTGTCTCTTCCTCGATTTCCGCCAAGATTCTCTCCCCTAGTGCGGTTGCAACGGCTCTTGTCTGCGAGCTCGATACTGGCTCGAGCTCGGTATTTGATCGAGCCCTCGGCCTTGGTTCGAGTTCGACATTCGGGGTGAGTGTCAATCGGTATGTGCGTCTCCAACAACCTTCACGTTGCCTTGCGGTTCGATTTGGTCATGGGCTCGATAATGATACCGAGTCGATTTCTCGATCGGTCTTGGAGCTCGAAGCTTGTTTGTACTATCTTCAAAACTCGTCTCAAAGTCTCACTTTGGTTGCTTACTATTCAAACTCGATTAAACGTACGAAAGCCGAAATCTATTTCGACCATATACAGATAGTCCCCTCGTTACTTAGGAAGAATGTGGTGAGAAGCGATATGATTTTCAACGGCTCGATCGGATTATAAGCTGACGTTTTCACTGGGCTGGATCACGACGTACGTGATAGCTGTCCCGACGATTTAGTCTTTCAAGGTATTTAATGCATGTCAGACGGTGGTCGGCCACCGCTGATATTGAACCGCCACGGTATAAACCTATAAATAACCCTTCCATTTATCATTTACCACTTTTACATTTTCAATCTCCCAAATTTTCTTACTCGTTCTGCCTCTTTTTCGTCGCTTGTAGAGCCACCTTCGCCAGCGTTTGGCACCATCAACCTTTCATCTTCCTTTGCTTTCCTTTTTTCTTATATCAATAGCAAAAACTTCAAAAACCGTACCTCAGAAGGAGAAAGCTTCCTCTTCACGGTCGTCCGACGACAAGGCGCCGGTGGAGCCGACTCCCAACGAGTATGTTCCTAGCCCGTGTACTCTAAAGATCAATTTTAAAGTTGAAAATCCTTCGTCGGTTCCGAGTCGATGTGAGCATGTGTCGATGTATATGTGCTCAATAATAGAGGGCCATCTCGAGGCTGTGAGGAAAGACTGTAACTGGGATCCCGAGGTTGTGTTGCAAATTCCCTCTCTCGAAGAGAGCATCATTACTCATATGGAGGGGTTTTTAAGTGTTTATACTTACCTCTTCACGTTGGGTCCCGTCGACCCAGTGATCATTAATTTTTGCAAAAGATATCAGGTCACCCTCTGTCAGATTCATCTTTCTCTATGGCACATAGTAATCTTACTTCGCTCCTTCTCCAACAAGGCCGGGGGGCTGGATTTTACCCTAAATTACCTCATACGATTGTATCGGCCTCAAATCTTTCGAGGACTAATCAGGCTCCATCGTCGGGCAATGAAAGCTTTAATGTCGAGCATCAACGAAGACAAGAATCGGGGTTGGATGTGCCGTTATATTTGGGTGAGGACCCGTGACCTTATCCCGGAAGAGAAGATGCCGTTCCCCGAGGAATAAAATTTCGACCGTAAGTGATTTTCATAAGGTGTTGCTTTTCATAACTTTCTCTGATTCTATCTGATATCTCCCTCCGATATACAGTTTCCCCTTGGACGCCACAAGCGGTACCCGACCTTAAGGATTGGGTTCGGAAGTTAGCCTTGACTTCCTCTTATGCCGAGCGCGCTTGGCGTGATTTGGCGAAAGGTAGGTGGGAGGCCAAGAATCACGGTAAGGGGCACTTCTCATATTTTTCGAAACGTTCTTTATGCTCCATTCGTTACTGACTTTCTTTCATGCAGGCGTAACCAAGAATGCTGTTTTGAGGCCTTCGAGTGGTGAGGAAGGAACCAAGTCCCCGGTCCCGAAACCGGGGAAAGATAAAAAGTGAGAAGTTGTCTCTCGGTCAGATGACCTCAAGCCCAAAATGCGAAGGGTGAGGAGGAAGGCAATCGCTATTTCGACGGACTCGGTCCAATGACTGAGAGAAGAAGAAGAAGAAGAAGAAGAAGAAGAAGAAGAAGAAGAAGAAGAAGAAGAAGATGCTTTAGCTTTGGTGGTCCGATCCGCTAAAGCTATCGAGGCCGCCAGACCTTCTGAGCCGATGATGGCTACACCGGTCAGGGCTGATTCCGATACCCCGAGTCTCGATTGGAGCGTCCCGAGCGATTCACTCGGGACCATGATAGTGGATCATTTGCCTTCTTTTCCAAACTTTTCTAAGGAGGCATTAAAGGAAGCTTGAGAATTGAAGACCCTCGATATGGGCGGAGGCCCTAGTGTGGAGGATCCTTTTCGGGATTTCTTTACTGGAGTCGGTGACGCCTCCGATATTAGTGATGCTTCTTTTCTCCTAGAAGAGGCCCAACATTTCATTTCTCGGGTAATGATTTTACTGCGCTTGATTTCTTCGTTCTTTTCTAAACCTGACTTGTGTTTTTTCTTCCCTTCTGTGTAGTCCATTAGCAAGTTTCGAGCCGACCGCAGCCAGTGTGAGGTCGAGCTTCAGAAGGTCTCGGGGGAGAGAGATGCTCTACGGCTTCTTTACGGCCTAAAGGACGAGGTTATAAGGGACCTCCAAGAAGATTTGGCTAAGGCTCGTGAAGAAGAGGCCGAACAAGATAAGCAGGTCAGCCTTGTTCTGTTAGAGTATGGGTTTGACCCGACTGTGGAAGCTAACCCTTCGTTATCTCAGCTGCAGCAAAAGGTTGAAAAGATCGGGTTGCTTCGGGAAGAAGTCGATCAAATCAAGGCCGAATGTGATCGGTGGAAGGAGACTATCGACCGCCTAGCTGCAGAAAAAGAAACTATCTTGGCCAAATTATCATCGGCCAATGTTCAGCTTCGAAGCATCATGAAAAAAGGTTCGGCTCAGGCCAAGAGGATCGAGGAGCTTGAAACAAGGCTTGCTGAGGCCAAGGCGGATATTGAGTCTTCGAAAGTCATGGCAGACAAGTCTATTGTTGTGTATCGAGCCGATGCTGAGGCTGCTCAAATGGAGGCAAGAGAGGCAGTGGATACTACCGACATTCGAGCACATTGGGTTGCCGAACTTGCTAAGTGTCGATATCGGAGGGAGACTCTCGAGGAGATACACGCTCGAGGTTTCGATCTTGCTGAAGAGATAAAAAGGGCCAAAGAACTCGAAGATGATGCTGAAGCCTTGGCTTCTGATGGCGACGACGACGACGATGATGATGATGATAGTAGCAAGAGCGGGTTCGATAACGAAATGGGGGGGAGCCCGGTGGAGAAGAGACCGCTCTCGATGATAACCTAGAAGCTTAGCCCTTAGCTTCTATGTTGCATTTATTCGTGTAAACAATTTTTGTATATTTATACTAATATCTTTTTCTTTTACTGACTTGCTTCTGCTTTCTTGCCTTGTGAAGATTTCATTCATGCCTTGCGAATGTTTTCATAAGGATTTAGGCGATTTCATCGAATTCGACCTTCGTAGCCTTGATGGTCGAGTGAGTGTTTGCTCGAACTCGAAATAAAAGTAGCCCACAGGCTTGGTAGTCAAGTGAACATTTCGAACTCGAAGTAAAGTAGCCCATAGGCGTAATGGTTGAGTGGGTGCTTGCTCGAACTCGAAAAAAAAGTGGCATGTAGGCTTAGCAGTCGAGTGAATGATTCAAACTCGAACTTAAAGTATCGTAGCCCGTAGGCTTTTTATGATCGAGTGAGTGATTGCTCGAACTCGAAGCAAGATAGCCCTTGGGCTTTAATAATTGAGTGAGTGATTGCTCGAACTCAAATTAAGATAGCCCTTAGGCTTTAATAATTGAGTGAGCGATTGTTTTGAACTCGAACTCAAAGTATCTTAGCCCGTGGGCTTTTTATGACCGAGTGAGTGATTGCTCGAACTCGAAGTAAGATAGCCCTTAGGCTTTAATAATTGAGTGAGTAATTGTTTCAAACTCGAACTCAAAGTATCTTAGCCCGTAGGCTTTTTATGACCGAGTAAGCGATTGCTCGAACTCGAAGTAAGATAGCCCTTAGGCTTTAATAATTGAGTGAGTGATTGTTTCGAACTCGAATCTCAAAGTATCTTAGCCCGTAGGCCTTTTATAACTGAGTGAGCGATTGCTCGAACTCGAAGTAAGATAGCCCTTAGGCTTTAATAATTGAGTGAGTGATTGTTTCGAACTCGAACTTAAAGTATCTTAGCCCGTAGGCTTTTTATGACCGAGTGAGCGATTGCTCGAACTCGAAGTAAGATAGCCCTTAGGCTTTAATAATTGAGTGAGTGATTGTTTCGAACTCGAACTCAAAGTATCTTAGCCCGTAGGCCTTTTATGACCGAGTGAGCGATTGCTCGAACTCGAAGTAAGATATCCCTTAGGCTTTAATAATTGAGTGAGTGAATGTTTCAAACTCGAATCTCAAAGTATCTTAGCCCGTAGGCCTTTTATAACTGAGTGAGCGATTGCTCGAACTCGAAGTAAGATAGCTCTTAGGCTTAAATAATTGAGTGAGTGATTGTTTCGAACTCGAACTTAAAGTATCTTAGCCCGTAGGCTTTTTATGACCGAGTGAGCGATTGCTCGAACTCGAAGTAAGATAGACCTTAGGCTTTAATAATTGAGTGAGTGATTGTTTCGAACTCGAACTCAAAGTATCTTAGCCCGTAGGCCTTTTATGACCGAGTGAGCGATTGCTCGAACTCGAAGTAAGATATCCCTTAGGCTTTAATAATTAAGTGAATGATTGTTCCGAACTCGAACTCAAAGTATCTTAGCCCGTAGGCCTTTTATGATCGCTTGTATCAAAAATCCTTTTGATGGTGGTTGGCCTTTAAGCCTGTTTGAATCATGAAGCAGAAATATCTTTTCAAAGTGTGAGATATCTGAAAAAAGAAAAAGTTCTCCTTTATAAGTCATTATACATGTGTTTGTATCTTGTGCCAGAGTTCGGGCAAAAACTACGTGGGCATGGTTCGTTTTGACCATTTGGCCCTTACACTTTTCTCTATCGAGACCCTGTTCGACATGAATTTGATTATGAAACAACTTTCTTGTGCCGAACTTGATTTATTCGATTGGTAGCCCCCCAGTATTCGAGGTTGATTACGAAGGAGCCTCAGATACTATTGATTTGTCCCCGAGTAGCACATAGTTGTTGCCTCGTTAAAAACTTTGCCGGAAAAACCCATTTGGGATAAAAAAAAACCGAACTTAAGGGAAAAAGAGTACAACGCGTGCTTTGAAACCAGAGGTCTTGATGTTTTTTGTCGAATTCCTGCAATGAGTTAGTGTCGAATATACGTATATAGACGATAGAGAAGAGAAAATCATACCTTAACAATAATATCGTTTGAGAAGAGATATGTTACAATTGTTTGGTAATGGTTTTCCATCCATTGCTCCACGTTTATAAGACCCTTTCCCGACTATATCGAGGACTTGATAGGGTCCTTCCCAATTTGGGCCGAGCTTCCCTTCATTAGGACCTCGAGTGTTGACGATGACTTTCCTTAAGATCAAGTCCCCGGTCTTGAAATGGTGGAGGTTGGTTCTTCTGTTGTAGTACCTTTCGATTCGTTGTTTTTGTGTAGCCATTCGAACCAGTGCCGCTTCTCGTTTTTCATCTAATAATTCGAGGCTAGTATTCATTACCTCATAGTTCGATTCTTCTGATGTATGTCGGAACCTTGAGCTTGGTTCCCTGACTTCGACCGAAATTAAAGCTTCGGAGCCATACATTAAGGAAAATGGAGTCGCTCCTGTACTGGATTTAGATGTTGTCTGATATGCCCGAAGGACTTCGGGAAAAATTTCTCTCCACTTTCCTTTAGCTTCGTTCAATCTTTTCTTTATGTTTTGGATGATAATCTTGTTCGTTGATCCGGCCTGTCCGTTCCCACTAGGATGATACGGTGTTAACAATATCCTTTTTATTTTATGATCTTCGAGAAATTTTATCACTTTACCGTCGATAAATTGCTTACCATTGTCACATGTTATTTCTGCTAGTATACCAAATCTACACACGATGTGATCCCAGATGAAATCTATAACCTCTTTCTCTCTTACTTTTTCGAACGCCTGTGCTTCAACCCATTTAGAGAAATAGTCAATCATAAACAAAATGAATTTAGCTTTACCTGGGCCGATGGTAGAGGGCCGACGATATCCATTCCCTATTTCATGAATGGCCATGGAGAAATGACTGAATGAAGCTGCTCTCCGGGTTGATGGATCATTGGTGCAAACCTTTGACATTTATCGCATTTTCGAACGAACTCCTTAGTGTCCTTTTCCATGCTATCCCAATAGTATCAATCTATGATGGTTTTTCAAATTAGTGGATTGGCGCCGGAGTGGTTTCCACAGGTACCTTCATGGACCTCCCGTAAAACATAATCGGTGTTCCCTGGTCCCACGCATACTGCCAGTGGTCCGTCGAACGTCCTTCTGTACAATGTTCCATCTTCAACCAATGTGAATTGAGCAGCCTTGGTTCGTAGAACCCTCGATTCTTTAGAGTTCGATGGGAGTTTTCTGTTCTGTAAGTATTCAATATACTTATTCCTCCAATCCTAGGTTAAGCATGTGGAATTTATCTCGGCATTCCCTCCCTCGATTATAGATCTTGAAAGTTGAACGACATTCCCCGAGTCGATCTTATCTTCTTCGACCGACGACCCTAGATTTGCGAGTGCATCGGCCTCACTGTTTTATTCTCGAGGCACATGTTGTAGGGTCCATTCTTTGAAATGGTGTAGAGTTACCTGTAGTTTGTCCAAATACCTCTGCATCCTATCTTCTCAAACTTCGAAAGTTTTGTTCACTTGGTTTACCACTAGAAAAGAGTCACATTTGGCTTCAATGACTTCTGCTCCCAAGCTCTTAGCTAGCTCGAGACCTGCAATCATGGCCTCGTACTCGGCCTCATTGTTAGTTAATCTAGTAGTTTTGATGGATTGCCTAATAATGCCACCTATGGGAGATTTTAATACGATGCCAAGCCCGGATCCCTTCACAATTGAAGCACTATCTGTGTAGAGGGTCCAAACCCCCGACGATGCACCTGATTTTAACAAGAGTTCCTTTTCAACTTCTGGTGCGAGGGTTGGTGCGAAATCGGCCACGAAGTCTGCTAAAATTTGGGACTTGATGGCCGCTCGAGGTTGATATTCCATATCATACCCACTGAGTTCGACGGCCCATTTGGCCAGTCGGCCCGATAGTTCTGGTTTGTGCAAAGTGTTTCGACATGGGTAAGTTGCTAAAACGCATACGGGGTGACATTGAAAATATGGTCTTAACTTTTTAGAGGCGCTTATTAATGCAAGCGCTAATTTCTCTAAATATGGGTATCTAGTCTCTGCCTCTCCTAAGGTCCGACTTACATAATAAATAGGAAACTGCGTACCTTGCTCTTCTCGAACTAGGACACCACTTACCGCGATTTCCGATACCGCTAAGTATAAGTAAAGCTTCTCATCTACCCTCGGAGTGTGAAGTAATAGTGGGCTTGATAGATACAGCTTCAGTTGTTCAAGTGCTTGTTGGTATTATGGGGTCCAGGTGAAATCGTTCTTCTTTTTTAGCAGAGAGAAGAATTTGTGACTTCGATCTAACGACCTTGAAATGAATCGGCCTAAGGCAACTATCCGTCCGGTTAGCCTTTGCACTGCTTTCACACTATCCACGACGGTGATGTCTTTGATGGCTTTGATTTTGTCGGGGTTGATCTCGATCCCCCGATACGACACCATGAACCCGAGGAACTTGCCCGATCCAACCCCGAAAACACATTTCTCGGGGTTGAGCTTCATGTTGTATTTCCTTAAAACTTTGAACGTTTCCTGCAAATGAGTCAAATGGTCCTCTGTGCGCAGGGACTTAACTTGCATGTCATCAATATAAACTTCCATCGATTTACCTATTTGTTCTTCGAACATTTTATTCACTAGGCGTTGGGTAGCCCCTGCATTTTTTTTAGCCCGAATGGCATTAGATTATAGCAATAGGTTTCATACTTAGTGACAAATGAAGTTTTTCCTTGGTCCTTCGGGTTCATTCTAATTTGATTGTACCCGGAATAGGCATCGAGAAAAGTGAGGATCTCGTGGCCGGCTGTGGCATCGATCAAGCGATCGATGCTAGGCAGTGGAAAAGAATCTTTGGGGCATGCTTTGTTTAGATTTTTATAATCTACACACATTCTAAGTTTGTTCCCTTTTTTGGAGACTACAACCACATTGGCTAACCATTCGGGATATTTTACTTCCCAAATTGACCCTATTTTGAGAAGTTTAGTTACCTCATCTCTTACAAATGCGTGTTTTACCTAGGATTGAGGTCTTCTTTTTTGCCTCACCGGTTTGAACCTAGGGTCCAAACTCAGCTGGTGTGTTGTTATCAATGGTGGGATCCCTGTCATGTCTAAATAGGACCAAGCAAAACAATCTATGTTATCAATAAGAAATTGAATATGATTTTTCCTGAGTTCGGGGGTCAACCCCATTCCTAGGTATATCTTTCTCTCGAGCAGACGTTCGATTAATATAACCTGCTCTAGTTCTTCGATCGTCGACTTGGTGGCGTCGGAGTCGTCAGGGACGATGAGAGCTCGAGGTATCGAAAACTCTTCCTCTTCATCTTCTATTTCCTGCTTCACCGATTCGGTCGAGACTGGTTGCTGTGATTGCTATTTGGTTTCTCGCCTATCTTTTGTGCTCGACCTTTCTGAGGCCGATAACGTTGGTATCGGTGTTATCTCATCGACCGCAAATATTTCCTTTGCAACATGTTGCTCCCCGTATACTGTCTTCATGCCGTTCGATGTAGGGAATTTCATCACTTGGTGTAAAGTCGAAGGCACTGCCCTGATAATGTGGATCCATGGTCTTCCAAGTAGGGAATTGTACCTCATATCACCTTCGATTACGTGGAACTTGGTATTTTGAATGGTTCCAGCCATATTTACGGGCAGAATAATTTCCCCTTTAGTTGTTTCACTGGTCATATTGAAGCCGTTTAAGACCCGAGTTGCGGGCACGACTTGATTCTGTAAACCGAGCTTCTCCACTACCCAAGATCGGATGATATTCGCAGAGATACCTGGATCCACTAAGGCACGCTTAACTTGAACTTTATTTAATAGGATAGAAATTACCAGAGCGTCATTGTGAGGTTGAGAGATGCCCTCGGCTTCTTCAATTCCGAATGATAAAGTGCCCTCAGGTATGTAGCCTCGAGTTCCTTTTTCCCCTGTGGCCGGTATCTTGCCGTATTTGAGCACGGGTCCTTGTGGAGTATCGACCCCACCGATGATCATATGAATGATATGCAGAGGTTCCTCTTGTTTATCTTTTTCACTGGCTTCCCTTTCTCTGAAGTGATTCTTGGCTCGGTCACCGAGGAACTCTCGAAGGTGGCCCTCATTGAATAGACGGACTACCTCTTCTCTTAATTGTCAGCAATCCTCGGTCTTGTGGCCATGCGTACCATGATACTTGCACATCGAATTTGGGTTCCTTTGGGAAGGGTCAGTTTGCATGGGACTGGGCCACCTAGTATCTTTGATTCTTCCGATTGCCGATACAATGCCCGATGTGTCGACACTGAAATTGTACTCTGATAGCCGAGGTGCCTCTATAGGATCATCATATTTATCAAAGCCACTCTTGCTCATAAGTCCATGAGAATTTTGTCCTCGATCACTCCTTCGATTGTTCTGAGCAGCATTGCGTGTTAAACCGTTATTTATTCGATCTGTGACGTACGGTTGATATCGGTCTCTGTTCGGCCTTTGCTTTCTATCGATGTCCCTCTGGTTTTTAATAGCTGTCCTGTTCTGATGCATGGATTCGAAAGGAGCTCCCAACTGGTCGTCTTCGACCCTAATTTTTGACTGATATCGGTTGTGTACATCCGCCCAAGTTATTGCTGGATACTTGATCAAATTTTACTTTAGCCGACGTGATGCTATTAAACTTTGCTCGTTCAACCCTTGGGTGAAAGCTTGGACGGCCCAGTCGTCTGTGACCGGTGGCAATTCCATGCATTCCATTTGAAGTCAGGACACGAACTCCCTCAGCATTTCACTACCCCTTTATTTTACTTTAAAAAGGTCTGATTTCCTTATTGCAACCTTTATGGCACCAGCAGGTGCCTTTACAAACGAATCTGCTAATATGGCAAAAGAATCGATGGAATTTGGTGGCAGATTATGATACCAAATCATCGCTCCCTTCGAGAGGGTCTCTCCGAATTTTTTCAATAACACGGATTTGATCTCATCGTCTTCCAAATCGTTACCCTTGATGGCACAAGTGTAAGAGGTGACGTGTTCGTTGGGATCGGTCGTACCGTTATATTTGGAAATTTCAGGCATAGGAAATATTTTGGGGATGGGTTTTGGGGCTGCGCTCGAGGGAAAAGGCTTTTGTATAAATTTTTTCGAATCCAGTTTATCATTGGTGGAGCTCCCGGGATCTGATCGACCCTAGAATTATACGTTTCTACTTTTTTATCGTTGGCTTCGACTCGTTTTGTGAGTTCCTCGAGCAATTTAGTAATTCGGGAGTGGTCTTCGATTCTTGCTCGTTTGACTTTACTATGGTTGGCTCCGTTCTGTGGGTGATTTCTCAAATCGGATTGGGTTTCGGTCTGCTTTGTACCTGAGTTTGAATCTGCAACTGAGCTATCACTATTTGCTGGGCTTGTAACATCTCGAAGATCATCCGTAAGCTGACTCTGATCTCCTCCACGGTATGGGTGTCTCAGCTACGGATCGAGTATAGCCACGAATGTTTTTTTTCCGATTCGGAACGTTGGTTCGCCTCAAGAGCCATTTGTGAATTGACATCTAGTGGTACTTCAACTCGAATTTCAGGTACTTCGACTCGAGCTTTAGTGACATCGTTAAGTGGCCTTCCGGCCTTGGGTATCAAGTTGCTGGTTTCATCTTGAAGGCCGGCTTCGTGGTCAATAGGTAAAGCCATCAATCGAGGGTTTGCCATTGCTGATTCGAAGTATTAAACTAGTGTGTATTGCAGATTTGTATCAAACAACCACTGTTACCCTTAGCCCCACGGTGGGCGCCAAACTGTTTACCCGAAAAGTCGGATATAGCTAAATTTATAAGTAGTTCTAAGGATATGTGATATAGCTTGACATAAATCATACGTAGAAGTGGAAATGTTTAAATTCTTGGCTATAAAAATGGGATATAAATTATTGAACAAGAAGAATGAGTATGTTGAGTAAAACAAGCTCAAAAGATTTATTCTTCAATAAGAGAAGTAGTCTTTTGTTACAATGTGTGGACCTGACCTGTGCTTACAAGGATTCTCCCTTTTATAATAAAGGGATCTTACTTTATTTATAATAAAAAATATATAGTGGAGAACCCATGATAAATTGTCTCTTCCTCGATCCCCGCCAAGATTCTCTCCCCTAGTGCGGTTGCAACGGCTCTTGTCTGCGAGCTCGATGCTGGCTCGAGCTCGGTATTGGGTCGAGCCCTCGGCCTTGGTTCGAGTTCGATATTCGGGGTGAGAGTCAATCGGCCTGTACATCTCCAACAACCTTCACGTTGCCTTGCGGTTCGATTTGGTCATGGGCTCGATAATGATACCGACCCGATTCCTCGATCGGTCTTGGAGCTCGAAGTTTGTTTGTACTATCTTCGGAACTCGTCTCGAAGTCTCACTTTGGTCGCTTACCATTCGAATTCGATCAAACGTACGAAGGTCGAAATCTATTTCGACCATATACTAAGTTCAAAGTGAACAAGTAAAAGTGAACGGAGTGAGTAATTAATATATACCAGCCAAAACAAAAATAGTCAATAAAACAAATAATTTCTGTAAAAATCCAATGATTGGGCCCGTGCGCAACACAGACTATCCATTACTAGTATATATATATATATATATATATATATATATATATATATATATATATATATATATATATATATATATATACTGCAAATGACGTTCTCCTTTTCTTTTCTTCCCAATCGCATGTGCATTAAGCATATAGTTTGTAAATAACATATCAAATGGAAAATTCATATACATTGAATTATTTGTCAGAAGTACCACATTGACCTCTCTCTTGGGCTTGCTGCTGAGTTGAGCTTCAAGTTGTTGTTCGGGCCATTCTCATGGTTACAGGATTATTTGGCCTTCTTTGAGGTAATTTAATTTACATATACTTTTAACAGGATCAAATTTCAATTTCTCATTAATTGAGGACTATGAGTACAATTTTTAGTTAACGAATCTCACCTAATATACTGGATGATCACTCCATCGACTGGTCCCGGAGAGATAAAAATGGTATCTTTAAAAAATCAACAAAGACATTGGCTAGCGGGCATGTGGCATGTGGCACCCAAAGAGATAAAAGATATTTTTAGATATATTATAGACTTCGAGATGATAATTTATCCATATATTAAAGTTTTTTCAGGTAATAAAGAAAACTATAATTTAATACTTAACAAATAGGAGTAACGTACGAATGGGATTTTTCTATAACAAAGTTGTGGTGCCGACAACTGTCACACACTCATACTTCACCAAGTTGGGAGTGGGGAAAGGGTATTTTGTTTTTTCCATCCGACGTCAGGAATTATGCCGCGTAAGATTCATAAAAGAAAAAATAATTACTTCCTAGCATAATTTTTTATTTTTAGTGCTCGAACCCAAACTTCTAAGAACAGAGCAATTTTATTTATTCAATTATTATAAACCTTAATAGTACGAAAAGGGGTATACCAATTAGATGCCCAATAATCTTAGGCATATATACTTTTCTGATTTTCTTAAAGCTCCCAAATGCTCATAGGGTCTCAGATTTTGGGACCACTTTTGAACGTGACTTTACTGTACAAAAGTAGGGTTGGTAAATGTTGCATCCGTGGTGCGAGAATATTTGGGGTTGAATGCAGGTGGACCCAATAAGACCCCTAGTGTGTACATCCAATCTCAGCACCCTTGTGGCCTTGTCTTTGAGAAGTCAGGTATTTCCTCTGTTTTATTTCATGTATATTAATTTGATTGAATACGAAGTTATATTAAGAATGTGTATAATATATCAAAAATGTGTATAACATGTTATGTCACTACTATAACATAGTGTTATTAAAGATAAAATATGAATGTTGGAAGTAAATAGTCACTAAATATAAAAATATGACCCACGTGATTTGACACATGGAATACTAACCTTGGTCCAACCCGTTCAAGAATATCAATCTATATACCTAATAGATAAATGCAAAAATCTTTTTCAAACACAATCATTTAAAATAATTTAAAACATGCATAAACCACAATCTTTAAATCAACAGTTCTCAATAATTAAAAATACATAAAGATAAAAATATTTCTTTCATGTATATCGTATGAATAACCATCAATTACAACCTCAAAAGAATCACAATTATTTATGAAATCTTTAAGATACCAGAATGAAATAAACACTTGTGACAACCAACTAAATGAAAGTAAGAACATTATGACAGTTACCAGAAAATAGAAGTGGTGCCTCGCTATATACATCGAGAAGAAGATCATCTTAGCCTTGTTCACTCGTCACGTACCACACTTCATCATGAAAAATTGGGAAGTAGGTTGGCCCTAAAGAAGAATCTGTGAGGGATGAGTACACCATCACAACAATCAATAAGTGTCATAAACTCTCCTAACTCTTCCTTGATAACGCTTTATAAACATAATACAATCAATATTTGATATAAAGCAGTAAACAACCATATTGTAATGCCCTAATTCATTGAGTTTGGCACTATTTGTTTCATCTCTTTGATCCTGCAAGTCATACCAACGATGATGTAGAAGTACTCCAAGTCCCCGATACGATCTAATGTCAAATTCAAATTCTCAACAAGTGAAACATTGTGAGGCCCCACAAGTAATACGTCTTGAAACTTGATGGTTTCTAGAACCAATTTTGAAAATCAACCACTCTAATCTAGTCTCTGATGCATAACCGAACATGTTGAGTAACCTATGTTCTATTTGCACATCATCCCCTTAGAATGAACAACCTTACCCTTAGGCAATAGAATGAATTTTTTCTTATTTCACACTATATCCATAAAGTATAACAAACCCGGACCATCTAACAATTTTGACATATCGATCAAGTGTAGTACATTACATATTCGACAAATCCTTACTCAAGTCAACTTTGACGTCACCCCTCAAGTCATAGCAAATTCTCAGGTGCCCCTTAGTTTAGGACCTATAACAATACACACACATATGATCTAATAGTCGATGGCAGGTTTTTCCCCTTGGAATAAAGCCATAATTATATCATCCAAGAGCTTAAAATAACTTATTCTCGCTCATCCACCATGTCATCTCACTAATACTCAGCTCAAATTCTCACTAGCTCGTATGATACTAGTCATAACATATTTTAAATCATCCCTCCAATGTACGTTTATTTTTGTAACAGTCGTGTTAATTTGCTCGAGCTATACAAAATCTTATCTAGTGTATCCATTCCACCTAATAGAAAGAAAACTTTTCGTAAGAATCTCATAAGAAATCATACAATCTCGAACCTCATCACAGGAGATCGCCCATGCCTATTTAGTCTCAATGCAACATCTTGCTATGACCTTACCTTCTTTACTTACCTCTATGTGATCAACCAATCCTCCCGGGTGTAGTCCTTAACTACATAATACTTATTATATAGTTGTTTTGTTAACTGACCGATTCAAATTATAAGACTATCCTCTATTATCCTTCAAGGCTATGGATATAATCACTCTAGAATAACAAACTGCGACAACATGGCTATCTCGTAGCCCACTTTACCATTACTCCCAAAGCTAGGGACATACTAGACTAAAGTGTCCTATATGTAATGACTCGACCTGTTGTTTTACTTTTCAGATCCCCGTTCCCCTAAATAAGACTCCACGTATATGTTTTTACTATTTTATGAATCGCGGGGATGACTAGTTCAGAACTTGGAAGGATTCGGGTTGAAATCAGAACACTTAGTTCCTTAGTTTGGTTTTAAAGGGCTAAGTTTGACTTTGGTCAATGTTTATAGTAAACAACCTCAAAATTGAGATTTGACGGTCCTAATAGGTTCGTATGTCGATTTTGGACCTGGGCGTATGTTCAGATCGAGTTTTGGATGACTCGGGAGCGTTTCGGCACTTAATGTTGAAAGTTGGCTGATTTAAGGTTTAAAAGTTCTTTAAATTTAATTTGCAGTAGGTTTCGGTGTTATCGAGGTCCATTTTGGATTCTGAACTCGGGAATAGTTGTGTATGGTGATTTAAGATTTGGACGCAAAATTTAGTGTCATTCCGAGTAGTTTAGGTATGATTCGGCGCGTTCGGAGCAAGTTGGAAGAACTTGAAGTTCATAAGTTGATTAAATTAGGTTTGGGGTGCGATTCTTAGTTTGGGTGTTGTTTTCCGCATTCCGAGGGTTCGAGCAAGTTTGTCTCATGTTTACAAACTTATTGGTATGTTAGACGAGGCCTCGGGGGCCTCGGGTGCAATCCGGATGATGTACGGGTCGATTTAGAGCTCAAAAGGGCTGTTGGTGCACTAATTCTGGTGTGCCCGCACCTGCGAGCTTTTGGCCGCAGGTGCGAGCCTGCAGATGCGAGATTTTGGCCGCAGGTGCGAGCTCTTGACCACATAAATGGCTTTGGTCAATTGGCCAGTGGTCCGCAGAAGCGTCCTTGCTTCTGTGATGAGTAGCCTACAGGTGCGGGGAGGGGGCAGATGCCCTTCACCTTTCGTAGAAGCGGGACTGCAAAAGCGGGATCCCATCTGCAGAAGCAAAGCCAGCCAGCCTAGGCATATCTGCAGAAGTGGTGCCGCGGATGCGGCCCTGTGATTGCAGATGCGGAAGTCCTGGAGGCAGAAGGCTTCATTTATTACGGGATTTAAGCCATTTCTAACATATTTCTCACTTTTTGGGCGATTTTAGAGCTTCTTGAGAGGGGTTTTCACCTAGCAATTTGGAGTTAAGTAATTTCTATCCAATGTGAGTTAAATACATAGATTATGGGTAGATTTTAATATATAAATTTGTAAAAATTATGTGTTTAGATGAAAAACCTAGGTTTTAATAAAAATAAAATTTAACCACGAAAATGGTTATAGAACGGGATGAAAATTATATATTTGAGTTCGTAAGGTTATGAGTAACGATTTTCTTCGAATATTTCCGGAATTCAGGGACGTGGTCCCAGGGGTGAATATTAGGAATCTTCCAATTTGGATTGGGAAATTACTCTAATAGTTAAATCATGAACTTTTGAACATGATGTAGCACCCCAGAAAATTTCGAAGTACTTAAGCGCTATTAAGAAAGTTGATGCGTGCTAATTATATTTTTTTTATGTAGACAAGGACTATTAATATGATGGATATTAATTGGACATGATAATAAGTGTACAAGGCATATTATAAGTGATGTGGGATCTAAGGAGAGGCCTAAGTCTAAGTCAATTTGAAAAATTACATGATAGACTAAAGTTTCAAATGAGTACGCACAAGACCAAATTTTGGACGAGCATATCTACATATATATAAGGAGTTATGTGATGAACAACCTATCAAATGTAAGATCATCGAGTCTAGTTTCTAACGCTTCAAACCGTTTGTCATTTTGACACTCCTACAAGAGGTTATAACCAAATTACCAAAGGCTAGCAGAAGGTGTCACTACCGCGCCGCCCCATGCGGCGCGACTGTGGGGATTTCCAGAACACTTCAAAAAATCAATTCTGGGCACATTTTCTACTACCGCGCCGCTCCCCGCGGTTCCCCATGCGGCATGGCTATGCAATTTTTGGGTTTTTATAACTCGGCCCCATTTTGATAAATAGCCTTTGGGGCTCATTTTGAAGGCAAAAACCTAATATTTTTAGAGAGAAGTGAGAGTGTTCTAGAGACAGGAAGTATATGAAGTGTTTTATTCATCAAGATCTTGTTCAAGACTTGAAATCCAACAAGAAAATCTCACAAGATCTTCACTCAAGAGGTAAGATTCAAACCCCTAGTCTTCAATTTCGAGTTTGGGGTAAAAGATGAGTGATTGAGAGTATGATTCTTGGGTGTAAGAGTATTACTTATACATGCTTGTACCAATAAGGATTGCTAGGATTGTTAGAATGTTATAGTAATTTAAGGAAAGCTCAAAGTGAGGTATGTTCGCTAAACTTCTCTCCTAGAATTGAATCCCATGAAGTTCTTGTAAGTCTCGAGTTATTCATTATAAATTAACTATTCCGAATAAGCATTGTGTTGAAAGGTATATGTTCAAAATGTGTTTCAGATGATCTTATCATATGATGTTATCCTTCGGGAATATGTTCAAAGCATGAGTTGGTTATAAAAATATTATGACTCCAAGCAGTGTTTCAAGTGAAGGCTATTATGCCAAATTGTGTAAGAAGTCTCAATGTGCATAAGACTCTTAATTGCTCATAGGTGTACTAAAAGTCATGATTAGGGATTCCTTGTTGTCTATAATCAATAAAGATGCTTGAAAATGAAAGTAGTGAGTTGGGGACATAAAGTGTGAACACCGTGCCAAGAATGAAAGCTATACTTGTGGCTAATAGTGCCAATAAAATGAAATGATGTGTGAAATATTATTAAATGAGCCTTAATACAACTATTCCAAATTGACTCTGAAAACAGAATCATCCAAAAGCTTATGTACTCAAGTCATGTCCAAATGTGGATGTTCTAATTAATGCTATGCTTGGTAGGTATTTCCAATATGTTTTGAGTTTTTACATATTCATGAGTTGAGATTGTGTATTGCCCTTTTTGTGGAAAGGTATTTCAAGGGTATTCTATATGATGATGTTTATGATGATAATCCTTGAAACTAAGAAATGAAAGTGTAGGATATGATATACGGCCATAGTGCCATGAATGAAAAATAATATGCATGGGCAAGGAAGCCAATGAAATAATAATGTTATAAGTAATTGAAAGTAATTGTGGAGTGATATATAATGTGAAAGGTTATGAGATGAACGTATTTGTACTTATGTTTCCAATGTGTTATAAGCTTCCACGCCCTCATGAAGAGAGGCTATGGTGTTCCTAAATATTTTAATTGTTCTTGATATCCTATGATCACCGATGGCAAGTAGAAGTAAGTGATGGTATGAACATGAAATGTAGTTGTTTGCCAAAAAGAGAATTATGAGGTGTTGTATGTCCCAATGGTTTCAACTATAGTTATATACTTCTGAAATAATGTATGTAAATGACTTCGATTGTTAAGTTCCCAAGAGTCATGAACCTAGTTAATGACCGCAAGATGTCAAGGGAGTGAATAACGAGATGGAAGGGAGATGTCCAATGCTAAATGATGATGAACCTAAAGAAAAGAAATTGGGCTCATGTGCCATTGAAATCGACTTATTGATTTACCATGCATGTGCTAATGTAATGAGTTGTGTTTCTCTATGATGAGCATGAACATGAAGTATTCCAATGATATAGGAAATTACGACCTTAAATGTAATGACAAACTATGTTGCTTTGAGTTATATATGAGATTGTGGTATTGTGATACACCTCCACCCGCATATATTGGGGTGAGGTGGCAGGGCCGCTTTGTGTAGAGATTATGGTATTGTGATACACTTCCACCCTCATATATTTGGGTGAGGCGGCAGGGCCGCTTTGTGTAGAGATTGTGGTATTGTGATACACCTCCACCCGCATATATTGGGGTGAGGCGACAAAGCCGCTTTGTGTAGAGATTGTGGTATCGTGATACACTTCTACCCGCATATGTTGGGGTGAGGAGGCAGGGCCGCTTTGTGTGAAGGTGGTTATAGAGAATCCCCGACTTAATATCTATAAATTTGAATAGAAGCTCTTAATAAATTTGCTTGACGTTAACGTCTATCTAAGCCCTTTTTAATGTTACCATGATTCATCATATTCATGTTGTATTTTCAAGCCCTTGAATAAGTGTATTTGTATTGTGTAAGTTAACGCTGTGAACGGTCTATGAAATGAACAGGTGTATTGTATAGGTGATACTGTGAACGGTCTATGAGACGCATAGGTGTATAATATGATATGTGAACACTAAGGATGATCTATGAAATGTATATGTGTAAAATAAGGGAGGAAGGTGCCACTTTCATTGGCCTTGTTTGTACATGTTGTTACAATTACATTATATTATGTATTCCAAGTATAGTTCATATGGCTTAGTTGATCCTAAAGGAAGTTTAGAATGATGTAAGTATAATAAGACTTGAAATGTGATTCTATGGGATGTTTCTTAATTTCTTGATGTACTTTATTTGCCTCTTATTTGAGTTACCGTATTTTCATAAGTTGTTTTGACTGCCTTACATACGAGTACTATTCCACATGTACTCACGTCCTTTTTGCCGGGGGCGCTGCATTTTTTAATGGATGCAGTTATACTTCTACAAGATGATATGGATCTTTGATAGGGATCTTCTTCACTACTCAGCTTATGGTAAGCCCGCTACAGTTCTAGTGGGTGTTTGGGTCTAGTTTATTTTATGTATTTAGGTATCTATTGTCATAGAAGATCCATGTACATTGTGGGTCATGTAATTAAAGATTTGAGTTTTGTCATGTATTTATGTTTACAGTATTTACAGCTATTTATAAAGTTGTATAACCATCATGAGAAAGAATTTATGGGCCATTGAGCCAAATGTATTCAATATGAAAGTCAAGATCTAATTATGTTATGGTAAATCATGCTTGAGTAATGATGAGAGGTTAATGTAAATTAGGCTTGCTCGACTGAGTTTACTCGATTGAGTGTCGGTCGCGCTCCCTGAGTTCGGGGAATGACATATGTATTGACTAAATTATATAACATTTTACTAGTTTCGAGTCGTTTGGCACAGAGGTTACGCTTTAGGGTGAATTTGAGGCCAGAAAGCGAGCTTTGAGACAAGGTAAGTCTCTTGCCTAACCTTGTAAGAGGGAAATTACCTCATAGGTGATTTAAGTTGCTAATTTCTTTTAATTGTGGAGGCTACATACGCGCGAGGTGATAAGAGTCCATGTGTAGCTACTAATTATGCTTATGTATGTGTAGTTTAGGACCTGAATCATGAAATACTTGTAATATTTGTACCCTACTTGTTAATTAAAGTGCCTAAATTATATTGGAACTTGATAAAGGAATTATAAAAGACCGAATTTCACTTACTTAAGTTTTGGCGGGTTACTTGACCGTCAATAAGAATTGTGTTTCGTTGAACATTAGCCTTGTATTAGCTCTTACATCGGTTATTCATAAAGAATCCCTTATTCTTGTGGAGCGGGCCGAATGCCTCGTCAGTAGATAGATGCATCTATGGTTCGTGCCGCTCGACCCTCGACAGTGTACACATTATTCTGGATCGGGCCGAATGACCTCGGCATAATCGTGCGTAATAACACATGGAGTTTAATTATATATTTTATATCTTTTCATGGCTTGAGAGGCTAAAATTATATAAGACAGAAGTGATTTGGGACTTTCCCTGTGTGAAAGAATTATTTACTTCCTGATCGTTATTGAGTTATTATTATTATTATTTACCTAACCCATGCTTATTCATGACTTTTGTAATTTCTTTATTGCTAGCCCATAGTAAGTGTCGACGTCGACCCCTCGTCACTACTTATTCGAGGTTAGACTTGATACTTACTGGGTACATGTTGTTTATGTACTCACGCTACACTTCTGTACTAACCGTATAGGATCTGAGGCAGGTGCATCTAGCGGTCACACCGGCGCGCATCCCCGATACCCTGAGGCCTAGTGGTGAGCTGCTTCCTGAGCCCTTCTGCAACACCTAGAACCATTCTTTTGTACTTATTTTTTGTCTATTTTATTTCAGATAGTAGTTAGAGTTTTGTATACTCTACTAGTGCTCATACACTTGTGACACCAAGTCTTGGCATACATTCTAGTAGACTTTATGGTTTTGGAGTATTTATATATCTATGATTGCACTCAGTTACTTTCGTTTTATTTAATAAACTTTTTACTTCTTAAATCCCTTGATAAATGTAATTTAATTACTTGAGAACCTATTAAAAAGAGTAATCACGTAGTTCATTCACCATTGGCTTGCCTAGCGGCGATGCCTATTGAAAAATTAGGTCATGAAAACATGGTATCGCATCACTAGGTTCACGTAGGTCTCACAAGTTATCAGCAGACCTACTAGAGTCTTACGGATCGGTGCGGAGACGTCCGTACTAATCTTTGAGAGGCTATAGGGTATTAGGAAACTACTCTTTTCTTCATCTCCTATCGTGTAGTTGATGTTGTGCTAAGTATCATTCTCTTATTCTCTCATAGATGGTGAGAACGCGCATGACAGATGTACCCGATTATGGAGGAGTTGCTCCCCCTGTTGCTAGAGGCCGAGGTAGAGGCTGAGGGAGGGCTCCAGTTCATGGTGGAGGAAGAAAGCGTCCTAGAGTTGTTCCAGTCATAACACCAGTGGATCTAGTAGAAGATCCTATTATGGAGGAGCAAGGCGAGATGCCTACAGCAGAGCCAGCCCCGATGGATTTTATTTCCCCGCCGGGATTCCAGAAGGTCATAGGCCGTATGCTGCTGTTCATCGATTCTACGACTCAGGCTGGTTTATTTCTAGCAGACCCAGCCACATCCCAGGCGGGAGGGGGAGAACATACCCCTACCGCTCAGGCTCTAGGACATGCAGCAGCCGTATATCATACCCTGGGCACACTACCCATGGGCGGAGCTCAGCCAATTCCAACAGCCATACCGGAGCCCAGACCAGCTGCGGCCAGTGATCTACAGAAGCTATTGGACAGATGGACTAGGCTACATCCTCATGTCTTCGGGGTTGAGCGGCATGAGGACCCCCAGGATTTTATTGATCGGTGCAGGGACAGACTGCACAACATGAGGATATTGGAGTCGCATAGGGTGGATTTTACTACTTTCCAGCTAGAGGGCAGGGCTCGTAGGTGGTAGTAGTCATATCTTCTCGGCAGACCAGTAGGTTTTCCTCCCATGACTTAGGATCAGTTCACAAGCCTCTTCTTGGACATATATATTCCGCCCTCTCAGAGGGAAGAGTTACAGTTTCAGTTTGAGCAGCTCCAGTAGAGTCAGATGTTAGTGACCGACTATGAGGCGATGTTCTCTGAGTTGTCTCTCCATGCACTTATGATACTTCTTACCGATGCAGAGAGAGTGCAGAGGTTTTTTACCGGTTTGCACTGTGGTATCCAGGCCACCATGGCTCATGAGGTAGAGTTGTGGACTTCTTACGGGCTAGTTGTGGAGATAGCTCAGAGGATCGAGGGTGTCCGTCAGCGTAGCCGAGAGCAGGAGACGAGGGATAAGCGGTTTCGATGAGAGTTCAGTGGTGCCCCGGCTGGGGGCAGGGGTCAGTTTGTGAACGGTCAGTCTAGCAGGCCCATATATCCATCACCGCCACCTCCTCGGAGTGCTCTAATGCGACCTTATTTCAGCATGATGCCAGAGAGTTCCTACTGCCCACCAGCAATTCAGGGATCCTCTAGTGGGTATTTAGGCCATCAAGGTCAGACGTCAGGCCAGTAGTCCACCGTACCGAGAGGTTGTTTCGAGTGCGGGGATTTTAGTCATGTGCGGAGGTTCTGCTCTAGGCTTTGGGATAAGGCAGTACAGTAGGGTCAACAATCTATGATTACAGCACCAGCTACCCCACCAGCCGTCCAACCGCCCAGAGGCGGAGGGCAGGTGGGTAGGGGCCGTACTAGAGGTAGATAGCCAGGAGGCGCTCCAGCCAGATTCTATGCCTTCCTAACCAAACCAGATGTAGTAGCCTCGGATGCCGTGATCACATGTATTATTTCTATTTGCGGTAAGGATGCTTCGGTACTATTTGATCCAGGGTCTACATATTCATATGTTTCATCTCTGTTTGCTCATTTCTTGGGAGTTCCTCGTGAGTCGTTGGGTACTTCTGTTTATGTGTCCACACCAGTGGGCGATTTTGTAGTTGTGGATTAGATCTATCGGTCCTGCATTATTACTTTCTATGGTTATGAGACCAAAGCAGACCTTTTGTTGCTCGATATGACCGACTTTGAGGTCATTCTGAGCATGGACTAGTTGTCTCCATATCACACCATCCTTGATTGCCATGCCAAGACTATTACCTTGGCAATGCTAGAGTTTCCTAGATTGGAGTGGAAGGGTTCGTCTATCAGTACATCTAGTTGGGTTATCTCTTTTCTGAAGGCTCGACACATGGTTGAGAAGGGTTGTTTGGCTTATCTATCTTATATTCGGGATACTACTACAGAGACTTCAGCGATTGATTCAGTGCCCGTGGTCCAGGAGTTCTACGATGTGTTTCCTTCTGATCTTGCAGGCATGCTACCATATCGTGATATTGATTTCTATATTAATTTGGCTCCAGGAACCCAGCGTATCTCTTTTCCACCATACCACATAGCTACGAGAGAGTTAAAGGAATTGAAGGAACAACTCGAGGAGTTCCTAGCTAAGGGGTTCGTTAGACCGAGGGTATCACCTTGGGGTGCACCAGTGTTATTTGTAAAGAAGAAAGATGAGACTATGATGATGTGTATTGTCTACCACTAGTTGAACAAAGTTACCATTAAGAACAAGTACCCGTTGCCACGTATTGATGATTTGTTTGACCAGTTGCAGGGTGCCAGAGTGTTCTCTAAGATCGATTTGAGATCGGGGTACCATCAGTTGATGATTTGGGATTCTAATGTTCTGAAGATGACTTTCCGGACTAGATATGGCCATTATAAGTTTTTAGTGATGTCTTTCGGCTTGACTAATGTCCCGACGGCGTTTATGGATTTGATGAACTAGGTGTTTATTCCATATAATGATTCGTTTATCATTGTCTTCATTGATGACATTTTGATCTACTCGCGTAGAATGGATGAGCACGAGCAACATTTAGGAGTGGTGCTCCAGACCTTATGGGAACAGAGGCTATATGCTAAGTTCTCCAAGTGTGAGTTCTGGTTGGATTCTGTGGCATTCTTGGGGCATGTTTTATTGGGCGAGGGTATTAAGGTAGACCCTAAGAAGATCGAGGTAGTTCAGAGTTGGCCTCATTTTACCACAACGACTGCGATCAGGAGCTTCCTGGGGTTAGCAGGTTATTATCGTCGGTTCGTGAAGGGCTTCTCATCTATTGCGGCACCTTTGACTAGATTGACCCAGAAGGGTGCTCCGTTCCGATGGTCTGATGATTGCGAGGCAAACTTTCAGAAGCTCAAGACCGTAGTGACTTCAGCACCAGTGTTAGTGTTGCCTTCCGGTTCAGGGATGTATATTGTATATTGTGACGCTTCACGCGTTGCGTTGGGTTGTGTATCGATGGAGGAGGGGAAAGTTATTGCATATACTTCATGTCAGCTGAAGCCCCATGAGAATAATTATCCTGTACACGATTTGGAGTTGGCCGCAATTGTTCATGCTCTTAAGATTTTGAGGCATTATCTTTATGGGATGTCCTGTGAGGTTTACACCGATCATCGCAAATTATGACATTTTTTTAAGCAGAGGGACTTTTATTTGAGGCAGGGTAGGTGGCTTGAGTCACTAAAATGTTTTTACATTACCATCCTTTATCATCTGGGCAAGGCCAATGTAGTTGCGGATGCCTTGAGTAGGAAGACGGAGAGTATAGGTCATTAGGCATTCATTTCAACAGAGGAGAGGACACTAGATTTGGACATCCAGTACTTAGCTAAAAGACTTGTGAGGTTGGATATTTCAGAGCCCAGCCGAGTTCTTGCATGCGTTGTCGCCAAGTCTTCACTAATCGAGCAGATCAAGGCTGGTCAGTTTGATGATCTGCACTTATTGGTTCTCAAAGAGACGGTACTACATGGTGGTGCTAAAGAGGTTACCATCGGGGAGAATGGTGTTCTGTGACTCCAGGGTCAACTATGTGTCCCTAATGTTGATAGATTAAGGGAAAAAGATTCTTGAGGAGGCACACAGTTCTCGGTATTCTATTCACCCAGGTGCTACGAAGATGTATTGCGACCTGAGGCAGCATTATTAGTGGTGGCGTATGAAGAAGGACATAGTTGAGTATGTAGCGAGGTGCCTAAATTTCCAGCAGGTTAAGTATGAGCATCAGAGGCCAGGTGGCCTACTTCAGCAGATGACTATACCTGGGTGGAAATGGAAGCGCATCACTATGGACTTCATAGTTGGGTTTCCGCGGACCTTGCGGAAGTTTGATGCAGTTTGGGTCATTGTCGATAGGTTGACCAAGTCGACACACTTCATTTCGGTTGTGGCCACGTATTCCTCATAGAGATTAGCACATATTTATATTCAGGAGATTGTTTGGTTGCATGGTGTGCCTGTTTCCATCATATCAGATAGAGGATCTCAGTTAACTTCACTCTGGAGGGTAGTACAAAATGAGTTGGGGACCCGGGTAGAGCTCAGCACAACCTTTCATCCGCAGACCGACGGGCAGTCAGAGCGGACAGTTTAGATCTTGGAGGATATGCTCAAAGCATGTGTGATTGACTTTGGAGGACAGTAGGATCGATCTTGCCTTTGGCCGAGTTTGCTTACAGCAACAGTTATCAATCCACCATCGAAATGGATCCATTTGAGGCTTTATATGGTCGGTGATGTCGTTCGCCCATCGGATGGTTTGAGCCCGTCGAGACTAATTCATATGGTACTGATTTGGTAAAGGATGCCATGGAAAAGGTAAAGTTGATTCAGGAGTAATTTCGCACATCTCAGTCTAGACAGAAGAGTTACGCAGATCAGAAGGCGCGTGATTTATCATTTATGGTGGGCGAGAAGGTTCTCTTGAAAGTCTCGCCGATGAAGGGGGTCATGAGGTTAGGAAAGAAGGGCAAGTTGAGCCCAAGGCTTATAGGTTCATTTGAGGTGTTGAGACGAGTTGGAGAGGTTGCTTATGAGCTTGCTTTGCCTGCCGGTCTAGCGGGAGTTCATCCGGTTTTCAACGTGTATATGCTTCGAAGGTATCATGCCGACAGGTCATATGTGTTAGAATTCAACACGGTTAAGCTAGATGAGAGCTTGGGTCATGAGGAGGAGCCAGTTGCCAATATTGACAGGCAAGCTCGCCAGTTGAGGTCCAAGAAGATTTTTGCGGTAAAAGTTCAGTGAAGGGGCTAACCAGTCGTGGTGGTGACTTGGGAGGCCGAGGAGGACATGCGGATTAGATATCCACACCAATTCAGAACTCCATATATGATTCTAGACTCGTTCGAGGACGAACGTTTGTTTAAGAGATGAAAAATATAACGACCCGACCGGTCGTTTTGCTTTCTAGATCCCCGTTCCCCTAAATAGGATTCCTTGTATATTCTTTTACTGTTTTATGACTCACGGGGATGATTAGTTCGGGACTTGGAAGGGTTTGGGTTGAAATCGGAACACTTAGTTCCTTAGTTTGGCTTTAAAGGGCTAAGTTTGACTTTGGTAAAAGTTTCTAGTAAATGACCTCAAAACTTGGATTTGATGGTCCTAATATGTTCATATGTCGATTTTGGAATTGGGCGTATGTTCGGATCGGGTTTTGGATGACCTGGGAGCGTTTCAGCGCTTAATGTTGAAAATTGGCTGATTTAAAGTTTAAAAGTTTTTTAAATTTGGTTTGGAGTAGGTTTCGGTGTTATCGAGGTTTGTATGGTATTCTAAGACTGGGAATAGTTCCGTATGGTGATTTAATACTTGCACACAAAATTTGGTGTCATTCCGAGTAGTTTAGGTATGATTCAGCGCGTTCGGAGCAAGTTGGAAGAACTTGAAGTTCATAAGTTGATTCAATTTGGTTTGGGGTGTGATTCATAGTTTTGGTGTTGCTTTTCGCAATCCGAGGGTTGGAGCAAGTTTGTCACATGTTTTCAAACTTGTTTGTATGTTGGACGAGGCCTCGGGGACCTCGGGTGCAATTCGGATGATGCACAGGTAGATTTAGAGCTCAAAAGGGTTGTTGGTGCACTAGTTCTGGTGTGCCCGCACCTGTGAGCTTTTGGCCGCAGGTGCGAGCCCGCAGATGCGAGCTCTTGGCCGTAGAAGAGGCTTTGGGAAATTGGCCAGTGGTCCGCATAAGCAGAGAAGCACGCGCAGAAGAGGCCTCATTTTTCCGATGAGTAGCCCATATGTGCGAGGGGGGACCCGCAGATGCGCTTCACCATTCGCAGAAGCGGGATCCAGTTCACATAAGTGAAGCCAACCAGCCTAGGCATTTCAGCAGAAGCAGACCTTGTTCCGCAGATGCGGCCCTATGACCGCAAATGCGAATGTCCTGGAGGCAGAAGTCTCCATTTCTAACCTATTTCTCTCACTTTGTAATCGATTTTGGAGCTTCTTGAGGGGGGTTTTCACCTAGCAATTTTGGAGGTAAGTAATATCTATCCAATGTGAGTTAAATATATAGATTATGGGTAGATTTTAACATGTAAATTTGCGAAAATTATGGGTTTAGATGAAAAACCTAGGTTTTGATAAAAATGGAATTTAACTACCAAAATGGTTATGGAATGGGATGAAAATAATATATTTGAGTTCGTAAGGGTATGGGTAATGATTTTCTTTGAAAAATTTTGAAATATGGGCACGTGGGCCCAGGGGTGAATTTTAGGAATCTTTCAATTTGGGTTGGGAAATTACTCTAATAGTTAAATCATGAACTTTTGAACATGTATTTACTAAATTATATAACATTTGACTAGGTTCGAGTCGTTTGGAACTGAGTTGAGGCTTTAGGGTGAATTTGAGGCCGGAAAGCGAGCTTTGAGACAAGGTAAGTCTCTTGCCTAACCTTATAAGAGGGAATTTACTTTATAGGTGATTTAAATTGCTATTTGCTTTTAATTGTGGGGGCAACATATGCACGAGGTGACAAAAGTCCATGCGTAGGTACTAATTATGCTTATGTCCGGGTAGTTTAGGACCCGAACCATGAAATACTTGTAATGTTTGTACCCTACTTGTTAATTAAAGTGCCTAAATTATATTGGAACTTGATAAAGGAATTGTAAAAGACCGAATTTCACTTACTTGAGTTTTGGCGGGTTACTTGACCGTCAATAAGAATTGTGTTTCGTTGTACATTAGCCTTGTATTAGCTCTTAAATCAGTTGTTCATAAAATATCCTCTCTTCTTGTGGTGCGGGTCGAACGCCTCCACAGTAGATAGATGCATCTATGATTTATGTCGCTCTACCCTCGGCAGTGTACACATTATTCTAGATCGGGCCGAACGACCTCAGCATAATCGTGTGTGATAACACTCGAAATTTAATTGTATATTTGATATCTTTTCATGGCTTGAGAGGCTAAAATTATATAAGACAGAAAGTAATTTGGGACTTACACTGTGTGAAAAAATTACTTACTTCCTGCTCATTATGGAGTTATTATTATTATTATTATTATTTACATAACCCATGCTTATTTATGACTTATGTAATTTTTTTATTGCTAGCCCATAGTAAGTGTCGACGTCGACCCCTCGTCACTACTTCTTCGAGGTTAGACTTGATACTTACTGGGTATATGTTATTTATGTACTCATGCTACACTTCTGCACTAAACGTGCGGGATCTGAGGTAGGTGCATCTGGCGGTCACACCGGCGCGCATCCCCGATACCATGAGGCCTAGTGGTGATCTGCTTCCTAAGCCGTTCTGCAGCACCTAGAGCCTTTCTTTTGTACTTATTTTTTGTCTATTTTATTTCAGGCAGTTGTTAGAGTTTTGTATATTCTACTAGTGCTCATACAATTGCGACACCAGGTCTTGGTACACATTCTAGTAGACTTTATGGTTTTGGAGTATTTATATATCTATGATTGCACTCAGTTACTTTCGTTTTATTTATTAAACTTTCTACTTCTCGAATCCCTTGATAAATGGAATTTAATTACTTGGAAACCTATTAAGAAGAGTAATCACGTAGTTAGTTCACCGTTGACTTGCCTAGCGGCGATGTTGGGTGACATCTTGGCCTATTGAGAAATTGGGTTGTGACACTATATCACAAGCTCACTCAACTCAGTTCCTCGAGACTAAGTTGCGGTTAGCACCTAGACATATGTCCTGAAGACTGGCTTACTCATTTATCATAAGGAAAAATATCTCGAACCATATCCGCGATATCCCAACAAGCTATCGGTACCCAACTCAAAATATGATCTCAACACCGGATGCGTACAAATAAAATGAAGAAAAAGATTTAGACTTCAAACTGAAACAAACTCGCACGATAAGAAAAGAAAGAAAGAGAATTTTTCTAGATATTATGTAGCCTCTCAAAGATAAGTATGAACGTCATCATATCGATCTACAAGACACTACTAAGCAATTGCTCATGGCTCATAGAACCTATAAACTTAGAACCCATATACTACTTTGTCACGACCTAAGAAGGTTGTGATGACGCATAAACCAACCCGCTAGGTGAATCAACCAACATACAAGTCCAACAAACAATATAAAGTCTAATAAATTCTCATGTAATATTATTGAAATGACCCAACAGGTCATTTTGAGTTCTACTACCTCATTTCCTAATTGGAGACTTTCTCTGGTTTCATTTGGTGGTTTATGACTTACACACATAGTTGGAATGAATTTTCTGAGTATTGGAATTGATTTGGAACACTTAGTTCCTATTTGGAAGCTTTAAGTTGCAAGAATTGACCAAAGTTTGACTTTTGGATAAATGCACTCGGAATCGGATTTTGAAGTTTCCAATAGGTTTGTATGATAACTTAGGACATATACGTATGCTCGGATTTGGTTTTGGAGGTTTCTACAAGGATTCATCACCATATATGGAAAGTTGATAATTTGAAGAATTTAATAGTTCATATATTTGACCAAGAGTTGACTTTGATATTATTGGATTCTGTTTGGTATTCTGAGACTTTGAATAAGTCTATATAATTGAATTGAAATTGTGTACGAAGTTTGAAAGTAATCTGAAGTTTCTAAATGTGATTCAGACACTATTTTGAAAGAATGAAGCTTTACAAACTTAAGAGAAATTCTATTCGGTTTGAACCTCTATTCTTTATTGGGATGTTCACGTGGGTGTCTTAAACCTTTGTACAAGTTCATAAAAGGTATTGGACTTTTAGGACTAATTGGAGGAAGTCCCTAGGGGTTCGAGTGAGTTTCGGCACATTTGGAGCAAGTTGCGGAAGAATTGAGTTGCTGAAAATGGGCTTTTCTGCAAATGGCCTGACTTCAAAAGAGAATTTCTCCCAATCTATAAAGAATTTTGGGGTGATTGTTATGAGGCTATAGCTCTTTGAGTCTAATTTCTGGTGGTTCAAACCGTTCGTTATTCCGACTTTTTGTACATGGAGTTATGGCCATTTTACCAGAAGTGCATGCGAACTTTGAGACTGTTCTGTTATGTGATGGATATACAGTCCCCTAATCAGATGTGTGGACCACGAAGCAAATGTGCAGTCACCTGGGCTACTTTTTTGACAGCTACTTCCAGAAGTTATTTAAGGTCGAGTTTTATGCTTTTTATTCATTTCTCAACTTTTGGAGCTCGTTTTGAGAGATCTAAGGATATGGTTTCACCTACAAGCTTGAGGTAAGTTATTTTAAACTAAATCTATGGTTTATTCATGAATATATCACTAGATTTCAAAACATTGATTTGAACAAGAGAAATTGGGATTTGTGATACTTAGAGCTAGAATCACCCAAATTGAGTTTGGAGTATTCAAATGGACTCCAAATGGAAATTTAAGCATGACTTTGAAGTCCTTGGATCCTGGGTCAACGAGATTTACCTCTAGGCTCGGGTTTTGACTATGTGGGCTCAAGTTGGCTTTTATTGATTTTTTGAGATTTGATTAAAGGTTGAAGCTTTATTGTTTGGGGTTGATTTATCTAGCTTATATTGACTCATTTAAGAAATATTTGACTATATTTGAGTCATTTGGAGGTAGATTTGAAGGGGAAAGTGGTTTTAGTAGTTTAAGGTATTCCCGGGTGGCGGTAAGTCTCTTGTATATCCTTGTTAGAGGGAATTCTCCCCATAAGTAATTTAATTGAAACTCCCTCTGTTTTAATTTAAGTGAACCTATTTGATTGGGCACAGAGTTTAAGAAAAAAAAAGAAGATTTTTGAACTTGTGATGTAGAATGAGGCACATATATTTTGTGTGGCTATAAATCATTGCATAAAGGTAAATTGTTTCCTAATATGGAAAGTGCTGACGGCCAATTTTGACCCTCCTTTGTTTTAAATTAGTTTATTTGTAGTTAGTAATTTACAATATTGGAAGTATTTTCTATCGATAAATACCTATTTTTACAAATTAATTAAGTATTAATGTCGAAATTGATCACACAATATTAGTATTATGTAATTACAAATGTGCTTAATATTTTAGTATTATTAAAAAAATCTTTTAGACACACCACATAGGCTTTATAATTAATTTAATAAATTATTTCTCAATTTTAGTTAAATAGGCTACTATGTTAATAATTTGAAATTAGTGTCATAATTTCGAAGACAATGTATTTTATAAATAATTAACTATATTTGATAATTATAACTTTACTAAATTTTATTGGAAATTAATTAAGTTAATTAAATAAATTTTAAAAAGGTTAAAGACCAAGTGGCTACAATTACAATTCGTTAATTAATTACACAACAGCTATTCTTTAAAATAATTCCAGCCCAAATACCAGGCCCAAATCCGGATATGGTCCAGTCCAAACAACCCTTTCTCTTCAAGTTGGCAATCCGCCCCAACCCATTTGAACCAATCAAAGTACGCTACGTCACCTGTCTCTATCACTCACAAAAGAAGCACAACACATACCAACTGTCCATCATGCAGATCGACGACCCTCGTTTATCTTCGCTTTTCTTTTAATCTTAATTCCCTATTTGATTTAATCTCAACTATTAAAATCAGAAGATCCAACGGCCTCTATAATTCTTTAGTTTTATTATTTAATCCCTAAATTATCAAGGCCGTTGATCTAAATAATCAACGGTCCAGATTCCATATCCAAACTTTAACCCTTAGAGAACCCCCCCCCCCCCCCCCCCCAAATCTTCTAACCCTAAAATCATTGCTACTCCTTCAGCCGCCTCCCTTTCCTCTTTCCCTCTCCTTTCTCTCAAGCTCTCATGAACATCAATCAACAGACTTTGCACAAATTCGTGCAAGGTCATGAAATCTCTCACCAAATCGTCCTCTCCTGCTTCCCTATCCGAGAATTCCGTTGATCTTTCCCTGTTATTCTTCAAATTTGTAGCACCAGACTCTAACCTTAGCATTAAGACACTGTTTCGTCTTCGTTCTTTCAAATCCAAAACTCAAAAAATCATCCGCTTTGTCCCTAGTATATGAGGCATGCGATTTTCTTTCTATTTCACTAATTGAATTCAAAACCCCCAAATCTGAAACCTTAGACTCAAAGGTGAAACTTCAAGTCTCTAGGTTTCTCTTATGCTCGGTCAAATCGGAGCATGCATGAGCATATCTCGAAGACTCATTATGATTATTTGAGGTCCAGAAGTCAAATGCATTGACCTCTAGACACTGGTGCTTTGACCGATGGGTTTTGCCTTCAACGGTCAACAACTCTTCTTTCAAGTAAAAAATCTCTCATTGATTTCCCTCCGTCTCTTTGATTTTCACTCGCCTATGCTTGCATCATCTAGTAGTCGTCACTCTCCACTACCTTGACTTGAATCTTGCTGAAACCCTAAGCCATTAATGGCACTATAAATAGAGCCTTGATTGTTCTCACCTAATATCAGCTAATATCACCGAACAACCTATAATCACACCAAGCAATACCTACAAGACCTAACAATTGTCTAAAATTCGATACATGCTAAAAGGCTAGGTTTCGTTTTTGATTTTATCTATATTCCTTTTGTTTTCAAGTTTTTTCACTACTCAAGAGCTTGAAATTTTGGTATTCATACGGCTAAGTTAGATACCTTGTTTGGTCTGCTGCCCTAGAAAAGGTCATCACACTTCCACCCTTTCTCTTTTGACTGCCTTTATTCAAAAAATTCATGAACAAGCTACTGCCTTTCCGTTAATTTCTTCACTTATGATGTTTATCATTAGTCTATAACTGTTCATTCTGCTTCTCAATGACATGTTGTTGATCTGTGGTTAGCTATTATGTTTTCATCAGTATTGATTAAGTTGCTATGTGACCTTAGTGGCTTCAATTCTGTATCAAACAACCTATGTGATTAAGATGCTTAACATGCCTTAAATGATTTATCATATCTACCTAGACTTCAGACTTTCCTCTAATGTTCTGTTATAATCTTCATACCTATCACACTATATTCTTCTGAGTTCTTTTATTCAATACTTGGGGTTGCTGTTAAATGATTCTAGTTATAGCATACGTGAAACTACATAGTGTAACCCTGCATCACTTGTTTAAGGCTTGTGAAGTCTAAGTATTCAAAATGCTTCCGTTATTTACATAAGTGTTTGTCAACCTTTAAGTATTCTTTGAGTCATCACAATGAAAGCTTTATATCCATGTCTAACTGTTAATTGTATCTCTAAGTATGAAACACTCTTATTAGGATGAACTTCTGTGAACATCAGTGATCACTCTGCACATGTTTTGTTATGATTAGGCTATCTCTCATAAATTAGATTGTAGTTATGTATGCTATAGTTTAATGTTAACTATTTTACAAGTTGAATATAACTCCATCATGCTTAGATATTAATCTTAGTCTCTACAACTGAGTTAAACCTGTTTGATATAATGTCTCCACTGCCTTTGACCCTTAATAACAATGTTGACCTGATTTTACAATGACTGAGACTCATCCTATTTTGTAAGACTATGGCATTAGTTGAATATGTACATATGTATAGTTGAGTGAAGGTTCTGTATGTATATCTCTCACGATTTCATGCTTCTGTGCACCATCTTGAAACTGCAAGCAGTCTTCTCATTCCCCTTTAATCTGAATTTAACCTGGTCTATGAACTTTAAAAGAAGCTCTTTGTTTGGACATAATATTTTGCTTATTTCATAACAAGATTGATACTCTTATAAAGGGTTAGTTGTGTCACCAATTTTAAGGTTAAGTAAGATTGATAGTCTGTGATCTTGTTAAGTATTCTTAGGTATTCCATTTGAATCTGCAAACCTGTAATCATGTTAAGGTTTTGATTATATTCTGGTAGCTATAACAACCCATATAGAAGTTCTAACTATGATTGTTTGTCTGAACGTTTGTTGAAACTTTCAAAAGTACCAAACAATATTGTTAACCTATGTGTGCATGACATGGGTTAAACTAACATGTGATTAGTCTATTAGTGCAAAAGTATCTGTATCCCTAAGTTGTAGTTGCTCTAAATTATGTGCTATTTGTCTATCTTTGAGATGTCTAATTCCAATTGTTTGGATCTTTAGAAATAACAGTATAATGTTCCTACCTCTTTATGTATGTTTGGAAACTTGAGCTTCAGGTCTATTTAATATGTTAATCATTCACTTAGAACTGGAGGTACAGTTATAAGAAATAAAATTGTTTTAGTGTTTCTTATATTATTCTGTCAAGATATGCTTCTGTGGTAGGAAATGTTACAGTGGTTGGTTTACATTGAAAGAGCCTCATTGGCACTCAAACCTATAGGGAAGAATGAGTCGTTAGTGGTTAAGGGTATTTGGGAGTAGAGTTTGACTCTAGGTTAGGTTGCTCTTCTGGCACAAGCATTGCCCTGGGCCTTGAGACCCTTGAAAACTTTGAAGTGTCTGTGGATTCAAAAGGGGCATCGACCTTGAGTGAAATTCTCTCATTTGCCTGTAATTCATTGATACTTGTTATTCTCTTTGGGTTTAGTGTTTAATAACAACGAAAGGTGTTCAATGTGGATCATTTGCTATACATAACCACCACATTAATATAACCTTCTTAGTGTTTAAATATTGTTTGTTATCTTTTCTTTATTCTTTGCCTCAAAGTTTCATGTATGAGCATGTACATAGTATTGTCTATCTAATGATTTTCCCTCTTATGTTTTTGAACCTGTACAATGACTTGGGTCTTCTGAGTTCTTAAAGAACTCAGGCTCAAATCCAGCATTGCTATATCATGGGAGTCTAGAGTCAGTTGTCGTCCCTGTTACTACCGTGCATGCCTCTTTGAGGCCCAAACGCCAGAGTCCTTTCTTTCCTTTTACTCCTTTATTTACTGCTTTCGCTATTCTATAGCTGTACTATGTCACTGTCCTTTATTGTGATAATGTTGTTTTATCTCACATGTGTACAATAATTATATATTGGATTGAATGCTTTACTTTATGTATTAAACCATGTGAAACAACTTAGGCAAGCTTTAAAAGAACGTGGGATTAAGAGAAATATTAGTTAGTGATTAAGCCTTCACCTGCTAGAATGAGTTGTTATTATTAATTCATTATGCTTTGCTGACTCTTCTTAAATATTTTGAAGCCTAAAGGCCTAGCAAAAGGCGGCAGTCCCTCTTTCAAAAAAGAAAAACCAGAACTGAATCGCGAGTTTAACTTTCTAAAAGGAAATCAACTTCTTTCTAAGATCAAGGTGCTACCGCCCAAAATAAGGATTTTCAAACGATTCCTTCAAGCCCAATATTTAAAAACCAAGGTATATCTTAGGCTTATTTTCGTAACACTTTCACCTCATTAGAGTAATATAAACTTCCATGCTTTAGGAAACAAAGTGTTTTAACTTAGCTTCTCTTTACACGTTTTCATACAAACACTACATCTTTTAAAGCTCTTTTCAAGCATATATATACTAACATTATTTTTCTAAGATTCTTCTATAAACCCATACCTCTTTAAACTACACTCTTCCTTTATATATAGTATGTCCTAATATATGGTAAGCCACACTCTTTAAACACTAGTTAAGCATAGTACAAAACATTAGTTCTAAATCCAGCCTAAGTCCTATGGAGCTACCTCAAGTAGATTTTAAGGGGTGCCTAACACCTTCCCCTTAGAAAAACAAGAACCCTTTCCTATAATCTCAACGATTAGCAGACTAATGAAGAATATGACCTTTAGTAATTAAATAGGTAACCTAGTATACCTTTAAATATTAGGTGGCGACTCTCTTTCATCACAACAGAGAAACCACAAGTTGAATCTAGTTTTGACTAGTGCAAAATAGGGTGCAACAACATGGCGACTCTGCTAGGGAAATCACGCTTAGGTTCTGACCTTAGCAGACTTAGACTGAATTTGGCACTTAGATTTGTTTGTGCATTACTTTAATTGTACTTAATTTGCCATCACATGCTTACCTGCCTTACTTGGTCGTTATGCTTGCTTATTATTGTTATGCCATTATCTATTACTTCTTTACATATACTGCCATCACACTTCTTTCTATCGAGTCTTGGCCGTACACTATCACACACAATGGCATGCGAGGGTTGTCTTTTACATTGCTCCGAACCTTCTTTTAAAAACTCTTTAGTTTCAGAGAATGGCTTTGTCAGGTCAACGAACATAACTTCTCGTAGTGTTCAGTCCAATTCAAAAGTAGGAAACACTTTACTCTAGCAAAATAGGTCATATTGCATAAACCTTAGGTGAGTCGATCCTTGGCATTGACACACAACTAGGAAAGCCTCCCTAATGTCCACGAGTCATTCACCCAGCGACATGACTTCTATGGAAAGACGAACAAGCCTAACGAGAAACCTAAAGACCCGAAGCAAACACTTACACAAAGCCTTTCTTTACCCACTTACACAAAGCCTTTCTTCTGAAATGGAAATCAATAAAAATAACTCTGAGATCAATATGGTGATGGGAGCTACACACAAGTTGAAGTAGTGGTGGAAAGATATCCGCCAATAACAGAGAGATAAGATTCGAACACACCTGGGGGCACTGACCGCCAGAGTGCTCACTTTCTTGCTGATAGAGTTCTGGGATCCAGCTAAGGTGGTGTTCAAGTTTGATGATTATGAGATAGTACAAACATTGGAAGACGTTACTAGTTTCACAGAGCTGCCATTCACAGGGAGGAGACCAATACTACCAGTCACTATGCCCGGTTACAGGTTCCTTGATGCTCTGGGTATGCAAAATAATCAAAGTTTGAGAAATATCGAGGACGGATAGGTGAACCTAGATCAACTGTTCTGCTGGTTCGGATATCGTGAAAGCTATGAGTGGTATTCGGGGGAATTTCAGTATGATCAAGCAATGTGGGAAAGTCTCAGGCCGATCACTTTCTCATTGGCACTATTGGGATTGTTGGTCTTCTTGCAGAGAAGAAGTCGGATCAATATCAACTTGTTACCTGTGGTTCTGACGACTTTCCGTGGCAACTTCCAAGCTACTCTGGTACCGATGGTGCTAGCTGAGATTCTAAGGGATTTGTCTGCATGTGCACGAGGGTATGCTTTCTTTAAGGGTTGTGACTTACTGCTTCAGATCTGGGCCACTGAACATTTCTTCCAGCGAGAGGCCACCATTGACTACTTTGTAGGTGTGAGCAACATGATCCGTAGCCACAATGAGAGGATGAGACATTGGGTCTCCCCACATGAACAAGAAGAGTGGATAGAATCACTGACCAATCTAAGTGGAGAATGGGTCAATTGGAAGCTCTCATGGTTAGGCGGGAGGGCAATCTTAAGGACTCCCCAGAAATACTTCATTGAGCTTATAGGATTTGAGGTAATCCAACCATACTCACCATTGCGGGTTCTCAGACAGTTCAGGATGATCCAGGATGTGCCTCTATCGATGAGGACAACGCTATATGAGGATGAGTACAACAAATAGATTCTAATACCAAGGATAAGAAGGCTCCAAGAAGAGTCGAACGATCTGGTCACAATGTCGATGGGTCAAAACTCGTGGTGTACTCCAGAGTATTATGTCTAGATCAACGAGGAGGATGAGCTAGCCCGACCAAGCAGTGAGGGAATAGCCTGGCTGGAGGACGCAGTGGCTACTATAAAAATCTACCATGAGATTCTGCCACTTTACCTTGTGACTACCTCGATGCACCGTCAAGTGGTCCCAGGATCCATCGATCACATGCTTCCACCTACTGAAGATTATGACCGGGTAGTGGAGTGAATCCAGATAGAATCTGAGATAGAGCTGAAGGGAGATCTAGGAGAAGAGTCTGAGTTCAATGATGACGAAGAGGAGTTTGAAGAAGATCCGTAGGAAGATCCGAAGGATGAGCCAGAACAAGAAGAGGAGATGGGGAATGATTCCGGGGATAGTTAAGAGAAGTTGGTTGATTTCCCCTTCTTTCCCACTTTGTATCTTTATCCCCAGTTTTATTAATTTTTTCTAAGGGCAAGTTGTTCAAGCCCATGTAGTTCTATGAATATCAGAATTAGTGATGTAACCTTGTTCCCACTTATCTCAATCCAAACATTATCAACGAAACAGAACTTGCTTCGTATCTAAATGTGTCAAGTCTGATTGTTTGTCAAACATTCGCGATTTAGGCCCACCTCCAGCAATGAGAGGTCCTATGAATTCTAGGAAAATGCGCTTGCCTAAATACGTGAATTAACTGCTCTTTGTGATCTTCTGCTTGTATAAATGAAGAAACTGACTTCGGTTTCTTTTTTTCTTTCTCTTTTTTTTGTTTCTTATTTTATTATTACTCCCCAAAAGAAAGTTGGTTTGTGTCGACCCAAAACTAGCAGGACCACCATACAACTTAAGATCAAAGGGAAGATGTTTGCTATAGAAAACCTGACCGAACATGCTCTAGTCATTGCCAATAGCCCGGGGTGATCGATAGAGAAGGACGATACTAGGAATGATGAACACGTGGCCAGGATGGCCTAGGAGATGGAGTCTTTAAGGGAGGAAGTACATCATATCAGGGAACTAGCACATCTACCCGTGACAATGCTCCCTTAACCACCTCGCTTTCCTTCTTTGGATTCAATCCCTGACCATTTTCCTTCCACATAAAGCCAAACCAACAACACCCTGACTTCAGTCCCCACCACTCAAATCATACCTCCAGTAACCCCCACAAACCCACCAAATCCCCCTATCCACACTCCCTACGTATGAAAGTACGTTCAAACGCCACAAAACCCACCTATTACCACTAACACAACTCACACCCCTCCCCGTGACAGAGTCACTTTTACCACTCACCCAAATCAATACATACCCGTGGCACATAACGCCACCCATGAGAGATATGTTCCTCTTGTATATGCTATTTCTAAACCTATCTTTACCGCACCTGTCACGGTTAGGGTGCATTATGAGACTGACTTATACACTAAAATGGAAAGGGAAACTAGGTGTAAAGAAGAGGAGGTAGTGTCTGAGCAACTACAAATCTTGAAAATACAAATGAAGAACCTCCAAGTTGCTCAGGGTAGTGAAAGTTTGGACTACGAGGATTATTGTATCCATCCAGATGTGGATATGCCAGTAGGGTATAAGCCTCCAAAGTTTGATATCTTCGACGGGACGGGTGATCCCCACGCACATTTGAGGGCATATTGTGACAAGTTAGTTAGAGTGGGAAGGAACGAGAAGCTTAGAATGAAGTTGTTCATAAGGTGCTTGACAGGAGAAGCACTTACCTAGTATACTCGACAAGATCAACGAAATTGGAGAACATGGCAAGATATGGCAGAAGATTTCATGAATCACTTTCGGTTCAACATAGAGATCACGCCCGATAGGTTCGCACTAGTAAAACCTGTAGAAAAAGTCGTCTGTGTCATTCCAAGAATATACTTTGAAAACATGATGGGAATGATGGGACATATATTCCCCGAACTGGTCAAGATGGGAGATTTATTAGAAGAAGGTATAAAATCTGGCAAAGTACAACCCATGGCTACACTGCAAGCAGCCAACAAGGAAATTTAATCAGGGTCAATCTGTAGCGGAAAGAAGAAAAAAGAAGAAGTCCCAGCAGTCGTCCCTTACTATCAACCCAACCCGCATCATGAAAATACTTCTTATTTCCCGAACAATCATTCACCACCACCCGCTTATGCTCCAGTCTATCATATCTAGCCATATTACTACCCCCAACCTCAATATAACCCTCCTCAAGACCATAACAACCTGAATCCATAACGACCATATGCTCTTGTCCAAAACCACTTACCAAAGTTGACCTACTTATGCACAACGCCCTCGTCCCAATTTTGAAGAGAGGATCCCAAAAATTATACCTAGACTGTTGAGACTTTGGCCCAATTATTCGAAAGGTTGAGGAGATCAGGATTGGTACATCTAGTGGAAGGTAGAGTTTCTGAGTATCCCTCAAAGTATTTTGATGCAACCAAAAGGTGCGTATACCATTCAAACGTGATTGGGCATGACACTGAAGATTGTTTTAAGTTAAAAAATAAAATTGAAACACTGATCAAGAGCAGAGACATTCAGTGCACTCCGCCTCCGCCTAATGTGAATCGCAATTCGCTTCCAAATCACCGGATCCAGGGATTCAACATGATCACCTTGGACTAAGAATATGATTTGAAAGGAACTATTGTCACAATAGGAAAGGTAGAGGCCGCAAGGATCCCACCTTAAAGGACTCCGATAATCACAGTACAAGTAAGACCTACGGTGACAGTTCAGACTTATCAGTGACAACCTGCCATTGCTATAGGGGACAAAGAGAGTCGGGAATTCAAAACTGTCCCATGGACATACAAGTAAAACGGGAAGGCCAAGATGACAGACTATAAAAGCCCATGGCATGACTAGGCCAGGGAGATGTTACGCTCCCGAAAATGCAAATCGAGGAAATTTGGGAAGAAAGCAGATTCAAAGAAGGAACATAACAGACCCAGAAGCCGCATAATTCTGGAAGAGAATGTCGACCAAAGAGTACTCCGTGGAGCAGCAGCTGAAGAAAGCTCCAGCACAAATATCAATCATGGACTTGTTGATTAGCTCCGACAGTCATAAGGCTGCCGTGATGAAACTACTAAGTGAGGTAAGTGTTCCAAGCAACACTACCAGTGAGGCGTTGACTGCAATAATTGGGAAAATAGTCGAAGCAAATATGATCACTTTCAGAAGAGACGATCTTCCCGTCGATGGCGTAAGTCACAACAAAGCTCTTCATATCACCGTCAAATATAGGGACAAGATTGTGTCCCGAGTACTCGTTGATGGAGGGTCAGGAGTCAACATTTGTCCGCTCTCTACTCTTCGGGAGTTGGGAATCCATCTGAGGGATGTCAAGGAAAGCCATGTGAGGGTAAGGGCTTTTGACGGTTCGTAAAAGGATGTTATTGGAGAAATTTATTTGGCTTTGCAGATCGGACCGATTGAATTTCCCATATCGTTTCAAGTAATGGATATTTCATCTTTATACAACTTGGTGCTAGGAAGGCCCTGAATACATATGGCAGGGGCTGTCCCATCCACCATGCACCAATGCACAAAATTTGAATGGGGATGTCAAGAGATCATGGTCCATGGCGAATTGGGCCAATCGGCCTATTTGAAGCATGGTGTCCCATTTAATGAAGGGCTAGGAGTTGTTTTCCATGCAGTGGAAATCATGCAGACCATCAAAATAGAAGAGACTGAGATAACTTAGGAATACAGTCACCGTATAGATCCAAGATGGGCATGAGGGAGATGATAAAATATGGATACAAACCAGGAACCAAGTTGGGATCTAGGTCAGACGAAATTACAGAGCCAATTGAGCCAAACGGCATAAAGGAAGGGCCGTCATAGGATATCAACCTCCGATAGGGAAAACTCATACCGGTAGCTCCGAGAAAAAGGCATTTGTACCAGAGCATGTTTCAGGTACGGTCTAGAGTTCAGCACCAGAAGATGATATCATCGATGGAATGGGAAGGATATTCATGAATATGATTGAAGAATGCTGTGAAGGAACTAACATCAAGACACCGACCATCAGGAATGCCGAACCGGAAGAAGAGTTGCGGAATTGGACCGCCAATCCATCTTTGATTCACCGAGAGTCTTGGTAGTGTGGAAATGTAGAAGTTTTCTTTTGAAAAGTACACGGTCAATTGAGGCTTGCACCATGTTTGTACCTTTTTGTTATTTGCCTCTTTTGAAGATTATGCGTTCCTCTTTTGATGAAATAAAAAAGAATCGCTTTCTTAAAATATTGCAACTTTATTTACCACTTCATTTATACTTAGTTTTTCTTTTTAGTAATAAAAACCCGCGTTCCGCGATTGTGACATGTAACGAAACCGTCGAGCGAAATGATCTAGGTTAAGGGGAATACGATGAGAGTATGATGCCAAATAATCTCCCACAAGAGATCGAATAGCTAGAGAGTAAGAAAAAGCCAAATATAGAAGAAACGGAAGTGGTCAATCTGGGAAGCGAAGAAGTCGTGAAAGAAAATAGAATCTTCATTTACCTAGAAGTCGAGCAAAGGGAAAAATTAGTTGAGCTCCTCCGATAATATATCGATGTGTTCACATGGTCATATGATGACATGACTTGATTAAGTACTGACATTGTCTCGCATAGACTGCCTACGGATCCCACCAGACTGCCGGTCAAGCAAAAGCCCAAAAAATTCAAGTCCGATTTGAGTCTAAGGATAAAAGAGGAAGTAACCAAGGAGATAAAGTTGAATGTGGTAAGGGTCACCAATTATTCAAGCTGTTTGGAAAAAATCGTCCTAGTACCTAAGAAAGACGGAAAGATCAGGATATGTGTGGATTTCTGAGATCTCAACAAAGCTAGTCGAAAGGATGACTTCCCTCTACCAAACATCCACATCCTCATCGACAATTGTGTGAAACATTCACTGCAGTCATTCGCGGATTGTTTTGCTGGATACCACCAGATCTTGATGCATAAAGAAGATGCATAAAACTAACCTTCACCGTACTTTGGGGAGTTTACTGCTATAGAGTTATATCGTTCGGTCTCAAAAACACTAGTGCCACTTACATGAGGGCCATGCCGACCCTTTTTCCCGACATGATTCACAAGGAGATTGAAGGATATGTGGATGACATCATCATCAAGTCTCAAAAGAGTTCAGAGCACTTGGACGATTTGAAGAAATTTTTCGAGCGCCTGCAAAGGTACAACTTGAAATTGACCCGGCAAAATGCGCATTCGGGGTCCCTGATGGAAATTGTTGAGCTTCATCGTAAGCAGAAAAGGGATAGAACTGGACCCATCAAAAATCAAGGCAATTCAGGAGTTGTCACTGCCCAAGAGTAAGAAAGATATGATGAGTTTCCTGGGTAGACTGAATTATATCAGTCGTTTCATATCCCAGTCCATAGTAATCTGTGAACCTATTTTCAAGTTGCTGAAAAAGGACGTTGCCTCAAAATGGACAGAAGAGTGTCAGAAAGCCTTCGACAAAATTAAGGAGTATTTGTGAAAAACCACCAGTGTTGGTTCCCCCCGAGCTCGGAAAACCATTGTTACTATATTTGTCAGTCTTGGATAATACCTTCGAATGTGTGTTAGGATAGTATGACAAAATTGGGGAAAAGGAGCAGGCCATCTACCACTTAAGTAAGAAGTTCACGCAATGCGAGGCCAAATACACTTTGATAGAGCGCACTTGTTGTGCTCGGACTTGGATCACCCAGAAACTAAGGAATTACATGTCAGCATACATTATGCATCTGATATCTCAGCTCAACCCGCTCAAGTACATCTTTCAGAAGCAAATGCCTACCAGAATGCTAGCTAAATGGCGAATTCTCCTCAGCGAATTTGACATTGTGTACGTAACTCAAAAGACTATCAAGGGAAGATTTAGTCGACAACCTCGCAGAGAATCCAGTGGACGGGGATTATGAGCCGCTCACTAGGTATTTTCCCAACGAAGAGGTCTTATTCGCTGGAGAAGATATTGCAGAGTCATAGAGAATATTTTTTGATGGAGCAGCAAACTTCAAAGGAGTCAGAATTGGGGTAGTCCGAATTTCGGAATCCGGACAACACTATCCAACATCGGCAAAGATAAGATTCCCTTGTACCAATAATATGGCTGAATATGAAGCATGTGTGAGGCCCCGTAAATAATTTATCTAAAACTCAGGATTTCATTTTGCCGAAGCAGACTATGTGTTGACGAATGTGGATGTTACAGACTTTTTGGGTTGGACTGTGCGCTGGGGAGTAAAGAAAAATTTTTGGCAGAAAAAGACATTTCTGCGGCCCACTATGCGGTCACAGAATTACTCTACGGGCCGTAGAATGAAGTCGAAAACTCGGCAAAGTTTGGGTGATATTGTGCGGTCACTATGCAATCGCAAAACCATTTCGCGGGCCGCACATCGACTGTAGAACCAACATGAAAAGTTTTTGGAGGGAGGTTCTGCGGACCGCACAATGGCCGCTGAGTGGGGCGGAGTTGCCCAGTTCTGGAGGATCATTTCGCGGCCCATTTTACAGACCACAGAAGAAGTATGCGGTGGCAGATCTGTGACAAGGCTCCCTTTTTCTAATTTTTTTACCCGACCCTATTTCGATATATTAGAGTAATGGACCACTTATGAAGCAAAAACATATATTCTAGAGTAAGGCAGTGCCAAAGAGTGAGAGGGGGAGTTCCTAAGCCCATCATCCATCAATTCTTGCTCAAAGTTAAAGAAATTGTAAGAAGAATCCACTAGGTCTTCATCCTCGAGGTAGGTTTTTACTCCATAGCCCTCAATTTCGTGATTTTAACTGAAAATAGGTAATAAGCCAAGTAAATTCTGGGGTGTGGGAGTTTTTTTATTTTATATGCATGCACCATCTAGGGTAGTGAGAAGATTGTTGAGCTCTTTTGGGTAAGCTTTGGGTAGCGGGATGATAGAATCCACCATAGGAGGACCTTGGAACCTTAATACATACCTAGTGTTTGATAAAATGCTCAAGTGAGCTAGAAATATGAATTCCTTCCTAATTTGTGTTCAATTTTGCAATATCTCTAAATATATTAAAGTGGTTAGGATCTCCAGAATATTTTAGTAAATTAAAAGGGCTCGAGGCAAGGTATGTTGGCTAAACTTCTCTCTTAGAATTGAATTCCCATGTTGATCCTGTAAGTCCTGAGTTGTCCATTATGAATTGACTTTTCTGAATAAGTTTGACGTCGGATGATGTAAGAGAAAAGTAATATACTTCAAATGTGTTCCGGAATGTTCTTATTATATTGTGCTATTCTTCGGGAGAGTATTTGAAGTATGAATATGGATTAAAATGTTGTGACTTCAAGTCAAGTCCAAATGAAAGTGATTGCATCAAATTGTATAAGAGATCATATGTGCCTAAGACCCTAATTTGCTCAATTATGTGTTTAAAGTCTTAATTTGAAAGGCCTTGTTGTTGATTGTCCGTGATAATGATTGAAAATGGAATAGTGAGCTTAAATTATGAAGTACGACCAATGTGCCAAGAATGATATTGCATTATGGCCAATGATGTCAATAAAATGAATGACATGTAAAAGAATATGAATTGATTCATAAATACTTTTAATAACAAATGCTTTGGGAGTATCGATTTGCCACCGAGGAAGGGTAGGTCGAAACAACCTAACCCCGAAACTACACGTGCCGGTGTAGGAGTGATTGAGGGGTAAATCCCCTTGTTAATGTTATGAGACTATTTCCCCTTATATGGGATGGGATTGGTGTGTTGAGATGTTTTCCCCTTAAATGGGATGAGATTATTGCTATCTAGATATGATGTAATGTTGACCCACACAACATTGTGGTGAGATGGCTTAGCCGATCAAGCTGAGATCGTACGCCATACCGCGCACATTGTGGTATTGTGAGTATATGTCTCAGGGTGAGACGGCTTAGCCAGTCGGGCTGATATTAGACTCCATGCTAAAACACGGTGGTATATCGGTGCTAAGGATCTCCCAACTTAAATTCCCGAAACCTACTTGAAATTTACGTTTCCCCTAATGTGACACTTTGATACCGTTTGAGTTTCTTATTGATATCATATTTTATTCTCCGTTTTCTGTTGCTCGTTCTATTGAGAGGGTGCTTAGATTTACATGCTAGTACTATTCCATGTGTACTAATGTCCCTTTTGCGGGGGGGCGCTGTATCTTTGATGGATGCAGGTGGTTCCATAACATGTGGTATTGACTAGTGATAGCAACACACCCTCTCCTCGGCTGATTTGGTGAGCCCCACTTCATTTCGGGGTCCTGTATCTTCTATGCTTTGTACATAGCATTTTGAGGTATAGCCGGGGCCTTGTTGCCGTCACTGTCATAACACTCTTTAGTTCCTGTTAGAGGCTTTGTAGACATAGTGTGGGTTGTGTCTATTTTGGGAAATTTAAAACTAAAAATGTTGTAATTGTATCATCTCTCCCACTTTAACTATGATTGTACAATGTACTGTTTTGAACAATTATTATGGACGTAACTAATGGAAATGAAATGGTGTTGTTCACAACACTTCTTACTGACTAATTAATGAAATACATTCGTCTCCTTATTTGTGCGTGAGTTGGGTAGATAACACTGTGCATGCTTGCTCGACCGGGCTAACTCTGTTGAGTGCAGGTCGCGCTCCGCCGAGGTCGGGGCACGACAGCCTGCATCCTTGGGATCAGAATGGTAGTCAACATAAACGTCAAATAACTTTTGATCATAGGGGATTCCGATCTATTGATACACAAAGTCCAAGGGGAGTGGTCTGCCAAAAATGTAAAGATCCTTTTGTATCTACACTGCATAAAAGTGTTATGGAAGAAGTTCACGAAGAATGAGTTCAAGCACGTTCCTAGGATTCAAAACGAGTTCGCCGATGCCCTTGCAACTATATCGTTCATGATTAAGCATCTAGACAAGAACAATATCGACCCTATCGAGGTAGAGATCAGGGATCAATATGCCTATTGCTTCCATATAGAAGAAGAGCCAGATGATAAACCATGGTACCACGACGCAGGAGATTCCTTGCAACCAGAGAGTACCCGGAAAATGCTACCAATAGTCCGAAGCGAGCCCTCAGGAGACTGGGTTTGTTGAGATGTGTTGATGTCGCCGAGGCGACCAGGGTATAGGAAGAAATACATGCAGGAACGTGCGGCCCCCACATGAATGGGTTCACATTAGCCAAGAAGATCTTGAGAGTCTGATACTTTTGGATGACTATGGAAAGTGATAGTATCCGCTACGTGTAGAAGTGTAACCAGTGCCAAATTCACGAAGACTTCATCAGGGTTCTGCCTAATAAGTTGAATATGATGGGTTCACCCTAGTCGTTTGCCGCTTGGGGAGTGGATGTGATTGGACCCAGAGAGCCCGCTGCATCAAATGGGCACCGCTTCATCTTGGTAACCATCGACTACTTCACTAAATAGGTCAAAGCATCTACCTACAGGGCCGTCACAAAGAAGGAAGTGACGGATTTTGTCTGAAACGACATTGTTTGCCGATTTGGGATACCTGAGTCAATCGTCATCATTGACAATGCCGCTAACCTCAGTAGCGACCTCATGAGAGAAATTTGCGAGAAGTTCAGAATCATCCACTGCAACTCCACAGCCTACAGACCATAAATAAATGGGGCAGTTGAAGCAGCCAACAAGAATATCAAGAGAATTCTGCAAAAGATAGTGGACAATCACAGGCAATGGCACGAGAAACTATCCTTCGCCTTTCTAGGTTATTGGACCACCATGAGAACATCCACTAGGGCAACGCTGCACATGCTAGTATATAACACCGAAGTTGTGATACCCGTAGATATCGAGATATCATCTTTAAGAGTCATTCAAGAGGACAAGTTGGATGATGCAGAGTGGATAAGGGTTAGACAGGAGCAACTCGTGCTCATCGACGAGAAAATAATGGACGTAGTATGCCATGATCAGCTATATCAGAATCGGATGGATAGTGAATTTAACAAAATGGTAAAGCCTCGACAATTCACACCGGGGTAGTTGGTCCTCAAGAAAATATTTGCCCACCAAGAGGAAGCCAAAGGAAAATTCGCGCCAAATTGGAAAGGTCCTTACGTGGTTCACCGAGTGTTGTCGGGCGGAGCTCAACTCTTGGCAGAAATGGATGGAAGAATCAACACGAAGCCTATAAACTCAAATGCAATCAAGAGATACTATGTTTGAATAAAAATAGAGTTAGGTTTTTCTATAATAAAACTACGTTCAACCTAACTTCCCACGGAGGGATACACAGGCAACCCACGTAGGGTTCAGTTTCTCTCCCTCATTTCTTTTGTAATAGAAAATCCAAATATATTTTTTGTATGTTGCTATGGAACTACGCTGACTTGATTTCCTTAGGAAGGAATACGTAGGAAATAGTCATCGGATTCAGTCATCTTTTGTAATTGAACTATGTTCTGGCCTGATTCCATTTGGATACGTAGGCGGTTCGAGTTAGACTTAGCCGTTTCATTCTTAATCTCATCATTTTGCATCTATTGTAATCGAGCTTCGTTCAGCCCTGATTCCCTTTTGGATACGTAGGCAACCTGAAAGGGATAGGTCATAACATTAGGAAAAACCTTTGTAATGCATTAGTTCGAATTAGGACGCAGTCACAACGGCAAGCAGTCGCATTGTCAAAGAATCACGAAAGATCAACATCAACAGGATAGAGTTTTCAAGAAGCGACGCTCACGTTTGGAGAAATTTTCGTAGCATGTGATAATCCATAACGAGGTTCCACCTACCGAACCTTGTGGCGCAGCCATGTCAAGGGCTGGGGTAGAACAGATACTGTGGTCGACACAAACTAATCCCCCGCTCCCACTAAGAACTTTTCTTTGAATATAGGGTCAACAGGAAGCAAGGAAATGTTGGGACCACACTGGGGAAAATGACGGATTCGCCACTTTCCCATGATTATCACCCTTTCTCCTTTACTTAACTTTTTTTGGTACAGCTGAAGCTGATCCTTGAATCCTTTGCAGGTACCTCAGAGTCAGACCGTTGATGCGGAAAATACACATTGTATATAGAAAACCACCTTCTCAACCAATCTGAGCACCTTGTACAAAACGAACTGCTGGCTTCGCCAATTGAAGCCCTGTATATAGCAAAATGCCTGCTCAACAAATCGGAGCACCTTGTACAAAATGAGCCACCAGCTTCACAAATTAAAGTCATGTATATAGCAAATCGTCAGCTCGATCGATCGGAGCACCCTGTACAAATCAAACGTTGACTTCGCTAATCGAAGCCTCGTATATAGAATACCATTCACTCCATCAACAGAACAATCTACATCGCCACTCCGTCACAACGGAGACAGAATAGACAGTCGCAAACCTTGTCACCGACATTCTTCTAATCGATGGCCGCAACTTAGCTTTGCAATTAAGAATATCTCTTGGGCATGCTTTTCTTTTCCTTTGCTATTACCTTGATTGTTTTGACGTTTTTTTCATGCAACTCAGACATGATAACTATTTAAGTCAATCACTCCCAAATGGAGATTACTTTACATTTTAGTGCAAAGCTCTCCTAACAAGCAGAGACACACTCCACAAATCAAGCTCTCCCAACAAGAGGAGACACCTTTTCAATACTCCGACAACTGCAGAACGGTACATAACATGGCTAACAAATCGAGTCAAGTTCAAGTATCCCATCATCCTAATTCCAAATAGCGGCTCGCCGGCAGGAATGCAGCATCATTCCTGTATCATTTACATCACATCTTAATATATTCTGCATTGCAATATATGGGTATGTGTGTATTTAATTTTTGCAAGAACGAATATCGCAACTTGGAACTCTTTCTAAGCAGCAGACCAAACTACAATGCTTTGAGGGACATCAAACTCATTAGCGGACCAGGGATCCAATTTCAAGCACGAAACGACCATTGGAACTCCAAAATTTCAAAACATTCAAGTCAAGCCGCAAAATTCAAACTATCATGTGTGTCAAATCTTCCGTCTCATAGTATCGTCATAATACAATACTGGGGCAATTCATGCGAGCGTCGCTTCCCCAAAGTCCTCACTCCAAAATAACATGAGGCCTGATCCTCGTTAAGCCCGAGGTATGTAAGTAATTCAAAGCCAGAATTCGGCCCTAACTTCCCAAAATCTTCCCAACATCCTCCGAGAATCCTTCTTAACTCCCAATCTTGCAGTTCATAATATTCATGCCATTCCTGCAAAGTATACCTAAAGTCGGGACAAAATTGGCTTTGGTTCAATTTTTTTGCCCGAAAACTCTTTCATCGTCTCTCGTCAAAGAGGGGTAGTTGTTGATGGCCAATTTTGACCCTCTTTTTTAAAATTAATTTACTTGTGCTTAATAATTTATAATAAATATTTTGGAAGTATTGATCACCCAATATTAGTATTATGTAATTACAAATGTACTTACTATTTTAATATTATTAAAACAATCTTTTATATACACCACATAGGCTTTATAATGAATTTAACAAATTATTTCTCAGTTTTAGTTAAATAGGCTACTATGTTAATAATTCAAAATTAGTGTCATAATTTAGAAGACAAAGTATTTTATAATTAATTAATTACAATAATTAGTAGTATATTTTATAATTATAACTTTACTATATTTTATTAGAAATTAATTAAGTTAATGAATTTAATTTTAAAAAGGTAAAAGACCAAATGGCTACAATTGCAATTCCTTAAATAATTACACAATGGCTATTCTTTAAAATAACTCCAGCCCAAATACCAGGCCCAAATCCGGATATGGTCTAGTCGAAACAACCCCTTCTCTCTATGTTGGCAATCCATCCCAACCCATTTGAACTAATCAAAGCACGCCACGTCACCCGTCTATATCACTCACAAAAGAAGCACATCAGATCCCAACCATCCATTATGTAAATCAATGGCCCTCGTTTATCTCCTATTTTCTTTTATTTTTAATACCCTATTTGATTTAATCTCTACCTTTAGAATCAGAAGATCCAACAGCCTCCATAATTCTTTAGTTTTATTATTTAATCCCTGAATTATCAGGGTCGTTGATCTAAATAATCAACGGCCCAGATTCCATCTCCAAACTTTAACCCTCAGAGACCCCCTCCCCAATCTTCTAACCCTAAAATCATTTACTACTCCTTCAACCGCCTCCCTTTCCTCTTTCCCTCTCCTTTCTCTCAAGTTCTCATGAACATCAATCAACAGACTTTACACAAATTCGTGCAAGGTCATGAAATCTCTCACCAAATCGTCCTCTCCTGCTTCCCTATCTGAGAATCCCGCTGGTCATTCGTTCCCTTTTGTTATTTAAATCTGAAGTACCAGACTCAGACCTTAGCATTGAGACATTGTTTCGTCTTCGTTCTTTCAAATCCAAAACACATAAAATCATTTGCTTTGTCCCTAGGCTATGACACCTGCGTTTTGCCTTCCATTACACTGATTGAATTCAAAAACCCCAAATTTGAAACCCTAGACTCAAAGATAAAACTTCAAATCTCCAGATTTCTCTTATGCTCGGTCAAATCGGAGCATTCATGAGCATATCTCGAAGCTTCATTATGATTATTCGAGGTCCAGAGGTCAAATGCAATGACCTTTGGACAGTGAAGCTTTGACTGATGATTTTTTCCTTCAACGGACAAGAACTCTTCTTTCAGGTAAAAAAAACTCTCACTGATTTCCCTCTACTCTCTGATTTTCAAACGCCTATGCTTGCATCATCTAGTAGTCGTCACTCTCCACTACCTATGCTTGAATCTAGCTGAAACCCTAAGCCATTAACGGAACTATAAATAGAGCTATGATTGCTCTTACCTAACATAACCTAACATCATCAAGCAACCTACAATCACACCAAGCAATACCTACCAGACCTAACAATAGTCTAAAATTTCATACGAGTTAAAAAGCTAGATTTGTTTTCATATTTGATCTCTATTCCTTTTGTTTCTGAGTTTCTTCACTTCTTAAGATCTTGAAATTTTGGTTTTAATGTGGCTAAGTTAGAAACCATGTTTGGTATGCTTTCCCAGAAAATGTAAGCACACTTCCACCTTTTCTCTTTTGACTGCCTTTATTCGAAAATCGTCAACATGCTATTGTCTTTCCGTTAATTGCTTCACTTATGATGTTTATCATTAGTCTATAACTGTTCATTTTGGTTCACAATGACATGTTGTTGATCTATGGTTAGCTATTATGTTTTCATCAGTATTGATAAAGTTTCTATGTGGCCTTAATGACTTCAATTTTGTATCAAATAACCTATGTGATTAAGTTGCTTAACATGCCTTAAATGATTTCTCATATCTTCCTAGAATTCAGACTTTCCTACAATGTTCTGAGATAATCTTCATACATATCACACCATATACTTTTGATTTCTGTTATTCTATACTTAGGGATACTGTTAAATGATTATAGTTAGAACATACGTGAAAGTACATAGTGTAACCTTGCATCACTTGGTTAAGGCTTGTGAAGTCTAAGTGTTCAAAATGATTCCTTTATTTACATAAGTGCTTGTCTACCTTTAAGTATTCTTTGAGTCATCACTATGAAAGTTTTATATCCATGTCTAACTGTTAATGTTATCTCTAAGTATGAAAGAATCTTATTAGGATGAACTTTTGTGAACATCAGTGATCACTCTGTACATGTTTTGTTATGATCAGGCTATCTCTCATGAATTAGATTGTAGTTGGGTCTGCTATAGTTGAACGTTAATTATTTTACAATCTGAATAAAAATCCATCATGCTTAGATATTTATCTTACTCTCTACAACTGAGTTAAACCTATTTGATATAATGTCTCCCCTGTCTTTGACCCTAACATTGTTGACCTGATTTTACAATGATTGAGACTCATCCTGTTTTGTAAGACTATGTCATTAGTTGAAATATCTATATATATATAGTTGAGTGAAGGTTATGTAGGTATATCTCTCACGATTCCATGCTTTTGTGCACCATCTTGAAACTGCAAGCAGTCTTCTCATTCCCCTTTAATCTGAATTGGGCCTGGTCTATGAACTTTAAAAGAAGCTCTTTATTTGGACATAATATTTTGCTTATTTCATAACAAGATTGATAGTCTTATAAATAGCTGGTTTGGTCAGAAATTTTAAGGTTAAGTAAGACTGATAGTCTATGATCTTGTTAAGCATTCTTAGGTGTTCCATTTGAATCTGCAAATATGTGATCATGTTAAAGTTTTGATTATATTATGGTATCTCTAATAGCCCATATAGAAGTTCTAACCATTATTGTTTGTCTAAAACTTTGTTGATACTTTCAAAACTACCAAACAGTTTGTTAACCTATGTGTGCAAGACATGGGTTAAACTAACCTGTGATTAGTCTTTTAGAGCAAAAGCATTTGTATCCCTAAGTTGTAGCTGCTCTAAATTATGTGCTATTTGTGTATCTTTGAGATGTATGGTTCCAATTGTTTGGATCTTTAGCAATAACAGTATAATGTTCCTACCTCTGTGTGTGTGTTTGGAAACTTGAGGTTCAGGTCTGTTTAATAATTCACTTAGAACTGTAGGTACAATTATAAGAAATAAAACGGTTTCAGTGTTCCATATATTATTCTATCAAGAAAGGGTATGCTTCTGTGGTAGGGAATGTTACAGTAGTTGGTTTACATTGAAAGAGCCTCATTGGCACTAAAACCTATAGGGAAGAATGAGTCGTTAGTAGTTAGGGGTATTTGGGAGTTGAGTTTAACTCTAGGTTGGGATACTCTCCGCGGCACAAGAATTGCCCTGGGCCTTGAGACCCTTGTGAAATTTGAAGTGTTGGTGGATTCAAAGGGAGCATCGACCTTGAGTGGAATTCTCTCATTTGCCCTTAATTCACTGACACTTGTTATTTTCTTTGGGTTTAGTATTTTATGACAACAAAAGGTGTTAAATATGGATCATTTTCTATACATAACTACCACATTAATATAACCTTCTTAGTGTTTAAATATTGTTAGTTATATTTACTTTATTCTTTGCGTGCAAGTTTCATGTATGAGCATGTACATAGTATTGTCTATCTAATGATTTTCCCTCTTCTTTTTTTGAACATGTACAATGGCTTGGGCCTGCTGAGTTCTTAAAGACCTCAGGCCCAAATCCAGCATTACTATATCGTGGGAGTCTAGAGTCAGACTAATGAATAATATGACCTTTAGTAATTAAATAGGTAGCCTAGTATACCTTTAAATGTTAGGCGGTGACTCTCTTTCATCACAACAGAGAAACAACAAGTTGAATCTTGTTTTGACTAGTGCAAAATAGGGTGCAACAGAAATAGGTTTTTTTTGGTACAGACTAAAAAAGAAATGGGTTCACATAAATTGAAACGGAGGAAGTACTTGTTATTTGATTTAGGTTCCACGTATATGTAAGGTGATGGGCGTATATGCGCAGCTAGGTTATGACCATAGGAGAATAGAGTTAGACTCAGGATATGTCTTGTTTGGACTATGTGAATTATTTATCCATATTTTGTTTTACTTTATGACTACATGATAAATCTTAGTCATGATTGGAGACTATGCTAGGTTTATGACTAGTTAATTTGGACATCACGAGCTTCTTTCACCATGTCGAGCTTTATAATTTAGTCGTAGTCATACAATTGTCTTGATTTATGATTTAATGGATATTGGCTTACATGGCTCTTGTTTATGTCATGATCAGACTTAATAATGTTAATTAAGTATATTGAACTATTATGAAAAGTTGAAATAAATAATTAGCCATAGCCATCTCTTATTCATGTAAATATTGATTCGTATTTTACTATTACATCATGGTGCATTTTTATTATACTATTTAATATGCATATTCACGAGTAGGAGTGTAGGATACTGGCAAAAGTTGAGAATTTTGGCATCAAAGACATTGTGAGCGGATATTGATTATTAACGGTATTATGGTTTGGTTAGATTTTGGATTTAGATCCATCTCTCCGGATTCAGGTGATTACCCATATTACTTTGGGCCCTGTGAATGTAGGCACCAAGATTGGTGCTTAATTTGGACACTTGGCCAGTGTCAGGTATATGAATTTGTGCTATGAGGTACTGAAAGTGGTTCATAGGAATGTATTTGCATCCTAGATTCATGCAATAGCTTTTAGATAAACGTTGATTGACTCATATCATGATTATGAAAGGATTGAGATATTTGACATTGTATTGTATCCCTTTGTATGAAAATCATGTTTAAATTTTGGATTTACCGTGCCTTTATCTTTGTAAATACTTGATAATACCATGCCTCATTTCTTGTTCTACTTTTGCTCTCACTTGTTTATTGGACTGTTCTTACCACTACTTCTTCGAGGCTAGACTTTATATTTACTGAGCACCGTGATTTTGTAGTCATACTATACTTTTGCATGTTTTGTGCAGGCTTTAAGTTTGATTATTAGTGTGGCCCGAGAGGAGGCCTAGCCGAATTTGGTGAGGACTCTTGGTGAGCTGCTTTGTGGACTGATACGCAACTTATGGAGTCTTCTTCTATTTCTTTTGTCTATTGTTCTTTCCTTCAGACAGTACTTGTATTATGATTCGGTTTTGCATATATTCTTAGTTAATCATTGACTCGTGACACCATTCTTGGGAGATTTCTGACATATGAGTTTTTAAATTTATTTCTTTTCATTTTATGTCTTATATATGTTAGATAGTCTTACATCCTATTTAGTTTATTTATTTATGTGTGTTTTCTTGCTTAGCAAACATGTTATGCGCTATCACGACCTATGGTGGTTTTGAGTTGTGATAAGTTGGTATCAGAGCTCTAGGTTCCAAGGGTCTCACGATGTCATGAGCAAGTGTATGGTAGAGTCCTTCTCATCAGTGTGTTGTCGGCCACATCCATAATTGGGATACTATAGGACATTAAAGAAACTTCACTTTCTTTTCTCTTCGAATCGCGTGACTTTTTATCAGCTTAACTCCTAAATACTTCACTTCTTTCCATTCATTCGTACACAATATTGAGATCCTGACTTTAGTTGGGCACCAACGGCTGGTGATGATATTACAGATGAAGTGTGAGATATTGTCTTTGTAATGGAAATGTGAGCTTTGATATATCAATGTTTTCAAGATTCATTTCTCGGGAATTGTGGTTGGATGCATCTACAACCCTATATGGCAATGAAAATTGGTATTGCGAATTGGGAGTGGTTGGCGAGACGACTATGTATCAAGTAATTGGATTACTCTAGGAAGTTTCAGACATAACAAGAATAATTTTATTACGTTGTCAGAGACATACTGATTGCCTCAGCATCAAACTGGTTGATTTCTACAATTTTACGGCATAAACGTGCTGAAGGGATCTCGGAAGTTCATTGATACAATAGTGCGTATTCTAACATCTTATGGACTAATGCTAATTTGAAACAATGGATCGTTTATTCAGAGTTCAGTATTCGGGGTCAGAGTTATAGAAAGATGCAACTTTGGGACTGCATATTTGAGCTATTTCACCTGAAGAGGTTCGAGGGTGTATAATCTCTTATGAGGCTTCCATGGGGAGGTTTTCTTCCTATTCAGCGTAACGGATGCGCTTCCATGTGAGTTTGTAAAGCATCAGCAAGATGTTGCGGTTTTCATAAGGGTAAATGGGCAATGGATGCTATCGTAACCCTTCGGATGATGTAATTATGACCATGAGCTAAAGTGGGGTTCGGCCAAAATAATAAATATATTTAACTATTATTGCCTCACATTATAATACTTTTAATTATCGTTTGAGTATTAATTATTTTACTTTATGATTAATATTATATTTTAACGGTGTAAGAATAAAGTGGTGTGAAGATAAAGAGATTTGGAGCAAAATTGAATAAGACGCGGAAGAAAAAGAAAGAAAAACAAATGAATGAAAAGGAAGGAGACAAAGGGGAAACACCCTTTGGTGCCCCCCCCCCCCAAAGTGAAAGAAAAACAAATGAATGAAAAGCTTGCGCTGGTCTGGATGCTGTGTTGCGTGATTTTTTCTATTTCGCCCGCGATAAGATTATTTTAGCCCTACACAGTTCCAACTCGTATAAAAGAGGCCGTAAACCTAATTTAAAGGGTATTTACCATCCTTTGAAGGAGAATTCACGTGAGGGAATGCAAATCACACTTAGAGAAGGCTTCCAACTAATTTTTCTTCTATTCTCTTCCATTTATCTCATAGTTTATTAGTTCTAGAGTTGTGGGTGCTATATGAACATTGTAGTTTGAAGCTTGAGTTGTTCTTATTATTCTATAATATTGGTGTCACGACCAAAACTAACCCTTGTCGTGATGGCGCCTATCGTGGAACTAGGCAAGCCGACTCATTTCCAAAACAAACCGATATTTTCATTTCAAAGATAATTCCAATGTTATTTAACATAAAATCCTTCGTAAAGGAGTTCCAATCAAAATAAAAGTGCGGAAGGAAAAGCCCAACATCGGGGTGTCACTAGTCATGAGCATCTATTATAATCTGTCTAACAATATCAAGGCTAACTCAGCTTGGAAAATAGCTAAATACAACTAGAGGAAAATAAGAGGGAGAAGAGCAGGGGCTGCGATCCTCAAACAACTACCTTGCTATCTCCAAGAAAATCTGCAACCAGAACAATCAATAACCACTGCCATGACCAGCTACACCTGAATCTGCACACAAGGTGCAGGGAGTAACGTGAGTACGCCAACTCAGTAAGTAACAACAATAAATAAAGACTGAGCAGTAGTGACGAGCAATAAAGCATATAACATTCATATCAGGAAATCTCAGTAAAATACCACATGCTTTTAAAATTAGGATTTGAATCAAAACAGCTCGTTTAAACCCAGCTCCAATAAAAATCATTTAAAGATATTTTTCAACAGTTTTCAAACAGAGGAAAAATACAAAAGTGAGCAAAATGATGAAATCATAAACAACCTCTCGGGCAAAACATCACTCATATACATCCCCTCGGGCAAACCTCACAGTCACTCGTGCCACTCGGGCATACCTCACAATCACTCATGCCTCCCAGTCACTCAGCACTCGGCACTTGGCACTCACACTCAGTAGGTACCTATGCTCACTTGGGGTGTGTACAGACTCCGGAGGAGCTCCTTCAACCCAACCGCTATAATCTATACGGACAACTCATATGCTGCACGGACAACTCACGTGCTATAATGATAAAGTATGCTTCAGGCGGGCAGCCCCGATCCATACTCATCCTCACAATCAGGCCCTCGGCCGATATCAACATGTTGCGGCATGCAGCCCGATCCCTTAAATATCCTCACAAATCAAGCCCTCGACCTCACTCATTCATAAACCTCTCAAGCCCCTCGGGCATTTCAGTAAAATAAGGCATTCGGCCCAAAACATTTATATGCATCAAAACAGAGTCATAAAACTGAGTTATATGGTAAATAAGTATAAACATGACTGAGTATAGATTTTTCAATTGAAAACAATGAGAGGATAGTAAGAAAGAAGCCCCTAAGGGTCCAAACAGCATTGGCGCAAGGCCTAAACATGGCATTCAGCCCAATTTACAGAAACTCTTTCTAAAACATATAAGTATCATACAGTTTCGACAAAGTATGCAACCCCAACAATGCATGCCCACACGCCCGTCACCTAGCATGTGCGTCACTAAAAATAGTAGAATGATGCAAATTTCGGGGTTTCGTACCCTCAGGACTATATTTACAATTGTTACTTACCTCGAACCGGTCAAATCTCTACCCCGCAATGCCCTTACCTCTCGACTCAGCCTCTAAATGCTCCAAATCTATTCACAATCAGTACAATACCATCAATACGCGCTAATGGAATGAGTTCCACTAGAAAAGCTACAAAATTAGACCAAACCCCGAAATTGGCTCAAACCCAGCCCCCAGGCCCATGCCTCGAAATCCGAAAAAATTTACAAAACTAGAAAGCTCATTAACTCACGAGCCTAACCATACCAAATTCATCAAAATCCGACATCATTTGGTCCTTCAAATCCTTAAATTACTCTCCAAGAATTCCAAGCCCTAACCCCTCATTTTCACTAATTACAATGATTAAACAATGGAAAATCACCATATATACAAGTATTAGGGCTCAAGTAACTTACCTCAATGAAAATCCCTTGATTCCCACTTCAAATCTCTCCCAAAAGATCCAAAACCGAAAAGAAATGGTGAAGAATGCACCAAAATTCGCGAAGTGTGCAATATGTACCCTCTGCCCAGGCTTCTCGCACCTGCAGCCATTTACTCGCACCCACGCGACCGCACTTGCGGTCCAAGGAGCCGCACCTGTGCAACTCACTTATCCACCCAGTCTCCGCATCTGCGGCAAACTCGTCACACCTGTGCTTGCGCATTTGCGCATGGCGCGCCGCATCTGCGAAGCCTGCCCAACATTCCCTTTTCCGCATCTGCGCCCCAGGTCTGACTCGCACCTGCACAACCTGCCTAGCCCAGCATTTCCCGCACCTACGAACTCCCCACGTGCACTAGCGGCCTCGCACCTGCGACTCTTTCTTTCGCAGGTGCGAAAATAGCAGTAGCAGCAGCTTCAGCTGCATTTTCCAACTTTGACAAATCCGTTAACCACCCGAAATCACCCCGAGGCCCTAGGGACCTCAACCAAAAATACCAACAAGTCATATATCAACATACCAACTTAGTCGAACCTTAGAATCACTCAAAACAACAACAAATCATCAAATTACCCTCGGATTCAAGCTTAAGAACTTCTAAATTTCCAAATTAGGCAACCGATGCTGAAACCAATCAAACCACGTCCGAATGACCTCAAATTTTGCACATAGCTCACAAATGACACTAGGAACCTACTCCAACTTCCGGAATTCCATTCTGACCCCAATATCAAATTTTCCACTGCCAAACGAAATCGCCAAATTTCCAATTTCGCCAATTCAAGCCTAATTCTACCACGGACCTCCAAATCACATTCCGGACACACTCCTAAGTCCAAAATTACCTAATGAAGCTAACAGAACAATCATAATTCAAATCCGAGATCGTTTACACATAGGTCAATATCCGATTGACTTCTCCAACTTAAGTTTCTACTTAAGAGACTGAGTGTCTCAATTCACTCTGAAACCACTCCGGTCACGAACCAACTAACCCGATATAATATAATATAGCTGAATAACACGAAAAGAAGTAGAAATGGGGAAAATAGGGATATGACTCTCAAAATGACCTGCCGGGTCGTTACATCTTCCCCTCTTAAACATACGTTCGTCCTCGAACGGGTCTAGAAACATACCTGGAGTCTCGAATAGGCGTGGATATCTGCTCTGCATCTCCCGCTCAGTCTCCCAGGTGGCCTCCTCCACAGGCTGACCTCTCCATTGCACCTTTACTGAAGTTATTTACTTTGACCTCAACCTTCGAACCTGCCGATCCAAAATAGCCACCAGCTCCACATTATAAGTCATATCACCCTCCAATTGAACCGTACTAAAATCCAAAACATGGGACGGATCTTCAATACACTTCCAGAGCATGGAAACATGAAATACTGGATGCACACTCGACAAGCTGGGTGGCAAGGAAAGCTTATAAGCCACCTCTCCTATCCTCTGAAGCACCTCAAAAGGCCCAATAAACTGGGGTCTCAACTTGCCCCTCTTCCCAAACCTCATAACACCCTTCATGGGTGATACATTCAGTAAAACCTTCTCCCAACCATAAAAGACACATCACAGACCTTCTTATCCGCATAGCTCTTCTACCTAGACTGCGCCGTGCGAAGCCGCTCCTGAATCAATTTCACCTTATCTAATGTGTCCTGGACCAAGTTTGTACCTAAGAGCCTAGCCTCACCCGGCTCAAAGCATCCAACCGGAGATCTACACCTCCTCCCACATAAAGCCTCATACGGAGACATCTGAATACTCGACTGATAACTGTTGTTATATGCAAACTCCGCGAGTGGCAGAAACTGGTCCCATGGACCCTCACAGTAAATGACACAAGCACGCAACATATCCTCTAATATATGAATAGTACGCTCGGACTGCCCGTCCGTCTGAGGGTGAAAAACTATGCTCAACTCAACTTGAGTACCCAACTCTCACTGTACGGCCCTCCAAAACTGCGATGTGAACTCAGTACCCCTATCTGAAATGATGGAAACTGGGACACCATACAGGCGAACGATCTCTCGGATATAAATTTCAGCCAACCGCTCTGAAGAGTAAGTAGTACCAACTAGAATGAAGTGCACTGACTTGGTCAGCCGGTCTACAATAACCCAAATGTAGTCAAACTTCTTCGAAGTCCGTGGGAGCCCAACTACAAAGTTCATGGTGATCCGCTCCCACTTCCACTCTGGGATCTCTAATCTCTGAAGCAAGCCACCCAGTCTCTGATGCTCATACTTAACCTGCTGACAGTTGAGACACCGAGCCACAAACCTAACTATATCCTTCTTCATCCGCCTCCACCAGTAGTGCTGCCTCAAATCCTGTTACATCTTCGCGGCACCCGGATGGATGGAATACCGCGAGTTGTGGACCTCCTCAAGGATCAACTCTCAAATCCCATCTACATTAGGCACACATATCTGGCCCTGTATTCTCAGCATGCCGTCATCACCAATAGTCACATCCCTAGCATCACCTCTCTGAGCCCTGTCCTAAAGAACGATCAAGTGGGGGTCATCATACTAACGATCTCTGATACGGTCATAATGAGAAGACCTGGAGACCACATAAGCCAATACCCGACCAGGCTCCAAAATATCCAATCTGACAAGCTGGCCCGCTAAGGCCTAAAAATATAATGCCAAAGGTCTCTATGCTGCTGGAAGATATGCTAAACTCCCCAAAATCTCTGCCCGGCGACTCAAAGCATCGGCCACCACATTGGCCTTCCCCGGATAGTACAGGATAGTGATATCATAGTCCTTAAGAAGCTCCCACCATCTCTGTTGAGGCAAATTAAAATCCTTCTGCTTTAACAGATACTGCAGACTCCGGTGATTAGTATAGATCTCATAATGAACCCCATACAAATAATGACGCCAAATCTTTAAGGCGTGAACAATGACTGCTAACTCAAGATCATGGACAGGATAGTTCTTCTCATGGGTCTTCAACTGGTGCGAGGAATAGGCAATCACCCTACCCTCCTGCATCAAGACACAACCAATGCCTATCCTCGAGGCATCACAATACAAGGTGCAAGAACCTGAAGCTGATGGAAAAACTAACACTAGAGTTGTGGTCAAAGCAGTCTTGAGCTTCTGAAAGCTCTCCTCACACTCATCCGACCACCTGAATTGAGAACCCTTTTGGGTCAATTTGGTCAAGGGCGATGCAATAGATGAAAATCCCTCCACAAAGCGACGGTAATATCCCTCCAAACCAAGAAAGCTCCTAATCTCCGTGGCTGAGGCAGTCTAGGCTAACTCTGCACCGCCTCTATCTTCTTCGGATCCACCTGAATACTCTCGCTGGACACCACGTGTCCCAAGAATGCTACTGAACTAAGCCAAAACTCACACTTGGAGAACTTTGCATGAGGCTTCTCCTCCCTCAATCTCTGTAATACAATCCTCAAATGCTGAGCGTGCTCCTCCTAGCTACGAGAGTACACCAGGATATCATCAATGAATACAATGATGAATGAGTCAAAATAGGGTTGAAATACACTGTTCATCAAATACATGAATGCTGCTGGGGCATTGGTCAGCCCAAAAGACATCACCAAGAACTCATAATGGCCATATCGGGTCATGAAAGCTGTCTTAAGAATATCTGAATCCCGAATCTTCAGTTGGTGATAACCAGACCTCAAATCAATCTTGGAGAACACCCTCGTTCCCTGAAGATGGTCGAATAAATCATCAATACGAGGCAAAGGATACTTGTTCTTGACTGTGACCTTGTTCAAGTGCCTGTAATTAATACACATTCTCATGGAACCATCTTTCTTCTTCACAAATAGAACCGGTGCACCCCAAGGTGGCACACTAGGACGAAAAACCCCTTATCAAGGAGTTCCTGAAGTTGTTCTTTCAATTCTTTCAACTCCGCCGATGCCATACGATACGGTGGAATAAAAATGGGCTGAGTGCCCGGAACCAAATCAATACCAAAGTCAATATCCCTGTTAGGCGGCATGCCCGGCAGCTCTGCAGGAAACACATCCGGAAAATCATGTACCACTGGAACAGAATCAATGACATGAGTCTCTGCACTAGCATCCCTTACAAAATCCAAACAAGATAGGCAACCCTTCTCAACCATGCGTTGAGCCTTCAAATATGAAATCACCCTACTTTATACATAATCTACAGAACCGCTCCACTCAACCCTCGAAATTCCTGACATAGTCAACGTCACCGTCTTAGCGTAACAATCTAGAACAATATGACATGAAGATAACCAATGCATACCCAATATCACATCAAAGTCAACCATACTGAGGAGCAAAAGGTCCACTTGGGTCTCCAGACCCCTAATAGTCACCACACATGACCAATATATGCGGTCCACAATAATAGTATCGCCCATAGGAGTAGATACATGAACATAAGAAACTAGAGACTCATGGGGAATATATAGAAAATGGGCAAAATATGAGGAAATATATGAATACGTGGAACCAGGGTAAAATAATACTGAGGCATCTCTGTGACAAACTGAGACAATACTTGTAATCACAGCATCTGAAGCAATAGCATCTGGTCTAGCAGGGAGGGCTAAGAAACGGGCCTGGCCACCCCCTGATCTGCCTCCCCTCTAGGGCGACCCCTAGCTGACTGACCTCCACCCCGAGCTGACTGGGCAAGTGGTGAGGTAACTGGTGCTATAGTCAGAGGATGACTCCTCTGCTGAGATAGACCTCCATGACAACGAGGACACTGCCTCCATATATGCCCAAGCTCCCCACACTCAAAATAACTCCCTGGTGCTGGCGGTGGAAACTGATAGGGAACCCCTAGCACCGGGATGACTAGTAGAAGAACCTGGCATAGAAGAGCTCTGAACAAGTGGAGCACGGGGTGGACTCTAATCTGGAAGGGCACGAAGTGATGAGTGGCCCTGATGAGAACTGTGAGAACCATGGCCAGATAACGCACCCCGATGAAATGGATGAGCTGACTGAGCCTATCTGAAATGACGACCTCTACCGTGCTGGAACTGACCCCCAAAAGGAGCACCGTTGAATCCACCATGACCACGAGGCCTCTTGGCCTCCCTCTCAACCCTCTCCTGATCACAAACCATCTCAATCTGCCGAGCAATGTCGACAACCTCATCAAAAGTAGCACCCGAAACACTCTCTCTGGTCATGGGCAACTGTAGCTGATAAGTGAGACCATCAATAATCCTCATGATCCTCTCCCTGTCCGTGGGAACCAACCAGATCACATGATGGCAAACTTGGAGAACCACATCTCATACTGCGTCACAGACATATCACCGTGGCAAAGCTGCTCAAACTGTCTGCGCAGATCCTCTCTACGGGATTGAGGCACGAACTTCTCCAAAAAGACCACGGAGAACTTCTGCCAAGTAAGGGGTGTTGTGCCAACAGGCCTACGCCTCTCGTAAGTCTCCCACCATCTGAGTGCAGCCCCATAAAACTGAAAGGTAGTGAATGAGACCCCACAAGTCTCCAAAATACCAACAGTACGGAGTATCCTCTAACACCTGTCCAAAAAGTCCTGAGCATCCTCTCTCTCTGTGCCACTGAAAGGTAGTGGCTGGAGTCTCCCAAACCTCTCCAACCTACGCTGATCATCCTAAGGTATAGCAGGAACCATATAATCCTGAGCAACTGTTACTGGCTGGGCTGGTGGTGCCTCCGGTGTCTGAAGTCCTTGAATAACCTGCTCGAGTGTGCGAGCGACGGGAGTCTGAGTGCCTTCCCTGGCCTGAGAAGTGGTTGCGGCGGTCGAAATAGAGACCACCTGGGCAAGGCTAGTACACGCTGTCAGAATTTGAGCTAGGGCCTCCTGAAGGCCTAGAATCATAATAGGCACAAGTGGTGCCTGAGCTGGTGCATCAACAACTGGAACCTAGTCCTGATCTGGGACAACCGGTGGATCTGCAGGTACTACCCCAGCTACTGTACGGGTTGCACCTCCGCCCCTACCACAGCCTCTACCGCGGCCCTGGCTGGTGGTACTGGTGGCTGGCCCTCCTGACCGGTAGCACGAGTCCTCACCATCTGTGAGAGAATGAAACAATAAATGTTTAGTTACTAGAATCAACAGATTTGCATGACAAGAATTCAAAAATGTGGAGTTTCCTAAAGGTTTTGCAGCCTCTCGAAGATAAGTACAGACGTCTCCATACCGATCCACAAGACTCTACTAAACTCGCTCATGACTCATGAGACTTATTTAACCTAGGCTCTAATGCCAATCTGTCATGACCCAAAATAACCCTTGTCATGATGGCGCCTATCGTGGAACTAGGCAAGCCGACTCATTTCCAAAATAAACTGATAATTTAATTTCAAAGATAATTCCAATGTTATTTAACATAAAAACCTTCGTAAAGGAGTTCCAATCAAAATATAAGTGCGGATGAAAAAGCCTGACATCTGGGTGTCACTAGTCATGAGCATCTACTACAATCTATCTAATAATATCAAGGCTAACTCAGCTTGGAAAATAACTAATTACAACTAGAGGGAGATAAGAGGGAGAAGAGCAGGGGCTGCAATCGCCAAACAGCTACCTTGCTATCTCCAAGAAAATCTGCAACCAGAACAATCAATAACCGTTGCCGTGACCAGCTACACCTAAATCTGCACCCAAGGTGCATGGAGTTACGTGAAAATGCCAACTCAGTAAGTAACAATAATAAATAAAGGCTGAGCAGTAGTGACGAGCAATAAAGCATATAACATTCATATCAGGAAATCGCAGTAAAATACCACATGATTTTAAAATCAGGATTTGAATCAAAACATCTCATTTAAACCCAGCTCTAGTAAAAATCATTTAAATATATTTTTCAATAGTTTTCAATCAGAGGAAAAATGCAAAGGTGAGCAAAATGATGAAATCATAAACAGCCCCTCGGGCAAAACATCACTCATATACAGCCCCTCGGACAAACCTCACAGTCACTCGTGCCACTCGGGCATACCTCACAATTACTCATGCTTCCCAATCACTCAACACTCGGCACTCGACACACGACACTCGCACTCAGTAGGTACCTGCGCTCACTGGGGGTGTGTACAGACTCCGGAGGGGCTCCTTCAGCCCAAGCGCTATAATCTACATGGACAACTCACATGCTATAAGAATAAAGTATGTTGCATGTGGGCAACCAAGTTCCACACTAATCCTCACAATCAGGCCCTCGGCCGATATCAACATGCTGTGGCGTGCAAACCGGTCCCATAAATATCCTCACTTAGTAATAAACCTCTCAAGCCCATCTGGTATTTCAGTAAAACAGGACATTCGGCCCAAAACATTTATATGCATCAAAATAGAGTCATAAAACTGAGTTATGCGGTAAACAAGTATAAACATGACTGAGTATAGATTTTTCAATCGAAAACAATGAGAGGATATTAAGAAAAAAGGCCCTAAGGGTCTAAATAGCACTAACGCAAGGCCCAAACATGGCATTCAACCCAATTTACAGAAACTCTTTCTAAAACATATAAGTATCATATAGTATCGACAAAGTATGCAACTTTACAGTTGCTACGGGATGGACCAAGTCACAATCCCCAACAGTGCACACCCACACGCCCGTTACCTAGCATGTGCGTCACTAAAAATAGTAGAATGATGCAAAATACGGGGTTTCGTACCCTTAGGACTATATTTACAATCGTTACTTACCTCAAATCGGTCAAATCTCTACCCCGCAATGCTCTTGCCTCTGGACTCGGCCTCCAAATGCTCTGAATCTATTCACAATCAGTACAATACCATCAATACGCGCTAATGGAATGAATTCCACAAGAAAATCTACAAAATTTGACCAAAACCCGAAATTTGCTCAAACCCGGCCCCCGGGCCCACGTCTCGAAATCTGACAAAATCTACAAAACTAGAAAGCTCATTCACTCACGAGCCTAACCATACCAAATTCATCACAATCCGACATCGTTTGGACCTCCAACTTGCACCTGTGCAACCTGCCTAGCCCAGCATTGCCCGCACCTATGAACTCCCCACGCGCACTAGCGGCCTCGCACTTATGACTCTTTCTTCCGCAGGTGCGAAAATAGTAGTCGCAACAGGTGCGAATTCAAATCCGAGGACTCATCCTGAGGCCTTCGGGACCTCAACCAAAAATACCAACAAGTCATATATCAACATACCAACTTAGTCAAACCTTCGAATCACTAAAAACAACAACAAATCATCAAATTAACCTCGGATTCAAACCTAAGAACTTCTAAATTTCCAAATTCGGCAACCGATGCCCAAACCAACCAAACCATGTGCGAATTACCTCATATTTTTCACACATATCACAAATAACACTACGAACCTACTCCAACTTTCGAAATTTCCATTCCGACCCCGATATCAAATTTTCCATTGCCGACCGAAATCACCAAATTTCCAATTTCGCCAATTAAAGCCTAATTCTACCACGGAGCTCCAAATCACATTCCGGACGCACTCCTAAGTCAAAAATCACCTAACAGAGCTATCAGAACCATTATAAATCAAATGTGAGATCGTTTACACATATGTCAACATCTGGTTGACCTTTCCAAGTTAAGTTTCTACTTGAGAGACTAAGTGTCTCAATTCACTCTGAAATCACTCAGGTCCCAAACCAACTAAACCGACATAATATAATATAGCTGAATAACACAAAAAGGTGTAGAAATAGGAAAAACAGGGCTATAACTCTCGAAACGACCAGTCAGGTCGTTACAATTGGTTTATTTATTCAATCTTGCCCTTGATTATTTTATTGCTTGATTACCAATTACATATTATCTACAAATCTAGGATTGAAAATGGGAGAGGGAATTCTAGATTGTATTTAGGATTGAGTATAGTAAGATCTTGAACTTGAATTACGGGGAATAGATTCGCGATTAGAATAGGGATATACCTAATCGCCTTGCTTGGTTATTAAACAGGAATTATTAATGCGTCTTTGTTAATCCTAATTTCATAGGAATATAGGCGTTAGGTTAGCTTGAATAGGCGAGTAGTAATTAGGGCGAATACTACGAGTAATATTTACCATGTGAATCAATAAACCATATAAATTAATTAGAAAATTTAAATGGAAGACTCAATAGGATTGTTAGCTAACCCATAGCTCTGGAATATTTTCTCCCATTGAATTCTTCTTTAAGTTTGCTGACTTGTTTTCTGTAATCACTTAGTTTGCTACTCAAGATTAGTTTTAGTTAAATAATCACACTTTAGGAATCGCTTGATTAGATTAATTATTTTAGTTTAATTTAGTTGATAGCTAATCACAAGTCCTCGTGAGAACAATACTCTACCTATCACTTTATTACTTGCCGACCACGTATACTTGTGTGTGTTTGGGAGCAACAAGTTTTAACGTCGTTGCCGGGGACCTAGAAATTAACTATTTTACTAGATTAGATTTTTTACTTCTTATCTGTTCAAATTTTTACTTTTAATTTAGTGTTGTTAGTATTATATTTATTTTACATGGAATCTTTGAACGAAAAGTGGTGGAATGGTAAGTATTCTTATTTTTGTGATCCTTGTCCATATTGTAAAGGACCCCACTTGTGGCGACAGTGTAAAAAATTTTTCCAGGACCGAGTTGTGTGCACCATCTCAATCCTGTACTATTTGTGGGGGCTATTGAAATAATTATCCTTAGTGTTGATATCCTACTCCAATCGCTTCTTATGATGATTCTACTAATGCCTATGAATTTGACAGGAGTAATGAATTGGATGATGTGGAACATGATATTTTTCTTGATATGCACATGAAATTACTAGAGGAATATGGAGGTCTAAGTGAGAAAATTACAAATGAGGTGAGGCACTTTATAGACGGAAGTGCTGAATTGAGACAAGAGATTGACCAATTTGGCAGTTCTATTCACAACTTGGAGGCTCAATTGCGTGCAACGGTTGTTGCGTCTAATGCCCAACAAAATAATTTTGAGTTGTGTGAAGCTAAAAAGGAGCTTATAAGCCAAATTAAGGAGCTAAAAGTGGAATTATTCGACCATATTTGTGTTGATGATGTCAAGTTTGAGGAAAGTACAGTAGAGTCATGTGAGGAAGTAGATAATATTGCACTTGAAGACTCTAATGTATGTACATATGATGATGTCAAAAGTGAATCGATTCTAGAGTTGGAGCGTATTGGACCTCATTCTAAACTCTCTTCAATATTGTGTTTGGTCGGTGACACAAAAATTGATCCATTCGAGCCTATGAAGGAGTTAATGTATGAGGAACAAAGTGCATACATTCTAAAATTTACGATGCGAAGGAGACAAAATTACACCCCTCACTTAAAATCCAAGAAGTGCAAGATGCGACATTATTTATTGGGTTCTTTTGTATTTGTATCAGCTTACCACCGACATTTGAATATTTTTGGATGAGTTTTTATAGTTCCTAGACTAAGATATACTTGTGGATTAGCGATTGATAGATAAAGAATGGCGTCAAGGCTAACTTGGTCAAGGAATTACACAATTGATAATGTACTATGCCCAATTGATGTGTCAATATGACCGGGCGACTCAGATTTGATACTATATCGATATCGCAAGAATGGGAATATCCACTCAGTTGTCTGTGAGGTGAGACTGCCATATTCTTGGAGGAGGCTTGATGTCGGTTAGGTCGTTATTGATGGGTTAATCTAGTTTGCGGCCTTTATATCTAGATTATATGTTTATGCTTCACATCTTCAACATAGATCTACATGGAATTTAATTTTATGACTTCAGTATGTGATGCTCAATTCATCTTGCATTTTTGGGGAACGACTCAGTGGGAGTTGAGTATGTAAGTGGAACTAACATGACTTCTTCGCTCTTAGACTGAAGGCTAATCCGAGAGAAATATTCGGTTCTTGAAGATTTGTAAAGGACTTGTGTGGTTAAAATTATGGAGTTCATTCGGAACGGATATAGATATTTTCAAGTTCAAGATGTGCTACCTAAGGATAGTTTCACCGGTCAAGGAATTAGATTTTGGAAATTAGATCCTACCGAGGAATTAATGTATTTCAATATCAATGTTGATATGTCCATGCGAAAATAGAGAGATGAAAAAGAAGAAATTTTTTAATTCATTGGAGTTCTCTTCGAATCGAATATTTTGATTTGAGGTACTGTTGTAGGCGAGATTGGGGTAATCAGGCCATGGGTTATTTCAATAATATTGCTTCTTGTCGGGATTGTTATGCAGGTTTGGTTCAATTCACAGTGTTCTGGGAAGAAATCAAGTAGTGTATTCAGAAGTGAATCAGGAGTTTATAAAAAGGGTTGGGTCAATGTGATATTTTCTTGGGATGGGATTGTTAAGGAATGATTCAATCTATTGAGGTAATTGTGTGTTGTTGGCTCATGGTGGATTGAAAGTTTGGGTATGGAAGCTTTAGGGGTTGGTTGTTTAAAAAAGGTTAAGTTCTGATGATTTTGATCTTGTGGAAACAAACTTCAAAAATCTTGAGCTAGGTCTTTACCATGACTTCAGCATTGACATTGCTTACAGACTCAGATAATGCATTGCTTATTGGTAATTTGTCTCACAGGTTGAGCCATGTGGTATGCTTCCTAGGTTATGGGACACGTTTGGAAGGTTTGATCTTGCTTGGAAACATTTCGGGTTGATGATGTAGTTCATAAACTTAAGGGTCGGTGCTATTATATGATATGGTACGCCCTAGAGAATCGACATGGAGTTGCAAAAGTTGTGATTTATCTTCAAGAAGAAGGTTTTTTGAGCTAAGCGACAACATGGATTGTTTGAGTTGCTTAATGGTATATTCGTACTATCTTGTATCACTTAGGATACGTATCAGTCATAGAATACGTGTCGCGGAGGAGAACTACGAATGACTTGTGTAATGACCCGACCGATCGCTTTGAGAATTAGCGTCCCATTCGGTGGCTTAAGGTCTCGAGTAGCTTCATATTATCTATTATGACTTGCGTGTGTGGTCGAGTTTGGTTTTCGGATGATTCGAGATTGATTTGGGAAGATGATTCTTGTTTTAGAAGCTTAAGCGGTAAGAGTTGACCAGAGTTTGACTTTTGTGTTGACGACTCCGGAATGGTATTTTGATGATTCCAATAGATTCGTATGGAGACTTTGGACTTAGGCCTATGTCCGGATTTGGATTTGGAGGTTCGTAGGTTGAGTTGATGCATTTTGGCGAAAGTTGGAAATTTGAAGGTTTGAAATATTCCTAAGTTTGATCAGAATTTGGATTCATTCCGGATTGGTTAGGCTTGAATCGGACGCTTGGTTCGAAGTTTGAAGTTTATAAACTTAAGAAATTGATCTTGATTGATGATTCGTTGTTTTGATGTTATTTTGTGTTATTTGAGAGCTCGAGTAAGTCCGTAATATGTTTTGGTACTTGTTGGTATGTTCGGACGGGGTCCCGAGAGGCTCGGGTGAGTTTCGGGATGGTTTTGGACTATTTCTAGGCCACTTTTAGTTGTTGGTTTTGGGCCACAGAGGTGTGCATAGCGTTCGCGAAGAGCAAATTGCCGTTTGGGCACTATGAATCGCGATCGCAGAAGCCTTTTCGCGATAACGTAGAAGAAATCTTTGCTGTCACAGGATTAATTTTGGAAGCTTATATCTTGCAATATATAAGGAATTTAGAGATGATACAAAAAGGAAAGTTATATCCCTTTGTGCCTAGTTTTCAAAAAATCAAACCTTTTATGATTTGGAATTTTGTACAAAACGCCATGGCCATTACACTAGAGGCAATGTGGAAGAGTTGGGCAAGCTTGATGAAATTTGTTAATCCCGATCGCGGGAACATGGCCTCCGAAGGGTAAAACTGAGCTGGAATTTTTTTGAATCGCGATCACGAAGAAGGACCCCTGGTAGTGCATTAAAACATCAAATTTTGCGATTTTGAGTTCATTTTCCACTTTTTGAATTCTTGGAGTACAAGTAAGGCGATTTTGGAGGAGATAAACACCCAAATCTTGAGGGTAATTAATTTAATCTTTGTTTTGATTATATATATTTTTTTTCATGGATAATAATACCTAAATAAAGGATTTGAAGAGAAGAAATTGGGGGTTTTTGTCTAAACTTTCTTAAAATGAATAATTGAGTTTTGAATATTGATTCAGAGTCAGATTTGAGTGAAATTAGTATGGTTCGACTCGTAATTGAATGTGTTATCACATTTTGTGAGTTTTATCGGGTTCCGAGGTGCGGGTTCGAGTTTGACTTTTTGGTTGATTTTGAGTAAATGTGTAAAGACTCGACATTTATCATTTGGAATTACTTTCTTAGGCATTATTTGATGTTTTTGAGTTATTTTTGCTAAATTCGAGCCGTCCGGAGGTTGTTTCACACGAGGGTCATTTTAAAATATTGATTTAGCTTCTTTGAGCTAAGTATCTTGCTTAACTTTGTATGAGAGAACTACCCCTTAGAATGCGAGTTGTTTATACTATTTGTGTTATGTGAAAGTTGTGTACCCGAGTTGACGAGTGCGTATTCGGGCTTATATATGGAATTGGACCGGTTTAGACTCTTAGGCTTCTTTCATGTATTTATTTGAAATTTTTAACACATATTATATCTTTTATTTGTCATGTTTACTCTCATATGCTTGATTTGAAATTGTTGTTACATCATATCCTTTCGTTGTCAGGTTATTCTTATGCATTTAGACGTAGTTGCTAGTTTATGCCATATCTTTCATTGTTAGCTTATTTCACACACTAGAATTTGGAAGTTTGCCATTTCATGAAAATACCTTAATTATTGAGTTTCTTATTAAGCAATTAATTGTAGTTAAAGTTATTGAAACTCTCTAATCTGTTTTAATTGAAGTTGTGTTTAAAGGGAGTGTTGATCATTGTTGAGTTACTTTCCCGTTCATTTTGTTGTTATTGAGATTCTATACACATTGTGTTTGAGCCGTGGGCTATGTGATATGGTGATATTTGCATCGATGTTTTGGAAAGGTTATTTGTAGCCTATGGTCACTTGTGGTACGAGTTGATATGTCATGTTGTTGTGATGTTAGCACATGTGAATTATGGTGTGGATTGGTTGTTGTTATGCGAAGCATAAGGATGACATCTCACTGTTGTTGATTGTGCAGAGTGATACGGGTGGCTATTGTGTTATTGTCCGGGCGTATCGATAAGGGTGGCTATTATGCGGAGTCATACAGGTGGCTATTGGAGTGATACGGGTGGCTAATTATATTGTCAGGGCGGAGTGATACGTGTGGCCATCGGAGAGATAGGGGTGACAATGTCAGGGATGATGTGTGATGGCCTGGGGGCATTATGTTGATGATATTCGTGTGATGGTGTAGTTTTCCATGTGTATGTTATATACCTTACATGACTTATTGTGTTGCTTCAATGAGCTATTCGATGTCTTGATATTACTAGTTCAGGAGTATAAAATTTGACATTTATTGATCATGCCCATGTATTCTTGTATTATCTGCTTTCATTGTGATATTGGTCATGTGTCCATGCCGGGCAGATTGTGATTTTGAGCATGTGATCATGTGCGGATTGAGATATTAACACATGAGTTGTCCCTGCTGTGGTAATTAGAAATGTGGGCACAAGGTGCCGTGAGCATATGATTGTGGTTTGAGACTCGTGAATTGTGATTATGAGATGATATATCTCAGAGTAATTCGTTGTGAGACTTATGTTAGAACGGTTTGATTAGTTGATTATCATTAATTCACTTATATGTTCTCTCTTGTACTTTAACGATGTTCTTATTACTTTACTGCTTATATTATATGTTGGTTCTTGTTCCCATTTACTGATTTCTACTTTCGTTATTAGTTTTATGCTTTTATACTGCACAGGTTATTTTGATTAGTGGGTGTCTTGACTTGTACCTCGTCACTACTCCACCGAGGTTAGTCTTGATACTTACTGGGTACCGACTGTGGTGTACTCATACTACACTTCTACACATTATTTTGTATAGATCCAAGTATTAGTGATATTGGACTCAAGCAGAGTTAGCTTATCGGTCGTGAAGATTCAAGATAGAGTTGCTTGGTCGTCGCAGTCCCTTAGAGCCCTTTCCTTTTATTGTACTGCCATCTTGATATCTGAATAGTATTGTATTTCAATTTTTGAGATCTTTCCATGTACTCTCTCCGTTCCAGTTTATGTGAACCTATTTCCTTTTTGGTCCATTCCAAAAGAATGACCCCTTTCTAAATTTGAAAATAATTTAGCTTAAACTTCCAATTCAACCCTTAATGAGAAGCATATTTAATCACACAAATACTTTGGACCCCTTTTAGACTTGTTTAGGACCACAAATTCCAAAAGTCTCCATTTTTTTCTTAAACTTCGTGCCCAGTCAAACATGTTCATATAAATTGGAACGGAGGAGTATTCAGTTAGAGTTCGTGATTATGTATTTCCTAGTCTTGGGAGGTTATAGTGATTATTGTCGCGTAGGATTATTTCACATTTATTTCAGTATTTATATAAATCTCTGAGTTAAATTATCATGGATAAATTGGCTTAATTGTTGTAAGTAATCGGCATACCTAGACTTAGAGACTAGGTGCCATCACGATGTCTAAGGCGGGATTTTGGGTCGTGACAAGTTAGTATCATAGCTCTAAATTCAAAGGTTCTACAAGTCACGATAAAGTTTAGTAGAGTATTGTGGATCAGTACGGAGATGTTTGTACTTATCTTCGAGAGGCTATGGAACTATTAGGAAAATTCCTCCTTTTTCATTCCTGGCATGCGGATTTGTTGATTTCAAAGTTTGAGCCTTTGTATCTCTATTCTCTCATCGATGGTGAGGACACGCTCTACCAAATTAGCTGAGCAGAAACTCATGCCCCTGCTAGAGCCACGAGAGGCCAGGGTTGAGGCCGAGGCCGAGGTAGAGGACGAGGAGAGGCAAATTCCGCAGTTAGATCACCTGCTAGAGCAGCAGTTGAGGAGCCGCTAGTATCTCCGGTTGGGGGATAGGCACTGGAGGCGCATGTTGTTACCCTCAGACTTCAGGAGACATAGCGTAGTTCCTGAGCATGTTTGATATATTGGCTAAGGTGGTATTGATCTCCGTTACACCAGCTACTTCACAGATTGGGCGAGGAGCTCAGACTCCCACCGCCAGTACTACAGAGCAGCAGGTTCGTGTTGGTCATATTTCGGGCATGGTGCCGATATTGCCTATTATTCCAATTCAGCCTGAGGTCATGCCAGGGGCATTAGAGTAGGATCAGAAGAGGCTTGAGAGGTTTAAGAGGTATGGTCCTCCTACTTTCAGTGGAACAACTACCGAGGATACATAGGGTTTTCTAGAGAAGTGTCATCGTATTCTCCGCACCATGCGTATTGTGGAGATGAGCAGAGTTGCATTTACTCCATTTAAGCTATCAGGAGCAGCGTATCAGTGGTGGAAGGTTTATGAGAAGGGTAGGCCATCTGATGCAGCACCACTCACTTGGCCTTAGGTTTTAGAGATGTTTTTGATGGATGTTGTTCCCCAGACCCTCCGGGATGTGTGGCGCATAGAGTTCGAGCAGCTACGTCAAGGCAGCATGATGGTGTCAGGGTATGCCATCAGGTTCAGTGAGTTATCCCGTCATGCACCTACTTTGGTTCTTACAATCAGAGATAGAGTTCGCAGATTTATCAAGGGGATTAATTATGGTCTTAGATTCAGTATGGCTCGGGAGTTGGAGACTGATACTCCATTTCAGCAGGATGTGGAGATTGCAAGAATGTTAGAGCGTATTCGAGGTGAGAAGAGGGAGGATAAGGAGGCCAAGAGGTCTCCAGGTTCTAGATGATTTAGTGGATTCTACTCTTCAGCTATGACCCATCACAGTTGAGGCTCGGGAAGTCGGGAAGTCCAATCTACAATTAAAACTACTCATGGTGCTCCAGTTAGTCAGGGACCTTAGGGTACTCATATGGAGCAGTCATCCTTTAGTGCACCACCTGCACGGGGTTTCTACAATGGTTATTCCAGTTACCCGGCATAGACTCAATGCTAGCAGCCACGCCTGTACAGGGGATGTTATAAGTGTGGCGATACTAGGCACATTATGAGAGATTGTCTCAAACTCGAGAGAGGTGGATTCCATCAGAGCACTCAAGTTATGGGCCCCATTCTAGTTGCTATCCTATTTGCACAGCCAGCTAGGGGTGGAGGACAGGCAGGTAGAAGACACCCTAGAGATGGTGGCCCAGCCCGTTGATATGCTCTCATGGTAGGGCTGAGGCCACTGCACCAGATGGTGTCATTACAGGTATGTTTCTGTTTTGACGTAGAGGAGAATTTGTTTTATTTTTATTTAGTCATGTTTATTGAGTGAGTCCTCCCATCTTGCTTCATATATGGCGAGTTTTGGGATTCTTGTACTCTATGTATGTGTTTACCCTTATTTGGAGATTTTATAGTGGTATCCCATATCTATTGTTTTGTTTTGTTTTGTTTACTATTGAGTGTCATAAGACTAGAATGAAATTTCGGTTACTCATTACGGTAAGTTTTGATGTGATTTCTGGATGGTTTCATTACAATTTGTGATTTTGGGAAGTTCATTACGTGTTGTGATTTTATTTTGCGAAATTGAGTTAGTGGAAGGTTTCGGTTGGTATGATGTGTATTCTACTTGTGATTTAGAACTGAGGATGGGATCCTCGCATTTTCATGTGGTTTGATATGCTTGAACCAGGCTACGTGTCGCGGTGGAGTTATATTATGATGAGATACTTGTGATTAATTCAAATGTTTTGATTCTCGCTTGCGTAATGGATTCATGATATGGTACTGATAGGGAGTTGTACCTCTCAGGCTTATTTAATAGTTCTCTCATATGTTTCTCTTTACATATTCAGTCATATTCGTATTGTGCGTATTGGGTTTAGTTTGCGCGGTATGTGCCCAGGTGGCATTGGGTGTGACTTTTTTATTTGGGTGAGTGGTGATGAGATCTTCATGTTTCTTTCATCGTTGCCAGCGTTGTGAAAGTTTGGAACAAGGTTCTAGTCGATATGAGGCTATTTACTGCTAGGTTTGGTAATGGATAGTTATAGCAGTCAGAGTTATTATTACAGGAATATGGGCGATGTATTACGTGGGGTGGTCATATCTTGTGGGTGTATGCATGAGTTGTGACAGCTGGTTAAGGTTAATACTATGTGTTTATGCGGGAATCTGGTCTTTGGGAAATGATCGGATGGTGAAAATGTTTATTCTAAGGCTTATCGGTATAGGTGAAAGGAATAATCTTCTGTTGGGAGGGTATTGTCGGGCTTATATAGATTGGGGTGACATGGGATCACCCGCGAGTATATGTATGGTGAGTTCATTCAGTTATTTTGTGGCTTCAGACCTGTTCTTGGCACGTTCAAGGACGAACGTTTATTTAAGAGGGGAGAATGGAACGACCTGAACAGTTGTTTTGAGAATTAGTATCCCGTTCGATGGATTATGGTCTCAAGTAGCTTCGTATTATGTATTGCGACTTGGGTGTGTGGTCGGGTTCAGTTTTCGGATGATTCAAGATTGATTTTGAAGGATGATTCTTGTTTTAGAAGCTTAAGCGGTAAGAGTTGAGAGGAGTTTGACTTTTGGGTAGACGACTACGAAATGGTATTTTTATGATTCCAATATCTTCGTATGGAGATTTTGGACATAGGCATATGTCCGGATTTAGATTTGGAGGTCCGTAGGTTGATTTGATGCATTTTGGCGAAGTTGGAAATTTGAAGGTTTTGAATGTTCATAAGTAAAACCAGGAGTTGACTTCGATGTTGTCGGGTTCGGATTATTGTTCCAGGAGTTGGAATAGGTTCAATATATCATCTGGAACTGGTAGGAAAAATTTGGATTCATTCCGGATTGGTTAGGCGTGAATTAGACGCTTGGTTCGAAGTTTGAAATTTATGAACTTAAGAGATTGATCTTTATCGACGATTCATGGTTTTGATGTTATCATGCATGATTTTAGGCCTCGAGTAGGTCCGTAATATGTTTTGGGACTTGTTGGTATGCTCGGACGGGGTCCCGAGGGGCTAGGGTGAGTTTTGAGGTGGTTTCAGACCATTTATAGGCCATATTTAGATGCTGGTTTTTGGCCACAAAGGTATGCATCGCGATTGCGGACTTTGGGTCATGTTCGCGAAGAGCAAATTTCCATTTAGGCACAGTGAATCGCGATCGCCGAAGCGTTTTCGTGATCGCGTAGAAGACATTTTTGTTGTCACAAGACTAACTTTGGAAGCTTATATCTTGCAGTCTATAAGGAATTTGGTGATGATCAAATAATAAAATTTATAGCCCTTTTTGTTTAGTTTTCAGAAAATTAAATCTTTTGTCATTTAGAGTTTTGTACAAAAGTTTATGAACAATATACTAGAGGCTATCTGGAAGAGTTGGGCAAGCTTGTTGGAATTTGTTCATCGTGATCGCGGGAACATGGCCGCGATCGCGAAGGGTAAAACCTGAGCTGTAATATTATTTTGAGTCGAGATCGCGAGGTTGGAGACCGCGATCGCGAAGGACTCCTGCAGTGTACTAAAACATAAAATTTCGGGATTTTGAGTTCATTTTCTTCACTTTTTGAGTTCTTAGAGCACAAGTAAGGCGATTTTGGAGGAGATAAACACCCAAATCTTGAGGGTAAGTAATTTTATCTTTGTTTTGATTAGATATTTTGTTTTTCCATAGATTATTACACCTAATTGAAGGATTTGAAGTTTAGGTGTTAACCGGACGGGCTGGTCCGGGAAGGACACGAAAAGAAATAGCCCGTCCGATTATTGTTCCGGACTGGTAGTGGGTTAGATAAACGGGTTGGTAACGGGCTGGGAAATTCCGGTGTAATTAGGGCTCGTCCGGGTTTTGGCTTAACGAGTCCGGACCGGGTCGATTACTTTTTTTTTTGAGTATATTTTATTTTTCTTATTTAATGTTATTGATACTTAAGTGTTTGCAAACTTTTAAGGCTTAGAATTAAACTTTAAAATTTAAAGTTTTAAATTTTAAATTTTAAATTTGAATTTTAATAAGTGACTACAAAAAGTTATTTAATAAGACTAATAGGCAATGTGTAAGGATCAAACTCTGAAGGCTTTCGTTTATATTTTCATTGAATAATAAATAATACTTCAAATTAATTTGCAAGTTCTACTTTGATTTTTTTTTTTTTTTGAACTTGCATATTAAAAGTTTACAACAATTATAAAAAAAATAAGAAAGAGTACATCGCATGCTTTGCATCATTTTTGTAAGTTCATCCATGTCAACATGAGGTTCTTGATTTCCGGCATTGCTTGAATCGGAACCATATACCATTATATCTCCAATTTCTTGGTCCTCCGCTTCATCTACCTCTTCACGCCCTTGATTTCGTCGTTCTGATCTTATCCAATCTCTGAAGCACACTAGAATTTACAAACCTTTGCTTCCAAATGAATGACGAGTATCTCCTACTTGCTGCCTTTCTTGGCTAAATGCACTCTTTGATGCGACTGTTGAAATCGGTACATTTAGCACATCTCGAGCCATGGCCGAAAGAATAGAAAATTGATTTGAGTTGCTCCTCCACCAACCCAGCGGTATAAATTCCTTTGTGCGGGGATCTGGTGACTTTTGCAAATATAATTGGAGTTCATCAATGTTCCTGCCACTGGTTTGTTAACGCTTTCCTAGTGTAGACCAAATCAAATAATCTTCAACACCATCATTATCCTCCAAAGCACCAGATGCAGATGTTGAAACTGAACTTGAAGGAATATTTGTATCTACAGTAGCAGAAGCATCAACAATGTTAGCATAATAATTTTATAAAGTTTGTAAATATTTATGTAGATCAGAAATACAAGTTTCAACATCAGGGGTTTCAGTTGGTCCAATATTCATATAAACATATAAAGCAGTGTTTACCTGGCGACAAGTGGCCATTTTGATAGAAGGGTTTAAAATAGCACCAATTAAGTAAATAGGGGAATTATGTAGAAATATTTCTTTAATTTATCTAGCATAGATTCAACAACAGAAGTATATCCTTCTTTCTTCTTCAAATTATGCAGTAAAAGAGATATTTCAGCAATATTAAACTATTTGCAATAGTAGGATAATAAGCTCTAAAAAACTCAAGTGTAGCCACATAAAATTTTTGTAAAAATTTTACAACATCTTCAATGACATCCCAAGCTTTAGATGTTAACAAACGGTTAGGATCGGTACAATGAGAATTAACGACTTCAGTTATAGGCATTTTATCTTTATGACAACATCTTTATAATAAATAAGTATAATTCCACTTAGTAACTATTTCTTCATGCATGAGTCTTGGTTTTAGTCCATATTGTGCACATTATTCCTTAAATGCATTTAATCTAGCACTTCTATTATTTCCTTGAATTACATCAACAACTCTTTTAACTAAAGTGATCTCATCTCTAAATAATTCAAGGCCACTCTTCACAATTAAATTATAAATATGACATGCACACCTAACATGAAATATTTCAAGAAGTGGTGGGTGTAAATACAATTTTAATATTGTAATAGAAGAATTGTTATTAGAAGCATTATCAAATGACATACACAAAATGTTTTTTGAAAGATTGTAAAATATAGCAACTTCATGGATAGTATTACTTATAAATGCACCAGTATGACTTTGATCTTCATTATATTTAAAAAATAATACGTTTTTGCATACAAAAATTATCATATATTTAATGTCATGTAACGGTCAAATAATCATTTCCATTAACACCACGACCAATATCAGAAGTAAGAGAAACTCTACAAGAAAGACTGGCGAATAAATAACGGATATATGTCTGATATTGTCCAAAAAGCCTAAAGATATCAGCTTTACAAGTACTTCTAGCAATACCTTTAAACAAAGGGTTATAAATTCTTTTAATATAAGTAACAAGATATGGTAAAGCAGCAAACTAAAAGGTAAACAAACTAAAACAATCATTTTAGCTAATTCTTTCCGATCTTTCACTATATCGTATTTACCCATTAAACCGCCAGTACCCGGGTTAAGTTTTTGTTGCCCGCCTTCCTCATCAGCACCCCATGCAATAGGGTGGTTAATAACCATGTTCCTATGAAGTTGACATGTTCCCCCTGCCTTACCTCCGGTCTCATGTTTATAAACTTCCTTACAAATTTGATATCTTACATAATTTTTATCTTCTTCTAGTCTTTCAAAAAAATTCCAACACTTACTTCTTAATCTTTGATTCCTCTTATCAGGGAGGGGAGGCCTACCTGTATAACCACGACCTCCACCCCTAGTATTTTGAGTTTGACTAGCATTACCAGTTGTAGCTGGTGGTGTTTCAAGGTTATCAGGTGATTGAATATCATCTAAATTATCATCTATACTATAATTTTCCTGAAGTTGCTCATAATCTATATTTAAATTTTCAGGTGAACTTTCAGAAATATGTGTAAAGCTATTAGAAGAACTAGCACCACCTCTTGATTATTTAGAAGTTTTACTCTTACTACTACCACCCCTACTGGTACACGCTTTTTTGGCTGCTCTAAATATATCCATTATGTAAATTAAATTAATAATTCTAAATAATAAAATAAAAATATACACCAAAGAAGAGAAAGAGATGGAACGAGTGTATCGGGATTCTGGATGCCGCAATAAATTTAATATCAAACTTCACTTGATATTTGATGATATTGAATATTGATACCACACTTTACTTGAATACTTGATATTTGATAATTATAATTTTGTAGTGACTAAAGTAAATATTTGATGAAAGTTGAAATAATAAGTAAGTGAGAATTTAAGAGCAATAAGTAATATTATCAATAGAAAATTGAGAGAGACGTAGAGTAATAAGAGAGCAAATTGTGAGAAAAAATGAAGAAGAAAGGGGACTATTTATAGTTTTTAAAAGGTTAAAATTGTAATTTTTCAATTATTAAGGGTAGGGGACTATTTTCTTAAGGGGGTAGGCCGAAATGGCCAAATTTACAAATAATGGTTATTGCCCAACAGTCATTTTTGAATTTAACCGTTGGCAAAGGTTAAAAAAATTAAAAAAAAAATATTTTCCAATGGTAACTGGGCTGAACCGGGTTGTTGCCCGGTAAAAACAGGTAATGGGTAATCGGGCTAACCGTGTTCTGGGGCACCGGTTAACAAAACATGTATGTTCCCGTCTGGCTCCCTCCCCAACCCGTCCCACCCCCCGAGCGTCCGGCCTGACCCGGGTTAAACCGGTTCCAACCGGGATGTCGATGGACTGGCTCGGCTCGATTAACAGGTATATTTTGAAGAGAAGAAATTGAGGATTTTTGTCTAAAACTTTCCTAAAGCGAGTAATTGAGTTTTGAACATCGATTCGGAGTCGGATTTGAGTGAAATTAGGATGGTTGGACTCGTAATTGAATGTGTTATCAGATTTTGTAAGTTTTATCGGGTTTTGAGGTGTGGTCCCGGGTTTGACTTTTTTGGTTGACTTTGAGTATATATATAAAGACTCGACATTTATCATTTGAAATTTTTTCCTTAGGCATTATTTGATGCTTTTGAGTTATTTTGGCTATATTTGAGCCGTCCGAAGGTAGTTGCACACGAGAGGGTCATTTTAGTTATTGATTTAGCTTCTTTGAGATAAGTGTCTTGCCTAACTTTATGTGGGGGAACTACCCCTTAGGATTTGAGTTGTTTGTGCTATTCGTGTTATGTGAAAGCCGTGTAGGCGAGGTAACGAGTGTGTACTAAGGCTTATATGTGGAAATGGAACGTTTAGACTCTCAGGCTTCTTTCATGTATTTATGTCACGTACCAAAATTCACCTAGTCATGATGGCACCTAACTCAACCCATCAGGTAAGCCAATTAACAACTAACCAATTCAAATGAGATTTATTATGAAAAGAAATAAAATTACAACTACTTTTATACAAGAACTTCCCAAGGACTGGTAGTACAAATCATGAGCTTCTAAGATTAGAATTTACAAAACTGATGTGAAATAAAAATACGTCATCTGTTTGAAATATACATGAACAGATTAAAAATTCTAAAGCTACCATGAACACGAAGAGGCAGCAATGACTGGAACGCAAGTACATCTTCCGATCCAGCTCCCGCCACGTACAGCAACATCAACATCTAATATCTGCACGCAAGGTGCAGAAGTGTAGTATGAGTACAACCGACCTCATGTACTCAATAGGTAACAAACCTAACCTTTAGTTGAAAATAGTGACGAGCGGGAACACAAGTCAAAGATAAACACAAATAGCCAACAACAACTCATAACAATGTCATCACCCAAACTCATCTATAGGTCATGATGGTGCCCAATATCCCAGCTAGGCAAGCCAACTAATGATTTAAACAAATATTTATTTCTTTAAAAATTATCCGAGTAATCAAACTCTTCGAAATTTCAAAAATTAAGAAAGATATGAGAAAAATAAGAAAAATTAAAATCCAAGTAAAATAATTAAATCCAAAAATTCTACTAGTGTGTGCCAAGACCTGGTGTCACAAGTTTATGGGCATCTAGGAGATTATACAAAATTTTAAATATTGTCCAAAATAAAATAGACAGAATACAAATACAAGAAGAGGCACCAGTTGTTGTAGAACGGCTCAGAAAGGCAGCTTACCACTAAGCCTCTGGATAACGTGGGTGCACACTGATAGGTCCTTCGATAGTACCTATCTCGAGTCCTGCACAAAAAGTGCAGCAAGCGTAGCATGATTATGTAAATAACATGTACCTAGTAAGTATCAAGCCTAATCTCGAAGAAGTAGTGACGAGAGATCGACTTTGACACTCACTATGGGTCAATAATATTACAATAGAATATAATGAATTAAACATTTTTTTTAGATGAACAACAATAGTTTTCTTAACAAACAGAAATAATTAATTCCTTACATTTCAATAATTTCCAATTTATCAATTAACTTCACAAGCAACAATTAAAATATCAAGGTATCGTGTAATTATTATTATTATTATTAGGCACGATTTTTGCCAAGGTCTTACGGCCCGATCCAGAGTGTCGTGTACACTGCCGAGGGACATACTGCGCGATCCATATATACATTTATACTGCCGAGGCATTCGGCCTGCTCCACAAGAAAGGAGGACATTTTCTTATGAACCTCCAGAATAAGAAGTTATTATAATATTAACATGTAGGATGTTCAATCTTTATTAATAATTCAATAATTTACAAAACAATTCGAGTATATGAAGTTTCGATCTTTTACTTTTCCTCAAACAATTTACAATATAATTTCAGTAATTTAATCAAATAAAATATGCAATTATCACAAGTAATTCATGATTTGAGTCCTAAACTACCCGGACATAGCATAATTAATAGCTACAAACAGACTCTCGTCACCTCGTGCATACGTTGCCCCAACAATTAGCAATAATTATTAATGTGAATAACCTATGGGGTAAATTTCCTCTTACAAGGTTAGACAAGAGACTTACCTTGTCTCAAAGCCCACTTCCCGATCACAATGTCGCGAAAAATGTCAATTCGGTGCCGAAAAATCCGAAACTATCCAAAAGTTATATAAAATAATTAATACATACTCAATAATTCAAAATTAGACTATTAAATAAATTACCCTATCCAAAAATGGTAAATTCCTAAAATTCACCCCAGGCCCACGTGCCCGGATTTCAAAACTTTTAGGAGGAAATCGTTACCCATAATCTCAAGAACTCAAATATACAATTTTCATTCAATTTCATAACCGTTTTCGTGGTTAAAATCTCATTTTTGTGCAAATCTAAGTTTTTCCTCTAACCCTTGATTTCCATAATTTTACAGGTTATAATCTATGTATTTAACTCATAGTATGTAGAATTAACTTACCTTCAAGTTGATAGTTGAAATCTCCTCTCAAAAAGCTTCAAGATCGCCTAAGAATGGAGAAAATGGGCTCAAAAATGGCTGAGCCCCGATTTTAACACATTCTGCCAAGCAGTCTTTTCGCATTTGTGGCTGGCAAGCCGCATCTGCGGAAAATTCGTCGCAGATGCGGCTTCACCCTAAGCCAGCCCCGTCCGCTTCTGTGGCTTATACATCGCACCTGCGATGTGCTTCTGCGGTTGTACATGTGCATCTGCACCCAGTCCGCTTCTGCGGTGCTTTTCACGCACCTGCGGCTTGCCAAGCACATGTGCAGTTGCAGTAGAAGCTGGAAGCTTCAGCTACTGCTCCAAGGTCCAAAATTGATCTGATCCTCGTCCGTTTAACACCTGAGGCCCTCATGGCCCCTCCCAAACATACCAACAAGTTTTAAATCATAAAACGGATTCGCTCGAACCCTCAGAACGTGTAAAACAACATCAAACCTAAGAATCATGCGTCAAAACAAATTGATTCAACTTAGAATTTTTAAATTCTTCAAATTTACTCTAAACGTGCTGAAATATACTTATACTACTCAGAAAGATACCAAATTTTGTGTGCAAGTCTTAAATCACCATACGGAGCTATTCCCAAGCTCGGATTTCTAAACGGACTTTAATTACTCCAAAACCTACACCAAACCAAATTTAAAGAACATTAAACCTTTAAATAGTTGATTTTCACTATTAAGCTCTGAAACATCCCCGGGTTGTCCAAAAGCCGATTCGAACATATGACCAAATCCAAAATCATCATACGAACCTATTGGAATCGTCAAATCCCAATTTCGAGGTCGTTTTCTCAAAATGTTGACCGAAGTCAAACTTAGCATTTTAAGGCCAACTTAAGGGACTAAGTGTTCTGATTTCATCCCGAACATTTCCAAATCCCGAACCAACCATCCCCGCAAGTCATAAATTAATAAAAACACATACGGGGAGTTTAATTTAGGGGAACGGGGTTCTAAAATTTAAAATGACCGGTTGGGTCATTACAAACAATATAATAAAAAGTGGTACATGAAATAACTCAGAAATATAATGTTCAGCTCGTTCACAATTCCATAAAATAGGCATGCTTTTCAAGTATATCGGTGAAGACCCAAATCTTTTACCGAAAGCACCAAAATATGAGTAAGTTTGAAAAATCGTGGTTTTTCCTTCCAAAACTGTTCAACAGGTAAATGTTTCATTTTCAAATGGCACGAGGAAAAGTACCTCTCTATGCCTACATGTCAATGTATAGGTGAAGTCATGAATAACGCAATATTGTACACCATAAGGAAAATGCATCGCTATGACTGTATGTCAAGTCTGTAAGTAAATGCACTATAACATAGTGAACAACCATATGCATACTCTCAAAGTATCAATCCACTCAGTCCTCCCAATCACTCGGCACTGGCACTGGCACTCGCACTCAATAGGTACCTGTGCTCACGGAGGGGTGTGTGCAGACTCTTGAGGAGCTCCTTCAGCCCAAGCGCTATAATCTGCACAGACAACTCACGTGATGCACGTACAACGCATGTGCTATAATATCAATATTTAGATCCGCACGGACAACACATGTGCTGCACGAATAACTCACGTGCTATAGTATCAATATTTGGATCCGCACGGAAAACTCACGTGCTATAGTATCAATAACCTCACAATCAGGCCCTTGGCCTCATTCAGTCATCAATCTCTCCAATCTCTCGGGCCCACAGTGCCATGAAACTAGCCCAAAATGATGATATGATGTGTCAATATATAGCAACACAGAAAAAGATATGATACGAAATGAATGAACATGATTGAATATGAAAATGCAATGTAAGCAAATAATTCGACAGCAGAAATGGCCTCAGTGGGTCCCAACAGAATAAGTATGTAGCCTAGACATAGTTTCTAACATGGATCACAGCTCAATAACTCTAGTACGTAGAGATTTCATGGTTTCAGATAAGTTCAGGCAACTACACATCACCACAGAAATAACGGAGTTACAATCCACATGGTGCAAGCCCACACGCCCGTCACCTAGCATGTGCGTCACCTCAAAAGCAAACACATAACACGAAATTTGGGGTTTCATACCATCAGAACTAAGTTTAGAAGTGTTACTTACTTGTTCAACAGGTAGATGTTTCATTTTCAATTGGCACGAGGAAACGTACATCTCTATGCCTACATGTCAATATGTAGGTGAAGTCATGAGTGATGCAATATCGTTCAGCATGACGAAAATGCATCTTTATGACTGTATGTCAAGTGTGCATGTAAATGCAGTGCAACATATTGAACAACCATATGCATACTCTTAGAGTATCAATCCAATCAGTCCTCCCAATCACTCGACACTTGCACTCGCACTCGCACTCGCACTCGCACTCAATAGGTACATGCGCTCAGTGGGGGTGTGTGCAGACTCCGGAGCGGCTCCTTCTGCCCAAGCGCTATAATCTGCACGGACAACTCACGTGATATAATATCAATATTTAGATCCGCACGGACAACTCACGTGCTATAGTAACAATATCTGAATCTGCAAGGACAACTCACGTGCTGCACGGACAACTCACGTACTATAGTATCAATAACCTCACAATCAGGCACTCGGCCTCTCTCGGTCATCAATATCTCCAGTCTCTCGGGCCCACAATGCCATGAAACTAGCCCAAAATGTTGATATGATGTGTCAATATATAGCAACACAGACTAAGATATGATATGAAATGAATGAACATGACTGAATATGAAATTGCAATGTAAGCAAATAATTCGATAGCAGAAATGGCCTCAGTGGGTCCCAACGGAATAAGTATGTAGCCTAGACATGGTTTCTAACATGGATCACAGCTCAATAACTCTAGTACGTAGAGATTTCATGTTTTCAGATAAGTTTAGGCAACTACACATCACCACAGAAATAACAGAGTTACAATCCACATAGTGCAAGCCCACACGCCCGTCACCTAGCATGTGCGTCACATCAAAAGCAAACACATAACACGAAATTCGGGGTTTCATACCCTCAACACTAAGTTTAGAAGTGTTACTTACCTTGAACAAGCCAAATCCAATACCGAGCAAGCCAAGCGATGCTCCAAAATGCCATCCCGTGCGTACCGACCTCTGAATGGCCCGAAACTCGCCAAAAGCAACTCAAATACATCAAATAAAGCCCAAGGAAAAAATTCCAATTGATAAAGGTCGAATCTTAATCAAAAACCTGAAATTGACCCTAAGGCCCAACCCGGGCCCATGCCTCGGAACGCGATGAAACTCATAAAATCTGACAACCCATCTAATTAGGAGTCCAACCATACTAGTTTCACTCAAATCTGACTTCGAGTCGACATTCAAAACTCAAAAAAACTCACTCTATGAGACTTTAGGCTAAAATCCCCAATTTTCTCTTTAAAGCCCATAATCCAATTACCAAAAATGAAGATAAAATATCTAAATATAATCAAAACCGAGTTTAGAACACTTACCCCAATCCTTGTGATGAAATTTGCCTCCAACATTGCCTCAATCCGAGTCCCACATCTCAAAATATGAACAAAACAACCAAACCCTCGAATTAAAGCTTCTGCCCAGCCATTCCGCTTCTGCGGAAACAAGAGCCGCTTCTGCGACGCAAGCTCTGCTTTTGTAGACTCCACTAGCCACTCGACTCCTCGCACCTACGAATCTCCATCCGCTTCTGCGCAACTGCAGTTGCGAAGCCAAATGCGCTTTTGTGCTCCTTCTTGCTTCTGCGCCCAAGGCCCTCGCTTCTGCGTGGCCACAGATGCGTTCCAATTTCCGCTTCTGCGATCTTCCCAGCCAAGCCTACTTGCGTTTCTGTGATCAACTATCCGCATCTGCGAACTCCCATTTGCTCCCATTGTTCCACATATGCGGAAACACCAGAACTAACATATCTATAGCAATGCAACATGAAACGAAAATGATCTGAATCTCGTCTGAACTTACCCGGGCCACCTAGAACCCCGTCCGAATATACCAACAAGCTCCATAACATAACACGGACCTACTCGAGGCCTCAAATCACACATAACAACATCAAAACGACGAATCGCACTCAATTCGAACTAGAATGAATTTTGAACTTTCAACTTCCAAAACTCGCGCCGAGACATATCAAATCAACCCAGAATGAACCCAAATTTTGCACACAAGTCCCAAATGACATAACGAAGCTATTCAAATTCCCGAAACCACAATCTGAACCCGATATCCTCAAAGTCAACTTCCGGTCAAACTTATGAACTTTTCAAACCTTCAAATTTCTGACTTTCGCCATTTAACGCAGAATCCTTCTAGAAATATCCAAATGCAAATACGGGAATACGCCCAAGTTCAAAATAACCATCCGGACCTAACGGAATCATCAAAACTCGGTTCCGGGATCAAATTCACAAAAGTCAAACTTGATCAAATCTTCTATCTTAAAGCTTTACTCGTGAAATTCATTCTTCCAAATCGATCCTGAATAACCTGCAAACCAAAACCGGTGATTCACATAAGTCATAGTACATCATACGGAGCTGCACATGCCCTCAAACTACCGAGCGAAGTGCAAATGTTCGAAATGACCGATCGGGTCGTTACATCCTCCCCCACTTAAACATACATTCGTCCTCGAACGTTCTAAGACTTGTTCCAAAGCCATCAAACCGCCTTGTAACCTTACCCTGCACATACCCGGGGGTGAACCCATGTCACCCTATTCCATATAGGCCTGACAACTCAACATAACTTAAGATCATTACTTCAACCTAAGCCCGTAAACCCTGGAACCCAATTTCCAACACCTGAAATTTCCTATAAGACCCAAATCTCGCCTACATACACTATATGAGTCTGAACAAGTTGTATCAAGCCATAACCATAACCCAAGATGTAATCACATGACATACCACACGACCCATATACTCGTAGCAAAATTTCCGATCATCGTAGCTTCTCAAAACAATCCAATGCCGGTAATAAACCTCATATCAAAACAAAACCTCATTCTAAAATCTTCGTACACTACCAATGATGAAATAAATACGCAGAAACCCTTAACTACACATAAGATCAACAAGCCATGGAGCGCTCTCTCTCTCTCTCTCGTCCAACAGGAACCATAGAAAATTTCTAAGCCAATCAGCAACATTATCCTTTCAACTATACCGCAATCAAATTTGATAGCACCCATTCTAGGTTTGATGACCTCCTCTTATCAAATACAAGATACTCTACTGGCACGCCACACCAATACTACACAGAGCCACAAATCGTGCAATCCGTGCACTAATACGCAACAATTCAAATGTACTCAAACGAGAGAACTGTCCCGTAGGCTGAATAAGTACCTCCACAACGAAATGCTAAAAACCCATTACACACCGTAGAACCATAAAACACGAACCTAACACAAAGGGCCATATCTCAACATAACTCTGTTGTAATGCGTGACCCCATCCAATCTCTAGTCCATATGAAATACCTCAAGCCACCTTGCTCAAAATCAATAACCACGTGCAATTTGACAACAAATACCCAAGGTGCATGACCATACCCACAGAGAAGAAAATGACACAATGCCACACAAACCCAAAAGAACATAACCAATGCGCAATCAGTCATGCCACACGCAAATACTCATCTTGCTCAAATTTCGGTATAAGGCCCAAAAAGAACCGCACCATGTGTGCTTATAACCAATAAATCACAACCCCTCACAGCGTAGAGGAGTGACACATAGATCATATCAGGGAACGAATAAGCTCCACTCTAACCGAATGGCACATCCCCCAACAATAGCAGTACGGAGTCGGCCAATCCGACCCGATATAGAATACACATCCTTGTTGGGCCTATCAATGGGCCCTAAATTAACTCTGGTCCTCCACAATTAGATAAATAATTCTCCAAAAGTTCACAATAACCCAACCGCAATATATACTATCATCTGGCTAGCTTTGGCCATATTTTCACAGTGCACAACCATGAATCAATCCGCTTCTGAGAACTCCTGGTCTCCAAATTCGTCAAACCAACGAATCATCATATCTTATCCCAACTCCACCGCCCGAATGTCTAACACGTCTCTCATACACGACCATCCCACGAGGAATGCTTCTAAAATTCTTCCGTGCCACATTACAAAATTTGAATATCAGCAGCCGATCAACCAGGCGAGTACCGCAATATCAGTGAAGTATCTGTACGTTAAAACACAGTGCACCTTCTGAAATGTACACTCTCCTCAGGAAATACCAAATAGTTATAGCATTCATCTAAACCTCGTAAACCATCCATACTGCCTAAGAATTCATGACCTCCCCTTCAAAATTGAACTGCGCCCTTGCACATACAAATCTCGATCCTACACAACACACCATTATTATCATGCCATCATATGAAATGTACTAGAATATCATAATCAACTCTGAGTCCAGCTGAAATTTATACTCAATTATCTAGGAACCTTCTATTGATCTCATTCAGGAGAAACTCACAACACGCAACACGCTCCCCATGCCAACAGGAATATACACCGCGAACCATGGTAGAAACCATTGAGAACACTTTGACATCCATTTGCCCATAACCCAACCATTAGAACTAAGTCCCTCTAACTCAACCATGCCACGAAGGTCGCCAAAACCTAAAAACATTGCCACGAAACACCTGTAGAGACTCATCACATCATAAGTACCCCAAGGAACCAATAGTATTTATTACCTTGCTGATCCAACCAACTACCAAGCTGTACTATTTCTCTGAGTCCCTTCTGAATCGCTCTCAAGCTGACACTCCTCCTTTTTAAAATACCATGATCCTCAACCAACGCTCACCACAAGAGATCCTAGCATAAAACCTCACGCTAAGGCCCATAAGCCGATGTATTCCCTCTCAAGCATCGCAAAAGTACCATCACCAAGACACCCACTCTATAAAGACCTTCTGTGAATCTAAAGTCGTTTCCATCACTTTCTGATACTTGAATGTAGAATCCATAATGATATAGAAATATCGCGAGTTCCGAAACCATCCAATGTACATCTCAGTTTCTAGCCATATACCAATCCGCAAAATCCTCAATTGCTACATATAAATCTTGAATACCTTCAACCCTTTTCGAAAGTCATCCAGTCCGCTCAAATCTCAATTGCACTGATCAACGGGCTGAACGGCTTGTGCCCCATTAGTACAACAATACCCAAAGAAGTAATCCACACCTTTAAGCAACCGAGCAACTTCCTACTCCACATGCACTACATCTTTCACGAATAACAACTCAATCATTCCATGATTTCCAAATCTCCATAAAGTGTAACATAACCCGTATCCAGAAATTCCTTTACTTGAGTCATCCTCGATCTCAACTTCTGCAATTCATAACCGATCCTCGAGTATGCTTTATACCAAAACCAATATAACACATAACCACGCAATCAAATCGTCAATAGAAAACTCCCCCACTTGGCTCAAAGCCATAAACCAAAATACTCGATAACTCATAATACCCATACTCTATTACTGACATAGCCCCGTATTGAGGTTCAACTCAATCCTTCATAAGCTCATGTAACACAACCATCTGATACCTCCAATCATATGAAAATCTCGCATTCATCCACGTGACAATCAAGTCAACTTTCTCAACCAATTCAAAATTCAGATCTCAACGCATATAACCCGCTGGTAGAATAGAAACTCCTCACACAATAGTATAAGGCTCACATCTCCGTAGTTTACTTTGCAAGATATAACCCACATGCTTAGCCTCAAACTGACATCTCTTTATACCCTTTCACAGCCACAGCTACTACGTAATCGCTTAATCTTCCTGAGTCTGAACTCACAACAAGACATGAAATCTGCTATGTCCCACAAATAAACATCATGAAGGATTCCGCATTACGATTATAACTCGAGACTATAGCGCACATTAAAAAAGAAATCAAACACCCAATATTTCTTTTTATATCTAAAGAAAACTTTTCTCGTCATATTTAAACCATCGGAATACATCCCGTAGTCACATCATACTCATCATATCGCTATCCAGCCACTCATCGAGCCATAATTTCCACTAACAGGGATACTACTGGACATATAAGTCCAAAAGAATGTACTCACACAACCGAAATCCCCGTTCTCAAGCTACAATCAAACCCTAGCCTCAAGTCCTCCAGATTGTCCCATCATCAACACACCAAAATTACATCTCACACGTCATCCATGGAATCACAAGCCGGTGATGCATAGCTGATACCGAGCACTCACACACGAATGTGTGGAAGGAATTAAAAGAGTTATGTTTCAAGCTGAATCAATTCCGCACAATAAGGAAAGAAAGATGGACAAATTTATCCTAAATGCCATGTAGCCTCTCGAAGAAAGATATGGACGTCATCATACCGATCTGCAAGACTCTACTAGACACTTGCTCATGACTTGTAAAACCTATAAACCTAGAGCTCTGATACCACCTGTCATGACCCGAAATCCAACTAGTCGTGATGGAATCTAACTCAACCCGTCAGGTAAACCAATTAACAACTAACAAATTCAAATGAGATTTATTATGAAAAGAAATGAAATTACAACCGCTTTTATACAAGAACTTCCAAGGACTGGTAGTACAAATCATAAGCTTCTAAGATTAGAATTTACAAAACTGGTGTGAAATACAAATATGTCATCTGTTTGAAATATACATTAACAAATTAAAAATTCTAACGCTACCATGAACAGGAGGCAGTAATGAACGAAACACAGGTATATCTTCCAATCCAGCTCCCGCCACGTACAGCAACATCAACATCCAAAATCTGCATGCAAGGTGCAAAAATATAGTATTAGTACAACCGACCCCATGTACTCAATAAGTAACAAACCTAACCTTAGGTTGAAAGTAGTGACGAGCGGGAACACAAGTCAAAGTCCAACACCAACAGCCAACAACAGCTCATAACAATATAATAAAAATTGGTAGAAGAAATAAATCAGAAATATAATGTTCTGCTCGTTCACAATTCCAGAAAATAGGCATGCTTTTCAAGTATATCAGTGAAGACCCAAATATTTTACTGAAAGCACCAAAATATGAGTAAGTTTGCAAAATCGTGGTTTTTTCTTCCAAAATTATTCAACAGGTAAATGTTTCATTTTCAAATAGCACGAGGAAAAGTACATCTCTGTGCCTACATGTCAATGTGCAGGTGAAGTCATGAATAACGCAATCTCGTACAGCATGAGGAAAATGCATCTCTATGACTGTATGTCAAGTCTGCAAGTAAATGCACTACAACATAGTGAACAACCATATACATACTCTCAGAGTATCATTCCACTCAATCCTCCCAATCACTCGGCACTCGCACTCGCACTCGCACTCAATAAGTACCCGCGCTCACGGGGAGTGGGGGGTGTCTGCAGACTCCGGAAAAGATCCTTTAGTCCAAGCGCTATAATCTGCACAGACAACTCAAGTGCTGCACGTACAAATCATGTGCTATAATATCAATATCTAGATCCACACGGACAAATCACGTGATACACGGATAACTCACGTGCTATAGTATCAATATCTGGATCTGCACGGAAAACTTATGTGATATAGTATCAATAACCTCACAATCAGGCCCTTGGCCTTACTCAGTCATCAATCTCTCTAATCTCTCGGGCCCACAATGCCATGAAATTAGCCCAAAATGATGATATGATGTGTAAATATATAGCAACACAGATAAAGATATGATACTAAATGAATGAACATGATTGAGTATGAAATTGCAATGTAAGCAAAAAATTCAACAGCAGAAATGGCCTCAATGGGTCCCAACGGAATAAGTATGTAGCCTAGACATGGTTTCTAACATGGATCACAACCCAATAACTCTAGTACGTAGAGATTTCATGTTTTCAGATAAGTTTAGGCAACTACACATCACCACAGAAATAACGGAGTTACAATCCACATAGTGCAAGCCCACACACCCGTCACCTAGCATGTGCGTCACATCAAAAGCAAACACATAACACGAAATTCGGGGTTTCATACCCTCAACACTAAGTTTAGAAGTGTTACTTACCTCGAACAAGCCAAATCCAATACCGAGCAAGCCAAGCGATGCTCCAAAATGCTATCCCGCGCGTACCGACCTTTGAATGGCCCGAAAATCACCAAAAGCAACTCAAATACATCAAATAAAGCCCAAGGCAACAATTCCAATTGATAAAGGTCGAATCTTAATCAAAAACCTGAAATTGACCCTAAGGCCCAACCTGGGCCCATGCCTCGGAACCCGATGAAACTCATAAAATCTGACAACCCATCCAATTAGGAGTCCAACCATACTAGTTTCACTCAAATCTGACTTCGAGTCGACATTCAAATCTCAAAAAAACTCACTCTATGAGACTTTAGGCTAAAATCCCCAATTTTCTCTTTAAAGCCCATAATCCAATTACCAAAAATGAAGATAAAATATCTAAATATAATCAAAACCGAGTTTAGAACACTTACCCCAATCCTTGTGATGAAACTTTCTTGCAAAATCGCCTTAATCTGAATCCCACATCTCAAAATATGAGCAAAACAACCAAACCCTCGATTTAAAGCTTCTACCAAGTCATTCTGCTTCTGCGACATGAGTTCCTCTTCTGCGGACTCCACTCTCCAGTCAACTCCTCGCACCTGCAGATATACATCCTCCTCTGCGCAACCGCAGGTGCAAAGCCAAACGCGCTTCTGCACTCCTTATTGCTTCTGCACCCAAGGCCCTCGCTTTGCGGGGCCGCAGATGCGCTCTAATTTTCGCTTCTGCGATCTTCCCTAGCCAAGCCTACTTGCGCTTATGCAATAAACTATCCGCATCTATAGATTCGAATCTGCACTCATTCCTCCGCAGATATGGAAACACCAGAACTAGCATACCCACAGCAATGCAACATGAAACGAAAATGATCTGAACCTCGTCTGAAACTCACCCAGGCCACCCGGGACCCCGTCAGAATATACCAATAAGTTTCATAACATAACACTGACCTACTCGAGGCCTCAAATCACACATAACAACATCGAAACGACGAATTGCACTCAATGTAAACTAGAATGAACGTTGAACTTTCAACTTCCAAAACTCGCGCCGAGACATATCAAATCAACTCGGAATGAACCCAAATTTTGCACACAAGTCCCAAATGACATAACTAAGCAATTCAAATTCCTAGAACCATAATACAAACCCGATATCCTCAAAGTCAACTTCCGGTAAAACTTATGAACTTTCTAAACCTTCAAATTTCCGACTTTTGCCATTTAGCGTTAAATCCTTCTAGAAATATCCAAATGCAAATCCGGGCATACGTCCAAGTCCGAAATCACCATCCGGACCTAACAATATCATCAAAACTCTTCTCCTGGGTCAAATTCACAAAAGTCAAACATGGTCAACTCTTCCATCGTAAAGCTTAAATCATGAAATTCATTCTTCCTAATTGATTCCGAATAACCTGCAAACCAAAATCAATGATTCACATAAGTCATAGTACATCATACAAAGCTACTTATGACCTTAAACTACCGAGCAAAGTGCAAATGTTTGAAATGACTGATCGAGTCGTTATAATTTATTCGAAATTTTGGCACATGTTATATCTTTTATTTGTCATGTTCACTCTCACATGCTTGATTTGAAATTTTTGTTACATTATATCCTTTCGTTGTCAAGTTATTCTCATACATTTAGATGTAGTTTCTAGTTCATGTCATCTCTTTCGTTGTTATCTTATTTCACACACTAGAATTCGGAAGTTTGCCATTTCATGGAAATACCTTCATTATTGAGTTTCTTCTTAAGCAATTAATTGGAGTTAAAGTTACTGAAAGTCATTAATTTATTTTAATTGAAGTTGTGTTTAAAGGTAATGTTGATCATTGTTGAGTTACTTTTCCATTTATTTTGTTGTTATTGAGATTCTATAGACATTGTGTTTGAGTCGTGGGATATGTGATATGGTGATATTTGTATGGTTGTTTTGGAAAGGTTGTGGCCTATGGGCACTTATGGTACGAGTTAATATATTGTGTTGTTGTGATATTAGCACATGTGAATTGTGGTGTGGATTGGTTGTTGTTATGCAGAGCATAAGGGTGGCATCTCACTGTTATTGATTGTGCGGAGTGATACGGGTGGCTATTGTGTTATTGTCCGGACGGAGCGATAATTGTGGATATTATATGGAGTGATACATGTGGATATTGGAGTGATACAGATGGCTAATGATATTGTCAGGGCGGAGTGATACGGGTGGCTATCGGAGAGATAAGGGTGGCAATTTCAGGGATGATGTGTGATGGCCTGAGGACATTATGTTGATGATATTCGTGTGATGGTATAATATTCATTGTGTATGTTATACACCTTACGTGACTTATTGTGTTGCTTTAATGAGCTACTTGATGTTTTGATATTACTTTTTGACTTGGGCTGTAATAGTACACTCGCACAAGCATACATCGTAGCATGCCACTTATACCAATTCAGGAGTATGAAACTTGACATTTATTGATTATGCCCATGTATTCTTGTATTATCTTTTCATTGTGATATTGCCCTATGACCATGTCGGCCGGATTATGATTGTGAGCATGTGATCATGTCAGGCGGATTGAGATATTGGCACATGAGTTATCCGTGCGGTGATGATTAGAAAGGTGGGCACAAGGTGTCCTGAGCATATGATTGTGGCTTGAGACTCGTGACTTGTGATTATGAGATGAGGTTTCTCGGAGCAATTCATTGTGAGACTTGTGTTAAAATGGCTTGATTAGTTGATTGTCATTTGTTCCCTTATATGTTCGCTTGTACTTAATGGCGTTCTTATTAGTTTACTGTTTATATCATATGTTGATTCTTGTTTCCATTTACTGATTTCTACTATCATTATTAGCTTTATACTTTTATACTGCTCAGATTATTTTGACTAGTAGGTGTCTTGACTTGTACTTCATCACTACTCCACCGAGGTCAGGCTTGATACTTACTGGATACCGACCGTGGTTTACTCACACTACACTTTTGCACATTTGTTTGTGTAGATCCAGGTATTGGTGATATCGAATTCAGGAAGAGTTAGCTTATCGGTCATGAGGATTCAAGGTAGAGCTACTTGATCGTCGCAGTCCTTTGGAGTCCTTTCTTTTTATTGTACTGTCAGCTTGATATCCGAACAGTATTGTGCTTTAATTTTTGAGATCTTTTCGAGTATTCAACTAGAGTTTGTGACTCTGTATTTCCTAGTCTTGGGCAGTTGCAGTGATTACTACCACGTAGGCTTATTTCATATTTATTTCAGTATTTATATAAATCTCTGAGTTAAAATACCATGGTTAAATTGGCTTAATTGTTGTAAGTAATCAGCTTACCTAGTCTTAGAGACTAGGTGTCATCACGACGCCTAAGGCAAAATTTTGTGTCATGAGAACTTGACTAGGTGTTATAGAGATGGGGTGATTTGTAACCAGTTAGCTCGAGATTCTTAATGCTTGACATAAATAAGTGGATGAAAATATTCTTGATGGGATGATTATGTGTTGGGGTTTATAGTTATTTTCGGATACCCCTAAGATAACTTTTAGAATTTGTTATGATCATTAAGAGTTTTTGGTGATATTTTGGGTTGACTAATGCTCCAGCAGCATTCCTGGATTTAATGAACCAGATGTTCGGGCCTTATTTGGACTCTTTTATGATCGTATTAATTGATGATATCTTGGTTTACTCTCATAATAGGGATAAGCATGAGCAGCATTTGAGGATTGTGTTTCAGACCTTGAAGGAGAAGCATCTTTATGCTAAGTTTTCTAAGTGTGAGTTTTGATTGGATTCACTTGCATTCTCGAGGTACATGGTGTCTTGTGATGATATTAAGGTTGATCTCAAGAAGATTGAGGTGGTTCAAAATTGACCTAGAACTACTACAACTACTAAGATCGGGATTTTCTTGGGTTTAGCAAGCTACTATCCTGGTTTTGGTAGAGGGGGTTTTATCCAACATAGCTTCATTGACTAGGTTGACTCAAAATGGTGTTCCTTTTATATGATTAGTTAAATGGGAAGAGAGCTATCGGAAGCTCAAGGTTTCTTTTATTACAACCCCTAGTGTTAGTGTTGCCCATAGGTTCAGGGCCACACATGGTGTATTGTGATGTTTCACATGTTGGTATTGGTGCAGTGTTAATGCAGGATGGAAGGATCATTGCATATATGTCACGGCAGTTGAAGCCTCAAAAGAGAAATTATCCAAGTCATGATTTCGAGTTGGCGGCGAATGTTCATGCACCTGAAATTTAGAGGTATTTCTTGTACGGTGTGGCATGTGGGGTTATACTGATCATCGCAGTCTTCAAAACTTATTCAAGTAGATGAATTTGAATTTGAGGCAGCAACAATGACTTGAGTTGCTTAAGGATTATGATATCGCTATCTTATATCATTCGGGTAAAGCGGATGTGGTGGTGAATACCTTGAGTAGTAAGGCGGAGAGTATGTGTGATGAGAGTATTTGGTATGAATGACTTTAAAAGGTTAGTGTTTGATGGGATATGTGGTCCATGATGGATAGATTATGCTCAATAGTAGTGGATGGTATCTCTCAAGGGTCATGAAAATAGAAGCGTGGTGTAGGCATAGTAGGGGATGCTTCGTTCTATTTGAAGTGGTGATCACATTCAGTGAGGACTTCGAGATTCAGAGGATTTTAATATATGATGTTATGGGGTTCCACGAGGTTTATTGAGTCATGTGTGATTTGTGTACATAAAATATTAGGTAGGAAAAAAACTAGGGTGATATTTTGTTAACTTAGTCGATGTTGGGTTGAGATTATAACTGTGATTGAGATTCATGATTGAGAAATGTTTGAAGGGTCCATGACCAAAAATTAAGGTTAGTTTCTTCAGAGCTATGGAATGCCTATTATCAATTTCGGAAGAAATTAATGTTAGTTTGGATGGCTACTAATAGCCCGTGAGATTGCGTGTTGTATGTCATGCCAGATTTGCTTATACAATGTAAAGTATCATATAGATTTTTCATTTGAGAGATTGTAGTCATCGGAGATATTTCTATTGAATGGGTTTGATAAGAGTGACAGTCTCCAGTATATTTGCAGATGTTGTGTAAGGTACTTTTGGGTGCTCATGCCAGGTTAAGTAGAAATTATTTATTCAAAAATTTAAAGAATAATTCAAGCAGGGTCTACAGATGTGTGTGATTATGGATAAAATATATCATGAGCTCGGGAAGCTATTAGATCGATCATCGCTCTTCAAGAGATTAGTCGCATTTAAGAAACTATTAGCATAATGCATCACTAGGTTATTTTGATACTTGCTAGAAAATTAATATGATTTGTTGGTCGGGCAGGTTGTACTCGATGAGGCAAAGATAGTGGACTTGAAATTTATGTAATTAGACTTGGATAAGGTCAGTTTTAGATGAAAATACTTTCAGATAGTTCAGGTCAGCAATGACTGCAATCGGATAAGAGAAATACATGATTCATTGCTACAAAGATTGGTTATGAGTTTCTACATATTTCTTGTATCACTAAATGTGTAGTGAAGATTTGGAAGAAGGATCCATTTGAATTATGTTGTTTATGTTGGTACCAAGTTTGGTCTGATCAGTTTATGCGATAAGAGGATATTGCTATAAATATGAGATATGTGGATATGTAACATGTGGTTACGACTAGGTAGTTCATATATGTTATGATATGGATTCTTTGGATGGTAATGATGAAAATATGCAAGAACCGGATTTTTGAAGAAGTTTCAAGTGTTAAAGAAAAGTTTATAAGCTTGTAAGCCAGAGTTGATGAAGAAATTATCTTTTGAAGTTATGTTAATGACATCATCTGTTTAAAGCTGACATGGGGTCACCATTGGGAATGTGCTTGATGATTTCTCTCAGTGAAGCGACATTTTTCGAAGAGTTCTTGGCATGTTTGAGGACAAACATATATTTAAAAGGGGGAGAATGTAACGACCCAACCGGTCGTTTTGAGTTGTCGCACCTCATTTCCCAATTGGAGACTTTCCCTAGGTGTATTTTGTGGTAAATGACTTACATGCATGGTTGAAATGGAGTTTTGTGAGGAGTAGAATTGATTTGAAACACTTAGATAATATTTGAAAGCTTTAAGTTGTAAGAGTTTACCAAGGTTTGACTTTTGGGTAAATAAACTCAAAATTGGGTTTTGAAGGTTCATATAGGTTTGTATAATAGTTTTAGATTTGGGTGTATGCTTGGATTTGGTTTTGGAGGTTCCTAGAAGGATTCGACACTATTTTCCGGAAGTTGGAAATTTGAAGAACTTAAGAGTTCATAGGTTTGACCAAAAGTTAAGTTTAATGTTATTTTATTCCGATTAGTGTTTTGAGACTTTTCATAGTTCTATATAGTTGAATTGAATTTGTATACAAAGTTTGGAAGTAATTTGAAGTGTCTAAGTATGATTCGGACACTCTTTTGAAATAATAAAGATTTAAGAACATAAGAGAAATTCTATTCTGTTTGAGCCTCGATTCTTTGTTGGGATGTCACCGTGGGTATTTTTAATCTTTGTAAAATTTCATATAGGATATTTAGACTTGTAGGAATGATTGGATGGGGTCCCTAGGGGCCTGAGTGAGTTTCGGTGCATTTGGAACAAGTTTCGAAAGAATTGAGTTATTGAAAAAGAACTTTTATGCAGATGGTTTCGCTTTAAAAAAGAATTTTTCCTAATATATAAAGAATTTTGGGATGATATTTGATAAGGTTTTATATCTTTGAGTTTAGTTTCTGGTAGTTTAAACCATTCGTCATTCCGACTTTTGTACATGAAGTTATGGCCATTTTACTAGAAGAGGGCGAGGACTTTTGGGACTCTTCTGTTATGTGATGGATATGCGGTCCGAGAATCAAATGTGTAGAGCATGAAGTAAATGTGCAGTCACCTGGGCTACTTTTCTGACAGCTACTTCCGGATGCTATTAAGGCCGAGTATCATGATTTTTTATTTATTTCTCAACTTTTGGAGATTGTTTTGAGAGGTTTGAGGATAGGGTTTCACCTACAAGTTTGGGGTAAGTGATTCTAACCTAAATCTATCATTTATACATGAATTTATCACTAGATTTAACATCAAAATGTGGATTTTAACAAGATAAATTGGAGTTTTTGAGACCTTGAGCTAGAATCACCCAAATTGAGTTTTGAGTACCCAAATGGACTCCAAATAGAAATATAAACACATATTTGGACTCGTGAGGTTACGGGTCAACGAGATCTACCCCTAGACTCGGGTTTTGACTATGTGGTCCTAGGTTGACTTTTGTTTAATTTTTGATATTTGATTAAATATTAAAACTTTATTGTTTGGGGTTGATTTCTATAGCTTATATTGACTTATTTAAGAAATATTTGACTAGATTGGAGTCGTTTAGAGGTAGATTTGAAGGGAAAAGTGGTTTTGGTAGGTTGAAGGTGTTCTTCGGTCTAGGTAAGGCTCTTATATATCCTTGTGAAAGAGATTCTCCCCATAGTTGATTTATTTACCACTTGTTACTTGATTTAGGTGCTACGTATATGTGTAGCGAGATTATGACCACATTTGGATATACTTACACTCATGATAAACCTTATTTGGACCATGTGAATTATTTATCCATATTGTTTTGATGTTATAACTACTTAATGAATCTTAATCATGATTGGAGACTATGATAGGTTATGACTTGTTGATTTGGACATGACTGGCTTCTTTTACCATGTAGAGCTTTATAATTTTTCTGTACTCATACAATTGCCTTACTTGATTTATGATTTAATGGCTATTGGCTTACTTGGCTCTTATTGATATCATGATCATACTTAAGAATGTTAATTAAGCATATTGAACTATTATGAAAAATTAAAATACATAATTAGCTATAGCCATCTCTTATTCACATAACTGTTCATCCGTATTTTATTATTATGTTCTTGTGAATTTATTTTATGTTATTTCATACGCATATTAATGAGATGGAGAGTTGGATATTGAGAAAAGCTAAAAACCTTGCACCAAGGATATTGTGAGTGGATATTAGTTATGGGTGTTATACTTGGATAGGGTTGCATACCGCAACAGTAATAAAATTAGATTGGATTGCACGCTATAACAATGCTTGGATATGGATCCGTCCCTCCGAATTCAAGTGATTACCCATGTAACTTTGGACCCTATGAGCATAGGCACCCAGATTGGTGCTTAGTTTGGACACTTGGCCAGTGTTAGGTATATAGATTTGTTCTATGAGGTATTGAGAGTGGTTCATAGGCATGCATTTTCATTCTAGATTCATGCAGTAGCTTTTATATAAGTGTTGATTAACTCATATCATGATGATGAAAAGGAATGAGGTATTTGACATCATATTGTATCCCTTTGTCTGAAAAACATATCTAAATTTCAAATTTACTGTGTCTTTTTCTTTGTAACTATTTGATGATACCGTCCCTTATTTCTTGTTCTACTTATACTCTCACTTGTTTATTGGGATGTTAGTAGGTGTCAGTATCGAACCCTCGCCACTACTTCTTCGAGGCCAAACTAGATACTTACGGAGTACCATATTATTTTACTCATACTATATTTCTGAATATTTTGTATAGATTTTGAGTTTGATTATTAGTGTGGCCTGAGAGAAGGCCTACTAGAATTTTCTAAGACTTGGTGAGATATTCTATGAATCGATTCACAGCTTAAGGAGTCTTTTTCTATTTATTTTTAATCTACTGTTCTTTCCTTCAAACCGTACTTGTATTATGATTCAGTATTGCATATATTCTTAGTTGCTCATTGACTCTTGACATCGATCTTTGGGGATTTGTTAGTGATTATGAGTATTTAAAATTATTTATGTTTCATCTTATGTCTTATATATGTTAGATAATTTTACATCCTATTTAGTTTATTTATTTATGTGTGTTGACTTGCCTAGTAAGCAGGTTAGGTGTCATCACGACCTATGATGGTTTTGGGTAATGACAATTATAAATGAATCAATATAAATAAAAAGGTATAATAAACAATCCTAAAAACTGGTAGTACAATGTCATGAGAAACTACAACCGAATAACAAAACGAACCTATTTCAAGTTTCGGAACAACAATCTGAACTGATACCATCAAAGTCAACTCTCCGTCAAACTTGTGAACTATCCATACTTTCAAACTGCTAACTTTTAGCAAATAGAGCCGAAACATCCAAGGAACCTCCAAATCCAAATTTGAACGCCTATCCAATATCAGAATATGAATCTATTGGAACTATCAAATCACAAATCTGAGGTCGTTTTGGCAAAAGTCAAATCGTGGTCCACTCTTACAACTTAAGCTTCCAATAATGGAAATAAATGTTCCAATTCGCTCCAAAAACTTTTCGAAACCAAACCAACCATCCCCGCGAGTCACAAATAACAAACAAGCATACGGAAAGCATCAAATAGGAAAACGAGGCTCAAATATACAAAACAACCGGCTGGGTCATTAAAGTCTCCCCTTATTAAACAAACGTTCATCCTCGAAGAGGTTTAGAATCATACCTGAGATATCAAATAACTGAGGATATTTTCTCCACATATCATGTTTGGTCTCCCAAATCGCCTCATCGACCGGTTGACCTCTCCACGGAACCTTCACGGATGCAATATCTTTAGACCTCAGCTTCCGAACCTACCTATCCAAAATGGCTACCGGCTCTTCTTAATAAGCCAAATTCTCATCCAACTATACTGATCATGATCCAGATAATACATTTGAAACATGTAAACATGAAATACCAGGTGAACTCCCGACAAGCTGGGTGGCAAGGCAAGTCTATACGCCACCTCACCCACTCTCTCTAACATCTCAAATGGGCCAATATACTGAGGGTTCAACTTGCCCTTCTTACCAAATCTCATGATGTCATTCATAGGCGAAACTCAGAGAAGAACCTTCTCACACTCCATGGAAGCTACCTCATAAGCCTTCCTATAAGCATAACTCTTTTTCCTAGACTGCGCTCTATGAAGTCGCTCCTGAATTAACTTCACCTTCTCTACGGCATCACGAACTAAATATATGCCCAACAATCTAGCCTCAACAGACTCAAAATTATTAACCGCAGAACGACATCGACTCCCATATAAGGCCTTATATGGAGCCATCTGGATGCTCGACTGATAGTTGTTGTTGTATACAAACTCCGCTGATGGTAGAAACTAATCCCGCTGGCCTCCAAAATTGATAACATAGGCCCTCAACATATCCTTAAAAATCTGAATGGTCTCCTCATAATGCCCGTCCATCTGAGGGTGAAATGCAGTACTCAAATCAACCTGCATGACCAACTCACGCTGAACAACTCTCTAGAAGTGCGAAGTAAACTGAGTGCCTTGGTCCAAGATGATAGACATAGGCACACCATACAAGCGGACAATCTCTCTGATGTAGATCTTAGCCAACTGCTTCGAAGTGTAGGAAGTCATGACCAGAATGAAATGTGAAAACTTGGCCAGTCTGTCCATATTGACCTAAACAACATCGAATCTCCTCAATGTTCAGGGCAACCCTAAAACAAAGTACATAATAACGCGCTCTCACTTCCACTCCGGTATCTCAATCATCTAAAGCAACCCATCTGGGTCTCTAATTCTCTTACTTGGCATGCTGACAATTCAAACATCACAAATATATCCAACAATGTCTTTCTTCATCCTCCGCCACCAATAATGTTGATAAAAATCACATGCCATTTTCGTAGCACCTAGATGAATAGAATACCACAAACTATGAGCCTCCTCAAGAATCAACTCCCTCAACCTATCCATATTAGGAACACAAATCCGACCCTACAGCCGCGATACACTATCATCATCAATAATAACCTCCTTAGCACCATCTCGCAACATTGTGTCCCTAAGGACAAGCAAATAGGGATCATCATACTAGCGAACCTTGATGCGCTTAAATAAGGACGACTATGAAATAACACAAGAAAGGACTTTGCTCGGCTCAGAAAATATCCAATCTCACCAATAAATTGGCCAACAACTGAACATCCATAGTTAAAAGCCTCTCTCTGACTAGGATAAATGCCAAACTCCACAAACTCTCCTTCATTCTAATCAAGGTATCTGCTACCATATTAGCCTTTCCAAGATGATAAAGAGTAGTGATATCATAATCCTTCAGTAACTCCAACCATCTCCCCTACCTCAAATTCATATCCTTTTATTTAAACAAATGGTGAAGACTCTGGTGGTTAGTGTAAAACTCACAAAATACACCATATAAGTAATGCCTCCAAATTCTAAGTGCGTGCACAATAGCTGCTAACTCCAAATCACGAACCAAATAATTCTTCTCATGGGGATTCAACTGGTGTGACGCATCAATCACCCTGTTGTCCTACATCAACACACACCCAAGGCCAATATGCGAAGCATCACAATAGAATGTATACTACCCCGATCCTGAGGGCAATATCAAAACTGGAGTTGTAGTCAAAGCAATCTCAAGCTTTTGAAAGCTCTCCTCACACTCGTCAGACCATCTGAATGTAATACCCTTCTGAGTCAACTTGGCCAATGGAGCCATGATAGATCTCCACAAAGTGACAATAGTATCCCGCTAAACCTAAGAAAATCCTGATCGCTATAGCGGTAGAAGGTCTGGGCCAATTCTGAACTGTCTCAATCTTCTTTAGATCCACCTTGATCCCAGCACTAGTCACCACGTGGCTCAAGAATGTCACCGATTCCAACAAAAACTCACGATGAGATGGATCACGATGAGAACTCTGCACTAGAAGTGAACTAATGAAGACTGCACAGAAGCTCCTCGACTGGATGGTGATGTATGATAAACTGGTCTGCTAGAATGGCCTCTCCCAAATCGACCTAGGCCTCCAAATGAGGCACCACTAAATCTACCTAAATGTCGGGACCTCTTGTCCTTACCCTACATCATCTCTCTAGTCTCACTGCGGATGCACTCAATACGATGTGCTATCTCCACAACCTAGTGAAATGAAGTCCCGGTTTCTGCCTCTCTAGCCATAGCAAGGCAAATACTGTGAGCACCTAATTTTTGACTATATTTGAATTATTACCACATTCTACAATGTAATTACTTTTAGAAATTTAATATATATATTTTTAGATTTGTTACATTTTTTTTATATAGGGTAAGAATTAAAAATAATTTAAAAGGTCAAATTATTACTATTAGTATTTTTTTATTTTAAATAAAATAAATTTTAAAAAAACTGAAACGATTATTTTTTTTAATTTTCGGATGGGAATAAAATAATAGAAAAATGAAAAGCATGGAATAAAAAAGCTAAAAGTAAAAGTAGGTGGAAATTATTTTTAAAAAAAGTAAAACAAAGTGGAAAATTAAAATAATAAAAGTAAAAGAATGTGAAAATTGAAAAAATGAAAAGTAAAAGAAGTTGAAATTAAAAACTAAAAGTAAAGGTAGCTGAATGTTTTTTTAAAAAAAGTAAAAGAAAGTAGAAATTAAAAAAAAAGTAAGATAAGTGGATATTAAAAAAAAAAGTAAAATAAGTGGAAAATAAAATTAAAAAAAAGTAAAAAGTGGAAAATTAAAAAAAGAAAAGTAAAGGAAAGTGGGGAATTAATTCTTTTTTAAAAAAGAAGAAAAATAGGAAGTGAGAATTCTTTTTAATTAAAAAATAATAAAATTAAAAAACAAATCTGAATAAATTCCGATTTTATTTCCTATAAATAGAAGAGAAATGTGAGGAGAGAGGGAGAGAAAGAGAACAAAAAAAGAGAGGAGGGAATTGATAGAATTTTGTTTTCTTCTTCTATGCTAAGAGAATTTCTACTCGTGTCATTCTTTCTTTGTCTCTTCTTTTCGAAAAATCTAGTTATTCATCAACCAAAACCCAACAAAAATACTTCATAACATTCCTTTTTACACGCCAAAAAGTGAAGTCAATAATCGAGGTTGAAGATTCCGTTGGAGCTCCGTTCAATAGCTTTGATGTTCTTTTTCGCTTATGCTTGTTCGACGTTCGTCTGAGTTACTGTACCTGTTCTTGAAAACTCATTTAATTGGAAATTTTGCATTAAAGGTTTATTATTTCCTCTATTCTTTTAATCTTATTTCATGTGATTTTATTTATTTGCCTTTAAATTTTATAAATAATAATGTAAATTTGTCCTTAAATGCTATATACTTAATCATGTTTCTTAAAATATTGTATTCAAACTTGCTTTAAAGTTGGGAAGATTAGGACCTTAATAAGTTTGGGCTTCAATTGTTGGATTGTAAGGTATTGGTATATGACGGTTTATTTATTCAAATATCTAGAATCATACACTTCTTCTACAAGTAATTTCATAATTCATGACCTTACAATAATCTCAAATATATAGGAAGAATAATGAACACTAATAGAGTGCTTTAGGCATGCCTTTAATTAGTTTATCACGATTACGTATACGTTCGCGTGGCATAATTGTGATTTCCAAAAATAAAACTGAAGTATGTGTTAACTATAGCCAAAATAATCTTAATAATAAAATTCTATTAATTGTGTACACGTACGCGTGACAAGATTTTGGCATAATAAACAAAACGGATTCACACACGTGATTCATTTCAAACATAATTTTATATTTTAATAATTAAAAGCGGATAGATAAAACATGAAAACCAATAAATCAAAGTTTATCCAAAATTAATTCAAGCCAAGTTGTAGTTAATAAAGCGACCGTATTGGAATCACGGGACTTGGGGAATGCCTTACACCTTCTCCCCGGTCAACAGAATTTATTACCCAGACTTTGTTTTCACAGACCAATAATAAAAGAGTCAAATCTTCCTTTGAATAGGGATTCAAATAAAAGGTGACTTGGAACACCCAAAAAATCAATTCCAAGTGGCGGCTCTATATATCTTTTGGGGCAAAAAGAGGTGTGACAGCTCTGGCGACTCTGCTGGGGACAATAACCCAGAACTTCTGATTCAGGGTTCAGGGTTCAGAATTCGAGCTTGTAATGTGATCTATACTTGGCTTTCTTGATTGTTGATATTATTGTATTTGTAGGCTTAATTTGCTAATTGCCGCTCATTTACCGCTTTGATATTATTTGAACTATATAAACTGCCTTCTTACGCCTCCCTTCTGAGTCTTCTGAATTTATGGTGCACACGTGCGCGTGGCCCACTATTTTGTTAGAGGTCATCCCAAATAGAACGAGGTTGGATCAGTAACTAGGCCGGGTAGACTTTCGTGCTCCCGGTACGTTGCCCTCACCTCGGCTCGAGCTGTCCGCTTGGGTAAGCCAGGTCTAAAATACCCCCCCAGGATTTTAAACCTAGAATAACATAGAGTTTTGAATTCATCCAGTTTCCAAAAATCCCGGTATTTGAAAAATCTAGAAACTCTGCAGAAATTTTGAATAAAAAAAAAGAGAAAAAGAAAAGTCATTTCAAAATGAGTCAAAAATCATGTTTTCCCTGTTGTGTCAAAATCGACCGAACTACGCGTGTATGATTCTCACCGGATGTGAGATATGTAGGCGAACCTCATCGGTTCCGACTGCAAATTTTCAAAAATTCAAAAATATTTTCCTTTAATTCCTTCTTTAGAAATCTTTGCTTCGAAAATCCCAAATAAAAGAAAAAGATTTTAAAACCAAAATATATTTTCTTTATTTTTAGAAGTTTCTCATTTGAAAAACAAAATCAAATCAAAATCCAAAAATAAGTTTATTTTATAAGCCAAACAAAAATCAAAATTCAAAAAAAAAAATATTTTCTTTCTTTCGAAAATTATCAAAAAAAAATAATTAAAAAAAACTAAAAATCCAAAAATATTTTCTTTCTTGTTTAGAAGCCTTTCGTTTGAAAATTTCGAATAAAAAAAGAGAAAAAATTCTAAATCCAAAATATTTTCCTTGTAAGGAGCTTTTGTGGTACGATTTTTAAAAAAAAACAAGATTGATGAATAAATTAGAAAAAGAGTTAGCTTATTTACTTTATTTCTGGTATCCCCGAACTACACAAGATCTGATTCATGCGGCGTCATGATACGTAAGCAATCCTCATCGGATTCGATCATAGCCATTAAATAAATCGAGTGAAAAAAAATGAAATAAAGGAGTGACAAAAATAACAAAGAAACAAAATTTTAAAAAAATCCAAAAAGAGAACGCTTTTCCAATTTGAAAACGAAAATCGCGGAAAGTTTCTGTGAATATGTTGTCACATGTCGGGAGCAAGCCGCGAGGGTAAATCCTCCAATGGACGAAGCAGAAATGGTTACGGTTTTCCTATAGGCCCAAGAGGCGGACTACTTCCAGAACATGATGTATACTATGGGTAGACCATTCGCCGAGGCAATCAAAATTGGGGAGATGGTCGAAAATGGTTTTAAAAAGGGGCCGAATCTTGAGTCATGTTGCCTTTAAGGCCACATCACAGGTCGTTCTGAGTGGTTCATAGGGTTTGGTAAATAGAAATTGGAGAGAAAGTGGGAACCATGATGGCTTCGAGCTCGAAGGGGGCCCGCAAGACATTCAACCAATCATATATGATTTCTATGGTCCCAAGACACTATCATCCCCATCAAGATGCTGCTTATGTCGTGGAACCACCTACCTATGTGGTGATGAACGCGCAACCTTACACGCGGCCACAACATTATACACAAAATCGAGCTCCACATCCCATAAATGTCCGTCCCTACCAAGCTCCATATAATTCCCAACCAAATGTTCTCCAATACAATCCTTGCCCAAGAGAGACCCCTAGAAGGAATCAGTTCACCCCTATTGGTGAATCATACTCTAGCTTGTTCAAAAAGTTAGTCAGGCTAGGTTTGCTGCAGCCAGTGGCCCCGAATCGGCCAAACCTTCCCCTCACACCGAGCTGATGCTAGATGTGAATACCACTCTGGAGTAGTGGGACATGGTACTGAAGATTGTTGGACTCTTAAGAGAGCAGTGGAAGACCTCATCGAGGTCAAGGCAATAATGCTTAGGGATGAAGAGGCCGTAATATGATGAACAATCCTCTGCCTACTCACACCAATGGGCCAGTAGTCGGAATGATCTGTGAAGATGATGAATTTGATTCGGCACTAAAGGCCATTGCAACCATTGCTCAGACAGAAGAAAAGTCCAAAAAAAAGGGTCGCCAAGCGTGAAAGTCCCCCATTAGACGGGAGTCTCGGTAGCCAGTCTTGCTATACTTTCTGTGTTCGGATTATCTCAGGGTGTGATCCAGATATTTTACTTTATTGTCTTACTTTCCAATGTTAACCCTTCTATCTTTAAAATTCAAAAAAAAATCAAAAAAAATAAAAATAAAAATCAAATAAAATTAATATTTCGTTGTCCAGGAATGTCTCTTTTCTTAATCTTCTCACTTTTCTTATTCTCTTTTCAGTTCTGTTAATGCAAATTTTAATGATATGACATGCTTGCAGACTTCATGCCCAGATCCTAAAATGTTGTTAGACTTTGAAATAATGTTTCAAGAGCCAGAATGCAATGACGATAAATTTAAGAAAGTAACACAAAGAATCGGAACAACTACGGGAAATTGGCTCCAGATTGGAAAGGTCCATATATTGTAATAAAAGTACTGCCAAAAGAGAGTGTTGTACCTGGGAAACATCGAAGGAAATATCCCTGAAATAACTGTCAATGCAAGTGCAGTCAAAAGGTACTATGCTTGATCCTCTATATAGCATTAATGTTCTCCGGTTGGGATGAAGAAGGCTTTCTTTCTCACTATCCAATTATTCAACCCTTTGTAAACCCTTTGAGCCGGATCTTTTTTTTTATTACCCTCTATGGGACCTGGAAGTTATTATTGAAAAAACAATTGAATGAAAAAGGAAAAAGTAAAAAAAAATGAAAAGAAAAAGAGAAGAAGAAAACACAAAAAGAAAATAAAATGAAAAAAAAGGAAAAAGGAAAGGAAAAAGAAAGAAAAAAAAACAAAACAGAAGAAAAAGCAGAATAAAAATATAAAAAACAAAGTACCTTGAACTACGTTCGACCTGATTCCGAAAGGATACGTAGACAGCCTTTCTTGGGGTTCAGTCACACCAAAATAAAAATTCACATTTCCACAAAAAAAAAAAAAAAAAACTGAAATTGGGGCAGATATTACAATGGTTCGGCGATGGTTTTGTCTTAAAGGTTCCAAAGTTGTAATTCAATACAAATCATTTTTACCCAACTCCTTTTCAAGTCCTTTAGATCAATCAACGAGAATGTTCAAGAATTGGAGGATATAGTCACTTGGATCTGATACAACAAAATGAGAGAAGTAAAATGAGAGAGTCTTATTGGTGAAAACCCTCACAGGCACTGCAAGGCGATGGTGAGTAAAGAAACCAAAATGAGAGTCTTGTTAGTGAAAACTCGCAAAGAGCACTATAAGGCGATGGCGAGAAGAGAAATGAGAGAGGTCAGTTAGTGAAAACCCGCAAAGGGCGCCATCGATCGAAAAGAGGATCCTCACACCCATTAGCATTGACACAGTCCTAGGCAAGGTTTCTTGGTTTCAAGGAAAAAATTGTGATGAATTTTTGAGAGTCGTACAGAGGACACAGATCGGGCATCCAATCCAAAAGGCATGTCATGTTCATGGAAGTCTGCATATACTCTAGATAAGTCCTTCTTTCCTTCCCCCGAAAGAGATATCTCTTGTCTAAATTCATTGTCCATTTCATTTTTTGTTGTCCTTTGAATACCTTTTAGTCCAACTTTGTTCCAATACTAAGGCAAAGAAGGGATATCAAGACTGATTTACAGGGTTTTCGTTTGATACAAGCTAATATTCAAGAGGCACCCAGGCTTGGCAAGTGCATCAAGTCAACCCCGATTGGCCATGGTGGCTGACGCTTTAAAATCAAAAATCTCTCGAAGAAGAAAATCAAATTGAAAGTGCCTACAAGGCAAAATGAAGTTGAATAGGTTAAGTCCCAAGTGGCTAACCGTTTTGGCAAAGTTTGAAAAGCCAAAGGTTCCCCAATGCTCTGGAATTGAAAGTTTTGGAGGAAAGAAGTCGAAAGTGAAATGCCACAAAGGCAAAATAAAGTTGAAAAGGTTAAGTCCCATGCGACCAACAGTCATGTAAGTCAAAGGCTCTCCGGGGCCATAAATGCAAGTGGTATTCATGAAACATCTAGTGGCAGGTTGAAATCATCATTAAAAGAAGATGGGCACAAAGTCAAGCTGCCAAAGACTTCAACGCCACAAACCGACCACCACTTTTAAAACTCACAATTTTTCTTTTTTTTGCAGCAGGAACCAAGCAGTGCAGAATGGCGATTCCTAAAGGACGAATGTCACCAAATGTGAGTTTTGCAAAATCACCATTTTCTTTTATTTTCAACATGCATCACTATTACAGATTATTTTCGTAGCTTAACCTAGGTAGAACCTTTTCGCCTAGGGGGATCCAACTCATAGTTCCGGGTAGAAGTACTCTTCGCCCAGGATGTTTTACGTAGCTTAACCCAAGTAGAACCTTTTTGCCTAGGGGGATCCACCTCATAGTTCCGAGTAGAAGTACTCTTCACTCACGTTGTTTTATGTAGCTTAACCTAGGTAGAACATTTTCTCCTAGGGGGATCCAGTTCATAGTTTCGGGTAGAAGTACTCTTCGCTCAGGTTGTTTTATGTAGCTTAACCCGGGTAGAATCTTTTCGCCTAGGGGGATCCAGCTCATAGTTCCGGGTAGAAGTACTCTTCGCTCAGGTTATTTTTCGTAGCTTAAACCAGGTAGAACCTTTACGCCTAGGAGGATCCAACTCATAGTTCCGGGTAGAAGTACTCTTCGCTCAGGATGTTTTACATAGCTTAACCCAGGTAGAACCTTTTCGCCTAGGGGGATCCAGCTCATAGTTCCGGGTAGAACTACTCTTCGCCCAGGTTGTTTTGCATAGCTTAACCCAGGTAGAACCTTTTCGCCTAGGGGGATCCAGCTCATAGTTCCGGGTAGAACTACTCTTCGCCCAGGTTATTTTACATAGCTTAACCCATGTAGAACCTTTTCACCTAGGGGGAATCCAGCTCATAGTTCCGGGTAGAAGTACTCTTCGCCCAGGATATTTTACGTAGCTTAACCCAGGTAGAACTTTTTCGCCTAGGGGGATCCAGCTCATAGTTCCGAGTAGAAGTACTATTCGTTCAGGTTGTTTTTCGTAGCTTAACCCAGGTAGAACCTTTTCGCCTAGGGGGATCCAGCTCATAGTTCTGGGTAGAAGTACTTTTCGCCCAAGATTATTTTTCGTAGCTTAACTTAGGTAGAACCTTTTCACCTAGGGGGATCCAGCTCATAGTTCTGGGTAGAAGTACTCTTCACTCAGGTTGTTTTACGTAGCTTAACCCAGGTAGAAACTTTTCACCTAGGGGGATCTAGCTCATATTCCGGGTAGAAGTACTCTTCGCCAGGATTGTTTTTCGTAGCTTAACCTAGGTAGAACCTTTTTGCCTGGGGGGATCCAACTCATAGTTCCGGGTAGAAGCACTCTTTGCTCAGATTGTTTTACGTAGCTTAACCCAGGTAGAAACCTTTTGCCTAGGGGGATCCAGCTCATATTCCGGGTAGAAGTACTCTTCGCCAGGCTCTTTTTTCGCAATTTAACCCAGGTAGAACCTTTTTGCCCAGGGGATTCATTTTCATTTCAGTAATACAGGGCACCAACCCCTGGTAATATTTCTTTTCCATAATACAGGGTGTCATCCCTTGGTTACATTTCCTTAACAGTATCAGGGTACACCAATCCCTAGTCGATTTTCCAATATAGGGTCTCCACTCCGTAGTTTCTTTATTTTTAGACATAGGGTCTCCATTCCCTAGTCTCTGATTTTTTTTCGGTGTACACCATTCACGATCTTTTATTGCTTTCAATAAAGAACTAGTTTTGAATTTTGTTACAATAACTCACGAAATTTTCCTAATCCAAACTCGGGCAGAAAACTTTTGCTCGTTTGTTTGTTTTGGTGTCTGAGTAGGTTTTACCTCGAGGCACAGGGTTCGAGATGGACAAAAAAAATAAGGCTCAATTCAGAATAAAAGAAAAGAAAAAATAGGTGAATCCAAAATGCAAAAGTAGTTGAAAAGATGTGGAATGCTCAAGACATGACTCAAACCACGAGCATTGGAGTCCCGTTCTAATTAAAAGAAGCTATAGAACAATGAACTAGCACTTACATCTAGCGAGCATCAAGGTTTAGATCAGAGTCTGCATGAAAAACTAGTCAAGACTCAAGATCAAATTTCAGAAGACTCATAGATAGGAATCTTGTAACTCATAGCTGATAGGCTTGTTTAGTTTCTTTTTTATAATAGCAGGACCGCGGACCGGAGCCTCGACGGAACCTCACTCGACTCCACAACTCATAATTCCATCATTCTTCTTGAACTACATGTGACATGATTCCCCTGTAACCCGAGATATGTACGTTGTCCAAAACCAGGACTCGGTTACACCATATCTTTTATTTCTTTTCCTTTTGAATAGGTAAAAAGTTAATCTCATAGCTCACCTAGTCTTTGCTTGAAAACTCTTAATGTTTCCAAGCAAAGAGGGGCAACTATGAGCACCTAATTTTTGACTATATTCGAATTTTTATCACATTCTACTATGTAATTACTTTTAGAAATTTAACATATATATATATTTTAGATTTGTTATATTTTTTTATATAGGGTAAGAATTAAAAATAATTTAAAAGGTCAAATTATTACTATTGTATTTTTTTATTTTTAAATAAAATCAACTTAAAACAAAAAACCGAAAAAAATAATTTTTTTTTAATTTTTGGATAGGAATAAAATAATAGAAAAATTAAAAGTATGTAATAAAAAAAGTAGAAGTAGGTGAAAATTATTTTTTTAAAAAGTAAAATAAAGTGAAAAATTTTAAAAATAAAAGTAAAAGAATGTGGAAATTTAAAAAATAAAAAGTAAAAGAAGTTGGAACTAAAGAATAAAAGTAAAGGTAGCTGATTTTTTTTTTAAAGTAAAAGAAAGTAGAAATTAAAAAAAGAAAGAAAAGTAATATAAGTGGAAATTAAAAAACAGAAAAGCAAAATAAGTGGAAAATAAAAAAAAGAAAAGTAAAAAATTGGAAATTAATAAAAGGAAAGTGGGGAAATAATTTTTTTTTAAAAAGAAAAAAAATGGGAAGTGAGAATTCTTTTTAATTAAAAAATAATAAAATAATAAACTAATAAAATTAAACAAAAATCTGAAACAATTCCAAATTATTTTTTCTATAAATAGAAGATAAATGTGAGGAGAGGGGGGGAGGGAGAAGGAGAAAAAAAGAAGGGAAGAGGGAATTAAGAGAAATTATTTTTTTCTTCTACGCTAAGGGAATTTCTACTCGTGTCATTCTTTCTTCGTCTTTCTTTCAAACAATCCAGCAAGTCATCACCCAAAATCCAACCAAAATATTTCATAACATCATTTTTCGCACGCCAAAAAATGGAGTCAATAGTCGAGGTCGAGGATTCCGTTGGAGCTCTGTTCACTAGGTTTGATGTTATTCGTCGCTTATGCTTGTTCGGCGTTCGTCTGAGTTATTGTACCTGTTCTTGGAGACTCATTTAATTGAAAATTTTGCATTAAAGGTTCATTCTTTCCCCTATTATTTTTATCTTATTTCATGTGATTTTATTTATTTGCCTTTAAACTTTATAAATAATAATGTAAGTTAGTCCTTAAATGTTATATGCTTAATCATATTTTTAAAAAAATATGGTATTCAAACTTGCTTTAAAGTTGGGAAGATTTGGACCCTAATGAGTTTGGGCTTCAATTGTTGGGTTGTAAGGTATTGGTATATGATGGAAGACCAATAATAATAGAGTCAAACCTTCCTTTGACTAGGGATTCAAATAAAAGGTGACTTGGAACACCCAAGAAATCAATTTTAAGTGGCAACTCTGTAAATAAAATAATCCCTATTCAAATTTGTCACTTTAATTGGAAAAACTCTTTAACCCACAACAATCCATAACACATATATCTTTTGGGGCAAAAAGAGGTGTGGCAAATACTATGATGAAGACCATCAATGAATCTCCTCGCTATCTCCTCCCAGAGGAAATCAAAATAGTTAAATGACAAGATAACTGTGTAAACTTCATCTCATACTCAGTGACTGACGTCTGACATCTAACCCTACTGAAGAAGCTCAAATTGCCTCCTCAACTTTTTTCTCCTGGTCCAGGGCACAAAATTCTCCAAAACGACCTTGGAGAACTAAGACCGAGTAAGAGGAAGTGATCATGCTAGTCTGCCTAGCTCATAAACCTTCCATCACCTCTTGGTTGGGCCCTTTATCTGGAAAGCGGTGAATTGAACTACATTGGACAAGACTAGTCCCAAATTGCACAGAATCTCATGACAATGATCCGGGAACTCATGGGCGTCCTCAGAAGGTGTACCGCTGAAGTGAGGAGGATGCAACGTTGTGAACTTATCTCGCCTCTTTAGCTCATCAACTGACATTGTGAACCTATCCTCGGGCTATGTGGCAATAGTAAGCTGAACACCTCCCCCCCCCCCCAAACTAGTAACACTCAGGGGGTCTGATAATCATTGGCTATCTGCTATGGGGTATGAGTAGCTGGATTTACGCTCCACCCCCGACCCGGGAAGTAGCTAGTGCAGTAGGAAATGCCCCCGCCTGAGCTAAACTTTCGAACAAACCAACCATATGGACCAAAACATCTTAAACAACTAGTGTAGCAAGTAAACCCTAGGGAACCAGAGTTGATCCTACCAGCTCAACACAGTCAGGAATTTTCTCATCAACGGGAGCGACTGGTGGCTCCACAGTAGCTGTTCGAGCAGGTCCCCTAGCTGCGATACGTGCTCCACCCATACCTCTGCCTCGTCCCGGCCTCTCGCGGCCCTGGCCTGGGGTATTGGTGCATTCTCGGTTATACCAGAAGAATGTGTCCTCATCATCTGTGGGAGAATAGAAAAACAATGATTCATACTTAGGGATAAACATATCTGCATGACAGAGAATGAAAGAAAGAGAAGTTTTTCCTGATAGCCTTGTAACCTCTCGAAGATAAGTACAGACGTCTCCATACCAATCCGTAAGACTCTACTAGACTTGCACATGACTCGTGATACATAAAAAAGCTAGTGCTATGATACCAACTTATCACGACCCAAAATTTTACTATAGTCGTGATGGAGCCTAACACTGCTTGGTAGGCAAACCAACAACCAATATACAGAAATAAACTTTAACAACATAATTAAATAGTCTTAATAGTTGAAAAGTATAAATTTCTAAAGTCAAAACAATGATACAACTGAAAACCATCCAGAATCTGGTGTTACCGAGTACAAGAGTTCTACAGAATATCAAGTACAGAGTCTGAACAAACTACAATATTGTCTGGAAGACTGGACAGTAATAACATGATATAAAAGAGGGGACTACAAGGCATGCGAACAGAACAATAGTTCTACCTTGAAATCTCCAACTAGTCCAAATCTGGCTCCCTGGCTACTACCACGATCAACAACACCTAGATCTATACATAAAGTGCAGAGTGTAGTATGAGTACAATCGACCACATGTACTCAATAAGTAGCAAGCCTAACCTTTGTCTAAAAATAGTGATGAGGTTGGCAAGGTCCAATTCTCACTTTCAATAGTCAACAACAACAATAACAACATAATAATATCAAAAGGAAGAGATATGGATTCATTTTTATCACAACAAGAGGAAAATAAGCATGTTTTCAAAATTTATCAATCAAGGCAGCGAGTAGTCATGCCAAAATCAACAACATCTCAGTTTAATCATCAAGTAAATATAATCTCAGCACATACATAGTGCCTGACACAAATACCCCTCAATCATACTCTCAGCACGCTCTGGATGCCTGGCTCGAAGCCCCAGAATCATCATATGCACACACTCAGCATTGTACAGGTACCTGGCATAAGCCACTTAGTAAGCACATATCAAGTTCCTGGACTCACAGGATTATACCTAACTCCAGAGGGGTAGATTCTAGTGCAAGCGCTTATTGTATCATAAGCCAACGATCAATATCACTCACCCGACTATGGGGCCTGACACAACATCCCCTTACAATCGATATCAACACTCAACAATTATTGCTACTCAGCCCCAATATGGGGCTTGGACGCAAACGTTACCTCACAATCAGTATCAATGTGGCTCTATAACCCAAGACCAGTCATCAATCCGCTCAAATCTTAGTATACTCATATCTCACTGTGCCATGATAAATATACCGCACAGAATAAACCAACGTGCCACAACTCAGCTCAAACATATGTCTCACACACACAAGGATACTAACAACATGTGAGATAATATATAATGAATTCACAGAGATAGAGATATAATACGCAAATATAATAGCATGATTGAAAAATATGACTACGGCTAAGGTAAATAGCTCACCATATAAAAAATGGCCCTATCATATTTCAAACAGATGAGCAACAACCTAGACATGATTTCTAGCATGAATAATATCTTATGTAATCAAACAAGTAAAGAGAATACAGTATCAAAGAAGTACGTTAGAAAACAAGGCATATAATAGCCTAAAATCTACCTGGGTCATGAATAATCATGGTGCATGTATATGTGCTTGTCACCTCGCATATGTGTCACCCCAACATATAACAAATATTATAGCCTACATGAAAATACTCTCAAGCCAATCCTAGGCAAGATACTTATTTCAAATGCGTGATAATTAATATTCCAAAAATTCTTTGCATCTCAAATCAGCCTCTGAATGGTCAAATCTAGCCAAAATTAATTCAATAATGTCGAACAAGGCTATAAGAATCAATTCCAACAAATAAAGCTTCGATCTTTATTCAATTTCCAAAAGGTAAACGAAAATCAACTCGGGGTCCACATGATCAAAACCTGAGTCAATGAATAGATCCTAACTACCCATAACCCCATGACTCTAAATACGTGATTCCAAAATCAAGTCCAAATCATAGCTCAATTCCCCAGTTTTTATTTTCTTAAGTTGTAGGAAAATCCCCCAAATTTCCCTCAAAAATTTATATTTTGGGGTGTTAACAATTCATGTAGATTCTTGAAATAATACCAAAAATATGTAAAAATTACTTACCCCGAAGCCTTGTGTGAAAATCTCCAAGCCAAAGTCACCTCTCCCAAGTCTAAGGTTCAAAATATGATATAATAAGTTAACATACCAAAATGGCTCTATAAACCCAGCTTCAGGGGTCGTATTTACAACCAGGGGTTCGAAAATTCGACCCTTGCAAATGCGAATTAGGCCCCTGAGCAGCAGACATCGTAAATGTTACCAAGAACCTCGCAAAAGCAACCGGATGTTGCAAATGCAGAGCACCCTTCGCAAAAGCGGATGTCACAATTACTAAACCAGTTTCATAACTATGAAATTAGCCTTCATATCCATACATCGCAAATTCGATCCAAATTCCTTAAATGCAGACCTCCCAAATGCAAGCAGAACATCGCAAATGTGATGTCTGCTGCACCAGCAAAATTCCGAACCTCCAAAATCAATATGAAACAAATCTGAAACTTACTTGAGCCCCACTCAAAATATCCAAATAAGTATATAAACCTCACACGAACTCACTCCTAAGCTCAGAAAATCAAAATAATATCCACAACCAGGAATCAAGCATCAAAACTCATGTTGCATGCTTTCAAGTTCAAGAACTTCAATATTTACAACCAAGTGTCTGATTCATACCTAACCAATTAGGAATGCAAACAAACTTTGCACACAAGTTACAAATGAAAAAATTAACCTATTTCAAGTTCTAGAACAAAAATCTGAACCCAATACCATCAAAGTCAAGTCCCGGTCAAACTTGACAACTTTCCAAACCATCAAATTGCCAACTTTCGGCAAATAGAACTGAAACATCCTAGAAAACTCTAAATCTAAATCCGAACTTACGCCCAAGTCCAAGATAACTATATTAAACTACTGGAACCATAAAATCACCTATCTGATGTCGTTTTTACTAAAGTCAAACCTTGGTCAACTCTTGCAACTTAAGCTTCCAACAATAGAACAAAGTGTTCCAATTCGCTTAAAAACCTTTCAGGAACCAAACCAAATATCCCCGCAAGTCACAAAATAACAAAAAATTATACGAAAAGCATCGGAAAACGAGGCTAAAATATATAAAATTTACACGTCAGGTCATTACAATCTAAATCTCAAAAGTCAACTAAAATTCAACCCGGGGTCACATAGTCAATCACAAAAAGGGAGTCAATTTCTAGTAATTCTTGATCTCCTGAGTCCAAATATATAATTTATTTTTAAATTCGAATCTAAACTAGTGTTCAAAAATCCAAAATATACTTTCTTATCTTTCAAGTCAAAATCTCTCTTTTCTACCTTTAGATTCCTTGATTCTAAGGCAAACATGAAGATAGATTCATGTAATAATCATGTATCTAAGTTAAAATTATTTACCCTAATGATGTAGATAAAAACTCCCTAAAAATTACCTTAATCGAGTTCCCTAGCTCCCAAAATGGTGAAATAAACTCTAAGTATGAAATGAAGCTATTTATACAAGCTATTTCCATAAAAAATTCTCCGAACATGCCGAAACTTACCCGAGTCCGCTGAGACCCCTCCTAAGAATCCATACAAGTCCAAATAAACTATATGGACTTATCAAAAGGCTTAAAACACAAAGCAAAATACCATAACTAAAAATCAAGATTCAATTTTGTAACCACCCAATAGGTCATTTTTGAGTGTTGGCTTTCCATTTCATATTTTAAGATTTTGCATAGGCTAATTTGATGATTTATGACTTGTGTCCATGGTCCTTTTTGATTTTCGAGGAGTTTAAATGAGATTTTCAAAGAAAACTTGATTTTTAAAACTTAAGAGTTATTGGTAAACGATCTCAGATCGTTATTTTGATAATTTCAGTAGATTCGTATGATAATTTTGGACTTGTACTCATATTTAGTTGGGGTCCCGGGTGACTCGAGGACCTTTCAACACTTATTGTGAAAAGTTAAAAAAAATAAGTTTATGAACTTTCAAATCTTCGAGTTTTGAAACTTGATTCTTGATTGTAAATGTTATTTTGATGTTTTGAGCTTACGAGGATATTTAGGGTGAGACCCGAGGGGCCTAAATGAGTTTTAAGGTAGTTTTCGGCATTCTTACACAAGTTGCGGCAACTGATTTGCATCTTGTGTGGCGTGCATCATGAACGCAGAGCTTGTCTCGTGTTTGTGAAGGATTATTTGGACTGGGGCTAGTGGATCTTACTTCATCGCGACCGCGACAATAGGGTCGCAAACGCGTAGGCTTGGGGGTTGACAGCCTTCACGAACGCGAGAAGGCGAATGCGATTGCCAGTCGATCATTGGCCTTCACGAATGCGATAGGTGCTTTATGAATGCGAAAAACACCTGATGCCCAGATATATAAACGGCTGAAGATCGGAATTTAGCCACTTTTCACCATTTTTGAGACCTACATCACGGATTAAGGATATTTTAAGAGGATTTTCATTCCAATTTTAAAGTATAGTAATTTTTACTTAGTTTTGATTTATTTTCATGAATACCCATAGATTTTCATTCTTAAATTTAGTGTTTTCTAGTTTAGAAATAAGGGTTTTGGGAAAAAACCTATGAGGGCTAATTTTGTAATTTTATACCTCGATTTGAGGTTTAATCTTGATACAAATCAAATATTTGGACTTGGAGGAGGATGGGAGAACATGAATTGATCTTAATATTGGATTTTGACCATGTGGACCCGAATTAACTTTTTTGTTGATTTTTCTAAAGATGTCCAAGATCAAACCTTTTTTATACTAGAGCAGTTTCTAAAGCTTGTTTTGAATTATTTAATTATAATTCGCTAGATTCGAGTATTTTGTAGTCTTGTGCTAAAGAAAATGCGGTGTTGGAGGGTTGATTTATGCCAGAAAGAGGTAAGTTTCTTGGTTAACCTAGATTTGCGGGAATTAGGATATAAATATGTCTAATTGCTACGTGTATTATGGGTTGGGGTCGGCGTATATGCAAGGTGGTGAGTGTATATATGTTTGTTATGGGTTAAGCATGCAGGTAAAACTAGCTTATTTACATCTTGTTGCTTCAGGTATTATATCTTTGATACTTTAACTAGGCTGTGAAACTCTTTGACTGTTCTTATTCATGTTAATAGCCGTGTTGAGCTTGTTGTGATATTGGTTAGTAGGACATTGAAATGTTGATTTGGCTATTGGTGCTAAAGTGATGATTATTTTTCATATGGCGAGTTATATTCAATCACTTTTCTTCATATTGTTTGTGCTTCCCACCTTGTTTAGTACTGCTCTACATGTGTGTACTTGGTGAAGAACAATGAATTACACGAAGGATATTTCCGTTCTTATGAGAAAGAGTGTCATGCACAAAGGGTATTTTTGTATTTCTTTATATTATTATTATTGCACAAAGAATATTTTCATGCTTGTTAGGATGAGAGTAAAATCACGAAGGGTAATGCCATGTTATTTGATTGATATCTCTTATTCCTAGATTTTACTATATAGATTGAGAACTTGTCTGTGTTGTTTTATGATTGTTTTACCCAATTCTTGAACTTGAGTTATTGTTAAAGGCTTGATTAGTGTTATTTTGGAATTATAGTAATCACATTCCTTAGTTGCCTCTTTCTTTATCCCTCGTATTATTACTTCTTGCTATTACACTTGTTATATTTCTTGTTATTTATTTTTCTTTCGTACTTGCTATTTTCCTTCATTACCTTAATTCCTATATCTCTCGATATTTTTCCTCATTATATGCCTGCTAAGGTTTATATGTATGTGTCTTGTCTTAGTTTCATCACTACCTCGTTGGGATTAGGCTTGACATTTATGGAGTACATTAGGTCGGTTGTACTCATACTACACTTTTCCACTTCTTGTGCAGATTTTAGCATCGAACCTAGTGGTACTTAGAGGACGGACTAGCTTGCTTTATTCATGAGACTTGAGGTAGTACTGTACTCTCGTCCGCAGGCCTTGATATCACTCATCTTTGAGACTTTCTACTGTTTATTCATACTAAAAATGTATTTATCATTTCAGATGTCGTATTTAGTAATTATGTAGAAGCTCATGTACTAAATGACACCAGTTCTTGGAGGTTTAAACAATTGTTGGTTTTAGTCTTGTTATTCATTACTAAGCTTTGTCCTTTATTATGATACCATGATGTTTTATGTCTAGTTTTGATCCTTTATTCTCGTTAAGTATTGGCTTGCCTAGCAAGCGGTGTTAGGCGTCATCACAACCCTCTGGTTGGTAATTTGGGTCGTGACAAATTCAAACTTTTGAATTCCTTAAATCCTCAAGTTCCATTTCCTTAAGTACTAGTGCCGAATTGTACCCGAGCCTCTTGAGTCCCAATTTAAACATACGCACAAGTAAACATTTATCATACAAACCTATTGAAACTTTAAACCATGAATCTAAGCTCGTTTACCCATATCATACAAACCTATTCAATAGGAGAGTAGTATTCCAGAGAGTGCCATGAGCAATTCTAATATGAAAAAATTAGCAACCATAGGTAATTCAAATTAATGGCGATAATCAGAATAAACTCAATAGAATTGATAAAATGACCACAACCCTGACATATTCATCTCATCTGAAGCCGGACTCATAAACATTGATTTCTCTTGTTTGATATTTTTATTAGTTGTTTAATTCCTGCAATCGTAGACTTATAACACACTTTAACCTTGGTGAGCTCCAACGAATAAAAAATTCTTAGTAAGCAGTTAATGATATGTTCCCGTGAGTTCGATATCCGACTCTAAGTCATTTTACTACTTGTTGATCATGTATATTCGCGCGTAATAGAGCGATAATTTGCAACTCTATTACGCGCTTCTTTTTCTTACACAATTAAAGGATTTTAATCCAAACTGTGAGATTAATGTTGCTCCTATTTGAGTTTTTCTACCTGGATTGAAACCTTAGCTTATTGGTTCCATATGGCAACCATATTGGATTTTGTCGTATCACATATTGTCAATATATGTCTGAGCGCACCCGCACCCTTCAATTTTGTGCCAATTTGGTTTGGGTTGATTTTCTAAAGGAATTGCCTTAGCATGTTCGGGTTGGTGTAGCCTTGATAATTTGAACAAAAAACATGATAATAAGGTTAAACTCTCATTTAGAGTTTCCTTAGTATCAATTCCCTCTAAGCTAACTCTACTTCCAATCCAATAGTGTTAGGGCTCGTTTGATCCGAGGGGTAAGAGATAATTAATTTTAGGATTAAATTTAAGATGAATTTATCTCATGCTTGGTTGAGATAAAATCACGATATAACTAATCCAAGAATTATAATATATATTTTTATCCCTATGAGGGTGGAATAATTAATCCCGAAATAATTAATCTGGAATAACTTGTTTCCAACAAAATGTCCCCTTATAGTCAGCATAATGCTATTCACGATGAAGTGGGAAAAAAATATTATGATAGTAGAGGCAGACACACTATAGGTTGAGGGATCAACCACATCCAAAAAAATTTGGCAAAACTTCCATGTATACTTATAAGTGTTTTAAAAACATAATATATTAGCACACCCTCGTATCAATTTTTATAAGCAGTGATAAATTTATATTATATATCATAGTGCATCGCGACCGTCAAATTCTGGGTCCGCCTCTGCAATGGTTATGTACATAATAAGTTTTCATATAAAACTTGTTCATGTTTCATGTTGATTCGTGAGCACATCTACTTTTCATACTCACAATGTATACTTCGGAGCCATCTCTTTCTTATTATAGCCGTAGCTTTATTCTATTAGACTTGAAAAACCTTTATTAATTCCCTATATTAGAAGTCTAGAACTAGCATTGATTTCAAGGTCCATTCTGCTGCAATCTCATTTTTCCACTTGTTCACTTCGATCGGGTCCCTGAATAATATAGTTGAAGGAATTATCGATTCCCCAAGTAAGACAACGTAGGAGAAGACTACATAACGTATTTTACATTATATATAAAGAACTTAATGCTTATCTATTTTGAGATAGTCTTCTAGAATTTTAAGTCGATTAATAGTAACAAAAAGTAGTCGAAAATGCCTCTCTTGTTTTAATTTGTCCTTTTGGGGTAGCATTGACAACCAGGGCGGAGCTAGAGTGTCGGGAGCGGGTTCGGCGCCCAAACCCAATAGCTTTGATTCGAATTCTGTATTTGTCTTAAAATACCATTATTTATTTATGTAATAATTTAAATTTTATTATGCTCGTCTATTTGTTTTCCTTGGGGTTCCACTCCATTAATTTCTAGATGTATTAGTGTTTGGCCATAAAATTTTCAATTTTACTTAAAGATGAATTTGAAATTTTTCGAAAATTTTGAAAAATTCCAAAAGGTTGTTTTCAAAATTTCACTCAGATCACTCACAAAAAATAAAAAAGAACCTAAAAATATATTCATTTCCAAACACAACTCTAATTTTTAAATACGATTTTTATTTGAAATAAAATTTCACTTTCTTATGGAATTTTACAATTCTTATGTCCAAACACCCATTTAGACTAGACGGTAGTTTGGCAGAATTCACTGAATTTAGCTTTAAGTATTCAACTTATTTATATTGATCATATAAAAAAGTATTACATTATCAATATCTTTTAACTTGTTGTAACACTTAGATATTCCTTGTTAATTTCAAGCTACTAATTCTATTTTTAATGAACAAAAATCTGTAATTATCTTTTTAATTACCTAATTGTATAAATATTAGGTTACATCATTATATAGAGTAAAAAAGTTAAACTATGTACGTGTGTGTGTTAGAGAGAGAGAAATAGGCAGAATGAGATGTGGGAATGAAGATATTTCTTGGGTTTGATAATTATGGAGACGCCACTTGGCATTGATGAAGAAACAATGGCATAGCTTACGATAAACGAAAAGAGATCAGAAATTTCAGATCACAAAAATAGCTACTCATTAACCAAAAAGCAATTATATGTTTTCGAGTTCTCATTGGGACGTACTCATTGACGTGTATCAAACATTGTACGGTAAATATTATAGTAATAATAATAATTATTATTATTATTATTATTATTCTTGGTGGAGTTACCACACTATCTTTCCTTCTCCACTTAAGTATTCTACAGTACTATTTCGATATTTCCTAGAGTTTATCTATGCTTTGTTTTCCATTTTTATCTCATTTTTCTATTTTAGGTAGTTTTCTAGGTTTGTCAAAACTAGCAACGGATGATGTTTTGGTTCTCCACTGCAATATTATTATACTTTTTAAATTTCTTTCTATATTTTTCCCTTTTTCATGGTGGCCTGTGGGGTCTGGAGCTAGAAGAATAGAACCTAATATAGCTTAATAAGGATATTAGAGAGATAAGAAATTGTACATGAATGAGGAAAAAAAGTGAAGTACTGACCATTGCCCTTTCTTTTTTTTGATGACATATCCCAAAATAATTCTAAGTTATGTATATTGATAGTGCATACATGAATTATTATTTTTATGTTAGATCACTGTATCAAATTAATATAAAGAACTGCCTATTATTGTAGGTAAATTTAATTTGATGGTGTAAAACATGGATTAAAGTTATATAAATTAATAGTATAATATTTTTTTTATATCATCAATATAATTTAATCTATTATAGCACGTCACTTACTATTTATTCTAAGTTATCAATCAATACTCTTAAATTGAATTACTTCAAATGCATATAACTTAAAACTTCAATACAAATTTTATACACCGTGGATTTGAAAGTGCTGACAAATTGAACATGGATCAAAACTTGCACCTAGCTTAGTGACCCTTTTTTGGGTTTTTCTAGGTTATTGCCTTTTTCTCTCTCTCACAAACACACATTTATTCATCAGATTTGTGACTTTTATCTTTTTAGGCAATACTCCTATATTTGCCTAGCTCTCACCAGCAAGCAAAAGATTCTCTGTGGTTTTTGCCAATTTTGTAAGTCCTCATTATTCCTCCACCAACTATGCTAATTATACCCTTGGCCTTAAATTCTTTCTTTCTTGAAAATTTTTATAAGACTTTATCACTTCACATATAAGTTTGAAACTTTACTTGTTTCTTGATCATCTTTTATCTCCTCCATCTTTAATTTGTGATTTCAAGGTTATTGTATAGAGGAGATGGTGAGAGGAAAAACTCAGATGAGGCGAATCGAAAACGCGACAAGCAGGCAAGTCACTTTCTCTAAGAGGAGAAATGGGCTGTTAAAGAAAGCCTTTGAGCTTTCAGTTCTTTGTGATGCTGAAGTTGGATTGATTATTTTCTCTCCTAGAGGCAAGCTCTATGAATTTGCTAGCTCAAGGTTAGATATTTCTTGCATTTCTGTGGTGTTTTTCATATTAAAGAATAATGCATTTTTATGTTAATTCACTCCATGGAATTTATTGTTTTTCTTTAGACTATATATGTTTGGGGGAATGTGATTTTCTTTATGTTTGTAAACGGATCTCATCCTCTTACCTGGAAAATCAAGCCCAAATTAACTATGTAAATGATGTGAGTTTTTATATGTAAGTTTTTAAGTTCTTTTGGTGACTTTAAAAACACTTACAAAATATAATGAACACTAGTATATATGATGACTTGAGTGACATTCTTTCATGTATAACTAAATGAAGATAGTACTATCATTTATGGAGAGTAAGTTTTTTGCACAATAACATGTAAGTTCTTTGATTCTGTCCGTCTAACAATCCTTGTTAAAAGATTGCTCTAGAATGTCATTTTGTCATTCATTGAAGTATCATTTTTCCATATGAATTCTTGGTTATGCTACTTCTAAGTCAAATAAAGTGAATATCACAAGTCCCAAGTTTTCAAGATAGTTCTTACCATAATATAAACCCTAGGGCATAGGCGGAGTTACAATATTAGGTAGCGGTGGAATTTAGAAGCTTTTGTTTAAACTTTATATTTGTTGAAAGAATTTATTAAATATGTATAAATATTTAATTACAAACTCACTAACTAAAATGAGTTAGGAGTTCGAGAGCTAGTTCTGAGCTCATAAACTTTACATTCTGACTCCGCCTTTACGTACTACGGTACAATAATATACATTGTTAACTCATGTCTGGTTTGTTAATTGGATTAGTGACAGTGGAAAAATATGCTTGATGATGAGGCCCTGATCTTATGTACTGTTGTTTAAAGTTTAGACATTTCTCACCTAGGGTTAACAAGTGTGGTCATCAATGTCATTCTTTACATTAAACTTGATAAAATAACCATAAATAACTGACAAATTAAAGTTAATAAAATACAGCGAGAGAAAGTGAAAAGAATACTGTCTCATTAATTGTTTAAAGGGGTAGAGAGGTAGTACTGTCTGTGAACTTCAAAGCTAAGTGTAAGGAGCCAGTTGTCAAGTTAGTACTTGATTTCATGATCACTGTCCTTCCTTCTGAAAGCCATACTCTTTGGCTGTTTCCATTATATAAACACACCTTGAGAATCTTTTGGGCAGAATTATTTGTACTGCGTTCAATCCAGATCCCAAACCACTGCGTGGCTTCTGCATATATGTAGAGTTTAACAATGCAATTAATATTACCTAAAAAAATCTTGCAAACAACTATTCACATTAGGTAGAATTAGTTATATAAAATAAGACAGATAAACTGCTACAAAAGGTAAAGCTACCGTAATAGTGTGTATAAATTAATTTGAGTTTCATTGGAGTGTAAAAAAATCCGATCGCATAAACAAACAGTGGATTATGAAACATAAGATGGATTTATACATGTTAAAACATATTAAAATATAGTGATAATATAAGAATATCAGTACATACTTACATGTATGTAAGTTAAATCTAAATATTATATATTATTAATGTTTGCTGAATCCTCCATGTCCTTTCTTGTCTTCAATGTTCTTTGGGGCGAGTATACCCATGTACACCCCACTTACTGTATCCATTAAAAGTGCGAGAGAATCCAACTTTGACAATGTAAAGATATCCCTCAAAAGTCATGCTTCCATGACTACAGACACGGGAACAAACGAGAAGCCAAAGGTAGTTGATAGTTCCCCCTTTCAAATATCCTTTCTGTTCTTTGATATTTCACAAATAGAGCCAGAAATTTTAATAAACGGATTTTAAAAAATATAAGACTGTCACGCTTGGAATTCAAAATTACAACTTAGCATTTTTTGAGTCACCTTTATTGCTACAATAGAAATTTTACTTATGTTAAGCAGATCAACAATTTATAAGTACACACAGATTTTGCCTCAATTGAATCCCTTTGGACCATATATTCCGCCCTTGCTTCTCAGCCTGTCTTTGTTTTAATCCATCCATGGCTACATGGAAATATCTAACTAAACCTTCTATAAGATTTTATGACTGCGAGGGGCATATGAGAATGTTGTTATAAGTTTGTGTCTTTGCCAAATACGTAAGTATACGGTGGCCAAGTGTGGAAGAGAAATGCTTGCCTTCTTCTATTAATTAAAAAGAATATATACAAGTCAAATAGTAAATTCTAGTCCTAACAAATATGAAAAACTAGTCCTAACAAATACGGAAAAGAAAAATTCTTCTGGTCCCAAACATACAATATATTTACTATCCATATATACACTCTTTATTTACTAACAAATACACACACGCTTTAATACCGCCCTCAAGTGGTGCATGCGGATTACAAATGCCCAACTTGTACAAGAGAGAAACTTACTGAGATTTTTCTAATGTCTTCGTAAAGATATTTTCCAATTGCTCATGTGAAGGCACATAGCTAGTACGAATGCTCCTATGTCAATCTCGTCAAGAATAAAATGACAGTTCACTTAAATATATTTGATTCTTTCATGAAAGACTGAGTTCTTGGCTATGTGCAATGCTGCTTGACTGTCATAATAAAGATGAATAGGGGAGGTGCAAGCACTCCCAAACTAGATAAAATTTCCTATATTCATTTCACCTCACATATTGTCATTACCATAGAAGAATAGTCAGCCTCTGTAGATGATCGAGAGACGATATGTTGCTTTTTAGTCTTCCAAGATATGGATGAGTCACCTAATGAAATAAACCAACCTATGAGCGAGCGTCGAGTCAAGGGACAACCAACCCAATCAGAGTCAAAATAGAGACGTAGATCACATTTTCTTCTCAAAAAAATACCTTATCTCGGATTCCAGTTCAAGTAGCAAACAACCCGTAAAGGTGCATCCCGATGCTCCTCTTTTTGTTGCATGAACTAAGATAAAATATAAACACTGAAGGACAGTTCCGGCCGAGTGAAGCACGGATAAATAAGTCGATTTATCAAACGACAATAGCGCTCAGGGTCATCAAGCGCTCGTCCATCTGCCAATGTCAGCCAATGATTCTGTTCCAACAGTGTTCCCACAGGCTTAACTCCTAATAACCCAACCTCTGAGATAATATCCAAAAAGGCATATTTTCGTTGGATCAAGAACATGCCTTCCGAATTTCTAGAAACTTTCACTCGTAGAGAATATTTCAATCTACCCAAATCCTTCATGCGAAAGCATTTGCGAAGATATGTTTTGAACTCATGGATAGCCTCGGGCTCATTTCCAGAGATAATCAGATCATCAACATACACAAGGACATTTACTCGAACTTCACCATTTTTCAGATTAAAAAGAGAGTTATCAACGTATGAATGCTTGAATCCATAGTCCTCCAAAGCAGCCGACAAATTAGCAAACCAACACCTCGATGCTTGCTTTAACCCATAAGGGAACTTTCGAAGTCTGCACACTTTTCTTGGACTTGCAACTCTAAACCCAAGAGGTAATTTCATGTACACCTCCTAAATATCCCCATGTAGGAAAATATTATGTACATCCATTTGATGTAACTCCCAGTTCTTTGTCGCTGCTATAACAAAAAATGTGCAGACAATCACCATCTTTGCCATTGGGGCAAACATTTCATTAGAGTCAATCCCCTCTACTTGATGATTCCTGAGAATAACTAGCCAGGCCTTGTGTCACTCAATTATTCCATTAGAGTTGCACTTTATCTTGTAAACCCACCTACAACCAAGAGTCTTTTTGTTTGAAGGCATATCCTCTATTACCCACCTTCTATTATTCTCCAGCGCCTGCATTTCTAATCTCATTGCTTCTCTCCACTTGCCATCTTTCACAACCTCAGAGAAATAAGCCGATTCATGTGTTGCAGTGATTGCTGCAAAGAGATCCCTTTGTTGTATAGAGAACATATTGAAATTCATATATTGTGTTAAAGGATAAGGCATACGTGAGTGATGCTGTAAAGTGGATGGAGGACGAAACAGACTTAATTTCTTGACAACATTAATAACGTAATCACGCAATCGGACCGATGTGTATTTTTGGCGGCGTCCGCGTCCCCACTACTCCTCATATATTATTTCATCTTCCTCAGTTCAGGCCCTACCTCCTGGTGAACATTTCCCTCTTTCTCTGTTTCGTGGTGATCCTCCATGTCAAGCTTGTCTACACGAGCTTAGACCGATTCACTACCCCCTTCGCTTCAGACTCCTCATCCTCTCCTAGTTCCTCCACATGCATTTTTTTATTTTCATCCCTGATAGTGTTATATTTTGATAAAGCGAAAGGGAATTCAGTCTCTTAGAATCAACGTCTCGTGAAATAAGATATTCTTTCTTCTCTAAATCATATACTTTCCAACCGTTCTTTCCATAAGGATATCCCATGAAGACATACCTACGACTTCTACTCGAATATCACCCTTTCTCCCTAAGCTTTGAGCCAGGGGAGTCTCAACGGATCTTGTGGCCTAAGGCGAAATCATATTGAAAGGTCCTTAAATTTATTTTATAATTTTTTTACACTAACAACAAAATTTGCTTTATAAATATCAAATTAATCATTTAAGATAAAAATAATAGCGTATTTAAAAAAAAAAAAAAGAAAGAAGAGCACAAAGAATAAAGTGGTGGATTATCGGATGGTGAGGTCTAGAACTCAAAGTGAAAATTTTGATTTTGCTATCATCACAATCAAGAAAAAGAAATAAATGACATAGCGTAATAGCTTAAGTTTTAAGCATTAAAGGTGTCAAAAATATTTACTCCTTCTGATCAATTTAACCGATAATTATAGTCCATTCTATTAATTAGTAGTACTTATTAGTGAATATCTAAAATAAATCGTAAATAACGTAACATAATCTATTGAATTACACTAAAAGAAAATCGGTGCATGAATATTTTTGTGTTCATGCAGTTTCAGTGAAGATTGTAAATACATTTATTATGTTGTTGTTATATATAACTTAATTTATATATAAAAAGGATAAAATTAAAATTGAAGAGTGAAGAAAATATACTAATTAATGAGTGAGAAAATTATCATAATTTATGAACTTATTGGTATAAAATAACCTCAATCAAATAACAAATAAAATTTTTAATAATATTTATTTATATAAATTATATAGTATAAGTAATAATAATGGAGTTTAAAATAAATTTGGGGCCTTTAAATTCTGGGGGCCTAAGGCAATGGCCTCACTGGCCAAGCCTTAGAGCCGCCCTGCTTCGAGCATAACATAGTGAGCCATATTATCGAAGATGTCCATACTCAAGCACTCGACCGTATAATAATTCATAAGGTGTCTTTCCATACAAGATTGAAAATGGAGTTCGATTAATCAAGTGACAAGCCGTCAAAACACATTCCTCAAAAAATCAATCGGCAAGTTACCTTGAAAGCGCAAGGCCCGGGTTACATTCAAGATATGACGATACTTTCTTTCTACTCTCCCATTCTGTTAGGGTGTTCCTGTACACAAAGTATGAAAAATAATCACACATTCAAGAAAATAATTTCTCATACATGTAAAATCTGTTCCATTATTGCTCATGAAGGTTTTAACTTGCTTATTGAATTATCTGTCTATCATAGCAAATAAATTCTTCAGAGTTTGCACTATTTTTTTCATATCAATCAATAAAAAAATTCACACAGCATGCCAGTAATCATCTACAATAGTAAAAAAATATGATACACCACAGGAGGAAGTTATTCGATAAGGTTCCCACAAATCACAATGAATCAACTCAAAAATGCTAGAAGCTCTATTATTACTCAAATGAAATTTGTCTCGTGTTGTTTAGCCCAATGACATACATTGCAACTTTTATTCAAAGTATCACTATTTTTCCTAAAATCTATGACAGGAATTAATTTGGTCACTTGTAAAGAGGGATGACCCAAACGCTTGTGCCAATGATCCTGCAAGTCCACACCACCAACCTTTACAACACATACCCTCTATTTGTTCCATAAATAGTAGAGTCCATCTTTTCGCTCACCCCACTCCAACCAGCATCCTCGAGGTGCGTTCTTGTATAATACGTAAAAGTTTACTAAAAAGGACCAAACAATCTGAGTAATCAATTAATTAAGATACAGAAACCAAGTTGCATATTAAGTTGGGCTCATAAAGAATATTTTTTCGGACCAAATTTCCTTCAAGTTTGGTTGAACCTCACTGGTCGCTACAACATTACTCCCATCAGGAAAACTAATACTCCCTCCGTTTTAATTTATGTGAACCTGTTTGACTGGGCACAAAGTTTAGAAAAAAATGAAGACTTTTGGAATTTGTGGTCCTAAACAATTCAAAAAGGGGCCCAGAGTATTTGTGTGATTATAAAAACTTCTCATTAAGGGTAGAATTGTAAGTTTAAGCAAAATTATTTCCAAATTTAGAAAGGGGTCATTTTTTTTTTGGAACAGACCAAAAAGAAAATAGGTTCACATAAACTGGAACGGAGGTAGTAGGACATTGCTCAAATTTTCGCATATTATACAATAATTTTAAACATCCTATCATATGATTCGTCGCTTCTATATCGATGATCCAAGATACATAATTTTGCTTACCGGTCATCTTTTCATTCAAACTTATTTGTTGGTTATTCAACATAGCAATCAACGTCTGCCACTGCTCATTGCTCAACACCAGCGGCCCAACCTTTTCTGCCCCCATCAGAGCTGCAGAGACGCTATCTCCCGTGGCGTGTGCAGCATTCACATGATACGCAATGCCACGTCTGCGGCTTCCATTGATTCCACCCCTCTGATGTTGTAGTTTTCCTTTACCGCGTTCACCTGATTTACCATCACCACGAGGTCTGTCTCCCCACCATTCTGGATACCCAATAAGCTGGAAGCAACTTTTTGAATCATGTCTAGTTCGCTTGCAGTAGGAGCACATATTTTTATCCTTCACTTTATTCCGACCTCTATAGGGGGATGTCGCTTGTACAACAAAGGCCATAGCATTGCCACATTCATCTATTCCTCGAGCCATCGTCTTCACACGTTCATCTTGAACCAACTTCGAGTAAACTCGATTCAAAGTTGGCAATGGATTTTGAGCGAGCAAGTTTGACCTTACTGTTCCATATAGTGTTTCATCTAATCCCAATAGAAAAAGGTGCATCTTCTCCTCTTCCCTTTTCCTTTCCAATATTGCACAAAGATAGCACGTGCATTTACCACACGTGCAAGTCGGTATTTGATCAAAATTAGCAAGTTCTTCCCAGGGTTTTGTTAATTTTTCAGAGTAATTAACTATGGTCATGCCCTTTTGTTTGCACTCCGCAAGTTCGCCCTTCAACTGTTGTATTCTTGGACCATTAGAGACCGAGAAACGTTCTTTAATATTGGTCCATAAATCTTCAGCAACTTCTACGTGTGGTATAGACGAAGCAAAGTAGGCTCAATAGCATTCCGAATCCAAGAAACCCACAAAGAGTTATGGTCCACCAATCTTCAAAATCTGGAGACTTGTCATCCGGTCTCCTGATTGTTCCGTCAATAAATCGAACTTCTTCCTCGCCCTCAAGGCAGTTCTCATGGACCTTGCTCATTCATCATAATTTTCTCCCTTCTGAGCCACATGTGTTATCAAAATTCCGGGATTGTCATAGATGTTATATCATACGGAGAGATGGTCTTTCACTGTTTGTTTTGTCACCACCACCGCTCCCACCGGCAGCGGCGATGTCTTTACCCTATCCCCTGCCATTGGTACGTCACTCCGAGTTTCTTATGATTTGGCTCGACCTTGGCTCTGATACCATGCCATACACGCAAACACACAGTGGCCAAGTGTGAAAGAGAAATGCTTGCTTTCTTCTATTGATTAACAAGAATATATATAAGTCAAGTAGTACACCCCGGTCCTAACAAATATGGAGAACTAGTCCTAAGAAATATGGAAAAGAAAGAAAAACTCTCCTAGTTCTAAACATACATAACATATACTTACTATCCATATATACTCCCTTTATATGCTAAATAATATATGCACACTTTAATAGTCTTCATATCTTTGTTTGTTAAATCATTGAGGTTCGTTTATCTTGCCTCCTTGATTGAATCGTAATCTCAAACTTTTTATAACAGACGGTTCGCAACACAACTCATTTTGGTCCCAATGTGGCAATAAATAATGTAGGGATAGTTTGAACAAATAGGCTATTTCCACGACACTGTGTAAGTTTTAATCCTGTTTAAATAAGTGTAGCAAATTGTGGGTCAGAACTTGGCCGCAAGTCTTAGCAGATCACAAGAAGTTTTTATGGATGGTCGAAGACTTGGCTTTCCACGAATCGTGGAAGATCGTCAAAACTTTAGTATAGATTGTATAGTAACTTTAGAACAATATTCTAACTTGTGTTTATTATAAGTCCTCAAATAGGGATGATATATACAACCAAAGACCTTGAGAAATTGATAATTAGGAGAAGGAGAAGTATTGTTTTGAGTTGGTGTAGACTCCAATTGATGAGGTATACAGCTGAGAGAAAGGCTTCATCAAAAAATGTAAGGGCAAAGAAACATTGGCTTAAGAGTGTTAGGTCGGTTCCTACATTGTTATGATGCTTTCTTTCAATATTACTGTTTTGTTCATGTTGTGTTTGGAGACAATAAACTTGATGAGTGATATCCATTTCTGAAGTAATTTTGAGCACTTTCTGCATTCACCACCTTAAGCAGGTTGAATTAAATGATATGATCTTCCTTTTAAAAAATGTTTCAATACCTGATTCCTAAACTGAAGAAAGGCATCTATGAATTTGTGTTTGGGCTTAATAGGATAGAGCCAAGTGTATTTTCTAAGATCATTAACAAATGAAGCATACTAATGAAATTTATAGCATGCAAGATAAGGGGCAGGACCTAATGCATCTGAATAAACTAAATCTAGAGGATTTATAGTAATTGAACTAAATCTAGAGAAAGGTAAATTGTGAATTTTTCCATATTGGTAAGAAGAATAGATACTTGAAATTCTAAAGACATGTAGATGATGTTTATTCACTACGTGCCTAATTACAATGTTTATCGAAGGATGTCCTAAACAACTACGCTATAAATCTATGGAAGATTTTGACGTACGAAGACCTTGATGTTGAGGAGAATAGGCTTAGCCGGACTTGCTCATGTCCTTTGCAATAGAACCTTCTGTGTTGCTTGATCCTTCACAAAGCAAACATGAGGATGAAATTCAAAGTAAACATTGTTATCAACAGTAAACTAAGCCACTCTTAACAAATTTCTTTGTATACTTGGGAATATATAAACTATTTATTGTTGAGCGGGGTTGAAAAGAAGTAGGCAAAGTAAAATCACCACTGTGAGCTATTTGTAAAATTGTGCCATTCCCTACATGAAATTTTAGTACTAGAATATCCGCTAATGTTCATATTGTTGAGACCATTTATGAGTTGGTCCTAGCACCTGAATCTGACCAAAAAGGATCAACAAGAGTTATTGCTTGTTTCCGGCTTGAAAGGCATGATAAAACCCTATGGTAACAGTTTGCAGCAATGACCAAACTTATTACATACTTAGCATTGGATTATGGATGTTTGTTGATGTTGTTGACCATCTTTTCCAAGACCTCAGCTCGTTTATTCATCCATTAATAATATATTGATAGAAAACCCTCTTCTTGACTCGTTTTATTTTTATTAGCAATGGTTTATTCTGCGACATTAGCTTACTTAAGTTTGATAGGCTCTGCCTGAGAGATGTCACCGACACAACTAGGGTATATTATTAAGGCCCTAGACTACAAAGTATGTAGAGAATCAAGTCATCTTCTAAACTTACAAGAGATACTCAAGCAGAGATTGAACTCTACAGGGTTTATCTCTAAAAAACTATATCAAAGATACACTATTAGTTGATAAACTAAATAATGAATGAAGTCTAATAATTCAAAGAAGAAACTAGAGGGGTGGGGGAAATTAGTAGAGGGTATCTTGGTGTGTGTGTGTATATAGATATACATGGATTACAACGTGTACAAGCATTCATGTTTATTGATCACTCTTCTTGAAATAACTTTATATGCTACTATGAAGCTTTCAATGTTGGAGCACCGTGACGGGGACTAGTAATTTAATTGAACTTTCCCTTTTTCTCCTCCCCCATCCCATCCCCATCCCCACCAAAAAAAAAAGAAAAAAAAAAAAGAAGAGATGAAAAAATTAGAGGAAAAAGAAAAAGATAATAGTTTGGCATGCACGAGTTTGTGATTGTTTTATGGCCATGGTTATTTTCATTTTGCCTCCCTTCACGTAATACATATACATATATATATATATATATATCCAGTCCTTGCCAACAAGAAGAGTTGCCTCTAGTTATGTTACACGGGTTCGGTTAGGTTAGGGGTATGTATCTGGTACGAGCATGTGCAAGGATATAGGAACGGCCAACGGGTACGTCAAGGTTTTTTGCTAATTTTGAAAACGATTCATTCGAATAATCCACACGTCAAGGCATAGGAATAATCAGTTTGACATAGGCTTCTAGCATTATTGATGTATATCATCCCTTAAAACATATTTTTGAAAGTACTTTTTTGGTCTTCTATTATGTGCTCTAAAAGGAAGCCAAGGAGAAAAAATAAAAGGTAAAAAGAAGCTGATTGCGTTAGTGTTTTTCTGGAGAAATGCAGCATGCAGGAGATTATGGAGCGTTACCGGAAGCATAATGAAGATGTTCAGGGAGAAAAACAACCTGTGGAACAGAAAAATATGCAGGTTTGGTCTTTCTTTAGTGTCTTCTCATGAGCAATTATATTAATGTCTTGCAAAACTTTCTAATGGTTCAGCCTACATTACATAAAAATGCAGAATTTGAAGCATGAAACAACAACCTTGATGAAGAAGATCGAGCTTCTTGAAACATCTAAAAGGTTTCCTCCTACTCTAGTTGTTTTATTTGTGTGTTTGGTATGACGGTTTGAGAAAGTCATTTTCTGATGTTTGATTATTTTAAGGAAAATATTTTTCATCAAAAGAGATAAAATAACTTCCGTCACTTATGGGTGAAAGTTATTTTTTTGAACTACCTTAATTTTTAAGTTCATGTTACTTGTTCAACTAACACTTAGACGTTGTTAATTATTAATCTTTTAGTACTCAAAAGTTTCATCAAAACACTCCTCAATTTGCTAATATTATCACTATTAATCCTTAATAGCATGATTTTAAAATATTATCAAGAATGAGAATATTATCATGAAAAATGACTTTTGTTATATCAAACAAATAAATTCCACTATGTTTGAAGTCCTTCCAACATTAATTAATATTCTATTTCCATTAGGAAGCTCTTGGGAGAAGGTTTAGGATCCTGCAGTTTTGCAGAACTACAACAGATAGAGCATCAGTTGGAACGGAGTCTCAACGTTATCCGTGCAAGAAAGGTTTCTTCATAAAACATCATGCAGTGGTCTATTTTAAGACAAAATGCAAACATACTACAATCACGTAGTATATATGTTAGCAATATATCTGTATCTCTCTCTCTATATATATGTATATATAGCTCAGCAAAACTTGACATATCCTTTTCTTGTTTGTATTCAGATGGAAGTCTTTAGGGAACAGATTGGGAGATTGAAAGAAAACGTAAGGCCACAGTGACTCATGATTTATTTCAAGTTGCAATTCCCATGAACAAGTTCTTGAATACAAAATGGAACCTCATGCATATATAAATTGTAGCGGCGTGAGTTTATGTTATAGCTAGCAGGTTATTTATCTGTTTTTATCAAAATTGATATGATTGTTGTAGTTCAATTAAAACCAAATGGTTTTAAAATTCTATACACTATCTGTGCATAAAATGTAATAGCACATCTTATTTCAAACAATGCTGCGTGAAGAATTTATTAGTACTAATTGTTTGTCTCATGCTTTTCTATCTCTTAAATAAATCCAGGTGAAAGACCTTTCATCTGAAAATGCAATGTTGTTGGAGAAGGTACTTTTTTTCCCTTAGCCTGAATGTTTAGATTACTTAAAGATGGAAACTTTTAAAGGTAAGAAGGAGATCAAGAGAACTACTGTTGTCTTGATCAAAATACCCTATGTAGGAGTCTTTTCAATTATACTCCATACAACAATGATTAATTAGTAGTATGATGTTTTCCTTTAGTTTATGCTACAGATTTTGGGAATCAATATCATATAAGAGAATGTCCAGAACATGGTTGGTAAATTTCTTATGTATTTGAAAACAACTCGCATGAAAAATATATGGATCTGCCATAACTCATTTGATCTATTTGGTTCGAAATCATTGATTTGTACTTATTTAGTAAATTTTTAACACATATAAAGTCTGAGCCGAAGCTACTGAGTTCATCTGACTATATATATTACTCTATATAATCCGGTCCTGGTTATATTGCATTGAAATATCATATAGGTTTACATACAGCTTCAAGATTGTTTCCTTCTTCACATTTTAATTGAGAAAAGGAAACTATATAATTGCCTTGCCCTTTTGTTTTAGTTTGATGATCTTGAACAGCCAAAAGCATCAAGTGCGGAAGATCAGGGAGAAGACCTTTCAATAGAAGGTAGTGAAAAATCGGATGTAGAGACTGAATTATTTATTGGACTACCAGAATGCAGAACGAAGCGCGCCCTACAGAATTGATAAGTGAATTGTCCCTCTTATGCAGTTATACATACATAACGCCCGGGTTAAAATACACTGATAGTATAAAAAATTCTTTATATTGTCAGTGAATATCAATTAAATACATATGTAACAATAAGTTGAGAATTAAATAGTCCTCCATCTAACTCAGGAGTGCTTGTTCTCTTGGTGCGCCGCTGATGGTACTTTAATTACTCCTAATATATTCTGTTTTTTACTTGGATATATACTACAGTTCCCTAAATACTCTACACAGCTCTTCAACACCTTGCGAATTTGAAGACTTGTTTTCAGATATTTCTGACTAGAAAGAACCCTTAAGAGGATATAGTAAATTTCTTATCTAGTCAGACTTCTCTATAACAGTAGTTCACTGTAACGACCAAGTTTTCTTTGTAATCAATTTTTATGTTATGTTATAATATATATTCTCTATGACAACACTTCATTATAGTAGCCAAAAAATATCGAAACAAACGAGGCTGTTAGAGAGAAGTTTGACGGTATGTTGTTACTGTCTTAGTTGTTGAGGATTTACTATTGGATTAAGAAGAAATAGATGTTGCTTATCAGTCTTTTTGATTTGGTTGGAAATCTTTCATGCAGTTATATCGAGTTCACAAGATTTTCCTCAGGCGAAAAACGCGTAACATGATATTACAAGTGCTACCTTGTCCTAGGCCATTTAACATACAAAATAAGAGGTGAACCGTATTTTATTGTATTCACTCTCCTATCAAATGATCTGAAGTTGGGGTATAAATATCTACACGCAAAATACAGATCCATAAGTTAAAATTAGTAGGTGCACCTCGTAATATGTATATACATATGTTTAAAAAAAATTATATCTGCTTTTGTTGCAGGGATAGCAATGGACTAAATTCCAGTATATATGATAATTTTTACACAAGTACTAGTCATAGAAGGGGTGGAGATTAGGAGGATTTTCTGTGGGTGGGGAGAATTTGATTTGATCAGTTAGCTGTGGCACCATTCAAGATTTTAAGCACTGCTTCTTTTGTAGGCAATGCAGGAATTGCTCCTTTTTCTGTTACAGTTATAGCTCCACAACCATTGGCAAAAAGGAGTGCATTCCTTAGTTTCTTCTCATCCTGTGACAAAAAATTAAAAGACAATTACAAACTTAAGTTTCCTTTTTAAGGATTGAATATTGGAGTTTAATTTATATACACTGACAATATAAATATAAAAGATTTATAAGAGTCGGACCATAATTACCTGATAAATGTCTGGATCTGAGGCCATACTGTTGAGAAGTCCACCAACAAATGCATCACCTGCTCCTGTGGTATCAACTGCTGTCACTTTAATGACATTCACTCTCCCATGAAAATTCTGCATTAAGTTATCTAGCTCGTTAATTTTCAAGATTAAATGAAAAAGTGGAAAAACAAAATTAATTTCCACTGGACGTTAGTTGGATCAGAAAATTGAAGTATTTCCTAGAAATCAAACCAAAACATTTCCTGTATAATAAGAAAATAAACACACTTAAGGTTACATGATACCTTAGTATAGTATCTACAACCTTCTCCCCCTTCGGTAACCAGCAAAAGCTTAAGGTTTGGGTGGAAAAGCTTAGTCATCACCACATTGTCATCGTAGGCGTCTTCACCATCTGTCAAGAATGTGATTTCGTCTTCGCTTACCTACAATTTTCATGTCGAGTCACAACAAAAAAACATCAAACGGGAATGCATATATAACTTTAATATTCAACATTGTTACGTTTATGGATTTAAGTTATTTACATTACTGACGATCTCCTAGCGATCATTGAAGTTTATCAATTATAACAGGCTATTTACCGTTTTTATCAAGTAATTACCAATTATCAATTATATATATAAAAAGTTAATTACCTTAATAACGTCGGCTTGGTCCCAAATGCTCAAGATGCCTTTACGAGCAGCATCTGCGGATGGCCATAAGGGCAACCTTAGATTTGGGTCGTAAGAGAGAATGCAGCCTGCCTTTTTGGCAATCTCCATGGCTGCAAGATGAGCTGACCTACACGGCTCCGCAATCAAAGAGATTGACCCATAGTGAAATATTCTTGCCTGCAAATAATGCAACTTATAACTACTATAATTATTAGTAAGAAACAAAATAAAAACACATGTTTGTTTACCTTGTGAATGAGATCTTTGTCCAACTCTGCCTCTGTAAGAAGCATATCAGCACTTGGATTGCGGAAAAACATGAATTCTCTCTCACCATCTGCTCTCAAAGTGACAAATGCTAATGCTGTCCTTGCATGAGTATCGAAACGCATGCCAGAATTGTCGACATGGTTCTCTTTTAATATATCAGCTAACATATAACCAAATTCATCTGCACCCACCTGCAACAGTATATATATATATAAGAAAATTTAATACAAGTTCAATCGAATGAAAATTTCGTTTTATTGATATAACCAAAAGAAAAAAAATGACCCCATTTATAGGCATAACAAAAATGTAACTTTACAGAATTCCTATCAAGAAGATTGCAGAGTATCAGCCAGATATGATTGATCATATATATAAGTATGAGCTTTTTTTATACTATCAGGTCAATAAGATAATTAATTAATGTAGTGATACTAGTAACTTAGAAAATATCGGATAGTAATTAGTTCTAGGAATCTAGGTCAAGTTTCTAACTTGGATGAACATTTAGCCCGAACCTAGCGCGCGACCCCTGTATTTTGTTATGATGCATATTAGCTATTACTAATATTATATACGTACCAAAAATACATAAACATAAATAATATAATAGGTTACATGTTACAACGATAATATTACCTTGCCAATAAAGGCGGAAGAACCTCCTAATCTTGCTATACCAACTGCAACATTAGCTGGAGCTCCACCAGGAGCTTTCTTAAAACCAGGCGCTTCTGCAAGTGAAACTCCAGATACAGTAGGAACGAAGTCAATCAACAACTCCCCGAAACAAACAACCAGGTGATTGTTTTCCTGGTGGTCCCTTTTCTTCATTGATAGACATGTTGGTGAACCTACAATAATTTTGGGAGATGTTACAATGTTAAAAATACCTACAATATTCACTCACAAGATATATATATGCATTTGATGCGAGTATGAGTATGTGAGGATGTTATATAGAAGCGAATCTAAGGCAAACTCCATGTGTTGAACTTAATATATTGCTTTCGGCTCGAATTATATACACATGAAGAAAAACATTTGAGTTGTATACATACAATAATCTAGTGACTCTGATTGCCCGTGAGATAATGTATATTATTGATTCACAAGATAAACCATGTTGTTAATTCTTTCTTTATATCACCCTCTTTATTTATTTATTTATTTGGGGTGGGGGGCAGGGAAAGGGGTCAAGAATAATTAAGAGAGCATTTTTTTATTTGCAAAAAGATGATGATAGATCAAAATCCCGTGGACACCCTCGGTTTACGGCGTGCTTAAGCATGGGAAATTTAAGAGATCAACACAGGAATGATTACATTGATATCAAGCACTGGCCGATCTAACAATGGGTTCACAAATTCGATAAAACCTAGTGTTTCGGGGTCGAATTAATTTTATTTATATTTGTGCGAAACACAAATATAGATAAAATGAAATGTACATTTCAGAAATCAATGTTTCAACTCAGAACTCACCACATCTTTGTTATGAATATAAAAATGAACATGCATGAAATATCAAAGGGTAGGAATACTAATGAAGCTTACAGATAGAGCTCTTGCTTTTATTGAGCTTATTAGAGGAAGAACTCTTAGATAGCTTGAAGCTGCTTTTCATGGATCGGTCAAGGATAACAGGAAAACAACAGGCCAATTTGGACCCCTTTTTACTTGACCGATCCATTTTATTTACATGTAAGGTAGGCTAGGCAGCTATGAAATTCAACTTAAAGGAAACTTCATTCTATATATATAGAGAAATTTGAACCCTACTACGTAGGAAATCTGTTGGTTTTCACAATTCTCATGCTACACCACAAAACTTTCTAATCTCATATGTTTTTTTTTCTCTCTTTTTCTTTACGTGACCAATTACACAAGAAAATGACCGGTTCGTTTGGGTGGATTTTCTTAGGCGAACACTTGCCATTTCTGTCCTAGTTTTTCTACCCCCATCAACGTAGACTTTGATTGTTTTCGCCGCTATAACGACGATTATAGTTATTAATGTCTCATCTTTTACGTATATCCATCTTTGGATGTAAAAGTACTGTTGACCTAAGTAAATGATAGTTTTGAAGATTGACAACGGAACTCAGGGATAAACCAGGTTCATCACTGGTAAGCATAGACACGGACTGATTCAAAGCACGCGAGATGTACATGTAGGAGATAAACGAAATTTGGCATAATAGTAGATATCTCCTGATCGAAAAGATTGCATAAACGATAAGGAGAAAGACTCCTTACTTATTGAGAACATTATCCATAAAGAAGGAGTTAGGAGTTGAGATTAACTAGAACTCTTCCACCAAGAAAGAGTAGTATTAAAACTCTAGTTGTTTTCTACTCTACTAACTCTATAAATCGCATGATGTTCTCATTCTACAGGTAACGCAGAAAAGCAGAAGTTAAACGTGAATTGAGAGCAAAATAGCAAGGCATTTTGCAAGCAGTTCGTGTGTGATTCAAGTGTATGAACCTGAAGCTACATGAACCAGATAGAAGAACCAGCTCCAAGTGTCTGTCTTTTATTCTAGTTCAATTGTAGTAGGTGTTTTCATATTGTACATTTCAGCTTTATCTTGAGACAATTGTAATAGGTACTCAGAGTATTCAAGTTAGAGTTAACTTGAATTTGTCGCAGCAGTTAGAGGCTGGTTGCCACAACGGGATTAAAGTTAATCCTAAGTTTACAAAAATATTTTGTAAATGCAGTTTTTGGCTCAGTGATTTAGTGGAGAGTTTGGGAAAATCCTACTGGGAAGTAGGTCGTATTTTTTTTTTTTTACCTTTTGAGCCAGGTGTTTTCCACGTAAAATATTTGTATTTTTTAATTTCTGTATTTATTATTCCGCAACAGTACCAGGTCCTTCTATAATCTGTGCACGCGAAAAATTGAATACTACACAAATCACCTCTTAAAACATCTTAAGTACAAAGTGTCATCTTGGCTTAACCAAAGATGTTTGCGTATTGATTATAAACGACAAAAAGTTACGAGGAAAGCGTTAATACTTTTATGTTTTAAGTTGGCAAAAGGGAAAAGGAGTTATTGTTTTTGAAATCGAACAGGTGCATAATAACATGAGAAAATTAACAGCCAACTCTATTCTTCAGCCCATGCGGAAATGATCAAGAGATTATTTTGATCTAACATTGATATCTACATAGAGTTTAAACTATATATACTACAGTCTACAGTATAAAGACTTTAACACTATTAATATATAATCATTTCTAGTAGGTTATTTAGAAACGTACGGTCAAATGCACAAAATGTTGAAAATAATATATCATAATTTGTTACCTATTTCATGTCTTATAATTTTTCCCTTTAAAAAAAAATGTCTTGATAATTTTAGACTCGAAATGACTTTGTCATTTTAACGAGCTACATCTACCTTGGGTCATGTACTAATAATGACTTTGTTCTTTCGGAAACAGGGAGATACATGTAAATACATATAAGAAAAAGGGAGAATAAAACAGAGCGCCGTTGCCGGGGATCGAACCCGGGTCACCCGCGTGACAGGCGGGAATACTCACCACTATACTACAACGACTTGGTTGATGTTCTAAAGTAACATTAACATAATTGATTCGTTTTAGCTACCTTGGGTACCCAGATCTTTAGTTACAAATTATTTTTATTGTAACCTTTTACTAATTTCAACTTCAGTACTATGTTCGGAAAAGGTAAATTTACACGCATCAGGTGTTTAAATAGCAATTCAATAAACTTTCAGCTTAAGTGTTCCTTATATGTACTTTCTAGAGTTATGTTCCATATTTACCTGAAAGATCATGTGTTTTTGTTGCATACATTGAGACATAAGTGGATAAATGTTAATACAGTTTATGTTTATGATTAGGATTTAATTATTTAAATAACGTGTTGATGTTATTTCCAAGAAGACTAAGTTCAACAAGTTCGACTAATGGGGTGAATTCACTGGGTGTTGATCAAGACCTTAGCTTAATCAAACCGTAGCAGAAAGTAATTAAGCTCTTACATGGTTTTCCCAATGATAGACTATTGGACATGTTATGCTGCTAAAAAATGTTCTAGTTAATTCAAAAAGATGAAACGTACATTTATTTCTCTCTTTTTCTCATTTCCTACAAGAACTGAACTTAGTTTCTGAAATAAATGAAATAGCATAAGATAAATATGAACTAATGTCACACTCCATGTGTTTACTTTGACTATCTTAAACATCGTAGTCAAATTGAGAACCAAGAGCATAAAGATAAACGGTAATGTCATTGCACATATATAAAGATAAAATCATAGAAATTCCTTGCCGTCCATCCGGCTGATTCCTCCTTAATAGCTATCATACATTTAAAAAGGAAAAGATTGCAGTTATATCCACGGACAATGTGAAAAAAAATTACATTATCAATGTAATTTGACCTCTTATAAAAGGTTATTTACCATTTAATTATCCTAGAATACCAATTTAACATATTAAATAGATCAGTTACATATAATTATATTTTAAATGACCTAATAGTATAAATGTTTTCTATAATGTCAGCTCATAGAACTTAAACTCGGAAAAGAAAAGGAACAGTTTAATACAAGATCTATATATTGAAAGCATCTGATCTATATTTGACAACTAGAAAAAATGATGTTCTTTCTACTCTTATTAGGAACCCTTCCTATCATCCTCAGTTTCCTACTTTTACCAGCCAAGAATGAAAAAAATGTTGTGCCACCAGGTCCCGCAGGGTTGCGTTTAATTGGAAATTTGCATCAATTTGACAGTTCAACCCTTCATCTTTATTTTTGGACACTTCCAAAGAAATATGGAAAAATCTTCTCATTGAATCTTGGTTTTGCTAATGTGATAGTAGTTTCTTCAGCAAAATTTGAATTGAACTTGTGTGCAAAGTTTGGTTTCAATGTGAGGTGTTTAAGTATGATTCAGACACATGATTAGAAGTATAAAGGCATATGAACTTTAAAAAGTCTCCATATGTGATTTGGCCTTTGATTCTTAGATTTGATATTGCTATTCATGTTCTGAACCTTTGAACAAGTTTGAATGGGGTATATGAACTTGTTAGGACGATTGGACGGGGTCCCGGGAGGCTCTGGTGAGTTTTGAACAAGTTTGAAAATTTTGGCACTTTGATGATATTTTGTAGCTTCAATAGTGTGGATAACACCTTTTGAAGTGCTGAGGTAAACCCTCAAGTGCGGTGACAACCTCCCGAGTGCTGGGACAATAGCCAAAGTACGGATCACACTGAGGGTCACAATAGAAATCTGCAATTGTTATATCTCCTAATCTATGAGGGATTTGGAGATGATTCAAATATAAAAGTTGTAGCCCTTTGAATTTAGTTTCCATAAATTCAAAGTGTTTTCCATTTGGAAATTTGTACAAAGAGTTGTGGTTATTTTACTGAAGGTCAGTAGTGCAGTCACTATTAGATTGTGACCGCACAACATGTATTACGGCCGCAAAGCTTGGAGTGAGGTTCGAAGTGCGGCCCGTACTAGGAAAGCCAGCACTGTGTGAGATCAGATTTTTGTATACAAAATGGGATTTTTAAATTTTTATTTCATTCTTCACCACTTAAGCTATATTTATATAATAAAGGGAATCTATTCAAATTCATATTCGAGAATGGGATTATCAAGACTTGGGGTGCTCGGTTTTGAAGGGTTTGATCTAGATCTTCATTTACAAGATTGGGATATTATTTGGCTAGATTTGAACTGGTTGGAGGAGATTTTTAAAAGAAAAAGCGGTATTGAAAGGTTGAATTTACTTGCAAAAGGTAAGTATCTTGCTTAACCTCGACTTGAGGGAATATTTTCTCTAAAACGGATTATATGCTACATGTTATTAGTTTGGTGTATGCGAGGTGACGAGCATATATGCATGCACTAAGGTTATATCATGCTTGGAGTAGAGTTTAGGCTTATTTATGCCTTAATTTGATACATGCTCTACTTGTAAAATGTTTTAAATTGTCTGTATGACAATTTGAGCCTTCTTATTCATGCTAGAGATTATATTTAGGTTTTGATACTTTATTTAGATATAATGGTTGTTTGTATAATAGATTAGGTATTAGAGTTGTAGTCATACGTTACTTATACGCATACATTATGCATAGAGATTATCTCTTGTATATATGTATACATCCATGTATGGTTATTTTTCGGTCCATGTACATCATACATGTTTTTATCTTGTTCATATGCATATCCTTACATATGGCTCTCTTCAATGGACTGAGTTTATGGCATGTGAGTTTTTCATACAATTGAGATGACTATGGCACGAGGTTTAAGCCATACAGATTATTGTGATATTAATATTATTATGGTACGAGACTTATATCGTGCGAATATTATGATATTGATATTATGATGACACGAGGTTATGCCGTGCGAATATTGTGACATATAATTAAGCCATAGAGCTATTTCGTGCTTGGATTTGGATCCGTCCCTCCAGAGTCAGTTAATCACCCATGCTACATTAGGCCCTGAGAGCATAGGCACATGGATTTATGTCGGTTGTACATGGATTTGCACTGGGTGCATGAATTTGCACGATTGTATTGAGAGATTTAGACTTTTGTTGGGTACATGGAATTGTACCGGGTTATGATGAAAGATTGAGTCTTGAGCATGCATTGACATTGTAGACTCATGTGGAAGCATTCTTATATATCATTGTCATATGCACATTCATGCATTTTACATAATAATATGACACTTGTTAGTGGAATGATGGATACTTGGGGAGTGTCAGATTTGTGTATATATTGAGCCTTTATCATGCATAGACAATTTAGACTCATGTTAGAGTATTCATATAAAATGCTATTTGAGAATTAATGTAAAGCTTGAACTTTAACGTGCTTAGTCACCCTGCAATCAGGTAGAAGTATTCGAGTAAATATTGTTGGTACATATTTTCTTTGTATACAAATTTAGTGCATTTGTATAAGCTTATGACCTGGTTATTTAGAGAAGTATGCTTATTACCTTCTTCTTTGATTGAGAACCTTATTATTGATATCTGTTGTTCCCTGGCTATTTCTCTGTTAATGTATATGCTTATGAGCTGCACAGGTTATATAAAGTAAGTATCTTTTGACTAAATCTCGCTACTACTTCGTTGAGTTTAGCCTTGATACTTACTGAGTACATGTGGTCGGTTATACTCATATACACTTCTGCACCTTGTGCAGATTTTGGAGCTGAGCTATTATAGAAGTCGGAGTCTAGCATTGAATATGTACTAACTTTCCAGTTGCAATCTACCATTTTGTCGATGGTAGATTAGGACTTTATTTCTGTTCATGTATATTTTGAACAGATGATGCATTTTTCTTTATTTCAATATTATATTCTTAATATTAGTAGCTCATGACTCCAACTACCAATTCTTAGGGATATTTGCATTAATATTTTCATCTTATTTTATTATTTATCTGATTATATTTAGTTCAAGTTATGTTACATGTTGGTTCGCTTACCTAACAGATTGGGTTAGGTGACATCATGTATGTGTTGTAACAAATTGGTATCAGAGCTCTGGGTTCAAAGCTCTACAAATCATGACCAAATGCCTAGAAGAGTCTTGCAGATCAGTATGATGGTGTCCATACTTCTCTTCGAGAGGCTACAAGGCATTTAGGAAACTTCTCTTTCTTTCTTTCCTTATCGTGCAATTTTATTTTAGCTTGAAGTCTAAATATTTAATTTCTTCCAATCCGTTCGTATGCGATGTTGTAGACTTGATATCAGTTGGGCACCGACGGCTTGTGATGATATCAAAAATGTGGTATGAGACATTTTATTGTGATGTGAGGGTAGGCTAGTCTAAAGGACTTGTGACCAGGTATGGGCCACAGTTTTGGATCAGGGGACTCACGTAAGTAAATATGTGATTTTGGGTTCTTTTGTCCGATAGTGTCCCTAAAAGTACGAGTGATAGCACAATGAGTGATAAGATAACTTTGTTTTTACAGTTAGTTGCTCTGAAATTTAGTAGATGCCTTTACAACCTTTAAATAAATGGAAATGATAGTTCTAAAGGAAAGTGGGAGACTTAACGAGAAAGCTTTGTAACACGTTTTGTTTATGTCTAAGGATTACCCTTAGAGGGTCTGGATGTGACGAGAAGGATTTACTTGAGATGGAAAGGGAAAATGGATGCTTGATTGTGATCTTGGTATGCAGCATGATGAGCGCAAAACACAACACGAAATTGATGCTCGCTAGCCAAAGATAGTATAGTTAAATTATCGTCTCCACAGGAATTGGATTTAAGCAATGCTCTAGTAATTTCTGCTTTAATTGCTATTCACGATGATCAAAATTTGATTTGGATTGATTACGAACTACGATTAACTATTAACGTAAAGTAATTGACAATTGACTGCAAAAAACTAGAGATTAGGAGAGTTGGTTTCTTATCGATGTGAGGAATAAGGGTCATGACAAGATAAGTGCAAGATAGCTATTTGGAATCTAACTCTAGTTTAATTCACTATAATGTTCTAATGATTCTCACAAATTCACTCGATGATTAGTTCAAACGTGTAGTCAAGACTCCTCTCTCGATTAAATCTTAACTCTATGAGGTGAGCTAATATAAGTAAGGTGAAAATATGAAAGCATGCGTTAATAGATTAGTCTTCAGGAAAATATTTCTCGAATATTCTCCTAACTTGATTTAATCAACAGTTCCACAAGCTCTTTCGATTACTTGAGAGAATCACTGAATTAAATCAAACAAAATAATGCAAAGTTAATCACCAAAATATTCTTCTTTCGATTACATAAACCGGTGAATAAAGTTGTGATAAATCAAAGCCCCATAAACGAATTCAAGGAAACAACTAGAGTTAAAATCCACAAATATTTATCAAAATACCATATCCGCCAAACCCTAAGGAAGCTACTCCATAATCTTGGAAGAAGCCATTACAAATATAATTAAAGAATAAGAAAATATCAATATAACGTTACAATCCAAAATCCCGTATTGAATTGATGAAAAGGTGATGAAATTCTGTATCTTGTAGCCTCCAATGCTCTTCCAAAGTTTCCAAGGTCAAAAGTCCCTTCAAAAATGTCTTTTTGGTGTATTTATACCATGTAGAAGTGGGCCCGGACGAAACTATCCTTCTCAAGCCGAAACAGGAAAATACTCTGAGAAATTTGTGCAGGCGCGCCATGCCATGCGCCGCCCCATGTGGGGTGCTAGTGGGAAAGTTCAGAGAGCAGATTCTGATAGGGCAGCAGCAATTTACACTACCACGGCACCCTATGCGGCGGGGCAGTGTTAGTTTTCTAGAGTAATTCGTTTTCTTCAATTTTTGACATCCAGACTTGGCTCCCGACCCCCGAACGTGATCCCGGTTTAATTCCTTGGGATTTTACTTAGACTTCAAAGCTCTAACTTGTTCGATTTAGCTCCCGATTATCTTTTTAACTCGGAATCACTTCCTTCAAGGCATAAAACACATAATAAGTGAAATACAGTAATATTTAAGCTCAAACACAAGTAAAATACAGTAATTGGAGTGCAAACTATGACTAAAACATGGGTTTCTAGCCTATCATCAAACACCCCACACTTGAACCATTGCTCGTCCTTGAGCAATCAAACTGCACTTCACATAGAGATGACCTTCTTATTAGACAACTTACCTAACTCATCATACCAAGAATATTTAAAGCAGACTAAGCACCATACCATAGCATCCTAGCCTCAAGACTCAACTCACACGCGCCACGTATTTCAAAACCTACTCACTTACTCTAACTTAGTGGCCAAATACATTACCTTTCCTTCGCAAATCATGTGCCCTCATACCAAAGATCGAGAGTAGTTCCACACATATTAAAATTTAAGGACACATAGGAACTCAAGATAGAAAGAATTCACTCACTCTCCAAATTAAAATTCATGTACCACAGAAGATGTACCATATGCTTGCCCGTAGTATAATACTCTACTAATTGAGCTCATTTAGTCAAGGATTAAGTAGGACTTTAATTGGTTGTAATGTAGGCTGCAGGACGCGTAAGATATAATTTGGATAATATTGACTACACCTCCCCGAGCACTTTAATATATATAATTTCACAATTTAAACCCCACACTTGTGTTGAACCAAACCCCAACCTTCACATCATATTAACACCAAACTCTCAATTTCTTTAAGCACAGACAAAGCAAGATTTGCCACTAGCAAGAAATTATTTTCTTTATAATATATACAAACACCAACATTTTTTTTTTTTTTTTTTTACAATTCCCTACAAGTGGCTCTCACAATTATTTTTTCAAACAGTGCACCTTTCTCCTTTTCTATAGTTCCACTCGACACCCCAACCATACCTCCACGTAGCTTTTAACAAGCTTATAAATATATAAAGTGCTCAAGAGAGGTAAACGATTCTATCAGATAGTCACTTCAAACAAATGGGTCGGGCTTGTAGTGTAGTTGCCAAAGTAGTAGGTTTACAGGCTCAAAAGGGCTAACTAGGGTATAAAATAATTAGGCGGGTCACAGACATATAATTGGCTCAACAAAGAAATGCATATATCACTTCCTAGATGGAACAAGACTGCTATTTCGCTTGGCAAACACACGGGGCAAGTTCTAGATATCAACTGACATGCACAAAATATCAACCAAATCCTCACAAATGTTGGTACATAATTCACTCAGGATCGAATCTATCCTGACTCTCTGTTCAAAGCAGTTAAGCAATATCAAAATCAAACATTTTAAGGCACTTATACATGAGTCAAGATCTGAGCCTTGGCGTCATAACCAAGGCACTTAATACTCTTAAGGCACAACAAAGTCAATAAAAGTCATCTCCATTTAATATCATAGCACAAGACTTCCTTATTCCTAATTAAAGAAAAACTAACTATACCTGGTTCAAGCAAAACTCTTGGAAAATAACCGTAGCATGAAGAAAAATCAAGGGAGAATTGTTCACTTCCTAAGAAAAACAAAATATTTTTTTCTTCAACTTTGATCCCTCAAAAAGACAGTTGAAGAAATCCATCGTCGGAAAAAGTTAAATTTTGTTTTCCAATCAAAAGAAACGAAAACAAACACACATGTACATATTTACATCTCCCACCCCACACTTTAAATTGTGGCATATCCTATGACACACAAATAAAAAGCAAGAGGTAAAGGAAACTTCCCTGATTCCTCTAGTCGGGGTCTGAATCGAAGTCGGGATCTCCTTTGCATGTCTGACCTAGTGCACACATCCATGCTGATAGCTTCTTTTCTGCCGTCTTTGGGTACACCCCACACTTATCATGCTTACTTTCTCCAGCTAGTTCTTTTAGGGCCCTCATTGCTTCTTCCATCTTAAAGACCACCCTTTCTTCCCCCACTATGAGCATGAGCTGCCTTGCTTGAATGTCCAGAATCGCTCTTCCAGTATCCAAGAAAGGTCTCCCTAGAATCAGAGGGACTTTCCTATTCTCTTCCATGTTCACCACGATAAAGTCCACAGGAAACACAAATTTGTCCATTCAAACTAGCACATCTTCCACTATTTCTTCACGTATGATTGTGGTCTGATCCGCCAGCTGGAAGGACACAAGTGTAGATCTGATTTCTCCAATATCTCCCTCCAATTTCCTGAAAATAGACAAAGGCATAAGGTTAATGAAAGCGCCTAAATCACACAAATATTTTTCAAATTTTGTACTTCCTAAAGAGCAAGGTATAGTAAAACTCCCCGGATCTCCACACTTTTGAGGGAGTTTATTTTGCAGAATAGCACTATAATGCTATATGAGCTTAACTACCGATGTCTCTTCCACTTTTCGCTTTTTGGAGAATATCTCCAAAAATTTAGCATAAGATGGCATCTGTGAAAGCACCTCTGTGAAAGGTATATTCACATGCACCTGCTTGAGCACTTCTAGAAAGCGCCTAAATTGGTCGTCCAGCTTCTCTCTTCTCTACTTCTGCGGGAACGGTAGAGCAGGCATATATTTACTTTCTTCAGTCTCCTCATTTATTGCATTTTCATATTTCTTCTTCTTCTGAGCTCTAGTCTTCCCCTTCTTCTTCTGATCATCATCTACCATCCCTGCACCTTCTTGAATGTTGTCATTTTTCTGCTCCTTCACAATCTCCACCTATCTTCTAATCAGCTCATCCTGTTGTTTTGCTATGGGATCCTCCAATACGTGCCCACTCCTTAAAGACGCTGAATTTATTGTCTCTTTTGGATTTCTTTCAGTATCAACAAGTAGAGTTCCTGGAACCCTCCCACACAATAGATTAGCTAGTTGCCCCACCTGTCTTTCCAAGTTTCGAATAGCCGTGCCCTATTCTCTGATACTGCGCCATGGGTTTCAAGCCTCTCACCTGTCTTAATAATAAAGGCCCTCATCAGATCTTCCATGCTAGACTGATTAGACTGTGGAGGATGATATTGTTGCCTCTACTAATTTTGAAGAGCTGGAGCTCCCTGTCCCTAAGGTCTGGAGTGATTTTGCTGCCATGCATTTGTACTACCACCTGGTGAACTCCAAGAGAAACCTGGGAGTCTCTGTCCTATAGAGTTAAAATTGTTGCCACTTTGGTAGTTGCCTCTATCAAAGATTCCCACAAATATTTACTTCAGCTGAAGCTTGACACTCATGTGTAAGGTGTCCCATTTCACAAAAGTCACATGCTGCTTGCGGCTCAATCTGTACCTTGGCCAATGTTAACTTTTGTATCTCTCTAGCCATGATGTCTAGCTGGGCTTGCACTGATGTGTTAGAGTCTACCTAGTGAACCCCAACTGATTTTCTTCTATCATTACTCTCAGCATGCCATTGGTTAGCATCTTCAGAGAGCTCATCAAGAATTGCAACAATCTCCTCCGGAGTCTTCTTCATTAAAGGACCTCGAACTGCAGTATTTGGAGTTCGTCGTGAGGAAGGTGTCAGTCCATCCCAAAAGTCCTGGAGTTGCAACCATAATTCAATCCCATTATGCTAACACTTTCTCACTATCTCCTTGAATCTTTCCCTAGCCTTGAAAACTGTTTCAGTGTCCTTCTGGCAGAAGTTGTGAATTTCCCTTTTGAATTTCAATGTTTTTGCAGGTGAGAAGTATTTTTCAACAACAATTTTAGTCATATCTTCCTATGTACCGATCGACCCCATTGGTAAGATACGAAGCCAGTGTTTCACGTCATTCTTCAGCGAAAAGGGAATGCCTTTAAGTAGACTGCATCTTTTGACACTCGTTATACTTGAAGGTGTTCATGATTTTCTCAATATCCATCAAGTGAGTATTAAGATCTTCATTCACCTTCCCTCTGAAGACACAATTGTTCTGGTTAGTTTGAAGCAAACCTTGCTTCAACTTAAAATTATTCGCTGCTACTAGTGGAGGTCTGACACTGGACAGTCCCTAATTGTAGACTGGTCTGGCATAATCACCCAATGCTCTACCAGGCCTGGGTGCCATATATTTGAACTGGTCTTCAACCAAGGGTCAGTTTAAATTCAATCTTCTACCCCCACCATCTCTGATAGTGTCCTCAGTAGCTCCGAGGGCTGCCTCAGCTGCTATCCATGCAGCTTCTTGTTGTGCTGCATCTCTTGCAACTAAGTCTACTCCATCAATCTCTTTGTTTTCCATGTTATATTGAGTCGAAGTATGAACCAATAAATTTTCTGTTAATTCTCTTTCTTTCCTCAGTTATCGCAGGTGTTTCTCCAAATCTGGTTTGTTGGGTATCACTTCCTTTGAATAAGATCGAATCATACACTAGAGAAGTCAACATGTTGCCAACACACGGGAGAGAAAACCCGTGAAGAATAAAATAAAATAGGTTCCTTAATTAGCACCAAAAACTATTTTGAACACTGTTGATTGCCAATCCCCGGCAGCGACGCCAAAAACTGACGAGCACAAAATACACAAAATTGATGCTCGCTAGCCAAAGATAGTATAGTTAAATTTTTGTCTCCACGTGGATTGGATTTAAGCAATTCTCTAGTAATATTTGGTTTAACTGTTATTCACGATGATCAAAACTTGATTTGGATTGATTATGGACTACGATTAACTACAAAAGTAAAGCAATTGATAATTGACTGCAAAGAACTAGAGATTAGCAGAGTTGGTTTCTTATCAATGTGAAGATTAAGGGTCATGACAGGATAGGTACAAGATAGCTATATGGGATCAAACTCTAGTTTAATTCACTTTAATGTTCTAATGATTCTCACGAATTCACTCGATGATTAGTTCAAACGTGTAGTCAAGACTCCCCTCTCGATTAAATCTTAACTCTACGGGTGAACTAATATAAGCACGGTGAAAATAAGCAAGCATCCGTTAATGGATTAGTCTTCAAGAAAACGTCTCTTGAGTATTCTCCTAACTTGATTTAATCAACAATTCAACAATCTCTTTCGATTACTTGAGAGAATCACTGAATTAAATCATACAAAGTAATGCAAAGATAATCACCAAAATATTTCTCTTTTGATTAAACAAACCGGTGAATAAAGTTGTAATAATTCAAAGCTTCATAAATGAATTCAAGCAAAGAACTAGAGATAAAATCCACAAATATTTATCAAAACATAATATCCATCTAACCATAAGGGAAATTACTCCATAATCATGGAAGAAGTCATCACAAATATAATTAAAGAGTAGAAAAATATCAATCTAACGTTACAATCCAAACTCACGTATTGAATTGATGGAAACATGATGCAATTCTTTGTCTTGTAGACTCCAATGCTTTCCCAAAACATCCAAGGTCAAAAGTCCCTTCAAAAATGTCTTTTTTGTGTATTTATACCATGTAGAAGTGGGGCCGGACGAAACTACCCTTTTCAAGCTGAAATAAAAAAATACTCTGAGAAATTTGTACAGGCGCGCCGCCCCATGCGGGGTGCTAGTGGAAAAGTTCAAAGAGCAGATTCTAATAGGGAAGCAGCTATTTACACTGCCGCGCCACTTCATGTGCTGCCCCATGCGGCACGTCAATGTTAGTTTTCCAGAGTAATTTGTTTTCTTCATTTTTTGACATTCAGACTTGTCTCCCTACCCTCGAACGCGATCCCAATTTAATTTCCTGAGCTTTTACTCAGACTTCAAAGCTCCAACTTATTTGATTTCGCTCCCGATTATCGTTTTAACTCAGAATCACTTCCTACAAGGCATAAAATACATAATAAGTGCAATGCACTAATATTTAAGCTCAAACACAATTAAAATACAGTAATTGGAGTGCAAACTATGACTAAAATATGGGTTTCTAGCCTACTATCATAGTACAATCTTGAGATGTGAATATGTTGATGGAACTTTCAGTTGTTCATTAGCGGAGTGAAATAGATTCTTATATCTTGTTGATGATTGTAGACTCGGGAATATCAATTGATTAAATAGTGGTTATAACCATAGTAAGGTCATAGAAAGATATTGTGTCGGGGCTAAGCAAGTGGGTTATCTCATGTGAGAAAATTTGAGTTTGGATCACGGCATGACTCTTACAAGGAAAGTATGCATATGATAGATAATTTGGAATGTGTTATGATTAGTATTACAAGGGCTTAGAAATTTAGCTGAGTAATAGTGTGAGGTCATGGTAGTTAAATAGAAAAAGTTATTATAGATTCTCAGATTATGTGATTATGGATTTAAGCTAAGTGGGAAAGTCTACCATTGACGACCGAATCATATGGGATGTGTTATTGTAGTTCCTAGAATTAATAAGGTACAGTTATGTGTTAGTTATTGACTTAGAAGGGAGATATCGAGGATGAATTGGGCAAGGAACTTAATGGAGGTGTGATGTACTACATTTTGTTGATGTATGGAGATTGCTAGATGACTTAGGTTAGATATTCTTTGTGGTTATTGTGTGCAAGGAGAAAGGATTCACTCGGTTGCCTAAGGACATGGTTGTTTCTTTTAGAGAAATCATGTGTCCACAAGGCACAAGTCGTTTGACATATTTGGTTAAGAATTTTATAATTGGCATTGGATTATGGAAGGACATGGAGTACTTTTGTATCATTTTGATTCTAAAATGCAGCATTAGAGAGATGAAAGAAAAATTTTCATATTTATTGGAGGATTCTTTAGAGCAAACATTTTAGTTTGAGGTTCTTCTGGGTGCATAAAGGAGAAAAATATGGCTTGTAGATATTTGGATGATGTAGTTCCATATTGGGATCACTTGGTATGAGTTTAGATTAAAGACCACAGTGTATCTGAGAAGAAAAATGAGGCCTTGAATACGGGTTAAGAGTAATCTGAAGAAGTTGGGCTAGTATAGTACTGACTTGGACCAACATGGTAATAAGAATGATCGGTATTTTGGGTATTATAGGGAATTACAAGCACTGTGGTAGGACATTCAGGTCTTCACATTTTACGTGACTTAGTTTACTTAGAAAGACTAAGTTTCAATGGCCTGATTATTGTGTAAGTGGGTTTCCAAGAGCTTGAGATGGTTTTGACCATGACTTTAAAGTTAATGTTGCCAACATACTTGGAGGGTATGTTTCATGAAGATGATTGACTTATGGGTTGCCTAAGTTGTATGCTTCTAGGGAAAGAAGTGTGTATGAGGAGGACTATCTTAGTTGTGACGTAGAGTTGATAATGTGATTCTTGTACTTAGATATAACGTCATGATAGATATGGAGAGTTGTGTGAGGTTTGCACTGCTTTGAAAATGTCGCGGCTTATCTTCAAGAAGAAGGATTGGGCAGAGATAGCATAGATGATTCGAGTAGCTTAAGACGTATAATAACATTGATTTCAGTATCGCCAAAGGATTGTATTGTAGAGGATGCTTACATGGTCTATGGACAATTCGACTAAGCGCTATGGAAATTATATAATAGTACTCATTGAGGTTCAGATTTTAGTTGCCTGAGATGAAAGGATTGATGGAGATGCACATTTCGAGATGCTTGCAGGTGTGACTTTAGAGATGGGTTTAAGTAGGTATGCTCACTAGGTTGAGGAATTTTGCACTTTTGAGGTATAAAAATTGGATTTCTAGAGGCAGGACAATATCTTTTGTTGCGGACTGTGAAAGTATATTAATGGTTGGATAACTGGTTATATGTGTCTCGGATGAGCGATTTAGAAGATTTGTGCTTGATAGAGCTCGTGGTTTATGCATTTGATGTGTTATAATTTACCTAAATGTAGTGATATATCCGTCTCGGAGATCTTGGAATGAGGAGTATGGTTAGGAGGTTATTGGCATTATATTTGTGTTGGGATGATGAATAAATTAAGTAAGGACTTTAGAGACTCAACGATTTGTATATTCGATGAATTGATTATAGCAGTTTACAAGTTATAGCACTGATGGAGGAATATAAAGGAAAAAAGAGTTTATAATAGGTTGCATGTATATATTTCCAGTTGAGACTAGTGGTTTAGAAATTTTCTTGTGTGTCCATGAGTGGAAGTTAGAATGGGTCCTTATTAGCTTGTGGAATGCTTGTTACTACTTCAGAAGAATATGGAGTCAATTTGGGTATATACTAGTAGGACTGTTGATGATGTGTAATCTACGACGGGTCAGATTTTATGTTAATTAGGAGAGGTTATAGTTATAAAGGATACTTTCCACCATCGAATTTGATAGAGTGATAGCTCACCGTGTGGTTTTAGTTGTTATAACAAGTGGTTTGGGTGCACGTGTTGAGCTTTGTTGAGTAGACTTAATTGTTGCATAACAAACAGATGGAGTAACTTGTATAGATACTCACAGACTTGTTGAGAAAGAATATCATAGTCATGGGGTGTCATTAGGTGGTGAGTTGCTTTTTCGCAAATTTGTCATATTTGGGTTATTGCTTGTATAATACAAAAACTATAGCAGTTGAGGTTCCATGTGGAATTTTATATGACTTGTTGGTTGGGAAACTTATGCTATGGACTTAGAAAAAGTGTGATCGGATTTGGATAAGGTATATTTGGAAGAAGAATGCTTTTAAGAAATCTAGAACATGTAGTGGTTCTTACCGGACGAGAGAAATCTAAGACTTGTTAATATGATGGGTGGTTATGAGTTTCTTCATATTTCTTTCATCATTGTAGTGTTATGAAGGTTTGAAAAAAGGATCTATTCGAGATGGGGTATTTTATTAGTAATAGATTTGGTAATAAGTAGCTATTGTGGTTAAAAGAAATTGCTATTGGTATATGAGTTAAGGGATACATTATGTGGTTACATCTTAGAAGTAAATTCATGACTCGATAATGGTTATGGGGATTAAGATAATAAATATATACAAGAATCAGATCTTGGAATAAGTTCCAGGTATTGAAGTTGGGCTTAAAGGCTTATATGCTAAGGTTGAAAGAGGAATCTTCAATCAAGATGTGTTAATGGATTAATATAATGGCCGTGACATGAGATTGCCTATGAGAATGTGTGTGATGGGTTTATATAGCTATTTGAAAACTTCGGAATGACTCTTAGCACGTTCGAGAACGAACATATTTAAGTCGGGGAGAATGTAACAACCTAACCAATCATTTTGAGTTCTTGCATCTTGTTCCTTGATTTGAGACTTTTAGTAGATCTATTTGATATTTTATAATTAATGGGTAAGAGTAATTTTGGCCCCAAGAGGTTTGGCATTGATTTGGAAATCTTAGTTCCTAAAGGAAAGTTTTAAGTTGGAAGAGTTGACAAATATTTGACATTTGTGTAAATGACTCAGGATTGGTGATTTTAAGGTTCCAATAGGTTCGTATAATGATTTTGGACTTGGGCGTATGCTCAGATTTGGTTTTGGAGGTTCCTAGGAGGATTCAAGACCATTTGTCGAAAGTTGGAATTTTGAAGGATCTAGGAGTTCATAAGTTTAGTCAATAGATGGCTTTTGTCACGACCCAACTTCCCACTATAGGCCGTGATGGCGCCCAACGTCGCCGTTAGGCCAGCCAACGGTGAACTATCACACTAGTTGTTTATTTTATTACTGTCGAAATCATAAATTTTATTAAGGAAGAAAATTTACACTTCTAAATCCACGGGAACGTACATAAGTAGCCGTTTATAAAAGAAATGAAAGACGATAATGATATATAAATAAGCATATCCCCAAACCCGGTGTCATAAGTGCATGAGTATTTATTAAGGAATACAATAATAATACAACATCTTTCTAGAATGTAAATAAGACAGGATAAAGTAAATAGTACGATGAAGACTTTGTGGGCTGCGATGCGTAGCCTGGAATGCAGCTCACCACAAAGTCCCCTCTGCAGTTGCACCTACACGCCAAGATGACCACAAAATGAACATGTCGGATCCTATACATTTAGTGAAGAAGTGCAGCATGAGTACGTAAATCAATGCATATCCAGTAAGTATCTAGCCTAACCCCGGAGAAGTAGTGACAAGGGGTCGACATCGACACTAACCAGAGGTCCAATAAAGCAATATAATACATCATAAGCATATATGAAGCACACAACAATAATGGGATAAATCTGTAAGTTACATAATCTTCCAAATATTTCTTTTTGAGGTATGGATTTCTCAGTCTTGTATTCTACATCATCAACTCAGATATATCAAGTGCCGGAATCAAACAGATAAGAAGTATCATATAAAGTGCCAGACATCAGTGGAAAGATAATCTCGTGAATATTCGGACTGCCAGCGATATAACACACGATTATGCCAAGGTCATTCGACCCGATCCAGAATAATGTGTACACTGCCGAGGGTCGAGCAACACAAACTATAGACGCATCAATTATACTGTCGATGCGTTTGGGCCGCTCCACAAGAAAGGAAGGAAGTCATCGAATTATGAGATACACGCTTACACTACAGTACATGAGCACAAAGTGAATATAACCCTTACCGTTTCTCAAATAACTTTCCAAACAACTCAAGGTGATAAGGCTCATATATATATATATATATATATATATATATGTATCTCTAAATCAATTTCAATTATAAATTCAATTAATTAAGCCAGCAGAATGAGTTCAAATATTACATGATAAAGTCCTACGTCTACCCGTACATAAACATGCTTTAGCTACGTACAGACTCTCGTCACCTCGTGCGTACGTAACATCCACAACTAGTAGCACATAAGCATTATATCACCTAGGGGTAGTTTTCTCCTCACAAGGTTAGACGGGAGACTTACCTCCCTCCGAAGTTCCACAACCGGCTCCAACGCCACTCTAACACCTCAAACTGATGCTCGTCGATCCAAAGCTAATCAAACAATCAAGAAAACCAATGAAAATATACTCCGACATCATAATTAATTAATTTATAACACATCTCATCTCTACTCGAAAAGTCAACAAAGTCAACCCTCGGGCCCACTTGCCCAGATTCTAAAATTTTCGAAGATAAACATTACTCATAACATTACGAACTTAATTGTATAAGTTATTCCCAATTCCATGTCAAATTTCGTGGTCAAAATTCAAAAATACCAAATTCTAGGTTTCATACCAAAATTCCAAAATTTCCATAAATTTTCATCCTCAATCCACATATAAACCATATGTTTAGCTTTCAACAAGTGGGAAATTACTTACCTTGTATTGCATGATGAAAACCCCCTCAAAATAGCTCCCCAAATTCGGCCACCCAAGAGAAAAAATGAGAGTAATGAGAGCTGAGTCTCGATTTAAAAGCACCACGGCCCCCCGACTTTCGCACCAACGGATCACTAGCCGCACATACGGACAAATCCCTTGTAGGTATGGTTCTCCCTAAGCCCAGTAAAATCCTCTTCTATGGACCCAAGTCTGCTCCTGCGGTCCAGCCTTCACTCTTGTGCACTCGCACATGCGAAGCCCTTCCGCTTCTGTGACTCCAGTCTTGCCCAGTTCCTTCCGCTTCTATGATCGCTTCTCCGCATCTACGACTTCGCAGGCGTAGAATTTTCCTCGCACCTACGCTCCTAAGTCCCTTCCACCAAAATCACACCTACGATGGCCCCTACGTACCTGCGTGACCGCATCTGCGGCCACTCCTTCCGCAAGTGCGATGACACCAGACTTCAGCAACAATGACATGTCCTCAATTCAAAGTTTAAATCCATTTCAAACCCGAGGCCCCCGGGACCCTATCCAAACGTACCAACACAACCCAAACACAATACAGACTTACTCGTAGCCTCAAATCATGCAAAACAACATCAAAACTACGAATCGATGATCAAAACCTTTCTTTAAACTTTCAAACATTCCAACTTCGCCGAACGCGTCCCAATTATGCTTAAACACCCGAGAATGACGCCAAATTTTGCGTACGAGCCAAAAATAATGATACGAACCTATTCCAAGGCGCAGAAAGCCAAACGGATATTGATAATACCAAAATTCATTTCAAATCAAACTTAAGAAATTCTTAAACTTCCAAAATGCCAACCTTCCATAATAGACGCCGAAATGCTCCCGGACCACCTGTTACTCAACCCGAACATACGCCCAAGTCCGAAATCATCATACGAACCTATTGGAACCTCCAAATCCCGATTCCGAGGTCGTTTATTCAAAAGTCAAACCTTAATCAACTCTTCCAACTTAAAGCTCTTGAAATGAGAATTTTCCATCCGAATCAACTCCGATCTTCCCGAATTCAATCCCGACTACTCGTACAAGTCAAAATACATAAAGTGAAGCTACTCAAGGCCTCAAACCGCCGAACAACGCGCTAGAGCTCAAAACGACCGGACGAGTCATTACATTCTCCCCCACTTAAACATACGTTGGTCCTCGAACGTGCTAAGAATTGCTCTGGAGTTGCCCAAAATCATTGTTCAACACCTTGTGCACCTATCTGTGCCACCACAGCCCAGTTAGGCACATTGGCTCGAGCCAGATTGAAGATCCTACTTTTTATTTAGTCAATAAGCCTAAAAACCAAATTCCAACCTCTGAATTCTTCTACAAGACCTGATTTTAACATACGAACACCGTATCAATTACCACACATTGTACCAAAACATGATCCTACACCTTTGTTGAATTCACACCATGCACTGCATGATTCACATGCTCATAATAACATCCTCCGATCATAATAGCTGCAAATTCACGAATATGATGCCCGGAATACGCCTCATAACACATGTAAGCCCTGTCCTAACTCTTGCGATACCTCCACGAAGAAATAGACGTGTAGAAACTCATAACCACCTGCAAAAACAATAATCATGGGGGTCTCTTCACCTAACAAGCACCATTACCTAATTCTGAACTGAATAAGGATATTTTCTCTTAATATAACCTACTTAACCCCGATTGCACTGATCTCAGGTCCAATAATCTCGTCTCACCCAGTACAGGCTGCTCGAGTAATAAGCCACCTCAAACACCGTCTAAAATCTTATATGACACCATCAATGTGCCAACAAGCTACAACCCGAATATGACTCATAATGGAAAAAAGAACTCTGGCAAGGAACTACCCAGCCCATATAACGAATGAAATGGCCAAGCTGATGTTATGGTCCCATCTCAGAGATAAGAAATAAGGCACACAAATAAGTATAAGGAACCGTACTTAAAATCTCACTGTTGTGGCGTGCAACCTGATCCAACTTTGACACTGTTGCGGCGTGAAACCCGATCCGAATATAACATCGTTGCGACGCGCAACCTGATCCACACAACATACCTGTGGCAGCATGCCACCCGATCCAACAATATACTTGTGGCGGCGTGCCACCCGATCCACACAACAATCAATAAGGAAACACCTATCAAGCCGTAATGCTTATACTTACGAATGCTAGAATATTGACCACAAGCACGACAAGTGCATAATACAAGCTCTGGGGAGACAAATAGCGCCCTATGCTACAAAAACCCAAGCACGACTAAGGTGCAATAAATGACCTACATCTCGAGAGCCATCCTGCTCATATAACACCACAAACTACACGATATCACAACACATGTGCGAATAATCAAGCCGTTTCACAACCCACCTAGCACAATAGAATATTACATGGAATAGATGATGACGGGAGTAACATCCAATGACCCAAGACTCCTCCGTAAGAAATTCTATGATGAATGAACGCATCCGATCTAACGTAGAGCACACATTCACATTAGACCCACCAACAGACCTCAAATTGATTCTGATCATACCATACTGGGCCAACAACCTTTCAAGGATCCATAATGGACCATTCATGACACATATGAGGAGCCGTCCAACCCAGAGCAAACTCCCACAGTCCACAACAAAATGACTAGAGCGCCTTTCAGGCATAAACTCTCATATTGGCGATAGTACCAGAATCTCCATACTTGGTTTCAATCCCTATCAATTAAGTGACTAACATGTAACACTTATACAAATCTCCCCGTGGGATACGCTCCCACGACCTTCTGCACTAGGTAGCCAAGTTTGCACATCCATACCACCATCCGTGCTCATTCTATAAAGAAAATCAAGAATTCGTAAATTAATACACAAAGCCTCTTACACAGGACACCGTTCTCAAGTGACACTAAAGAAAATGCCAGCCTACTTTGAACCTTTAAAGTCTTCCCCCCACTCCTCCGATCTCGTGACATTCTTATCAACACCAAACCTCGACCTTGGTCCTCAACTTCCAAATTTCTATACCGCCCGCTGCATTTACCATGCCGCTACATGAGAGTACAAGAATTCATCATAACCCCTGAACTACTAGTAGAATAAACACTTCATTGGCTAGAAGCCTTTCACTTAACTCATTTCAGAAGAACCATTGTAACACATATCTGAATTCCTATAACCGCAGAAAATGCAAACTTCAGGTTGTGGTCTAAACGGCCATAACTCTTCCGGGATCCATTCACACATAACAAGGCCATTTGAATCAAATATCTCCCAAATCAATCAAATCATGGTGGCTTTCAAGCCCATACGTACAATCACAAACCACTTGTATAAATAACACATCGAAGGAACCGATAATTGCCACAATCATGCTGATTCGAACCATTACTAACAGACCCAACTTCTTCCAATTTACTCTTGACTTTCCTTAGAAATAATAATAGCTCTATTTAAAAACATAACAAACTCAATCAACACTCATCCCGAGTGACCCGGATCACGAGACCACATCGTCTCGATACCCATAAACCATCTCATACCCTCCTCATGTGCACAATAATATCTCCAACTAGTACACCCATTCTGAAGGACCTTCCACGAATCCGAAACTATTTTTTCCATTTCTCCAATACTGCCCCGCAGACCCGATGATAACATAGAAAATTCCCGAAGTATTCTTCACAATCTGCTGTAAAATCCCGGTCTTCAACCATACAACGAACCCAAAATCCTTAGACACCGTGCTAACATCCTTGAACCCATTAGAACCATTATTGAGAGTCACCCACTCTAACCTGGTCCCGAATATAATCAAACCCCATCACTCTGTTAGCACATGAACACTCCCAAAGATAAAGAGGATTAATTTGTTTCCTTGTACATCACATCCACAAGAAGCATAAACTCTAAGTCTTCCCAGAACCTGCACATGAGTCGATAAGGCGAAATATAGCACATATTCATCAAGTTCTTTGCTCAAATTACCCCTATTGTTTTCTTTCCTTAGTCATAAATAATCAACCAATGCACCGATAACCAGAAACCGCACGAGCAGACAACCACACGATCCAATCCTAGACGGTGGGATCCCCCACTTAGCTTTAAGCTACCATCACATAAATGTAGAACCCACAAAGATTCCTCCTTCTTAATTACCATGATCTCGCACCGTCAACCCGCCAAATTTCTCGTAGCCTCTTGTTAAACTTTTCATGAACATTCTGAATTATCAGCTATAATTGCATATTTGATCTTTTGCCAAGTAGTAAGTAGAACTCTTCGTAGAAACTTTATCAGAATCACGCAACCGCTAACCTGCTCACAGGAGATAACCCTATGGAATTCCATTTCGACATCTTCCAACGATACTTCACTTGAATCAGTAAACCCTCCTGAGCCCATGCTCGTCCACTAGCTGTGCAAGTCTGTTCATTCCCCATTGACATCAACTAAAAGTCCGGCAATACATTCCAAACTCAAAGTCCTGTCGTATCCTATAACGATAATCAAGCTCTTACACCCCTAAACACTCTAAGCAAACTTCTTTCTGTCATATTCAACCTTCCTCAGCACAGTAGCCGCCATTCCAAATAAAATCCATAGACCTAGTCAATATCCACCATGATTCCCAAATCACTCTAAAATTTCTCAAGGCATGTGGCTATCCTGCCAATGAATCCATATGTTACTCTATCGCTCCCACTTTGGTTAAACCATCTCCTTTAAGAAACTTCTCGATCTCTGCTTTTTATACTTGACCTGTTAGCGATTCAACCACCGAGAGATACCTCCCACCATGTCCTTCCTCATCCTTCGCTCCCCAAATGTTGTCTCAAATCAAAATCCATCTCTGTAGCACCTGGACTAATAAATTGCTACCAACTCTAAGCCTATTCGAAGATCATCTTTCTCGAGCCATCAGCATTAGAAACACCGATTCGATTCTAAAACCGCTACACACCGCCCTATCAGACAACCGCTTCTCCGACACCATTTCATAACACCCTACACCGAAGGCAAACCAAAGAAGACCATAACACCGGTGAACCTTAATATGTTTAAACAAGGATGAATACACCATATCACAAATGAGAATTCCACCATTCTCAAAAATATCAAGTCTCGTTACTACATCAACCAAAGCCTAAACATCCATAGTCCGATTGCCTTTCTTCCGCTAGAATTAAATGCCGAAACTCTAAACCATGCACTGCGAAATTCTCCTTTCGAGTCATTCACTGCCTCGACACAAAACCAAGCACCCTACCATTACACCAACACTATAGGATAACAACACATGAACATCATGATAGTCTATGCATAGCCTCGAAACCCTAGGAAATACAGATGCTGGGCTGAAATGACAGAATACCCTTCCGCAAGGCGACAATAAAAGCCCGCCCAAATATGCAGGGAGAAATATCCTACACCACGCCTGCAATACCACTACAACTCCTCGATGCCCAATTGATAACAAGCGCTCCACATCGCATAAGATTGAGTAGGAAGGAAATGAAGGCATAAGCTCTAATGGAATCAAACTGCACGAAGAGGAATCAAGAAGGAAAGTGCTCCTAACAGCCATGTAACCTCTCAAAGATAAGTACAGACGTCTTCGTACTGATCGGCAAGACTCTACTATACTTGCTCAAGACTCGTGAGACCCAAGTGAACCTAACGCTTTGATATCAAGCTGTCACAACCCACCTTCCCACTATAGGCCGTGATGGCGCCCAACGTCACCGTTAGGTAAGCCAATGGTGAACTATCACACTAATTGTTCATTTTATTACTTTCAAAATCATAAATGTTATTAAGGAAAGAAATTTACACTTCTAAATCTGCGGGAACGTACATAAGTAGCAGTTTATAAAAGAAATAAAAGGCGATAATGATATATAAATCCGTAAGCAACAACTATCATATCCCATAACCCGGTGTCACAAATGCATTAGCATTTACTAAGGAATACAATAATAATACAACATCTGTCCGGAATGTAAATAGGACAGGATAAAGTAAATAGTACGATGAAGACTCTGTGGGCTGCGATGTGTAGCCTGGAATGCATCTCACCATAAAGTCCCCTCTGTAGCTGTGCCTACACGCCAAGATGACCACCAGATGAACATCGACCCTTACTAGAGGTCCAATAAAGCAATATAATAAATCATATGCAGATATGAAGCACACATCAATAATGGGGTCAATCTTTTAGGTATGGATTTCTCAGTCTTGTAGTCTACATCATCAGCTCAGATATATCAAGTGCAAGAATCAAACGAATAAGGAATACCATATAAAGTGCAAGGCATTAGTGGAAAGATAATCTCGTGAATATTCTAACTGCCAGCGATATAACGCACGATTATGCCGAGGTCGTTCGGTCTGATCCAGAATAATGTGTACACTATCGAGGGTCGAGCGACACGAACTATAGATGCATCTATTATACTGCCGAGGCATTCGGCCCGCTCAACAATAAAGGAAGGAAGTCATTGAATTATGAGACACGTGCTTACAATACAGTACATTAGAACAAAGTGAATATAACCCTTACCGTTTTCAAATAACTTGCCAAACAACTAAAGGTGATAAGGCTCGGCCTACTATATATATATATATATATATATATATATATATAGTCCAGCAGAATAAGTTTAAATAATTCAAATATTACATGATAAAGTCCTAAATCTACCTGGACATAAACATGCTTTAGCTACGTACGGACTCTCGTCACCTCGTGCGTACGTAGCACCCATAACTAGTAACACATAACAATTATATCACCTAGGGGTAGTTTCTCCCTCACAAGGTTAGACAAGAGACTTACCTCTCTCCGAAGCTCCACAACCGGCTCCAACCCCACTCTAACACCTCAAACTGATGCCCGTCAATCCAAAGCTAGTCAAACAATCATGAAAACCAATAAAAATATACTCCGACATCATAATTAATTAATTTATAACACCTCCCATCTCTACTCGAAAAGTCAACAAAGTCAACCCTTGAGCCCACGTTCCCGGATTCCAAAAATGTTTAAAGATAAACATTACCCATAATATTATGAACTCTATTGTATAATTTATTCTCAATTCCATGTCCAAGTTCGTGGTAAAAATCCTAAAATACCACATTCTAGGTTTCCTAACAAATTTCCAAAATTTCCATAAGTTTTCATCCTTAATCAACATATAAATCATATATTTAGCTTTCAACAAGTGGGAAATTACTTACCTTGTATTGCATGATGAAAACCCCCTCAAAATAGCTCCCCAAATTCGGCCACCCAAGAGAAAAATGAGAGAAATGAGAGCTGCGTCTTGATTTAAAAGCACCATTGCCCAGTGACTTTCGCACCAACGAACCACTAGCCACACATAAGGCTCCGCACATGCGGACAAATCCATCGCAGGTGCGGTTCTCCCTAAGCCTAGGCAAATCCTCTTCTGCGGATCCAAATCCGCTCGTGCGCGACCGCTTCTGCGGTCCAACCTTCGCTCTTGCGCACTCGCACATGCGAAGCCCTTTCGCTTCTGCAACTCCAGCCTTGCCCAGCTCCTTCTGCTTCTGCGATCGCTTCTCTGCATCTGCGAGTTCGCCGGTGCAGAATTTTTCTTGCACCTGTGCTCCCAAGTCCCTTCCACCAAAATCGCACCTGCGATGGCCCCTACGCACCTGCATGACCGTAGCTGTGGCCACTCCTTCTGCATGTGCGATGACACCAGACTTCAGCAGCAACATCATGTCCTCAATTCCAAGTTTCAATCCGTTTCAAACCCGAGGCCCCCGGGTCCCCATCCAAACGTACCAACACAACCCAAAACACAATACAGACTTAGTCGAAGCCTCAAATCATTCCAAACAACATCAAATCTATGAATCGACGATCCAAACCTTTCTTTAAACTTTCAAACATTCCAACTTCGCCGAACGCGTCCCAATTATGCTTAAACATCCTGGAATTACGCTAAACTTTGCGTGCGATCCACAAATCACGATACAAACCTATTCCAAGACTTAGAACTCCAAACTGACATTGATTACACCAAAATTCATTTCGAATCAAACTTAAGAAATTCTTAAACTTCCAAAATGCCAACCTTCAATAATAGACGCTGAAATACTCCCGGACCACCCGATACTTAAACCGAACATACTCCCAAGTCCAAAATCATCATACGAACCTATTGGCACCCCCAAATCCCAATTCTGAGATCGTTTACTCAAAAGTCAAACCTTAGTCAACTCTTCCAACTTAAAGCTTCCGAAATGAGAATTTTCTATCTGAATCAACTCTGAACTTCCCAAATTCAATCTCGACTATGCCTATAAGTCATAATACATGAAGTGAAGCTACTCAAGGCCTCAAATCATCGAATGACGTGCTAGAGATCAAAATTACCGGTCAGATCGTTACAACTTTGGTGTTATCGAATTACGATTGGTGTTCCCGGGACTGTGGATAGGTTTGTGTAGTTGAATTGAACTTGTGTGCAATGTTTCATTTCAATCCGAGGTGTTTAAGTATGATTGGAACACTTGATTAGAAGTATACATGCTTATGAACTTAAAGAGAATCTCTATATGTGATTTGGCCTTTGAGTATTAGATTTGATATTGCTATTCATTTTACGAGCCTTTGAACAAGTTTGACTTGGGTATATGAACTTATTAGGATGATTGGACGGGGTCCCCAGAGGCTCAGATGATTGTTGAACAAGTTTGAGCAGCACTCTGATGATGTTCTATAGCTTTAGTAGTGCAGAGAGCAATTTTTGGAGTGTTGAGGGCATTTTTAGAGTACTGAGGCAAAGCTTCAAGTGCGGCAGCAATCTCCCGAGGGATGGGGGTAATGCACAAAGTGTGGACGACATTGAGGACCGCAAAAGAAATCTTTAGGATTGTTGGTCTGATTTCGGAAGCTTATATCTCCTAATCTATGAGGAACTTAGGGATGATCCAAAATAAAAGTTGTATCTCTTTGAGTTTAGTTTCTAGAAGTTCATATCGTTCGCCATTTGAACATTTGTAAAAAGAGTTTTGGTTACTTTACTTTAGGTCAGTAGTGCAGTCAGGATTGCGATTGCATAACATGGATTGCGGCTGCAAAGCTTGGAATGCTGTTGGAAGTCTAGACCGCACTAGGAAATTGTCTTCAGCACTATGTGAGATCAGGTTTTTGTATAAAAAATGGGATTTTTGGATTTTTATTTTATTCTTCACTACTTTAAAGACTTGGGAGCTCGATTTTGAAGGGTTTTGACCTAGATCTTCATCTACAAGCTTGGGGTAAGTGATTCCAACCTATCTATGAATTTTACATGAATCTATCACTAGATTTAACATCAATACATTGATTGAACAAGTGAAATTTGGGGTTTAGGTCTATAACTTAAGAGAGTATAATTTGAGATTTTGAACACTGATTTGGACTCGGATTTGGGAACTAATCACATATTTGGACTCATTGGATTATGGGTTAGCAGGATCTACCTCTAGACTCAGATTTTGACCATGTGGGCCCGGGTTAATTTTTATTGAATTTTTGAGAATTGATTAAAGATTGAAGGTTTATTATTTTGGGATTGGTTTTTAGGACTTTATTTGACCCCGTGAAGTATTATTTGACTAGATTTGAGTTTATTGAAGGAAATTTCTAAAGGAAAGGCGGTATTGGAAAGTCGAATTAGCTTGAAAAAGATTACTATCTTATTTAACCTCGACTTAAGGGAATGATTTCTCTAAAAGGAAATTATATACTACCTGCTATGTGTTTGGAGGGTGACTTATATGTGAGGCGACGAGTGTATATGCATTCACTAAGGTTATATCATGCTTGAGGTTGGATTTTAGGCTTATTTATGTCTTGATTTGATACATGCTCTACTTACAAAATATTTTAAATTATTTGTATGACTACTTGAGCCTTCTTATTAACTTCTTTATCGATGGTGATCGGTCATGGTATCCATAGCCTTGCTTCTTTTTCGGTCAAATTCTGATTTCATTTTGCTTCTCCCGATCGTCGAGCCTGATCGACTCGACTTTTTCCCAGTCCCCGGCCTCTCACTTCATTTTGTTCTTCTTCTATACCGTCCTTGAATGAAGAAGCCGATCGTCTTTGATGCTTTATTTGGATATGATGGCTTTTTGTATAATGGATTACATATTGGAGTTGTAGTTATATGTTACCTATACGCATACTTATGTATAAAAATCATCTCTTATATATATGCATACATCTATGTATGGTTATTTTTCGATCCATGTACATTATACATGTTTATCTCTTATTTATATGCATACATCTCTGCATATAGTTCTCTTCAATGGAATGAGGTTGTGGCACGTGAGTTCTCAGTGCAGTTGAGATAATTAACGCATGAGGTTTAAGCTGTAGATATTGTAATATTGATATTATTATGCACGAGATTTATGCCACGCGAATATTGTGATATTGATATTGTGATAGCATGAGGTTCTTCCATGCGAACTTTGTGATATATAACTAAGTCAGAGAGATATTTCACGCTTGGATTTGGATCTGTCCCTCTATAGTCAAATGATCACCCATGCTACATTAGACCCAGAGAGTGTAGGCACATGGATTTGTGTCGGTGGTACATGGATTTGTACTGGGTGCATGGATGTGCACGGTTATATGAAGAGATTTACACTTGTGTTGGGTACATGGACTTGTACCGGGTTGTGATGGAAGATTGAGTCTTGAGCATGCATTGACATTCTAGACTCATGTGAAAATATTACTGTATATCATTGTAATATGCATATTCATGCATTTTACATATGTATGTGATATGTTAATGGATTAATGAACCCTTGGGGAGTGTCAGATTTATTACAATGTAGACTCATGTAAGAGTATTCATATAAAATGCTATTTCAAAATTTATGTAGAGCTGGAACTTTAACATGCTTAGATATCCTACATTCAGGTAGAAGTATTCGAGTAAATATTGTTGATACATATTTCCTTTGTATACGGATTTGGTGAATTTGTATATGTTTTTGACCTGGTTATTTGGAGAAGTATGCTTATTACCTTCTTTTTTTGATTGAGTTCCTTATTATTGATATTTATTGTTCTCGGCCCGTTTATCTATTATTATATATGCTTATGAGCTACACATATCATATAAAGTGAGTATATTTTGAATAACATTTTCCACTACTTCGTTAAGGTTAGTCTTGATACTTACTGAGTACAAAGGGTCAGGTGTAATCATACTATACTTCTGCACCTTGTGTACATATTTTGGGGCTAAGCAGTTATGAAAGCCGAAGGCTAGCATTAAATATGTATTCGCATTCCAGTTGCAAGCTACCATTTTCTTCATGGTAGATTAGGACTTATATTTCTGTTCGTGTATATTCCGAACATATGATATATTCTTCTTCATTTCAGTATTATTCGTAGTCTTAGTGGCTCATGACTTGTACTACTAGTTCTTGAGGATTGTTGTAAAAAATTTTGTATTCTTATTTTATTATTTATTTGATGATCTTCAGTTCGAGCTGTATTATATGTTGGCTGGCTTACCTAGCGAATTAGATTAAGTGTCATCACGACTTGGTGAAATTTGGATCGTGAAAATTACTAACTAGTGCAATTATTTGTAGAGTTGGATTCGACATTATGTATGATGAGGAAGAATATGAAAGAAGGAGGTTCGATGAAGTTTTAGTTGAGAATCAAGAAATGATGGCAGGCTTCCTTGCGTCTGATTATATTCCTCTCTTGGACTGGTTAAATAAACTTTCTAGAAGTCAATGAACAAAATCATAAAAGAATCTTGATAAGGCTTGAACACTCGATTCATCAAATTCATGAATGCTGCTGGAGTATTAGTCAAATCAAATGACATCACCAAGAACTCATAATGACCATATCGAGTCCTAAAAGCAATCTTAGGGAATCTTCAACTAATGATAACTTGATCTCAAGTCAATCTTAGAGAACACCTTAGCACCCTGAAGCTGATCAAATAAATCATCAATGTGAGGCAATGAATAATTCTTCTTGATAGTAACCTTGTTTAATTGCCTATAGTCAATGCACATTCCCATAGTACCATCTTTATTCTTCACAAATAACAATGGCGCATCCTATCAATACTGTGGAACATATATGGGATGATTATGCAGAACCAAGTCAATAACAAAATTAACGTCCCTATTTGGTGGTATACCTAGAAAATCTATAGGAAAAACCTCTAGGAACTCTCTTATAACCGGAACCAAATCCATGGAAGGAACTTTCGCAGTATGTCACTATCCAAAATCTCAACCACGGGCCCTTGATAGCGCTTAATATCCACTTTCTAGGCAAGCCAACATTAGCTAAAAATAATTTAACAATTTGAAAAGCAAATTGTTAAGAAAATAAGACTAAAACACTTTGTAAAATAATAATCTGAAACCATCGCTGACTAGTCTAATCATAGAAACTGGTGTTGCAAGTTTATGAGCGGCTAGAATACTACAGAGTCTGAAATGAAATAAACTGTCTGAAATAACATAAATCGTAATACAGATAGGGTAGGGACTTCATGGTCTGTGAAAGTTGTGCAGCTCTACCTCAAGTCTCCTGGTTGAACGGGTCTGAGAAATCTCCATTACACGCTGCTGGGACTAACACTGGAATCGACACAAGAAGTGCAGAAGTTTAGTATGAGCACAACTGACCCTATGTACTTGTAAGTGCCGATTCTACCCTCGACGAAGTAGTGATGAGGCTATGACAAGACACTCACTATAAGCCTGTGCGAGTATAAGTTGAAAATAATAACGGAATTGAGAAACAACAAATTAATATGAAAACCGAAATAAGAAATACATAACAGAGGCCCCCAGAATATCATCATTACTCAGTTTCACAACACGATATGGTAATGGAAGTCAACAACCAAGAATAACTATAATACAATTTTTCCATTATGGTGTGCAACCCACCATTGCAGCGTACAACCCGATCCATATATGTATATATATACACCGTTGCAGCGTGCAACCCGATTCACATATATAATACTAATACCGTTGCAGCATGATTCCTTATATATATATATATACACACACACACACACACACACACACATATATATATATATATATATATATATATATATATAAAATACCACAACCAACTATGGCGATGTTACACCCCACACATAAATAAATCTTGGTATGTCTGGTCTCTGGCGCGGCCAATCGACCAATGACACATATGGAGATAGAGGAGTCGAGAGGGGATGACACGTTTTAGTAGGCTAATGCTAGCTGGCTTGCCGGGTGCTGCAACTGGGGCGGGGCGGTCCATTTTGCATGTGGGGCTGCAGAATTTCCTGTGCTTGGTACATGTATATAAAGGAAATGAGGCTCATTCTCTTTCATTTTTTTTCTAGGAGTATCACTCAGTACAACTTACCCAAAACACTCTCAAATCTTCTTTGAAGTTTCCAATTAGCCGAGACTGAATTAAAAGGTGATTCTAGTAGGATTTAACTTGAAAAAGGTTTGGAGAATCACTATAACATCTATCATTTTGTTGTATTGATTCTGAAGATTCGTTGAAGGCGGAATTAACCATCATAGAAGTGTAGCTAGTTCTTCAACAAGGTATGTAAGCCATCTTCCCTTATTGGCATGAGTTGGTGTAAGTCCCCCCCTCCCTTTAAATGATTTCTGCATTGTAAGAATTGGTAGTCCTAATTCCCCCTCAATGACGTTGTTCTGTCCTTGTACATTCTTGCTGGTAGAATTTATTTAGAGGTCTATAATGTTCCAAGTTGGTATTTGGTGGTCAGATTGTATGATTCACTCTGATTTTAAACTTGTTTTCCCTTGAAACTGGCATTGCATTGCACTTACATATATATATCTATTTTACTTTACCGAGGCACGGTAGAGGCGGCCAGGCACGACACCTATTATGCAACCGTTGATTAGTTGGGTATGATGTGAAATGCTACCGAGACCTTGTATGGCCGGGTATGACCAAGGTCTCCATGAGGCCGGGTACGAAATGATATGATATAAGACACTACCGAGCCCTCACATGGCTAGGTACGGTCGAGACCTCCTAAGGTAGGGTATGATATAATTAGAGAAATAAACTTTACCGAGTCCTCTGTGAGGCCGGGTATGATGTGAAGTTGGTGACCCAAAGAGGGACTAAATAATATTATTATGTTGTATTTAATGCATAGTTTTCCATGAGTGGCTTAACCCTTCATAAATTTTGCATCTTTATAAGTTTATCTCTTCTACTGTTTATGCCCCAGTGGCTCGTCTTCGGTATTTAGGTTGAAAGCAGGTACTCATATCTCCTATGTTACGCCACTGATTTTATATGCTTTCTTAGTCTTACATGCTCAGTACATTATCCGTACTGATGCCCTTTTCTTGGGGCACTATATTCATGCCCATAGGTACAGATAGACCCTGTGACGTCCCTCCCTAGTAGGGTGTTGTTCCAGCTGATTGGTTGTTGCTCTATACTCCTTCGGAGTAACTGTTCAAAGTTAGTAGGTACTAAAAATATGTTCTAAAATATTTTGGGTATGGTGAGTTCTTGTCTCGACCGAGTTGTGTATATGTTTAACTAATTTGGTCCTCTTAAAGGCTTGCAGACTAGAGTTGGTTGTATGTACAAAGGGGGAAAATGTGACTACGTTACAGTTGTGTACGTGTATGAAATGTCAATGTTTCTTTTTTCAATTAGTTGCACACCTTTTAAGTTCTGGAATTATTACTTGGAAGCCTTGTTGAACAAGACTTTATGACTAAGAAAAGGGTAAGTATGGGTTTCGATTTTCACGGGCCTTCGGGAAACGTGTGTTGGTCACACCTCCTAAGGTTGGGGTTTGACAAACTTGGTATCAAAGCAGGTCGTGGCCTAGGAAGTCTGCAAGCTGTATCTGGTAGAGTCTTGTTTATAGGTATGTTGTGCACCATACTTATAAATAGGAGGCTACATAATATCTAGGATGGATACCGTTCTTTCTAATCTAGATCGTGTGATAGAGCCGAGTCGTAAGTATTTGCTTCTAATTTTCATCTTATTTATATCTATAGCGATGCCTACCACGAGACGCCAGGCAATTATTCAAGGATTGAATGAAGAAGTAAGAGAGAGTACCAGTCAGGTGCCACCCGCCCCTATGGGTCAACATGGACCATACGATGAGGCTAGAACTCAGGTTTCGAGCACAACACCACCACCCCAGAATGACATAGAGAAACTAATGCACCTCTCATTTCTCCTCTAGTCGCTTCTGACCAAGATTTAGATATGAGAAGTGCAGTGCAGCTGTTGACTCAAATAACTTGCCTCTCGGGCCCAACATTATGCCCATGCCACCTCAGATAGAGCAGTCAGTACAAGAGTTCGGGATTTCATAAGTTTGGACCCCCCCGGTATTTACAGGATCAGATCCAAATGAAGATCCTCAGAACTTTTTAGATCAAATAATGCAGACTTTAAGAGTTATGCATGCCACTAATACTGAGTCCGTAGAGATTGCCTATTACAGATTGAGGGACATAGTCGCGATATGGTATGAGGCTTGGGAACAGTCTAGGGGGTCTCTTGCCCTAGAATCAGGTTGGAAGGAATTCTCTGAGGCATTCTTGCAGTAGTATTTACCCGTCGAACTCCGTCGAGAAAGACAAGATAAATATTTACAGTTGGAGCAAAGTAATATGAGTGTCCGGGAGTATAGTATGCAGTTTAACACTACCTTGGTCAGGTATGCTCCTTCGGTGGTAGCCGAGATGAGTGGTCGGGTACATAAATTTATGGGCGGTTTGGGACCGCATATGATATATGAATGTACAACAGCTTCATTGAATCTGATTATGGATATTGCTCATATTCAGGCATATGCACATAACTTAGAGGAAAGAAAGAGCCTACAACGAGCTGCACGAAAACACAACAAGGGTCAATCTAAGATAGCCCGGTCCATAGGTGACACGTGAGAGTTTCGAGGCGGGTTTAGGTCTCTATTTTCTCGGCATTTGCCTAATTCAGCGGCCAACTTACCATCACAGTCCCAGGTCAATGCCGAGAACGGACCCTTTATTCCAATCAGGGCCGGAATTTTCGAGGGCAGAGTTCACAGAATAGTGGTGATCCTAGTAGGGCTGTGTAATGGTATAGTATTATCGGTACCCACACCATACTATACCGGTACCCGTACCAGACTGTACCGGTACCGGACCGTACCGCTCCGGTGGTTGGGTAGGGGTGGGGGATTTGGGGTGGAGGGTAAGGATAATAGTAGGGTACCCAGTTTTGTACCCTTAGTACCATACCGAAAGTACCCTTAAGGTACCATACCGGTACCGCACCTGCACCCGTACCAATATCGAACCGGTACCCAACGGGTTTTTTAAAATCTAGCCATTTTTGTACCGTTAGACAACGACTATTTTTTATTTTTAAAAATATAGTCAAACGGCTATTTTTACTAGCCCCAACATCCCCCCTAGCCCCTAATTTATGTTTTTAACCCCTAAGTTTATTCAAATACACTTTAGCCCTATTTTAAAACTATAAATACCCCATTTCATTCTTCCAATTTTCATTCAAAAACTCTTATATCTCTCTAATTCTCTATCTTTCTCTATCTCTAATTGCAATTAACGTCGGGTCGTCTACGTGTGGTACATTCGTCCCAACTCATATTAATTTTCGTATTTATTTTTGTTATATTTGTGTTGCTATTTGTTGTAAATTTAATCATTTATTATTAAAAATGGATCTTAAATTGGTAAAAACAAGTGTGTAATAGATCTACTAAGGATAATGCTAGGGAGGGGTCCTCATTTTGAAATAAATCCTAACCAGTCCGGGTTTAGGAGTTACATACAAAAAATGTATAACCCTGTTTTTCCAGGTTTTCCAAGAACAACTGTTAGAAATAATGTTTGCGAAGAAGTCTTGCTGAAATATTTGAAGAGAACAAACTACGGCCTTCCAGAAATAATTCAAGAAGACAACGATGCCTGTAGTGAAATACTATCTACCGGAGACAGTAGGGACGCAGGAGAACAAGTGTTATCAATTTCAAGCGAAGAACCAATAGAAATTATTGAAAATCTCCGTGAATTGAAAACAAAAGTATTGATTTTTGCATCCATTAAAGCTTGTTTGTATTTAAATAAAATTTAGTTTTAATTTTTAATTTTTAATTTGAAATACCCCTAAGTACCCATAAAGTACCGGTATCGCACCCTTAAGTGCCGGTACCCTTAGGACTCGTAGGGGTACTGATAGGGTACCTAAAAAAAATACGCTTAACCCTTACCCTTAAATCCGTTAATAAAAGTACCCTTAAGGAACCCTCCCCTTACCCCTTACCCTTACCCCCCTCCCCCGTACCCTTCCCTTAGACAGCGTAGCAATGCCACCAAGGTTCAGATTTATGTTACTCTAGTGGGCAGCCCGGTCATATCATGCACTTTTTCCCAGTGAAAAATGTGGATGGCATGATGCCGCTAGCAGGATCAACAACAACTTCTTCATCGACAAAACATCCTCGTGAGCAAGGTATGTGTTACAACCCAAATTCACATACCATAGATCACGCTGTAAGTTAGTCGACGTAAATCCTAGAAGAGATTATCTTTGAGATGATAAGAAGTTAATCCTATTGGTCTTAAACGATACAAGGGTGTATAAGAGTGGTTAACAAGTATTAGAAGTTAAACGAATCAAGGATGTTGTAACCCGTATTTTCGGGTAACACTAGAGGTGATTAACTATCCCAAGAGGTCTTGTTTTAATATATTTGAATCATATAATATCCGTATCATAAGTCTTGAAGTCAAGCGAGTTATGAAACACAAGTCGATAAAAGTTATCGCAACTTAGGTTTATAATTTTACTTAAACTTTAGGTTAAATGTTACTGCATTTTTCTCCCAATGTGATTGGAATTATGGGATGGTCTACCTATCAAATTGAAGATCTATGAGTCTAGCTTCCAACGCATTAAACCGTTTGTCGATACGATCTCGGAATAGAGAGATATTCGCGTTTTCGCGAGAGTGCGCCAAGCTGCTCTCTATGGGGCCCACAAAGGCGGTTTAAGACATATGGACATATATAAGATACCTCAACCCCGTTTTAAGTCATTATTTTTCAGTATATTCAGACCTTATAACCCTAAAAACATTCTCTCAAGGTTCTCTCATGATCCAAGACCCAAACAAAGGGCAAACAACACAAATCAAATGTCGGAAATTCCGTGGCGCTAGTAAGTTTCTTGTTCTTCTTGTTGTTGCTGATTTTTGTGTTGTTCCAGCTCGTGTGGGAGGTTGTTTTAAGTGTTTTATGTTTTGTAAATATACCTTCAAGTTTTTAATATCAACCCTAGGTGATTTCAAGTCTTCTAAAGTAATTCTAGTGCCGAAAAACCCGAATTAATTGCTAGTTTCGCTTCCTTGTTCTTGTGGCAGAATTGAAGGGATATTTTGTGGAAAATTAAGGTCAAATTGGAATTGTTCTTTCTGTTTAAAGGTAAGGAACCTCTTACTCTATATATATTTAAGATTATCCAAGTTATGGCTAAGTCGTTGATGCTAGAACTTGTGAAATATATATCGAAAGACTTGGTAGTAATGTTGTTAGTTGGTGGACTGTTTTGGAGGCTCAATATGATTATTAATGATGTTGTTTGGGCTGTTTGGTGATTGTATTGACTTGTGGGTAGTCATATAAATAGGGGAGGTGCTGTCCGTTTCATCGTAAAATAGATTGCGGTCGATACATAATAGTTACGATGCTTAAACGATAATGATAGTGTCATTTCTCTTATTGTAGACTAAGGAGTCGTGACATTTGCATAGCTTGAGGTTGGGCAGTATATACAAGGTATGTGAGGCTATCCCCTTCATTCTTTTGCATGACTCCTATTGTGCATAATATAATGAACGAGCTCCCAAAGATACTCTACTCTTAGAAGCTAGCAGTACTTACATTGATGCCCTTCTTATGAAACGATTGATATTGATGTTACTTCGCTTATTCTTATATTATCAATGTTGTTGGTAGTTCCTGATTCTTATAAGATTCTTGATGAAGAGTTAATCCTAATAACGTGTATGAAGGATACCGACCTTACGTCACTCCGAAAGGTTCAAAATGTGATTCTAATGAGTCCAGCATGCATCATATATATGTATCTATTTTACTCTACCGAGCCACGCTATAGTGTATGTATCTATTTTACTCTACCGAGCTGCGCTATAGTCGGCTGGGTGTGGCACCTATTGTGCAACCACTGATCAATTGGGTTTTACCGAGCTCCACGTGGCCGGGTACGATTCTACCAAGCCCTATGATGGCCGGGTACGTTTTACCGAGCCTATTATGGCCGGGTACGATATGATGATGATGATGCCCACAAAGGCATATGTTTTAAACGTTTATGTATATATATATATGTATGTATCATGTATTTCATGTCAGTAGCCCTCAGAGGTACCCAGATGTCACAGGTTGTATATTCCCTATCACTGTTTACATTATTGTTCTTACTTATGCTATTCTGCCTTACATACTCAGTACTTTATTCGTACTGACGTCCTTTTTATTTGTGGACGCTGCATGTCGTGCTGCAGGTCCTGATAGACGGGTAGACGCAGCTCCCCCATCACAGTAGGCTATCCGGTTCAGCGTTATTGGCAAGATCCTTTCTCCGGACTTGCCGTGGTCTTGGTATGCATTTTTGTTATAGACCTTATGGGTATGTCGGGGCCCTGTTCCGGCAATGTTGTAGCACTTATGTTCTTTTAGAGGCTCATAGACAGGTGTCGACTCATGGTAGCTCGTACCTTATATATAGTTTCTTGACAGTCTTGTCGTCCCATGTTATGTATGTTCATGACATTATCTTTCATTGTTGGATGTTCATGATCCATGTCTACCATTTATATTGATCTTGTCGGCCCTTAAAGATAATAAGGAAGGTTAGATAAAATGTACGTTGGTGCTCGGCAAGTATGGCCCGGGTGCTAGTCATGACCCTCCAGTTGGGTCGTGACAAACTTGGTATCAGAGCAAGTCTGTCCTAGGGGTTGTCTATGAGCCGTGTCTAGTAGAGTTTTGATTATGGATGTGTAGCGCGCCACATTTATAATCAGGAGGCTACGTGACATCTAGGGTTGTTACCTTCTTCCTGAATCTAGATCGTGCGTAGAGTTGAGTCGTAAGTGTTCATATCTAATATTCACCTTGTTTTCTTTCAGCGATGCCTTCGACTAGGAAGCAAGCGATTAGTAAACGACTTGATACAGCTGTGGGAGAGGGTAACATTCAGGTGCCTCCAGCCAGAGCAGGCCAAAGTGAGGCTCAGAGTGAGATGCCGTCTCATACCTCTCCGTCTCCTCCAGAGGATATTAGGAGGCACCCAGTACATCCAGTTCCTCCGTCTGGCACTACAGACCACGATATGCGCAGTGCAGTGCAGTTGTTGACTAGCTTGGTAGCTACTCAGGCTCAGAGGTAGAATACCGGTGCTGCTGATAAACCGGTTACTGCGAGAGTTCGTGATTTTATTAATCTAGACCCTCCAGTGTTTACCGGATCAGACCCCAAGGAGGACCCGCAAACATTTATTGATCAGGTTCATTGTACATTGCGGGTTATGCATGCTAGTGATACGGAGGTAGTAGAGTTGGCTTCTTATCGGTTACGGGATTTAGCGATTTTATGGTATGATAGTTGGGAGAGATCTAGGGGTCCGAACACTCCTCCAGCCGTGTGGAAGGAATTTTTTGAGGCCTTTCTTCGTCACTACTTGCCAGCTGAGATACGACGAGCTAGAGCTGATAAGTTCTTGAACCTTCGACAGGGTAATATGAGTGTACGAGAGTATAGTATACAGTTTGATTCTTTAGCAAGGTATACTCCCCATATGGTGGCCAAGATGAGTGATAGGGTGCACCTGTTCGTGAACGGGTTGGGACCACATCTGATAAATGAGTGCATAACAGCCTCCTTGGTAGAGGGCATGGATATTTCCTGTATTCAGGCTTATGCCCAGACCCTTCAGGATCATAAGTTATATGCTAAGCTCTCTAAATGTGAATTCTTGCTGAACTCAGTAGCATTCCTTGGCCATGTGATATCTGATGAGGGTATTAGTGTCGACACTCAGAAGATCGATGCAGTGAAGAATTGGCCGAGACCTACAACACCGTCAGAAGTCCGCAGCTTCCTGGGGCTAGCAGGATATTATAGGCGGTTTGTAGAAGGGTTTTCCTCTATATCAGCACCATTGACTAAGTTAACACAGAAAGCTACCAAGTTCCAGTGGTCTGATGCTTGTGAACATAGTTTTCAGGAGCTAAAGAATCGATTGACATCCGCGCCAGTGCTCACTCTCCCAGAAGGAACAGAAGGTTATGTGGTATATTGTGATGCCTCAGGTATAGGTTTGGGGTGCGTATTGATGCAACGTGGGAAGGTGATTGCTTATGCATCAAGACAATTGAAGAAGCATGAAAAGAATTACCCGACTCATGATTTGGAATTGGCTGCAGTAATATATGCTTTGAAGATATGGCGGCACTACTTATACGGCGTCCATGTTGACATCTACACAGATCACAAGAGTTTACAATACATCTTCAAGCAGAAGGAGTTGAATTTGAGGCAGCGTAGGTGGCTTGAATTACTGAAAGACTACGATGTCGAGATATTGTACCATCCCGGTAAAGCTAATGTTGTGGCAGATGCTCTCAGCTGTAAGTCAATGGGAAGCTTAATACATATTGAGGCAGGTAGATAAGGGTTGACTAAAGAGCTTCACCAGCTGGCCAATATGAGAATCAGATTGTTGGACTCTGATGACGGAGGTGTTACTGTACAGAATATAGTAGAATCATCTTTGGTAGCCGAGGTAAAACCATGGCAATATGAAGATCCTACCTTAGTAAGATTGAGAGAGGGAATTCAGCAGTGTAAGATTACAGCTTTCAAGATCGGAGGAGATGGGACACTGAGATATCAGTGCCGATTATGTGTGCCTAGTGTGGCAGGGTTGCGAGAGAAGATTATGATTAAGATTCATCAGTCCCAATATTCTATCCATCCCGGCTCGACAAAGATGTATCATGACGTTAAGGAGTAGTATTTGTGGGATAACATGAAGGAGTCTATTGCAGAATTTGTAGCTCAGTGTCCTAATTGTCAACAAGTAAAGATCGAGCATCAGAAACCCAGTGGATTGATTCAGAATATAGAGATTCCGACCTGGAAATGGGAGGTGATTAATATGGACTTCATTATTGGATTACCTCGCTCTTATCATAAGTTTGACTCCATCTGGGTGATAGTTCATCGACTTACAAAATCTACCCATTTTCTGCCAGTTAAGACAACTTACATGGCTGAAGATTATGCGAAGTTGTATATCAAGGAGATTGTTAGGCTTCATGGTGTGCCGGTATCTATTATATCATACCGAGGAGCTCAATTTACGGCTAACTTTTGGAGGTCTTTTCAGAAGGGTTTAGGCACACAAGTAAATCTCAGCACTACATTCCATCCGCAGACTGACGGACAGGCTGAACGTACCATCCAGATACTTGAAGATATGCTACGAGCATGTGTTCTAGATTTCAAGGGGAATTGGGATGACCATCTGGCACTTATAGAATTTGCCTACAATAATAGCTACCATTCCAGTATTAAAGTGGCCCCGTATGAGGCACTGTACGGGAGGAGATGTAGATCACCAGTTGGATGGTTCGAAGTCGGTGAGACAGAATTATATGGGCCAGATTTGATTCACCAAGCCATTGAGAAGGTGAAACTGATACAAGAGCGACTGAGGACGGCACAAAGCAGGCAAAAGTCTTATTCCGATGTCCAACGTCGTGATTTGGAATTTGAGGTTGGTGATTGGGTTTTCCTGAAGATCTCGCCGATGAAGGGTGTTATGCGTTTTGGGAAGAAGGGTAAGTTGAGTCCGCGGTATATTGGGCCGTACAAAATTCTTCGACGAATTGGACAGGTTGCTTACGAGTTAGAATTTCCATCTGAATTGGAATTTGTCCACCCGGTATTCCATGTATCTATGTTGAGGAAATGTATTGGAGACCCTTCTCGGGTCGTCCCTATCAAAGATGTACAAGTTACAAAGGATCTATCATATGATGAAGTGCCAGTGGCTATATTAGATCGACAAGTCTGCAAGCTGAGAACAAAGGATGTAGCTTTCGTGAAAGTATTATGGAGGAACAAGAATATAGGAGAAATGACATGGGAAGCAGAAGAGGAGATGAAGTCTAAATACCCTTACCTATTCCAGAGTGAAGATAACGAGGATGCCGGGGGAAAGAAGGACGCATTATAAGGTGAAACGGCTCTATGAGGTAAGCAATAGCTTGTGAATACTCTTTTTTTAATACAAAATGGTGATATGCAGATAATGTACATATCCATAATGCTTTGTATAGTCTTGTAAGGCCATAGGTTGGGTTTAACTGCTTGCAAGTTTGGCTAGTGTCCATTTTATAGGGGAAACTCAGCCGGAAATCTCCGTCGGAATCCACGATGAGTTAGACACCCCATAAACCCTTACATTCGAGGACGAATGTTCCTAAGGGGGAGAGGGTGTTACAACCCAAATTCGCATACCATAGATCACGCCGTAAGTTAGTCGACGTAAATCCAAGAAGAGATTATCTTTGAGATGATAAGAAGTTAATCCTATTGGTCTTAAACGATACAAGGGTGTATAAGAGTGGTTAACAAGTATTAGAAGTTAAACGAATCAAGGATGTTGTAACCCGTATTTTCGGGTAACACTAGAGGTGATTAACTGTCCCAAGAGGTCTTGTTTTAATGTATTTGAATCATATAATATCCGTATCATAAGTCTTGAAGTCAAGCGAGTTATGAAACAAAAGTCGATAAAAGTTGTCGCAACTTAGGTTTATAATTTTACTTAAACTTTAGGTTAAATGTTACTGCATTTTTCTCCCAATGTGCTTGTAATTATGGGATGATCTACCTATAAAATTGAATATCTATGAGTCTAGTTTCCAACGCATTAAACCGTTTGTCGATACGATCTCGGAATAGAGAGATATTCGCATTTTCGCGAGAGTACGCCAAGCTGCTCTCTATGGGGCCCACAAAGGCGGTTTAAGACATATGGACATATATAAGATACCTCAACCCCGTTTTAAGTCATTATTTTTCAGTATATTCAGACCTTATAACCCTAAAAACAGTCTCTCAAGGTTCTCTCATGATCCAAGACCCAAACAAAGGGCAAACAACACAAATCAAATGTCGGGAATCCCGTGGCGCTAGTAAGTTTCTTGTTCTTCTTGTTGTTGCTGATTTTTGTGTTGTTCCAGCTCGTGTGGGAGGTTGTTTTAAGTGTTTTATGTCCTGTAAATACACCTTCAAGTTTTTAATATCAACCCTAGGTGATTTCAAGTCTTCTAAAGTAATTCTAGTGCCGAAAAACCCGAATTAATTGCTAGTTTCGCTTCCTTGTTCTTGTGGCAGAATTGAAGGGATATTTCGTGGAAAATTAAGGTCAAATTGGAGTTGTTCTTTCTGTTTAAAGGTAAGGAACCTCTTACTCTATATATATTTAAGATTATCCAAGTTGTGGCTAAGTCGTTGATGCTAGAACTTGTGAAATATATATCGAAAGGCTTGGTAGTAATGTTGTTAGTTGGTGGACTGTTTTGGAGGCTCAATATGATTATTAATGATGTTGTTTGGGCTGTTTGGTGATTGTATTGACTTGTGGGAAGTCATATAAATAGGGGAGGTGCTGTCCGTTTCATCATAAAATAGGTTGCGGTCGATACATAATAGTTACGACGCTTAAACGATAATGATAGTGTCATTTCTCTTATTGTAGACTAAGGAGTCGTGACATTTGCATAGCTTGAGGTTGGGCAGTATATACAAGGTATGTGAGGCTATCCCCTTCATTCTTTTGCACGACTCCGATTGTACATAATGTAATGAACGAGCTCCCAAAGATACTCTACTCTTAGAAGCTAGCAGTACTTACATTGCTGCCTTTCTTATGAAACGATTGATATTGATGTTACTTCTCTTATTCTTATATTATCAATGTTGTTGGTAGTTCCTGATTCTTATAAGATTCTTGATGAAGAGTTAATCCTAATAACATGTACGAAGGATACCGACCTTACGTCACTCCGAAAGGTTCAAAATGTGATTCTAATGAGTCCAGCATGCATCATATATATGTATCTATTTTACTCTACTGAGCCGCGCTATAGTTGGCCGGGTATGTACGTATCTATTTTACTCTACCGAGCCGCGCTATAGTCGGCCGGGTATGGCACCTATTGTGAAACAACTGATCAGTTGGGTTTTACCGAGCTCCACGTGTCCGGGTACGATTCTACCGAGCCCTATGATGGCCGGGTACGTTTTACCGAGCCTATTACGGCCGGGTACGATATGATGATGATGATTCCCACAAAGGCGTATGTTTTAAAATTTTATGTATGTATCATGTATTTCATGTCAGTAGCCCTCAGAGGTACCCAGATGTCACAGGTTGTATATTCCTTATCACTGTTTACATTATTGTTCTTACTTATGCTTTCCTGCCTTACTTACTGAGTACTTTATTCGTACTGACGTCCTTTTTATTTGTGGACGCTGCATGTCGTGCTGCAGGTCCTGATAGACGGGTAGACGCAGCTCCCCCATCACAATTGGCTATCCGGTTCAGCGGTTATTGGCGAGATCCCTTCTCCGGTCTTTCCGTGGTCTTGGTATGCATTTTTGCTATAGACATTATGGGTATGTCGGGGCCCTGTTCCAGCAATGTTGTAGCACTTATGTTCTTTTAGAGGCTCATAGACAGGTGTCGACTCATGGTAGCTCGTACCTTATATATAGTTTCTTGACAGTCTTGTCGTCCCATGTTATGTATTTTCATGACATTATCTTTCATTGTTGGATGTTCATGATCCATGTCTACCATTTATATTGATCTTGTCGGCCCTTAAAGATAATAAGGAAGATTAGATAAAATGTATGTTGGTGCTCGGCAAGTATGGCCCGGGTGCTAGTCATGACCCTCCAGTTGGGTCGTGACAGTATGCAACCGCCCAGGGAAGGGGTAGAGGTAGAGGTGGAGTGTCTAGCCTGGATGGGCAACAACAGAATCATATCTATGCATTATCAGGTTGTTAGAATATGGAGTCATTACCAGACGTCGCCACAGGTATACTATCCGTATTCTCCAATAATATGTATGCTCTGATAGATCCAGGTTCCACTTTGTCGTACATTTTCCCATTCGTTGCTTGTAAATATAGTAAAGTGCTTGAATTGTTACAATAACCATTTGATGTGTCCACGCCCTTAGGTGAGTATGTGGTATGTAGGTGAGTATATCGAGGTTGCGGTGTGATGGTTTACGATCGCCATACCATAGCTGAATTGAATGAATTAGAAATAGTGGAGTTTGATGTTATTATAGGCATGGATTGGCTGGCGTATTTTTATGCTACAATGGATTGTTGGGAGAAAGTTGTTCGTTTTAACTTTCCGGGGGAGCCCGTTATCGAATGGAAGTGTGATGTTGCAGCGCCAAAAGAGAAGTTTATCTCTTACCTTATTGCTCGAAAGATGATCACAAAAGGATGTTTCTACCATTTGGTGCGGGTACAATGAATTTCCCCACCCTTCAATCGGTTCCGGTTGTTAATGAATTTCCCGATGTGTTCCCTGATGAGATCTCGGGTATCCCACTCGAGAGAGCGATCGAGTTTGACTTCAACGTGCCGCTTGATACACAACCGATATCAATTCCCTCGTATAGGATGGCTCCTACCGAGTTGATGGAATTAAAATATCAACTGAAGGAACTCCATGATAAGGGCTTTATCCGACCCAGTACTCCCCCGTGGGGAGCCCCAGTGCTATTTGTTCGAAAGAAGGATGGTTCATTGAGGATGTGTATTAATTACCGACAACTAAATAATGTGACCATTAAGAATATGTACCGCTCGCAAGGATCGATGATTTTTTTGATCAATTGCAGGGCACTAAGTATTTTTTTTCGAAGATTGACCTCAGATCTGGTATTATCCGTTAAGGATTAAGGGAGAGGATGTTCCAAAGACTACCTTTCAGATCAGATATAGCCATTATGAGTTTCTCGTTATGTCCTTTGGCCTAACCAATGCACCAGCGGCCTTCATGGATATGATGAATCGGGTGTTCAATCCATTTTTGGATATCTTTGTGATTGTGTTTGTCGATGACATCTTGGTGTATTCCCCGTCAGAAGCAGAGCACGCAGGGCATCTGTGAACGATTTTACGTACACTTTGAGATCACAAGTTGTACTCCAAATTTTCCAAGTGCGAGTTTTGGTTAAGCTCGGTGGCTTTTCTTGGGAACATAGTATCAGGAGAGGGTATCAAATTTGATAGTCAAAAGGTTGAAGCAGTTAAAAATTGGCCAAAGCCCACAATGCCTACCGAAGTACGTAGCTTCTTAGGCCTAGTTGGTTACTACCGAGGGTTTGTGGAAAATTTCTCATCCATAGCTGCTCAATGACGAACTTTATGCATAAGGCAACTAAATTTCAGTGGACCCATACTTGTGAGAGGAGCTTGCAGGAGTTAAAGAACAAGCTAACCTTGACACCAGTTCTCACTCTTCCTGAAGGAACCGAGGGGTACGTTATATACTGTGACGTCTCTAGAGTGGGATTGGGCAGTATTTTGATGCAACACGGGAGAGTTGTTGCTTATTCTTAAAGGCAACTGAGGAGACATGAGCAAAACTACCCCACTCATGACTTGGAGCTAGCAGCTGTGATAGTTTCCCTAAAAGTATGGTGCCACTACCTATATGGGGTCCATGTTGATATATTTACAAATCACAAGAGCCTACAGTACATCTTCAAAGAAAAAGAGTTGAATTTAAGGCAGATGAGGTGGTTAGAATTATTAAAGGATTACGATGTTGATATCTTATACCACCGCAGGAAAACAAACGTCGTGGCTGATGTATTAAGTTGGAAATTCATGGGCAGTTTGCGGCATATGGAAAAGCATAAGTTGCAGATGGCCAAGGACTTGTATCGTTGGCCAACTTAAGTGTACAATTGATCGATACTGGTAGCGGGGAGTCACAGTTCGAAATACTGTCGAATCCTCGTTAGTAGCTTAAGTAAAGACACGACAATTTGAAGATCCAGTCTTGGTGTAAATATAAGGAAGCATCCCCTTTCAAAAGAAGCAAGTGTTCGGGTTATCCAAAGACAGATTCCTCAGATAAAAGGATCGGTTATGTGTGCCCAATGTCGAGGGACTCCGAGAGCAGATCATGGCAGAGATTCATCGATTCTAGTATACTATTCACCTGAGGTCAAACAAGATGTATCATCATCTTCGATAGCTAAAGTGGTGGAATGGCATGAAGAGGAACATTGATGAAAACGTCGCTCGATGCCCAAATTTCCAACAAGTTAAGTTTGAACATTAGAAACCGGGAGGGTTGCTATAAAATATGGAAATTCCGACCTGGAAATGGGAAGTAATCAACATGGATTTCGTTACTGGATTACCATGATCCCGCTGAAGATTTTATTCCATATGGGTCATTGTGGATCGACTCACCAAGTCAGCTCATTTCCTACCAGTAAAAGCTACCTTCTCTGTAACGACATGACCAGTTATTTTGATCTCTAGCGTGTCGTTTGGCGGTTTGACACCTTGAGTAGCTTCACTTCATTTTTTTATGACTTGCACGCGTGGTCATAATTGAATTTTGGGAAATTCGGAATTGATTCGGATGGAAAATTCTCAATTCGGAAGCTTTAAGTTGGAAGACTTGACCAATATTTGACTTTTGAGTAAACAATCCCGGAATCGGGATTCGAAGGTTTGAATAGGTTCGTATGATGATTTCGGACTTGGGCGTATGTTCCTGTTGAGTATCGGGTGGTCCGGGAGCATTTTGGCGCTTATTGTGGAAAGTTGACAATTCTAAGGTTTTAGAACTTCCTAAGTTTGGTTTGAAGTGGACTTTGGTGTTATCGATGTCTGTTTGGGGTTCTGAGCCTTGCAATAGGTTCATATCATGATTTATGAATTGTACATAAAGTTTGGCCTCATTCCGGAATGTTTAAGTGTAAATGTGACGCATTCGTCGAAGTTTGAATGTTTGAAAGTTAAAAGGAGGATTTGATTATCGATTCATTATTTTGATCTTGTTTAGTGTGATTTGAGGCCTCAAGTAGGTTCATATTATCGTTTGGGACTGGTTTGTATAATTGGACGGGATCTCGGGAGCCTTAGGTGTATTTCAGATGTGTTTGGGTTGTATCGCGCTCTTATTTGACGTTTCAAAGTCATTTCTTTGGACATAAAGGGTACCATATTGAGAAACTGACCTTTGATTTATGATTGGATTAAAACATTAGATCCGTATCATAGTTACGGAACCATAGCAACAAGAATCGTCGAATTCTGAGGTCGTATGAGAGAGTTATGCCCATTTCCGTGTTGGGAAAGATTGCTGGTTTCTGGTGCGGACTTTGTTCTTCGCGAACGCGAAGAAGAAAACTTGGGTTGACTGGTCAATGAGAAAAATTGCACTTCACGAATACGAAGGTGTCCCGCGAAGGAGAAGAAAAAAAAAATTGCCTAGACAGTGTTTTAAATGGACAGATCGAGCATTTTAGTATTTTGAGCATATCTTGAGTTATAGATCTCCAATTGAGGTGATTTTTGCGGCGTTATTCTCGTCTTAACAAGGGATTATTTCAATGATTATTTTCGTTGGGGTTTTGAGCCCCAAAGTTATGAGATGGTAAATCCTTGATTTGAGGGTTAATTCATGGACGAAATTGGATGATTTTCAGAATATAAACTATATAAGTTATGGGTAATAATTATTTTCGATAATTTTCGAAATCCGAACGCATGGTCCCGGTGGGTTGACTTTTATTGAGGAGTTGGGAACTTATTTCTAATTGTTAAATTACAAGTATTGGAGTATATTTTGATTAGTTTGCACATTTTCGGATCGTTTGGCATCTGTTTGAGGTATTAGAAAGGCGTTGAAGCCGGTTATCGGATTTTGGAGCGAGGTAAGTCTCCTGTCTAACCTTGTGAGGGGGAAATTACCCCATAGGTGTTAATTTTGTTATGTGCTACATGTTGTGGGAGCTACGCACATATAAGGTAGCGAGTGTCCGTGCACATGCTAGAATTCCTGATTATGTCCGGGTAGACTTAGACTCACGCCATGCTTTAATTGTATAATTTATGTTATTATTGCCTATTCAATTGCTTTAATTCACACTATGATCTGAGACTAAACTCACGTAAAGTAATGGACTCACTATTTTAGATACTTGATAAGCTACTTGTTCAGCCGTAGAAATTGTATTTCTCTTACTGATTTCTTCCGTGTTGTGCGTATCTATCGGAAAGTTTTCTTGAATCTCATAACTCACACGTATATTCATGAGTGGGGTCAAAAACCCGTAAAATATTCATATTCTAATGGGATTGGGTCGTTCGCCTTGCTTCATGAAATACTCTTATGTGATCGGGTCATTCGCCTTGGCAGTACCACACTCTTTTGGTATCAGGCCGTTCACCTCGGCAGTATCATATTCTTATGGGATCGAGTCATTCACCTCGACAATACAACGCTCTTATGGGATTAGGCTATTCGCTACAACAGTATCATATTCTTATGGGATCAGGCTGTTTGCCTCGAAAGTACCACACTCTTATGGGATCGGGACGTTCGCCTCGGTAGTACCATGTATCATATTCTTATGGGATCGGGTTGTTCGCCTCGACAGAATCATGCAAAATACTTGATAAGAAGTCCGCGTATTCGTGAATTTTCCAAACTTGAGATTTGACCGTTAATATGGTGTTGACCATTACTTACTCCATTTGAGAGGTATCCAGTGTTTGAGAACTTTGTGTTCACTATTCATCTGTAGACCGTATTATTTGCCTTTACCTGTACTCATTATTACCTACCATGTTTCATATTTACCTACTTTATTATATTTGATTTGTTGGACCACTAGTAAGTGTCAATGTCGACCCCTCGTCACTACCTCTTCGGGGTTAGGCTAGATACTTACTGGGTACACGTTGATTTACGTTCTCATGCTGCACTTCTGCACTAAATGTGCAGGATTTGATAGGTTCTTTTGGTGGTCGCTTGGGTGCGGAGGCACAACTACTGAGGGGACTCTATGGTGAGCTGTATGCCACGCCACGATTTGCAACACACAGAGTTTCCATCACAATTATTTACTTTATCATGTCTACCTTGTATTCCAAACAGATGATGTTTTGTTATTGTACTTCCTAGTAGATGCTCATGCACTTGTGACACCGGGGTTTTGGAATTTTCTAGAATTTGTTTATGATTTTGTTTACCATTGAGACACTTCTACTTTATATTTTACTTAAATCATATGTATGTACAATTTTTGATGCATCGATCTCTCTATCTAATAAGATTCATGATTTAAAAAATAATGAAATGAATAATTAAGTTGGTAGTTCACCGCTGGCTTGCCTAACAACGACGTTAGGCACCATCACGACCTATAGTGGGTTTTGGATCATGAGAGCTTGGGATCAAAGCGTTAGGTTCAATTAGGTCTCACGAGTCATGAGCAAGTCTAGTAGAGTCTTACGAATCAGTACGGAGACGTCTGTACTTATCTTCGAGAGGCTATAGGGATGTTAGGACACTTCCCTTCTTGATTTCTCGTCGTGGGTTTTGATTCCATTGGAGCTTATGCCTTTATTTCCTTCCTACTCATTCTTATACGGTGTAGAGTACTTGTTATCAATTGGGCGCTGACAAGTTGTGAAGATGCTATAAATACGGTACATGATGCTTTTCCCTATGAATGTGGGCAGACCATTAACGTCGCCTTGTGAAGGAATATTCTGTCATTTCATCCCAGTGTTGGTATTTCTTACGGTCGAGACTTGATACCTCCAAATTTGGTGGAATTCTTGTTAATATTATGGTAACGCCATCCTTGATTGAATGCATTGAAACTCATCGGCATGTTGGTCATCATTTGTTGCCTCAAGGCACAGTGTTGTGAGATAGAACATAAGAGGACGATAGCAGGGATGGTTGTGTGTCGTGACTTCAGGATCGAGTTGGCATTTCCAGTGTTGATAGTTCGAGGGAGATGATCTATGAGGTGGTTTCTATGCTTAGGAATTTTGAAGGTCACAAGGAAGACTTGATTGAGTGCAGTAAAAAGTGGGGTATTCGATCATTGTCTTGGATGCAATACGGCTTCGAGTTTCCAACATGTTGTTGGACCTTCGGGTGATGTTAAGGATGGAAGGGATTCTTACGGCTGGCGGACCAGTGTGGACCCAAGGAGGTTAGTTGATTTCATGATGGATGTAACCATAGCAATGATGTTGGAGGAGGTCGATATAAGGTTACACAAGTAGGCTATCTCCTGTGAGCAGGTTAGTGGTTGCGTGGTTTTGATGAGGTTCCTATGAAGAGTTCTACTTTCGGCCCAACATGGTATGCATGTATTGTGATGTGAGCTTGGATCGCTTGTATAAGATGACCCGACTGTTAAGGGGTTGAGCATGTGATGGTGGCTGATAATTCGGGATGTGTTATGATTGGTGCAACAAGAACTTATGAGAATTTTGGTCGAGCAACGGTGTGGGATCATGGTAACTGGGCAGAAGAGGTCGTTGTGGAGTCTGGATCTATGTGATTATAGCGTAAAGCTAAGTGGGGGAGCCCACCGTTTATGATTTTGTCACGTGGTGGTGCGCCTATGCAGTTTCTAGTTGTCAGTGCATTGGTAGACTAATTATGAATAAGGAAAGGAAACCTCAGTGGTAATTCGGGCAAATGACTTGAGAAATGTGTGCTACATCTTGCCTTATTGATTCATGTGCATGTATTGGGATGACTCGAAGTTTATGCTTTTAGTGGATGCGATGTACACAGAAAAGAATTCATATGGTTGCTTCTTTGGAAGTTTTTATGTGCTAACGGAGCACCAGTGGTTGGTTATGTGCTCGGGATCAGGTCGGAGTGGGTGACTCTTAACAATGGTCCTAGTGGATTCAAGAATTAAAGTGCGGTGTTTAAAGATTTTGGGTTCTTTACGTGGCTGAGGACTGGGTTTTGCAGTAGAGTGTGAAGAATACTTGGGGAATTTCTATGTTATCATCGAGTCTATGGTGCAATATTAGAGAGATGGTTGAAACAACTTTGGATTCGCAGGAGGTCTTTCATAGTGGGTGTATCAGTTAGAGATACTATGGAGTGCACGAGGAGGGATTGAGATGGCTTATAGGTATCGGGATGACGTGGTCTCATGATTTGGGTCACTCGGGATGAGTGTTGTTTGAGGTTCATTATGTGTTTGAATAGGACTATCATTCCAAGGGAAAGTCTAGAGTAAATTGGGGAAAAGTTGAGACAGTTAGTTATGGCATAAGTCAGTATGGTTCTGCGGTTATAGGAATTCGATTATGTGTTACAATTGTTCTTCTGAAATGAGTTGGGTAGAAGGGGTTCTAGTCGGTGAAGTGGTTATTCTACTGGTGGTTCAGCGGTGATGATGAAATTCGTGTAGCAGCATGATAGGTGCAGTGAGCGGCATGGAGATTGGAAGTTGATGATCAAGGTTATGATTCGGTCTTAAAAAGAATGTCACGAGTTCGGAGGAGTAGTGGAAGGATTCAGATGTTCAGAGTAAGCTAGCATTATCTTAATGTCGACTAAGGACGTAGTTCTGTGGAAGAGGCATTGTGCATTGGTTTGTGGATTCTTAATTGGCATTACAGAAATAACATGGTCGATGGACATTGATGTTCAGATTTTGCTACACGGTGCGGAAGGTTGTGGAGTATATCCCACGGGAAGATTGTATAAGTGTGACGTGTTAGTCATTCAATTGTTAGAGATTGAAATCAGGTATGGAGATTTTGGTACTGTCTCCAATGGGAGAGGTTATGACTGAGAGGCGCTCTGTTCCTTTGATTGCGGATTGTGGGAGTTGTTCCGGATTTGATAATTGCTCGTATGTGTCATGAATAGGCTCATTGTAGGTCCTTGAAAGGTTATCGACCTAGTATGAGATGATCGAAATCGGCTTGAAGTCCGTTAGTAGATCTAATATGAATGTATGCCTTACATCAGGTCAAATGTGTTCATTCAGTGTAGCATTGCCTATAGAGGAGTCTTCGGGCATTGGATGTTATCCCTGTCGTCAGCTATCCTCTGTAATACTCTTTTATGCCATGTGGGTTGTAAGACAGCTTGATTATTCGCATGTGTGTTGTGGTCCAGTGTAGCTTGTCATTATTGCACCTTAGTCGTGCTCGAGTTTTTGTAGCGCGTGGCACTGTCCGTCTCCCCAGGGTCATATTTATGCACTTGGCATGCCTGTGGTAGATATTCCAGCATAGGTATGAGCATTTTGGCTCGATGGGTATCTCTTTATTGATTGTTATGTATGGATCGGGTGGCACACCACCACGGGTATGATGTTTGGATCGGGTTACATGCTGCAACGGTATCATGTGTGGAACGGGTTGCACGCCGCAACAGTGAGATGTTGAGTACGGTTCCCTCTACTTATTTTTGTGTGTCTTATTCCTTATCTCTGAGAAAGGTTTATAGGATCTGTTGGCCATTTTATTCGTTACGTAGGCTGGGTAGTTCTTTGCCAGAGTTCGTTCTCCCTTATGTGTCATATTTGAGTTATAGCTTGGTGATGCATTGATGGCGTCATATAGGATTTAATCAGTGTTTGAGGTGGCTTATTGCCTGAGCGGCTTGTACTGGGTGAGACGAGATTATTGGACTTGAAGTCAGTGCGATCTGATTTATGTAAGGAATATTAAAGAGAAAATGTCACTATTCAGTTCAGAATGAGGTAATGGTTTTTGTCGAGCAGTGAAACTCCATGAGTTTTTGATTTGACGTGTGGTTATGAGTTCCTGCACATCTCTTTCCTCGTTGTAGTATGGTGAGGGTTGAGACCGGGCTTATATGTGTTATGGGATATACTACAGGCATCTGGTTCGTGAATCTGCAACTATTGTAGCCGGAGGATGTTATCATGAACATACGAATTATGCGGTGCATTTTGTGAGATCAGTATGGGTGTATGATTCTATTTGGTATAGTGGGTTGAGATTGTTACAGTGTTCACATGTTGGAATCAGGTCTCGCGGAGAATTCCAAATGCTGGAATTTGGTTGTAAGGCTTATTAGCTAAGGTTATAGGGAGGATCTTCAGTCTGGCTCGAGCTAATGTGCTCACGTGGGTTGTGATGGCATGGGTAGGTGCACGAGGTGTCAAACAGTGATTTTGGACAACTCCGGAATAGTTCTTGGCACGTTCGAGGACGAACGTATATTTTAAGTGGGGAAGAATGTAACGACCCGACCGGTCATTTTGAGCTCTAGCGCGTCGTTCGGCGGTTTGAGGCCTTGAGTAGATTCACTTCATGTTTTATGACTTGTAAGCGTGGTCAGAATTGAATTTCGGAGTTGATTAAGATGGAAAATTCTCAATTCGGAAGCTTTATGTTGGAAGAGTTGACCAACATTTGACTTTTGAGTAAACGAACTTGGAATTGGGATTTGAAGGTTTCAATGGGTTCGTATGATAATTTCGGACTTGGGCGTATGTTCGGGTTGAGTATCGGGTGGTCCGGGAGCATTTTGGTGCTTATTGTGGAAAGTTGGCAATTATAAGGTTTTAGAATTTCCTACGTTTGGTTTGAAGTGGACTTTGGTGTTATTGATGTCTGTTTGGGGTTCTGAGCCTTGGAATAGGTTCTTATCGTGATTTATGACTTGTACGTAAAGTTTGGTGCCATTTCCGAATGCTTAAGTGTAATTCGGACGCGTTCGTTAAAGTTTGAATGTTTGAAAGTTAAAAGGCGGATTTGATTATCGATTCATGGTTTTCATATTGTTTGGTATGATTTGACGCCTCGAGTAGGTTCGTATTATGTTTTAGGACTAGTTTGTGTAATTGGACGGGGTCCCGGGGGCCTCAGGTGTGTTTCAAATGTGTTTGGGTTGTATCGCGCTCTTATTTGATGTTTCAACATCATTTCTTTGGACATAAAGGGTATCATGTAAATCAAACAACCTTTAATTTATGATTGGATTGAACCATTAGATCAGTATCGTAGTTACGGAACCATAGCAACAAGAATCATTGAATTATGAGGTCGTATGAGAGAGTTATGCCCATTTCCGTGTCGGGAAAGATTGTTCGTTTTTGGTGCAGACTTTGTTCTTCGCGAGCGCAAGGGAGGTACCATGAACGCGAAGAAGAAAATATGGGTTGACCAGTCAACACAAAAAATTGCTCTTCTTGAACGCGAAGGCGAAGAACAAAAATTGCCTGGACAGTGTTTTAAATGGATAGACCGAGCATTTTAGTATTTTGAGCATATCTTGAGTTCTAGAGCTCCAATTGAGGTAATCTTTGCGGCGTTGTTCTCGTCTCAAAAAGGGGGTAAATATATAACCTTTATTTTAATGTTTTTCTATGATTATTGTCGTTGGTTATCATTTTTATCCGTGTTTGAATTGTAGAAATTGGGGTTTTGAGCCCCAAAGTTATGAGATGGTAAATCCTTGACTTGAGGGTCAATTCATGGACGAAATTGGATAATTTTAGGAATAAAAACTATATATGTTATAGGTAATAATTATTTTCGATAATTTTTGAAATCCGTACGCGTGGGCCCGTGGGGTTGACTTTGTTGACTTTTCTTGAGGAGTTAGGAACTTATTCCTAATTGTTAAATTACGAGTATTGGAGTATATTTTGAGCAGTTTGCATGCTGTTTAATTAGTTTCAGATTGTTTGGCATCGGTTTGAGGTGTTAGAAAGGCATTGAAGCCGGTTGTCGGATTTCAGAGCGAGATAAGTTTTCTGTCTAACCTTGTGACGGGAAAATTACCCCATATGTGTTATTTTTTTTATGTGCTACATGTTGTGGGAGCTACACATGTATGAGAAGACAAGTGTCCGTGCGTATGCTAGAATTCCTAATTATGTCCGGGTAGACTTAGACTCACGCCATGCTTTAATTGTATTATTTGCTTTAGTCTTGCCTATTCAATTGCTTTAATTCGCATTATGACCCGAGACTAGACTCGCATAAAGTAATGGACTCGCTATTTTAGAAACTTGACAAGCTACTTGTTCAGCCGTAGAAATGGTACTTCCCATACTAATTTCTTCCGCGTTGTGCATATCCATCGGAAAGTTTTCTTGAATCTCATAACTCACACATATATTCGTGAGTGGGGTCAAAGACCTGTAAAAGCTTCATATTTTAATGGGATCGAGTCGTTCGCCTCGGGAACTTCATGAAATACTCTTATAGGATCAGGCCGTTCACTTCGGCACTAGCACACTCTTATGGGATTGGGTCGTTCGCCTCGGCAGTTTCATATTGTTATGGTATCGGGCCGTTTGCCTCGGCAGTACCACACTCTTATGGGATCGGTCTGTTCGCCTCGGTAGTATTATACTCTTATGGGATCGGGCCGTTCGCCTCAGTAGTACCACACTCTTATGAGATCGGGTCGTTCGCCTCGACAGTATTACACTCTTATAGGATCGGGTCGTTTGCCTCAGCAGTTTCATATATCATATTCTTATGGGATCAGGCCGTTCGCCTCGACATTTTTGTAAAACCACTCTTATGGAATTGGGCCACTCGCCTCGGCAGCATCGTGCGAAATACTTGATAAGAAGTCCACATATTTGTGAATTTTCCAAATTTGAGATGTGACCGTTGATTTGGTTTTGACCATTACGTACTCCATTTTAGAGGTATCATGTGTTTGAGGACTTTGTGTTCACTGTTCATCTGTAGACCATATTATTTGCCTTTACCTGTACTCATTGTTACCTACCATGTTTCATATTTGCCTACTTTGTTATATATAATTTGCCGGACCACTAGTAAGTGTCAATGTCGACCCCTCGCCACTACCTCTTCGGGGTTAGGCTAGATACTTACCGGGTAAACGCTGATTTATGTACTCATGCTGCACTTCTGCACTAAATGTAAACGATTTGATAGGTACATTTGGTGGCCGCTTGGGCGCGGAGGCACAACTATTGAGGGGACTCTATGGTGAGCTGTATTCCACGTCACGATTCGCAATAAACAGAGTTTCCATCATAATTATTTACTTTATCCTGTCTACCTTGTATTCCAGACAAATGATGTTTTGTTATTGTACTTCCTAGTAGATGCCCAGGCACTTGTGACATCGGGTTTTGGGGTGTTCTAGAATTTGTTTATGATTTTGCTTAACATTGAGACACTTCTAATTTATATTTTACTTAAATCATACGTATGTACAATTTTTAATGCATCGATCTCTCTATCTAATAAGATTCATGATTTCAAAAATAATAAAATGAACAATTAAGTTGTTAGTTCATCGTTGGCTTTCTAAAGGCGATGTTAGGTGCCATCAGGACCTATAATGGGTTTTGGGTCGTGACATTCTCAGTTGAGGATTATGTCGAGCTATACATCAAAGAGATAGTTTGACTTCATGGGGTTCCGATCTCCATAGTATCAGACAGAGGTGCCTAGTTTACGGCTAACTTTTGGAGATCATTTCAAAAAGGAAAAACAAGTAGAATGCTAAATAACATCACTAAGGTTTGAATATGACCAAAATATGAGGCAAAGTACTAAATCAACAAAATATAAGCATGACCAGTCGATCTACAACCCCAAAACTCGGTGTCACCAGTGCATGAGCATCTACCGGAATACAAAATACATCAACCGTTTGGAATGGAAACAGACAATATATATATAAGATAAACAGTGAAGGAAACTATGTGTGCTACGGATCACATGATATTAAGTAGCTCACCACAAAGTCTCCTCAGCAACTGCACTTACGCGTCTGTAGGACCATCAGATGGACTTGTCTCCATACCTACACGAATTATGCAGAAGTGTAGTATAATTATGTAAATCAACGCGTACCTAGTAAGTATCTAGTCTAACCTCTAAAGAGTAGGGGCAAAGGATCGACGTCGACACTTACTAGTGGTCCAATAATTAGATATAAATATGAAATTAGACAGGTATAAAGTATGGTAAGTAGAAACAAAGAAGATGAAGACGTTATAGCTAAAGCATGGTATAAATCTACCTCTACCCGAACATATCGAACTCTAGCATACGCTCGTTATCTCGTACGTACGCAGCTCCCATAAGATGTAGCACATCACAGAGGAAATACCTATAGGGATAAGTTCCTCCTACAAGGTTGGGTAAGAGATTTACCTCGCTCCAAATCCAAAAGTAGGCTCCTACACAACGTAATCAACTCAAATCCAATGGTGAAAAACGCTAAACCAGCCAAGGAACATGCGAACCCTTCAATGGATACTCAAGAACCCAAAATTTATCGATTAGAAGCAATTTCCAACCCCGATTGAAAATTCAACAAGAAAAAACCTGGGGCCGTGCGCCATGATACCGAAAGTTTCCGAACATAAATGTTACTCATAATTCCACAAACTAAAACATACAATTTATTCTCCGATCCATGTCCAATTTCATGGGCAAATTCTTCAAACCAAAATTCCATAATTTTCAACAAATTCCATGAAATTCTAGGTCCAAATTCTTGTATAATCCAAGTATTAAGCTCAAAATCAAGTTGGAATCACTTACCTTGTGTTAGATGATGAAAATGATCTTCAATAATCACCCAAATCTTGGTCTTGTGCATCGTGATGTCCTTCCACGATCGCGAGGTAAAACCTGTACCAGCAACTAGCTGATGTCCAACATCTCTGAAATGACACGAAACCACCCCGAAACTCACCCGAGCCCTTAGAAACCCCATCCAATCATACCAACAAGTCCAAATACCTTATCCAAAAGTTCAAGGCTCAAAATATCAAATTCAACAGCAAAACCAAGAATCAAAGATCAAAATCCATCTCTTAACTTTCAAACATTCCAACTTTGCCAAACGCATTAGAATCACACTTAGGCATTTCGGATCACAAAAATGTTGCACACAAGTTCCAATCAACTAAATAGGCCTATCCAAAGTCCTAGAATACCAATCGAAACTTGATAATATCAAAGTCAACTTCCGGCCAAACTTAAGAACTCTCCAATATTTCAAATTGACAACTTTGGCCAAATAGCGTCAAAACATTCTGGGAACCTCCAAATTCAAATCTAAATATACTTCAAAGTCCAAAATAACCATACAAACCTATCAAAACCATTAAATCTCGATTCCGAGGTCAGATATCCAAAGTCAAACTGCCACGACCCAAACTAGAGGGCCATGACTGGCACCCAAGCCATACCTGCCAAACACTAACGTACATTTTATCTAACCTTTCTTATTATCTATAAGGGCCGACAAGATCAATATAAATGGTAGACATAAATCCTAAACAACCAACAATGACAGATAATGGCATGAACATATATAACATGGGCCGACAAGGCTATCATGAAGCTATGTATAAGGTACGAGCTGACAAGCTACCGTGAGAGACTATACAACAAAAATTAGTCAACAAGGCAATCCAAACTATACATGAGTCGACACCTGTATTTGAGCCTCTAAAGGAACATAAGTGCTGCAACATTGCCGGAACAGGGCCCCGACATACCCATAATGTCTATAACAAAATTCATACTAAGACCACGGCAAGTCCGGAGAAGGGATCTCACCAATAACCGCTGAACTGGGCAGCCTACTATGGTGGGGGAGCTTCGCGTACCTGTCTATTAGGACCTGCAGTATGACATGCAGTTTCCACAAATAAAAAGGACGTCAGTACGAATAAAGTACTGAGTATGTAAGGCAGGAAAGCATAAATAAGAACAGTAATGTAAACAGGCATAGAGAATATACAACCTGTAACATCTTGGTACCTCTGAAGGCTACTGACATGAAATGCATGATACATACATACATATATATATATATATATATATATATATATAAACTTTTAAAACATACACCTCTATGGGCATCATCATCATCAATTCATACCCGACCGTAATAGGCTCGGTAAAAACGTACTCGTCCATCATAAGGCTCGGTAGAATCGTACCCGGCCACGTGGAGCTCGATAAAACCCAACTGATCAGTGGTTGCACAATAGGTGTTGTACCTGACTAACTATAGTGCGGCTCGGTAGAGTAAAATAGATACATATATATGATGCGTGCTGGACTCATTGGAATCAAATTCTGAACCTTCCGGAGTGACATAAGGTCGGTATCCTCCGTACATGTTATTAGGACTAACTCTTCATCAAGAATCTTATAAGAATCAGGAAGTACCAACAACATTGATAACATAAGAATAAGAGAAGTAACATCAGTATCAATCGTTCCATAAGAAGGGAAACAATGTAGGTACTGCTAGCTTCTAAGAATGGAGTATCTTTGGAAGCTCATTCATTACATTATGTACAATCGGATTTGTGCAAAAGAAGGAAAGCCATAGCCTCAAATACCTTGTATATACTTTCCAACCTCAAGCTATGATAATGTCATGACTCCTTAGTCTACAATAAGAGAAATGACACTATCTTTATCGTTTAAGCGTCGTAACTATTATATATCGACCACAACCTATTTTACGATGAAACGGACAGCACCTCCCCTATTTATATAACTTCCCACAAGTTAAATCAATCACAAAACAGCCCAAACAACATCAATAATAATCATATTGAGCCTCCCAAAACAGTCCACCAACCAACAACATTACTAACAAGCCTTTCGATATATATCTCACAAGTTCTAGCTTCAACGACTTAGCCGTAACTTGGATAACCTTAAATACATGTAGGGTAAGAGGTTCCTTACCTTTAAACATAAATAACAACTCCAATTGGACCTTAATTGACCACGAAATATCCCTCCAATGATGCCACAAGAACAATGAAGCAAAACTAGCAATCAATTAGGGTTTTTCGGCACTAGAATCACTTTAGAAGACTTGAAATCACCTTGGGTTGATATTAAAAACTTGAGGGAGTATTTTACAGAACATAAACCACTTAAAACAACCTCCCACACGAGCTGGAACAACACAAAAGTCAGAAACAACAAGAAGAACATGAAACTTACTAGCGCCACGGGATTCCCGACACTTGATTTATGTTGTTTGCCCTTTGTTTTGGTTTTGGATCATGAGAGAACCTTGAGAGAGTGTATTTAGAGTTCTAAGGTATGAATATACTGAAAAATAATGACTTAAAATGGGGTTTAGGCGTGTTATATATATATATATATATATATATATATATATATATATATATATCCATATGTATCAACTACCTATGTGGGCCCCATAGAGAGCTGCTTGGCGCAGTCTCGCGAAAAGGTGATTATCTCTCTACTATGAAATCGTATCGACGAACGGTTTTATACGTTAGAAACTAGATTCATAGATATTCAATTTTTGGGGTAGATATCCCCTTAACTCCAAGTAAATTGTTATAAAATCTTAGTAACATTGGACCTAAAGCTTAAGTAAAATTATGAACGTAAGTTCGACAACTGTTGTTGACTTTTGTTTCATAACGCGTTTGACTTCAAGACTTATGATACGGATATTATATGATTCAAATAACTTAAAACAAGACCTCTTGGAACTATTAAGCACCTATAGTTTTACCCGAAAATATGGGTTACAACATCCTTGATTCATTTAACTTATATTACTTGTTAACCACTCCTATACACCCTTGTATCGTTTAAGACCAATAGGATTAACTTCTTATAATCTCAAAGATAATATCTTCTCGGATTTACATCGACTAACTTACGACATGATCTAACGTACGTGAATATGGGTTGTAACACCCTCCCCTCATTAGGAACATTCGTCCTCGAATGTAAGGTTTTATTAGGAGTCTAACTCATCATGGATTTCGACGGAAATTTTTGGCTAAGTGTCCCCTATAAAATGGACACTAGCCAAACTTGCAAGCAGGTAAACCCAACCTATCGCCTTACAAGGCTATACAAAGCATTATGGATATGTACATAATCTGTATATCACCATTTTGTATTAGGAAAGAGTATTCTCAAGCTACTACTTACCTTATAGAGCCGTTTCACCTTCTAATGCATCCTGCGTTCCCCCGACATCCTCGTTATCTTCAATCTGGAACAGGTAAGGGTATTTAGACTTCATCTCCTCTTTTTCTTCCCATGTCATTTCTTCCGTATTCTTCTTCCTCCACAATACTTTGACGGAAGCTACATCCTTTGTTCTTAGCTTGCTGACTTGTCAATCTAATATAGCCAATGGCACTTCTTCATATGATAGATCCTCTGTAACTTGTACGTCTTTGATAGGGACGACCCGAGAAGGGTCTCCAATATATTTCCCCAACATAGATACATGGAATACTGGGTGGACAAATTCCAATTCGGATAGAAATTCAAACTCATAAGCAACATGTCCAATTCGCCGAAGAATTTTGTACGACCCGATATACTGCGGACTCAGCTTACACTTCTTCCCAAAATGCATAATACCCTTCATCGGCGAGATCCTCAGTAAAACCCAATCACCAACCTCAAATTCCAGATCATGACATCGGACATCGGAATAAGACTTTTGCCTGCTTTGTGCCATCCTCAATCGCTCTTGTATCACTTTCACCTTCTCAATGGCTTGGTGAATCAAATCTGGCCCATATAATTCTATCTCACCGACTCCGAACCATCCAACTAGTGATCTTCATTTCCTCTCGTACAGTGCCTCGTACGTGGCCATTTTAATACTGGAATGGTAGCTACTATTGTAGGCAAATTCTATGAGTGCCAGATGGTCATCCCAATTCCCCTTGAAATCTAGAACACATGCTCGTAGCATATCTTCCAGCGTCTGAATGGTACGTTCAGCCTGTCCGTCAGTCTGCAAATGGAATGTAGTGTCGAGATTCACTTTTGTGCATAAACCCTTCTGAAAAGACCTCCAAAAGCTAGTTGTAAATTAAGCTCCTCGGTCTGATATAATAGATACCGGCACGCCATGAAACCTAACAATCTCTTTAATATACAACTTCGCATAATCTTCAGCCATGTAAGTTGTCTTAACTGGCAGAAAATGGGCAAATTTTGTAAGTCGATCAATTATCACCCAGATGAAGTCAAATTTATGATAAGAGCGAGGTAATCCAATAATGAAGTCCATATTAATCACTTCCCATTTTCAGGTCTGAATCTCTATATTCTAAATCAATCCACCAGGTTTCAGATGCTCGATCTTTACTTGTTGACAATTAGGATACTGGGCTACAAATTCTGCAATAGACTTTTTCATGTTATCCCACCAATACTGCTCCTTAACGTCATGATACATCTTTTTCGAGCCGAGATGGATGGAATATCGGGAGTGATGAATCTCAATCATAATCTTCTCTCGCTACCCTACCACATTAGGCACACATAATCGGCCCTAGTATTTTAGTGCCACATCTGCTCCGATCTCGAAAGCCGTAATTTTACACTGCTAAATGCTCTCTCTCAATCGTACTAAGGTAGGATCTTTATATTGCCGTGCTTTTACCTCCGCTACAAAAGATGATTCTGATGTATTCTGCACAGTAACACCTCTGTTATCAGAGTCTAACCATCTGATTCTCATATTGGCTAGCTGATGAAGCTCTTTAGACAACCCCTGTCTACCTGCCTCAATGTGTACTAAGCTTCCCATTGACTTACGACTGAGAGCTTCTTCCACAACATTGGCTTTACCGGGATGGTACAATATCTCGACATCGTAATCTTTTAGCAATTCAAGCCACCTACGCTGCCTCAAATTCAACTCTTTCTACTTGAAGATGTATTGTAAACTCTTGTGATCTGTGTAGATGTCAACATGGACACCGTATAAGTAGTGCCGCCATATCTTTAAAGTATATATTACTACATCCAATTCCAAATCATGAGTCGGGTAATTATTTTCATACTTCTTCAATTGTCTTGACGCATAAGCAATCACCTTCCTATGTTGCATCAATACGCACCACAAACCTATACCTGAGGCATCATAATATACCACATAACCTTCTGTTCCTTCTGGGAGAGTGAGCACTGGCGTGGATGTCAATCGATTCTTTAGATCCTGAAAACTACGTTCACAAGCGTGAGACCACTGGAACTTGGTAGCTTTCTGTGTTAACTTAGTCAGTGGTGCTGATATAGAGGAAAACCCTTCTACAAACTGCCTATAATATCCTGCTAGCCCCAGGAACCTGTGGACTTCTGACGGTGTTGTAGGTCTCGGCCAATTCTTCACTGCATCGATCTTCTGAGTGTCAACACTAATACCCTCGTCAGATATCACATGGCCAGGGAATGCTACTGAGTTTAGCCAGAATTCACATTTGCAGAGCTTAGCATATAACTTACGATCCTGAAGGGTCTGTAATACTATCCACAAGTGGCCTGCATGTTCCACATCTGAACGAAAATACACCAGAATGTCATCAATGAATACGATCACGAACACATCAAGATAAGGTCTAAATACACTATTCATGAGATCCATAAAAGCTGTCGGGGCATTTGTTAGCCCGAACGACATCACCAAGAACTCAAAGTGCCCATATCTTGTCCGGAAGGCTGTCTTTGGAATATCCTTCTCCTTAACCCTCACCTGATGATACCCTGAACGTAAGTCAATCTTGGAGAAATACTTGACACCCTGGAGTTGGTCAAACAGGTCGTCAATCCTTGGAAGTGGATACTTATTCTTTATAGTAAACTTATTCAACTGTCGATAATCGATACACATCCTTAATGACCCATCTTTCTTCCGCACGAACAAGACTGGCGCATCCCAAGGTGAAGTGATAGGCCTAATGAAGCCCTTATCCAGCAAGTCCTTCAACTGCGCCTTCAACTCTCGGAATTCTACTGGGGCCATCCTGTATGGAGGGATAGAGATCGGTTGAGTGTCAGGAAACACATCAATGCTAAACTCAATCTCCCTTTCAGGAGGAAGACCTGGGAGTTCATCAGGAAAAACATCTAGAAATTCATTGACCACGAGGATTGATTGTAGAGTAGGCAGCTTCACCTCCGCATCCCTAACGTCAACGAGATGATAAATGTAACCTTTTGAGATCATCTTCCTTTACTTAAGATAGGAAATAGACCTACCTTTCGGAGTAGTAATGTTCCTCTTCCATTCGATGACGGGTTCACCAGGAAACGGAAACCTAACCATCTTCATACGATAATCAACATTTGCATAGCATGAGGCCAACCAGTCCATTCCCATTATAACATCGAAATCAACCATTTTTAACTCAAATAAATTTGCCGAGGTTTGACGACTACAAATCATCATTGTGCAACCTCTATATACCCTTCTAGAAATCACAGAATCTCCTATCGGAGTAGATACCGCAAGTGGTTTTATCAATTCAGGTTCAACGCCAAACTTATTAGCCACAAAGGGTGTAACATATGATAATGTAGATCCTGGATCAATCAAAGCATATACATCATAAGAAAATACAAACAATATACCTGTAACAACATCCGGAGATAACTCGAGATCCTGTCGACCTACTAGAGTGTAGGTTCAATTTTGAGTACCACTCGAACTCGGCACTACACCTCTACCTCTACCACGACTTGTCGACTGCTGAAAACCCCGTGCTGGAGGTCGAACTGATGAGGAAGAACCAGACACAGATCCAGTCGACTGAGCCATACCACCACCTCCTCTGTTAGGACAATCCCGCATCATATGGACATCCGCAAGAATAGCACGCATCAGAACCTTGACGACACAGTCCAAAGTGGGTCTTGCCGCACTGATCACAACGAGGTATTGTGGGTCTATTCTGACTAGTATCCCTATGATATTGTGAGACTGATGCCCGCAAACTCTAACCTGAACCAGAATAGGTAAATCGATCATACCGAAGCCTCTAAAACTTTGGAGGAGCACTAGCTACAGGTGGAACCTAACTCCTCGAAGATTGGGACCTTATACTACCTCTGAAGTCATCAGAATACCCTGCAAATCTCGCCCTCTTGTGATGGCCCCTATCCTGCTCCCTATCTGCCCTTTGCTGGCGCTTACGATCCTATAGTGTCTGGGCATAAGCCTGAATACGGGAAATATCCATGCCCTGTACCAAGGAGGTTGTCGTGCACTCATTTATCATATGTGGTCCCAACCCGTGCACGAACAGGTGCACCCTATCGCTCAGCTCGACCGCCATATGGGGAGCATACCTTGCTAAAGAATCAAACTGCATATTATACTCACGCACACTCATATTACCCTATCGAAGGTTCAAGAGCGTATCAGCTCTAGCTCGTCGTATCCCAACTGGCAAGTAGTGACGAAGAAAGGCCTCAGAAAATTCCTTCCATATAGTTGGAGGAGCGTTCGGACCCCTGGATCTCTCCTAATTATCATACCAGAAAATCGCTAAATCACGTAACCGATAAGAATCCAACTCTACTGCCTCCATATCACTAGCATGCATAACACGCAGTGTACGATGAACCTGGTCAATAAATATCTGCGGGTCTTCCGTGGGGTCTGATCCGTTAAACACTGGATGGTCTAGATTAATAAAATCACAAACTCTCGCACTAACCGGTTTATCAGCAGCACCAGTATTCTGTCTCTGAGCCTGAGCATCTACCAAGCTTATCAACAACTACACCGCACTCCGCATATCCTGGTCTGTAATGCCAGGCAGATGAACTGGAGGTGCTGGGTGCCTCCTAATATCCTCTGGAGGAGATGGAGTAGATGAGGTATGAGACGACATCTCACTCTGAGCCTCACTTTGGCCTGCTCTGGCTGGAGACACCTAACTGGTACCCTTTCCCGCAGTTGTATCAAGTTGCCTATTAATCGCTTGCTTCCTAGTCGAAGGTATCGCTGAAAGAAAACAAGGTGAATATTAGAGACGAACACTTACGACTCAACTCTACGCACGATCTAGTTTCAGGAAGAAGGTGAATATTGTACTTCCTAGTAGATGCTCAGGCACTTGTGACATCATATTTTTGGGGTGTTCTAGAATTTGTTTATGATTTTTCTTAACATTGAGACACTTTTACTTTACATTTTACTTAAATCATACATATGTACGATTTTTAATGCATCGATCTCTCTATCTAATAAGATTTATGATTTCAAAAATAATAAAATGAACAACTAATTGGTAGTTTACTGTTGGCTTTCCTAATAGAGACATTAGGTGCCATCACGACCTATAATGGATTTTGGGCCGTGACATTCTCAGTTGAGGATTACCTCGAGCTATACATCAAAGAGATAGTTTGATTTCATGGGGTGACAGAGGTGCCTAGTTTACGGCTAACGTTTGGAGATGATTTCAAAAAGGAAAAACACATAGAATGCTAAATAACATCATTAAGGTTTGAATATGACCAAAACATGAGGCAAATTACTAAATCAACAAAATATAAACATGACTAGTCGATCTACAACCCCAAAACTCGGTGTTCCCAGTGCATGAGCATCTATCGGAATACAAAATACATCAATTGTCTGGAATGGAAACAGACAATATATATATATATATATATATATATATATATATATATATATATATATATATATATATATAAAAGATAAACAGGGAAGGAAACTGTGTGTGCTACGAATCACATGATATTAAGTAGCTCACCACAAAGTCTCCTCAGCAGCTGCACTTACGCGTCAGTAGGACCAACAGATAGACTTGTCTCAATACCTACATGAATCATGCAGAAGTGTAGTATGATTATGTAAATCAGCACGTACCTAGTAAGTATCTAATCTAACCTCTAAAGAGTAGGGGCAAATGATCGACATCGACACTTACTAGTGGTCCAATAATTATATATAAATATGAAATTAGACAGGTATAAAGCATGGTAAGTAGAAACAAAGCAGATGAAGACGTTCAACATACTTTACAAATAAAGGAACCAAAACATATAGTATAGCTAAAGCATGGTATAAGTATATATCTACACGGACATAACGAAATCTAGCATACGCTCGTTATCTCGTACGTACGCATCTCACATAAGACGTAGTACATAGCAGAGGGAATAAATGCGCCATGATACCGAAAGTTTCCTAAATTAAATGCTACTCAAAACTCCACAAACTAAAACATACAATTAATTCTCCTATCCATGTCCAATTTCATGGTCAAATTCGTCAAACCAAAAGTCCATAATTTTCAACAAATTCCATGAATTTCTAGGTCCAAATTCTTGTATAATCCAAGTATTAAGCTTAAAATCAAGTTGGAAGCTTTTACCTTGTGTTAGATGTTGAAAATGATCTTCAAGAATCACCCCAATCTTGGTCTTGTGTATCGTGTTGTCCTTCCGCGATCGCGTGGTAAAACCTGTACCAGCAACTAGCTGATGTCCAACATCTCCGAAATGACACGAAACCACCCCGAAACTCACCTGAGCCTTTGGAAACCCCATCCAATCATACCAACAAGTCCAAATACCTTATTCAAACTTAGTCCAAGACTCAAAACATAAAACACAATAGCAAAGCCAAGAATCAAAGATGAAAATCGATCTATTAACTTTCAAACATTCCAACTTTGCCAAACGTATTAGAATCACACTCAGGCATTTCGGATCACAAAAATGTTTCACATAAGTTCCAATAAACTAAATAAGCATGTCCAAAGTCCCAGAATACCAATCGAAACTTGATAATATCAAAGTCAACTTTCGGCCAAACTTAAGAACTCTCCAATGTTTCAAATTGACAACTTTGGTCAAATAGTGTCAAATACTTCTAGGAACCTCCAAATCCAAATCTAAACATACGTCCAAGTCCCAAATAACCATACAAACCTATCGAAATCATTAAATTCCAATTCTGAGGTCGGTTATCCAAAGTAAAACTGTCACGACCCAAACTGGAGGGCCATGACTGGCACCCGAGCCATACCTGCCGAGTACCAACGCACATTTTATTTAACCTTTCTTATTATTTATAAGGGCCGACGAGATCAATATAAATGGCAGACATGAATCCTAAACAGCCAACAATGATAGATAATGGCACGAACATATATAACATGGGCCGACAAGGCTGTCATGAAGCTATGTATATGGTACGAGCTGACAAGCTGCCATGAGAGACTATACAACAAAAATTAGTCGACAAGGAAATCCAAACTATACATGAGTCGACACCTATCTTTGAGCCTCTAAGGTAACATAAGTGCTGCAACATTTCCTAAATAGGGCCCCGACATACCCATAATGTCTATAACAAAAATGCATACCAAGACCACGGCAAGTTCGGAGAAGGGATCTCGCCAATACCGCTGAACTGGGCAGCCTACTATGGTGGGGGAGCAAGCCTACCTGTCTATCAGGACTTGCAGCACGATATATAGCATCCACAAATAAAAAGGACGTCAGTACGAATAAAGTACTGATTATGTAAAGCAGGAAAGCATAAATAAGAACAGTAATGTAAACATGGATAGAGAATATAAAACATGTAACATTTAGATGTACCTCTGAGGGCTACAGACATGAAAAGCATGATATATATATATATATATATATACTTAAACTTTTAAAACATACGCCTCTATGGGCATCATCATCATCATATCGTACCCGACCATAATAGACTCAGTAAAAACGCACCCAACAATCATAAGGCTCCGTAGAATTATACCCGGCTACATGGAGCTCGGTTAAACCCAACTGATCAGTGGTTGCACAATAGGTAATGTACCCGGCCGACTATAGAATGGCTCGGTAGAGTAAAATAGATACATATATATATATATATGATGCGTGCTGGACTCACTGGAATCACATTCTGAACCTTTCGGAGCGACGGAAGGTTGGTATCTTCCGAACACGTTATTAGGACTAATTCTACATCAAGAATCTTATAATAATCAGGAAGTACCAACAACATTGATAACATACGAATAAGAAAAGTAACATCAACATCAATTGTTCCATAAGAAGGGAAACAATGTAAGTACTGCTAGCTTCTAAGAGTGGAGTATCTTTGGAAGCTCGTTCATTACATTATGTACAATCAGAGTCGTGCAAAAGAAGAAAAGGGATAGCCTCACATACCTTGTATATACTTCCCAACCTCAAGCTATGCAAATTTCACGACTCCTTAGTCTACAATAAGAGAAATGACACTATCGTTATCGTTTAAGCGTCGTAACTATTATGTATGGACCGCAACCTATTTTACGATAAAACGGACAGCACCTCCCCTATTTATATAACTTTACACATGTTAAAACAATCACCAAACAGCCCAAACAACATCAATAATAATCATATTGAACCTCCCAAAATAGTCCACCAGCCAACAGCATTACTAACAAGCCTTTCTATATATATCTCACAAGTTCTAGCTTCAACGACTTAGCCGTAACTTGGATAATCTTAAATACATGTATGGTAAGAGGTTCCTTACCTTTAAACAGAAAGAAATACTCAGATTTGACCTTAATTAACCACGAAATACCCCTCCAATGATGCCACAAGAACAAGGAAGCAAAACTAGCAATCAATTAGGGGTTTTCGGCAATAGAATCACTTTAGAAGACTTGAAATCATCTAGGGCTGATATTAAAAACTTGAGGAGTATTTCACAGAATATAAACCACTTAAAACAACCTCCCACATGAGCTGTAACAACACAAAAATCAGCAGCAACAAGAAGAACAAGAAACTTACTAGCGCCACGGGATTCCCGACACTTGATTTGTATTGTTTGCCCTTTATTTTGTCTTGGATCATGAGAGAACCTTGAGAGAGTGTTATTTGGATTCTAAGGTCTGAATATACTGAAAAATAATGACTTAAAACAGAATTGAGGCATTTTATATATATCCATATGTCTCAACCGCCTATGTGGGCTCCATAGCTCGCGAAAACGCCAATATCTCTCTACTCCAAGATCGTATCGACGAACGGTTTTATGCGTTGGAAACTAGACTCATAGATCTTCAATTTTGTGGGTAGATCTCCCCGTAATTCCAATTAAATTGGGAGAAAAGCTTAGTAATATTTGACCTAAAGTTTAAGTAAAATTATGAACGTAAGTTGCGACAACCTTTGTCGACTTTTGTTTCATAACTCGTTTGACTTCAAGACTTATGATACGGATATTATATGATTCAAATACCTTAAAACACGACCTCTTGGGACTATTAAGCACCTCTAGTTTTACCCGAAAATACGGGTTACAACATCCTTGATTCGTTTAACTTCTAATACTTGTTAACCACTCTTATACACCCTTGTATCGTTTAAGACCAATAGGATTAACTTCTTATCATCTCAAAGATAATATCTTCTCGGATTTACGTCGACTAACTTACGGCATGATCTAACGTATGCGAATATGGGTTGTAACACAAACCTTGGTCAACTCTTCCAACTTAAAGCTTCCAAATTGAGAATTACTCTTCCAAATCAATCCCAAACCTCTCGGAAATCAATACCAACCATACACGCAAGTCGTAATACATCATATGAAGCGATACAAGGTCTCAAACCACCGAACGGAATGTTAAAGCTCAAAATGGCCGGTCGGGTCATTACATTCTCCCCCACTTAAATATATATTCGTACTCGAATGTGTAAAGAGTCATTACAAAGACGTCAAATTACTGTATGAACTCATTATAAACATACCCCACGAGTGATCCCATTCCATCTCAATCCATATAAGTCCATTAACACATTCCTGACTGAAGATTATTCCTTCAACCTTAGCCTATAAGCCTTAGAACCAATTTTCAATATTTGGAACTTCCTCTAAGATCCGATTCTTGTATATAAACACTATATCAATCTCGACAAGATGTATTAATCATAAATGTACTCTTGAGATGTAACCACATGATGTACCCATTACTCATATGCCCATAACCGTATCTTCTACCAGCAATAACTACTCATTACAAAACCTGGTTGCGGTAACATACCTTATATCAACTGAAACCTTGTTCAAAACCTTTGCAACACTGGTAATGATGAAAGAAACGTGTAGAAACTGATAAGCACCCATCAAATCACCAAGTCGTGGAGTTCTCTCACCCGAAAAGGCCCATTGCCAAATTCTAAGCTGAATAATAGCATTCTTCTTCCAAACATACCTCAACACAATCTAACTACATTAATTCCAAGTCCAGTAACCTCATCTCACCTACTACAAACTGCTCGATTGACATGCCACACCAAATGCCACCTAGAACCTCATATGACGCGATATGTGTACCAAACAAGCAACAACTCAAATATGACCAATAATGGAAGGAGAACCAAAATACAAGAACTATCCAACAAGGGTAATAGATATAACAACAAAACCAAGATGCTATGAACCTATCCCATAAGGGAGAAACAGAACATAGGGAAGACACACAAAGAATCATATCCAAATATAACACGGTTGCAGCGTGCAACTTGATCCAAACATATCAATCCACATGGGAATTACCCATTGGTCCATAATTCTCATACTCACCAAATACATGTGTATCATTAACAAGCACGTAATGTGCATAAACATAATCCCGGGGAGACGGATAGCATAACACACTACAGAAACGGTAGTACGACTAAGGTGAAATATGCAAATCAACATTCAAGGAGCCATCTCGCTCACATATCGCCACAAGACCTAAAGCAGACCGCAACATGCATTTGGATAATCAAGTAATTTCATAACCCATCATAGCATAAGAGAGAGAAACGCATGAAATAGATCAGGGCATGAATAAGATCCACCCTATCCGATGACATACCCATAGTAGATGTTGCGTTGAGTAAGCAAATACAATCCATTGTAGAATATACATTCACTTTAGGCCTACCAATTGGACCCCAAAACTAATTCAAACCATTATGAAATAGGTAAATAGCCTTCCAAAAGTCACAGTGACCATATCCATGACACATATAATCAAATATCCAACCCTTAACACACTTTCATAGTCTGCAACCACATGGATATTCTGCCTCTATGAAAATCCAATCTCTAAACATCAGGATTACAAAATCTCCATACCTGATCGTAACTCCCCCTCTTAGATTATTGCCGTGTCACGGGTACATAATCACATCAGGAGAAATACTTCAATAAATCTTCTGAGCTGAGTGGCAAACCTGAACATCAACAGTTACCAGCCACTCAATTTTCATATTACTAGTCAAGCATCCGCAAATCAATAGATAATATATCTTTTACAACACACACTCTTCTCAGGCGATACAAGATAGTGCAAGCATTCTCTTAAACATCTGAAATCTCTCATGCTACCTAGAACTCATGACCTTCCTTTCGAAACTGAACTGGAACCTTGTCCATTCAATCCCATTCCCATATGGCTCTCTGTATCTATCATGCTATAATATGAAAATACGAGAACCCCGTCATCAACTATTAATCACAAGTAGGATGGTCCTTTTCATAAACACTCCATAGACAAAAAACCTTCCACTTAACTCAATTCAGGAGAAAATCACAACACGCAACAAACTTTCCATACCATCGTAAACTCTTCAAAATCCATATGCACATAACCAATCTATCAGAACTGAATCCCTCTAAATCAACCAAGTCACGCAAACTGCCAAACATAAATGTCTTGCCACAAAAGTACCTACAATGCCCTATCATACAAAGAGAAAGGATCATTTCCTTTACCTTGCTGATCGAAGTCGCTGCTAGACTGATCCTACTCCTTCATATTACTCGTGACCCACCTCCAAATCAATATTTCTCCTCGCTAGTACATTATGACCCTTAACCAAAGCTCATCCCAAGTGATCCCATCATGAAACTACACCGTCCTAAGATCCATAAGCCACTTTATTCACTCCCATGCATCTAAGAGTACCTCAAACCGAAATGATTTGCTCTGATGAAACCTTCTATAAATCCGAAGCTGTTTATTTCACCTCTCAGACACTGTACAACAGAACCGATAATGATACAAAAATACTCCATGTTTTTTTCACAACCCAATGCAAATCGCAAATCCGTAGCCACATGGCGAATTTGGTAAATCCTTAAGTACCATATCTTGGATAGTAAACCCACTAGGATCCTTCACGAGATTTACCCACTCTGTCCTATACCCAAATGCATAGCCAGATATGCTAAACGATTAGTGCTACATTAGCACATGAGTACTCCAAAATGAAGCAACTTTGTCCTTAAGCAACCGAGTGAATCATTTCCCATTTCACACTACATCCACAAGGAATGTCAAACCAGAATAATTCCAAAAAAATCTCCATATGCCCATAGAGTATAGTATGTCATTCATTCTGCAAATCCCTTGCTCGAATGATCCTCAATGATATCCTCCTCAAGTCATAACTAATCCACAAACATACCTTAGTCACAAAACTACAACAACACCTGACCATGTGATCCAATTGTCGATGGTGGACTCCCCTACTTGGTTTTAAGCCTCAATCACATCACTCAAGAACCTACAATGACTTCTCCTCCTTAGAACATGATCTTGCACCGTTACTCAGCTAAATTTCTCATAAGCCCATGTTGCAGTAACCATAACACATCCCAAACTATTAGCACAATGCATACTCAACCTTGTGACAGTCGTGCCATCTTCCTCAAGTAATCTAGACTCACATCGTAGTACATACATCCCACTGGATAGAAGGCAAAACTCTCCATAGGAACCTAACAAGAAGTTATACAACCCCTAACCTACTCACAGGATATAGCCCACTTGTTTAGCCTCGCATCGACTTCTTTCCATGACCTTGACATAGTACAACCACTATGTGATCAATAAATCTCCCAAGTCTACACTCGTCTGGGCAGTAAAAATCTAGTTCATTCCACTAATGAACAACTAAAAGTTCCATCAACACATCTAAAACCCAAGATTGTATTGCTTACCAAAATGATAATCAAGCATTCATATTCGTTTTTTCTCAAGCAAACCCTTCTCGTCATATTTGAACTCTCTAAATGCAAGAAGTCATCACTAGAATGAAATGCACAGACTTGGCCAATTTCCCACAATAACCCAAATAACATCAAACTTCCTCAAGGTATATGGAAACCCTGCCACAAAATCCATAATGATATGCTCCCTCTTCCACTCAAGTATAGCAATCTTCTGAAGTAAACCACTGAGCCTCTGATGCTCATACTTGACCTGCCTAAATTCAAATACCTCTAGACCTGTCAAGCAATGTCCTTCCTCATCCTTCGCGACCAATAATATTGCTTCATATCACGATACATCTTTGTAACACCCCGGTGAATAGAATACCGTGAACTATGAGCCTTCTCAAGTATCTACTCAATCAAACCATCCACATTGGAACACAAAGCCGACCCTGAAATCACAAAACACCATTATCCAATGATCATCGCCTTAGAACCACCTCGCGACACCATGTGCTTAAAGACAAGCAAAAGGAGATCATCACAATGGTAAGACTTAATGCACTCAAGCAAGGACAATTGCGCAACAACTCAAGCAAGAACTCTACTAAACTCAAAAATATCCAATCTCACAACTTTGTTGGCCAAAGCCTGAGCATCTATTGGAAAAAGTCGTTCCACAACTGAAATAAATGCCCAACTCCCCATACTCTCTAATACCTCAAATTCATACCCTCTTACTTGAATAGATACTGAAGACTCTGATGATCCATATAAACCTCACATGACATACCACACAAATAATACCCCTAATCTTAAGTCCATGCACAATAGCCGCCAACTCTTAAGCTAGATAATTCTTCTCATGGGGCTTCAACTGCAATGACACATAAGCAATCACCCTACCATTCTGTATCAACACTGCGCCAATACTAATGCGTAAAGAATCACAATACTGTGTATGTCCCCAAAGCTATCGAAAACACTAACACTTGGGTTGTAGTCAAAGTAGTCTCGAGCCTCTAATAGCTCCTCAAACATCAGGCCACCTGAAAGGAATACCTTTCCTAGTCAACTTGGTCAATGGGGCTGCAATAGATGAAAACCCCTCCACAGAGCGTCGATAATAGTCTGCCCTCATAACACAGGGTAAACATCTCACACCACATACGCAACATCGTCATAAAGTTTTGGTGCCCAACTGATATTTAGTACTCAACATCGCATACGAGTGAATAGGAAGGAACTAAAGATATAGGCTTTAAGTTGAAATAAAGTCGCACGATAGGAAATCAAGAAAGGAGAAAGATCCTAAAGCCCTATAGCCTCTCTCAAATAGATACTGACATCTCAAGATCGATCCACAAGACTCTACTAGGCCTTATCATGACTTGTGAGATCCTTAGAACCTAGAGCTCTAATACTAAGTTGTCACGATCCAAATCCTACCATAGTCATGACGCTCTTACTAGGCAAGCCACCATTTAATTACCACAAAAACAAATAGTCCATAAAATCTTATAAATGAAAAAATAAGCAAAATAAGAGGAAAACATCTCATAAAAACGTAGAATTCCAAATAACATCACCAAGGTTTGAATATGACAAAAACACGAGGCAGCGTACCAAATAAACAAAATTCGAACATGACTAGTCGGTCTACAATACCAATACCTGGCGTCACTAGTGCATGAACATCTACTGAAATACAAAACTGATAAATACATCAATGGTCTGGAATGGAAAAAGACAATATAAATAAGATAAACATGGAAGGGGACTCTGTGTGCTCCGCATCGCAAGTTAGTAAGCAGCTCACCGCAAAGTCTTCTAAGAAGTTGCGCCTACCCATCTGTATGACCACCAGATGGACCTGTTTCAGTACATGTACTTTAGAAGTTTAGTATGAGTACGTAAATTAACGCGTACTCAGTAAATATCTAGTCTAACCTCGAAGGAGTACTGGCAAGGGATCGGCATCGACACTTACTAGTAGTCCAATAATTAGATACAAATGTTAAATTAGACAGTTATAAAGTACGGTATGTAGCAACAAAACAAATAAAGATGTTTATCATACTCTTAAAATAAAGGAACCAAATATGAAACCAACAAGTATCAATTATTGTCTCGAATATAGTATATGTGACCAATAGAAAGTGTAAATGTCGAATCTGAGTCAAGATAGTCATGTACACACAGACTCCCTATCGAAAAAGTTTTAAATCCCACTGAGGCGAACACCCTGATCCAATAAGATTGGTGCTGAGATGAACTGCCCGATCCCATAAGAGTAGTGGTGAGCCGAACAACCCGATCCTATAAGAACATCAAAACTTTCGACTAGTTACCAGCCCAGCTCATGAATATACTTTTGAGTTAAGAATATTATGGAACTTCCAAACAAATGCGTACCACACGAGAGTGAATTCATGATAGAAAGTATAATTCCATGGCTAATCAAGTAAGACGCCAAGTCTTAAAATAGCAAAACTCAGTAACCTTTACGCAAGTCTATTCTTAGCCTAAATTATGAATTAGAGTATTTAAACATGCAATATTATCTCATGCAGTATAGCTAAAGCATGGTATAAGTATACATCTATCCAAACATGTCAAAATCTAGAATACACACGTACGCTCGACACCTCGTATGTACATAGCTCCCATAACACGTACCACATAGCAGATGGAATACCTACAGGGATAAGTTCCCCCTTAAAAGATTAGGCAAGAGACTTACTTCGCTCTGAATTCAAAAATCGGCTCGTACACCGCCCAATCACCTTAAATCCAATGCCGAACAACATGAAACTAGCCAAAGAACGTATAAACTAGTCAAAGCATACTTAAGAATCCATAAATTATCAATTAGAAGCAATTCCCAACCACGCTCAAAAAGTCAACAAAATCAACCCTAGGCATGCGCGTCTGAATACCGAAAGTTTTTGAAAATAAATGTTACTCATAACTCCACAAACTCAAATATACAATTTCTTCTCCAATCCATGTATAATTTCGTGGTCAAATTATAATTTTACCAATTTTAGATTTCAAACCAAAATTCCATAATTTCAACTAATTCCACAAATTTTTAGGTCCAAAATATTGTATAATCCAAGTATTAAGCTCAAAATCAAGTTGGAATCACCTAACTTGTGTTAGATGATGCAAATGGTCTTCAAGAATGATCCCGATCTTGGTCTTGTACATGCAAGTTAGTGAAAATGCATTGAAGGTCGAGCTCACTATTTTAATACCACTGCCGAAGCCTTCTTCAGGTTTGCGTCCCTCTGGTCGCATTCGCGAATGCTTCCAGTCCCCCAATCCTTCGCGTTCGCGGAAGACCTACCACGTTCGCAAAGGTCAAATCCTGCCAGCCCTGAACCCTTTCTTTGTGTTCGCGGTCACCCAACCGCGTTCACGAAGAGTAAGTTGCCCAGCTCCCTCCTTATGGTGTTTATGACCTTTTGGTCGCGTTCGTGTAGAAAACTCCCTGGCCACTAGTTCCTTCTCCTCGTTCGCAACATTACAATTGTATTTGCAAAGAACAAAAGCTTCCCCTTGCCAAATCATTCTCCGCGATCGCGAGGTACATATGCACGAGCAATAGTAGCTATTGTCCAACCTCTCCGAAATAAATCGAAACCACCCCAAAACTCACCCTAGTCCTCGATTCCCCGTCAAATCATTCCAACAATTCCAAATACCATATCCAAACTTATTCTAAGGCTCAAAACATCAAATACAACCACAAAACCAAGAATGAAAGATCAAATCCATCTCTCAACTTCAAAACATTCCAACTTCGCCGAACGCATCCGAATCACATTTAGCAATTCCGGAATAAAATCAAACTTTGCACACAAGTTTCAATCAGCTAAAGAAACCTTTCCAAAGTCCAGAACACTAATCGAAACTTAAAAAAATAAAAGTCAACACCCAGTGAAACTTAAGAACTCTTCAATTTTTCAAATTGCCAATCTTCGCCAAATAGCGCAAAAACCTTCTAGGAACCTCCAAATCCAAATACGAACATACTCCCAAGTCCAAAATAACCATACAAACCTATTAAAATTATTAAATCCCAATTCCAAAGTTGTTTACCCAAAAGTCAAACCCTGATCAACTCTTCTAACTTAAAACTTCCAAATTAAGAATTACTCTTCCAAATCAACCCGAAGCTCTTGAAAATCAAAACCAACCATACAAAAAAGTTCTAATACATCGTATGAAGATACTTAAGGTCTCAAACCACCAACAAAATCCTACCGCTCAAAACAATCGGTCAGGTCATTATAAGAACTCAACAAGTCCCAAATTATACAAGCTCTCACGACATCCATCTAAAACTCCTGAGCATCAATTATTGGATCACCATTGAAATAGGGAGGATATGACACCTATCCATCTTTTTTTGTTTCTCAACAAACATAGAAGCTCTAACTACTAGCTGTGGTACGACAACGGGCTTTAGGGCAGCAATGGGCTATGGTACCCCAATAGACTAGACTCTTGGAGTCTGATATATGGGAGGATCCTACTATTCTGGAGTGTGTGTAGCTAGGGTGTGATCTCTCCCTCCAGCTTGATAAGTATGTAGGGCCACATGTATAAACCCCGTATGTGCCATACTCTCAAAGAACCCCAACATACGAATCATGATCTCCTAAAGTACGAGTGTAACAATGAATCCCCCGGGGTCATAAATTGCACCCTCTTAAACAATTGGAACTAAGTTATGTTTCACTTCAAGAGCTATAGGTGGATCAACTGAAGAAGCTATAGCATGGCCTCGAGCAACCATTGGTGATCTACCTCAGGTAGATGCCACTATTTCTACCCCTCGTATCGGCTCCAACCTTGGGCACTAGCTCCTGCTTAGCTGATGCAAACATATGTCTCATCATCATTTGTAAGAGAATGAAATAGAAAGATTCAAACTTTAAGATAGAAGAACACACAATAAAGAGATAAAAATATAGTAGTTTCCTTGATGCGTTATAGCCTCTCCAAGATAAGTACAAAGGTCTCCGTATCGATTCGCAAGATTCTACTAAACATTGCTCATGACTCGTAAGACCGGTGAAATCTAAGCTCTTATACAACTTTGTCACGATCTAAATTAGCAAAGTCATGATGTCAGCTAACATAACCTCCTAGACAAACCCATGACAGAAACAACCATGAACGAGATATAATATAAATAATGACGTCCGACTATCATAGGTAAAAGCGTAGTAATAAGTCATATATAGTACAAAAATACCAAAACTAACCCTGAGACTTGTGATACAGAGTTATGAGCTCTAAAGTTAAGAGTACAATTGTCTGACCAAAATACAAATATTGTCTTTATAAAAAGAAACAATATATAAATAAATAGACGACACTTTAAGGTGATGCAAACTAGCTCAAGTAACGAACCACTGAATCTCCACTTAAGATCCCTCGAAGATGTTGTTGGTATCTGTGTCAGTATCTACACATAAAGTGAAGAAGCATAGTATGACTACACCAACACGTACTCAATAAGTATCACTGGATGCCCCCAACAAAGTAGTGGAGATGATTTATGTCGAATCAGATAGAACGTATATATGTAATGGATGAACTAGAGCCTAACATGTCTAATTCATAATAATGACTCTACCTTTACCTTTATCTAGCACTCCACGTGCCACGACACTCTTCGTGTCGAAAACACTTGTGTGCACACTACTGGTGATAATATGGTAAATATAGTGACTCATGAAGGATAGATCTATATCAACAAAAAAATATCAAATCACATGGCCAATTCACATGCATAATAATAATTCTCACGAACAACTCACGTATCACAATCACACTTAAATGTGAAGCCATATATGCAACTTATAATGCATGTGCATCGTGTATGACTAGTAACATAACATGTAATCTGACATACATACGATTCAAAATGATAAACTAGTATGTGAGAGATGCCTATGATATTATACTAGCATGAGAGAATGCATAACTAGTTATAGCTCAACGATTAACAAGTTAAGCATGAATAGCTAAATCAAGATATGCCCTTTATAAGAATATATTAACTAGAAACCCATATATATGTTAGATCCATATTTCAATGATGAAAAATAACATATCTTTCTTTGTAGGTCCATTCTAAGAGCAAAGGAGAATGAGAGAAAAACTATCAAGAAGGCGAGAAAGGAAGGAGTAAAAGAAAGAAAGGAAAAGATCCGGCAACTCAGGCGAAGGAAGACAAAAAAGGAAGGTCCCAAATTAGAGGAGTCCAAGACTGCTGAGAATCCGCCTATCATAGTCACTAAAGATATACATCTTAAAGGTAAGCTGGAAGCTCCAAAGTCAAAGGACTAATCAAAGGTTACTTACTGAAATGGCACACACTTGCAGAAGGAAAGCATGTCGATCAAGATTCAAATCAAGGAGGCTCCACACTTATTCTTGGAATGAATCAACTCTGTTTAACTCCAAGGATCAACTCCCTTGGGACTACAAATCTTTCAAGATCTGCCGCAATTTAATCAAAGCAGATCTCTCAAGGTATATATATTGAAAAACGACTAAGAAGAGTAATATAGTTTGATCGAACCAACTTCGTACTCTTTGTTCTACTCTAAACAAGCATTGTAATCTGAGTGTAGTTTATTGCGTAACTAGTAGAGAGAAGAAAGAAAAAAAATATTGGTGAGGCATTATATCAAAGTTACAACGGCTGTACTTAGAACCAAAAGGCAGTTGGTGTTCGCAATAACATCAACATACTTGTACGAAATTTTCAAGGAGCTTTGAAGAGATAAAACCCTTGTAACCCAAGGGGACTGGAGTAGGATTCACTTTAAATCTGAATCCGTATAAAAATTCTTGGTGTCATTTAATTTCTACACATTATATTCTGTCTTTAACGTTTACCTCGCTTCTACTTTGAGCCGATTAGCTAGCAAACTAGTGAACTACTTAGCTATAAAAAGAAAAATCGACAACCCTCCCCCTTTGTAATTTCAATATATACCTTTCATCTTATATATATATATATATATATATATATATATGGTAACCCACATATACATAGTATATGCAAAACAAGTCAATATGAGAAATATTCTCTCATAGAGGCCAAATTCTTTACTTACCTCGGTCCAAGCAATCTTCAAACCTTCCAAAACGTACTTTTCTCGATCCAAATACACTAATTGACTTCGATCTAGTCATAAGAGCCTTCAATAATGTTAAATAATGCTATTAGACTGAACTGAATAATTAAAGTCTAGGTTTAGGTTAATGTGAATCTAAAAGTCAAACTTGAGTCCACATGGTCAAACCCCCCAAAATCAGAATCAAATTCTAATGATCCATTACCTCACGAGTTTAAATCTATGCATAGATTTTCATCTCAAGTCCATTTGGAAGATCAAAACTCATTTTAGGTGATTTTAGATCAAGATCTCAAAATCCTCAATTTTCACCTCGAATCCATGTTTAAATTATAGATCTTAGGTTGGATTCGTGAAATGGACCTAAATTCAAGTTAGAAACACTTATCCTAAGCTTGTGAATATAAAGATTTAGGTCAAAACTCTCCCAAACCGAGCCCTTAAGTCTCCAAAATAGTGAAAAATAATACAAAATCACAACATCCGGATATTTATACTAAAATAGGAAATATTGTTGTGCTGACTGCAATGGATCATTGGTGACCACACTAGGCCTTCTGCGGCCGCAATGAGGTCTATACCGAGCCAGCTACAGAAACATTGGAGTGCGGACAATAGTGTTGGCCGCACTCCCCGATTGCTGAGCGCACAAGTGGCACACTTCCACCTGCTGTATTTTTAAAAATTCAGCTTATTCCCTAATGATACTAAAACTCACCCTAATCCTTTGGATCCGTAACTAAACATTCCAGCAACTCTTAAAATATCATATTAATCTATGGGAAGCCTCAAAATATGAAAAGAAACACTAAAATCCGAAACGAGGGGTTAAAATATCACAGTAAGATTGATGTATAACCTTCAAAGTTTAGAAGAATTTGGCAGAAATGGTTAGTGTTGATCAAAGCTGAAAACTACAAGCTTGTAAAGTATCGTTCATGGTGACCGAAAGGCATAAACTACATATATGTGGTGCTCGTTTAAACCACTCGTCACTTGTGCTTGAGTAAAATTAATTAACTAGTGGAACCCTTTGCCTAAAGGAGACTAGAAATAAGCTTGCTAAAAATTTGAGTTTGCATTTCTTTTTAAACTTATATTATTAACTTCTTTCCGTTATAAATTGTACTTGTACCCATTTTAACATTAGACTTATACTTCAACAGGTTAGTGGTTATATTTTAATAAAAAGAATTTCAATAATTTTCAAATATTAGTTTCTTTTCCGCGAAAGATTTTCAAAATTTAAGTACAATCCAATCACCTCTCTGGTGTGTTTTATTTGATATGTTCTATTTATAATACTTTATATTTATCCCTAGATTAATAGTAACAATATAGAGAAAAATAAAAAAGAAAAATAAAAGAGCGACCAACTGCCATCCATAATCTATATCTAGAACGGAAAAAGTTCGAAACTCCTCTCAACTATTTGAAATAGGACAGGTTTACCCTCCATTAAAAGTTGGCATTATTTGTGCCCTTGCTGTGATATAAAGGGGTCGTTACTACCCTCCTTCACTAACAAACACAATTTTTAAATTGTTTTATTCTAAAAAAATATCTTTCTCTTTTTTTTTTTAAAATCCACCTGGCACAACTCACCCCCTCCGCCATCTTTTTTTAGAAAAGGTCAAAAACTACCCTCAAACTATACGAAGTGGGAAAATTATACCCCTCCCAGCCCCTTATTTTATTTTTATTTTTTCTCCCCTTCATTTTCTTTCTTTTTCTTCTTCCTCTCTTTTCAACCTGCATCAAAGAACCTCAACAAAAACCTCTCAAAGACCCCAAAAAAGATTTCCAAACAAAGTAACATGATATGCTAATATAAATAAACTTACGCTCACCCACAAACGTACAAACATAACACACCATCATGAAACTTCCATATTCAAATGAACCTTTAGTAGAATTGTACTTGCATACTATTAGTGCTTTAGATGACTTTTCAACTGATTGACTTTTATCCTCTTAGTTTTCTTTTCTTCCGGTGAATGGATGCTTCAACCGATATATATACTCTATATGTTACAATTACATGTATAGGAAGAAAGTAACTCAAACTAAAGAAAACTTCAGACATAACACTACTGGGAGTTAAAACATGATTTATTGGTAGATAGGGCCTCTTTGGAAACCTTTTTATATAAAAGTGAAATTAAAATAGTAAATATTGTAACCCAAAACATTCAAGGAAATATCAAATCGTGAGTGACACGAAAATTTTGCCTTTTTCTTTCTTTTTTATTTTTAAAAACTATTTAGTTACATAAAAGCTAAAACTCTATTAACGTAAAGTCCTAGTCTTACATGTTCTCTTTGTAACCAGAATTGTCCTTATTAATCATGGAGTGTTATATCAATTTCCCTCTTTTTGATGTTGACAAACTTAGAATTGATATTCCCCCTAAGAACCAGATCTCCATATTGTCCCCCCACAAAATAGCCATAATTCCCTCTGAGAACATGTTTCTCCCCTTCAATTTTTTCCCCTGTTTTGGCATCATAAAAAGAGCAGACAAGTAAATACAAAAAGAAGTCCAGAAAAGTTAACTCATGCCACTTGTATGCACACAACATAGCTAAAAATATAACACAAGAGTATAACATGCATGTAAAAAGGACTAAGATGCTCATTAATTTAAGAAAAAATAATCATTATAGCAATACCATCATTACAAAAACATACACAAATTAAACATCACTAGAGTACCACAACCATAGGGGACAAATAATAAAAAGGATATTGTAGAATTTGGCAGAGACTGACAAAAGGGACACTGACAAAGGGACAAATTAGAGGCACTATAAGAGGAGGGGAAGGATGAGGGAGCAGGAGCCTTAAAGAGACCATCCACACGAGCATTAGCAGCTCACTGATCTTTCAGGTTCTCCACCTGTTTCCTCAACTCTGTATTCTCAGCCGTCAAGCAAAAAACCTATGCACCCTGAACACTACTAGAACTAGGTTCTGTGCTGGCTTGATTGAGCTTACCCTCAAGAATGATATTCTGGGCCTTTAGCATCCTGATTTCCTCATTGGCAGTACTCTGAGCATCGATAAGTTGAGAGATTGTGGAGCTGCTGCCCATCCCCCCCCCCCCCCTGTCAATACACTCGCATTCCTCCAAGGTGTTCATTAAGAATATTTGCTTACGAGTTTCCACAGTTGCTCTCCCCAAGGGGAATTCAAAATGTTCAAACAATTTTGTGAGCAGGAACCCATGTGGCAACCCATGGTTTCCCTCCTTGAAATTTGCTACCTTCTTCATTTATTCAATCAAAATCTCAAGCAGATTGATGTGAGTGTAGCCGTCCAATGCCTCCAAAAGAACCATATCCACTATAGAGGCAATGGTTCGCCTTTCATCTCTTGGTAGCAGGACCTTGTTCACCAACTAGAACAGGAGTTGGTATTCTTGAAATAGTGCTTTCTTGTGCACTCGTTCCCTTTGTTGAACAGCTTGGGGCTTGAGAATTATCTTCCTAAATTCTAGGGAACAAGTTTCCTCCACAGTTGAGAGCACTTCAACAGTCACCTCAAGAATATCCCCGAGCACAACTTCATCAATTACAAAGTCCACCCCATTGACCCTCAAGCAGATGGTGTCACCTTATACTGCGAACAATTTAACATAGAAACCGCGAACTTCCTTCTCATAAACATTTGGTTCTGAATAGTAAAGAGATGAGTCCACTTTTAAAATTTGCATATTTCAACCAACTGCTTCATGTCTAACGTATCAAGAATATCAGTGCCAAAAACTCTACCCCACAGAACCTTTTGCTTTTTTAGTTTTTCTTTCCTTTCAATCTCACACACATCAACTCTAGCCTTCTTTGAGGAACCAGGTTCCTCACTGCCGCTTGGCTTCCTCTTGAGAGACTTCTTTTTCCCAATACTTTTATCCTTCTCAAAAGACTTTTCCTTTTCACCAGACTTCTCTTTCTCAACACTCTCTTGGCCACCAATTTTAGTAAACTTTGCAGATGATACCTTCCCCTGTTTCACAAATACAGTCTTCTTAGATGTTTTACAAATAGGAGGAGAAGGTTCCTCAAGAACCTCATCATCCTCAACCTCCACAACATTTACCGGAGGCAGATCCTCCTCATCAATTAGTCTACTTTTCACAAGTCTTCTTCTCTTCTTTTTCTCCTTATTCTCCTTTAGATCATTATCAAGAGCAACATTTTTCTGCTGCTTAGTGGTGGGTTATTTAGGAACAGACTTTTGAGTAGCTGTCCTACCACTCCTAGCAGCGATAAATTGGGCTGCAGACAAATTGTCATAATCCTCCTCGCTTTCATCTCCTTCTCCTTCTGACACAGACTTTATTTCAGGGTACATAATGTCTAAAGTGGTTGCATCAAGGTAAGGGGAAGAGGTAGGTTCAGTACTGACCTGGTACTATTTAGTAGATTATGGAGTTTCTTCCCAAGTAGGAGCAGAGAACTACTCTTGGGCAGAGGGACCAGGTTCCTCTGTAAGCTCCCTTATAGTACTGACCGATGCCTTTTCACCTTGAGGCACCTAGTCCCCATTTCCTCATTTTCTCCCCTAAACCCCAGCTTTCACACAACAAAATATAGAATCTCCAACTGGACTCCCCTCACCAGCAACTAATAAAATATTTTCATCTTTCTCACCCTCATTTTCCAACAGTGCAGAAGCAATAAGAGCAAGCGGAGCATTACCTGATAACGACAGAATATTCATATCAAATCCCTAAACCGTTGGGGTTTCAGATACACCAGATGCTAACACCTCACAATTCAGAACGGGTACAACCAATTTGTCCATAACTTCTTCCTCAACGTATTGACTAGAGATTGTTGCACCTTCATCTCCTTCCACAGGTTCTTCTGTGGTTTGGAGAAAATGGGAAGTGGACGAAGGTCCCTCTGCTTCCATTTTCTATGTGGTAGCAGAAGGTGAGGGAGAAGCAACAAACCTTTTAGGAGTTTAATATTTTCGATTTCTATGGGAACCAGAACTGGATGGAGTGGGGGAGGAAACTGGAGGTGGTGGTTGGTTGGAAATTGGGTTTTCTAAGGGTGTAGGTTGAGGCTTCGATCCTGATGGTTGTGCTTTATGGGATGAAGACACAATAGGGATTTTAGTGGTAGCTTTTGGAGACTCTGATGGTGGAGATAACATGGTCGATTTTGAAGAGTCAAGACACGAGAAGATGGTTTTCAGAAAGAGGGAGTGTTTGATGTAGACAGTTATGAGAGAGACTGGCCTCTTTGGGGGTATTTAGAGGGAAAGGAGGGACCATTTACAAATGAATGCAATTTAATGAACGGGTAGACGGGTTGGTTTGTAACAGGTGTGTTGTTTGAGTTTAAGAGATATGGGAAAGGGCGAAAATAATTAATGATGTGGCACACTAGCAGTTCAAAAATGCGTATGAGTGTAAGAAGAACTACTAACCAGAGTCAAGGGAACCAAGTTCCAAGACTAATTTTGAAAAATATGTGCATCATCCTTCTAACAAATTGAAATGTCATTAGCTGGATGTTTGTCCTGTAGTTTCCATGCTTGTTTATCTGTTAGAAGTTGCTAGAAAACCCCTTTTAGCAATTCACCTTACCATCCTCTCATAGACAGTCATCAAGGGGCCAGGTTCTCAGTTCAACTTGATCAAACCGAGCTCTAGTCGATTCTTTTCAAAGTGCTCTCTGCTCAGTGCTTTGATGAATATATTGGCTACCTAATCCTCTGTCTTGCACAATTTCATACATATGAGTCATTTTTCAACAATTTCCCTCAGGAAATGTTGTTGCACATCAATATGCTTTGTCCTCTTATGCTGAACCGGGTTCTTTGTCATATTGAGGGCACTTGTGTTATCACACAGCAGTGGCACACGGTTAGAAAATACACTAAAATCTTCTAATTATTTCTTGATCCAGAGTATTTGGGCACAACATGAGGCATCTACCCCATATTCAGCTTCTGCAGTAGAGAGATCCATATAATTTTGTTTCTTTGTAACCCATGAAATCAAGCATGATCCCAGAAAATTTTCCATGCCAGATGTGCTCTTTATATCCACCAGATAACTAGCATAATCAGCATCAGCATACCTAATTAAGCCAAAGTTATCTCCTGAGGGATAATAGAGGACTAGGTCGTGCGTTACTTTGAGATACCTAAAAATTCTTTTAGCAGCTTTCAAGTGAGATTCTTTAGGACTTGATTGGAACATAGCACACAACCCAACACTAAACACAATGTCAGGTCTGGTGGTTGTTAGGTATAAGAGAGATCCAATGGTATCCCGATACATAGTCTCATTTACAGGGGAACCTAGGTTCGTCCATGTCTAGACGAGTGGCAGTATCAATGGGAGTATCAATAGTCTTTGAACTTTCCATATCAAACTTCTTCAGAAGCTCCTTAATGTATTTCTGCTGACTTATCATTGTTTCCTTAGAGATTTACTTAACTTGTAAACCTAGGAAGAAGTTCAGTTCCCCTATCATACTCATCTCAAACTCACTTCCCATAAGCTTTGCAAAATTCACACACAGAGAATCATTTATTGCACCAAAGATAATTTCATCAACATAGACCTCCACAATTAGCAAGTTCCTCCCTCTTTTCTTTAGAAAAAGAGTGTTGTCAATTTTTTCTCTAGTGAAGTCATTCTCCAGAAGGAACCTAGACAACCTTTCATACCATGCACGAGGGGCCTGCTTTAATTCATATAAGGCCTTGTCAAGCTTGAAGACATGTTCAGGATGTTCATGGCATTCAAAACCAGATGGTTATTTGAAAAAACTTCTTCCTTCAAGTATCTATTCAGAAATGAACTCTTAACATCTGTTTGGAATAATTTGAATTCCATATGAGATGTAAAAGCAATAAGAATTCTACTGGCTTCCATTCCTGCAACTGGAGCAAAAGTTTCATCATAATCAATTCCTTCCTCTTGATTATAGCCTTGAACCACCAGTCTAGCTTTATTTCTTGTTGTATTGCCAAACTTATCAAGCTTGTTTCTGAACATCCACCTAGTTCCAACGACGGTTCTATCTAAAGTTCGAGGAATCAGGTGCCACACGCTCCTCTCAAATTGTTGGCGCTCTTCTTGCATAGCACCAATCCATCAGCATCTTTCAATGCTTCCTTGATATTTTTCTGCTCAATTTGAGATAGGAAAGCTGAGAAAGCAAACATGTTTCATGTCTTTGATCTAGTCTGAATTCCTGAATCCAAGGGAGTGATTACATTTTCGAGAGGATGTGAGCTTTTGTGCTTCTAGTTAGACACCTGAGTCTCAGGTTGTGTGGGACCAGGTTCCGCCATATGAGACCCATCATTGACATCGATGGAAGTGTGAGTACCACTTTGATTTTCTCCCATTGAGCAATTCATACGGGGTTTTGTTAATGAGGGACCTGATCATGAACATATTAATCAGATAACAGGTAGTGTTCGCTGCTTCAGCCCAAAAGCTCTTTAGTACACCACTGTTAATTAGCATCGTCCTTACCATATCTTCAAGAGTCCTATTTTTCCTCTCCACAACACCATTTTTTTTGGGGTGTTCTGGGAGCAGATAAATTATGACTTTTACCATTTTCAGCACACAATTCATCAATTTTGCATTGTCAAACTCGGTACCATGATCATATCTAATTCTCACAACATTATGGCTCATCTTCACTTTAATCTGCTTCACAAAGGCAGCAAATACTAGAAAGGTTTCATCATTGGCTTTGAGAAATAAGGTCCATGTGAATATGGAATAATCATCAATAATAACGAAGATCTACTTCTTTCCTCCTCTGCTGGGCATCCTCATAGGTCCACACAAATCCATATGGAGAAGATCCAGTGGCCTTGAGGTGATCACTTCCTTCTTTGGCTTGAATGAGGACCTGACTTGCTTCCCTTTCACACATGCATCACACACCTTGTGATCTTTGAACTTTGACTTAGGCAACCCAAGAACCAGGTCCTTCTTGATTAGCTTGTTCAGCAGAGTAAAACTTGCATGTCCTAATCTTCTGTGCTATAGTTTAGCATCATCATCAACAGCACTCAGACATGTAAGATCACCATTGTTCAAGGACTTAAAGTCTGCAACATAGATATTTTTAAATCTTTTTGCCACCAGAAATACTTCACCAATTACATGATTGGTGACAATGCAAGACTTTGACAAGAACTCCGCTTTGTTTCCTTTGTCACAGATTTGAGAGACACTCAGTAGGTTGTATTTCAAGACATTCACATATTATACATTTTTAATTGAGTGAGTGAGTATCTTTCCAATTTTTTCAACTCCCAGAATGTATCCTTTTTGTCATTTCCAAAGGACACACTCCCACCTTGCAGGGTTTTGAGTGAAAGGAAATCATCCGTAGTTCCAGTCATGTGTTTAGAACAACCATTATCCATGTACCATATTTGGCTGCTTCCTTTTACTTTTGTCTGCATAAGTAAATCAGAGATTAGATTTAGGAAACCAAACATGTTTGGGTCCCTTTTAATGAGGGAATGGGCGAATTAAACTTCTTTTGGTCTAAGTAAGCATCACACATTTCTTTTTAAGAGAAACAGATTCTTTAGCAGTAGATACTTTTTCAACAAAAACTTTATTTTTCTGTTGGGACTAAAACCTTGCTTTACAAGACTCTTTGTAATGAACAGTATTACCACAGTGAGTGCAAAGCCAGTAATTGGGTACACCAACATACTTACTATGTGGGTTGTAGGGAGCTTTCTCTTTTTGGAACCTGATTCTGTTCCATCCATTACTTTTATACATGGAAGTGATTGTGTCAGAGAACCAGGTTCACTTTAGAGATTTATCTAGATCATTTTTAACCCTGCTTAAATCTTCCTGAAGTTGTCTATATCTTTCAACTTCAGCATAAACACTCAATATTACTTTTTTGAGTTTATTTTCAAGCTTAAGGTGTGCCTCACTCGCCACTTCCTTTCCTTTTGCGGAGTTCATACTATTTTCCATTGATGTTTTTAAAAGAATATTATCTTTCTTTAACTTCTCTACTATTTCCTTCAAATCCACGACTACTACCAATAAATTATCTCTCTCATGTTCGATATGTTTGATTTTCTCTGTTAAAGCATTTTTATCTTTCTTTAACTCATCTATTTTTTCTTTCAAATAAATAACTACGACAAGCAAATCATCCCTCTCATATTCTATCTCTCTTATTTCCTGAGTTAAAGTATTTTTATCATTAGTGATATTGGTAAGCATCAATTAAGACATTAGCTAAAGATACCAGCTTCTTTTGAGAGTAAGACTTCAAATTTCTTTGAACGTCTAGAAAGTTTACCTCATCATCATCATCATCTTCATCCTTATCAGATTTTTCCATCAGGGCAAATATGGAATCGTATTCCGCAGCTTCGCTTTCAATGAACATCATTTAGGTGTCACCTTGTTCATCATCACCCTCAGATTCACTAGAGGAATATCCCCAGGGGGTAAGAGCTTTCACAACATTATCAACGACATCTCTTATTTTGAATTTCCTATCGAGGATCGGGTTCCTCTTAGCCATCTTGTCTGTGTTGTGCTTGTAATAGTCCTGCTTGTGGAGAGGGAAAACTTTGATGAAATGTCCTGGCTTCCCTCATTTTTGACAGAAATCATAGCCTTTTGTGTTTCTGCTAGAGCTGCCTTTCTTAGGAATACCTCCATTTCTACAAACCATTTTCTGAAATCTCCGTGTAACATAGTCAATGTCAGTATCATCACCACTTGAGTCACTATTGTCTGCATTGAAAATAAGGTTCTTCTCTTTTTTGGGTTTTTTTCTTTCATGATCTTTCTTCTTCTTTATTTCATAAATTTTCAAATTTCCAATGAGTTCGTGAATCGTCAGCTTTTGCAGACTTTTGGCTTCCGTGATAGCATTGAATTTGCTCTCCCAGGAACCAGGTAACATATTGAGTATTTTTCTGACCAGTTTGTTCTTTGGGATAATCTCTCCAAGAGAGTGAAGCTCATTGATGATGGAAGTAAAGCGAGTATGCATGTCCTGAATGGACTCATCCTCCTTCATCTTGAAGAGTTCATACTCAGTAGTGAGCATGTCGATTTTTGACTGCTTGACTTGAGTGGTTCCTTCATGTGCAGTTTAGAGAGCCTCCCAGATCGCCTTGGCATATTGACAGGCTGAGATGCAGTTGTACTCGTCTGGTCCAATGCCACAGACGAGGGTCTTCTTTGCTCTGAAGTTTTTCGCGATGGCTTTACGATCAACATCATTATATTCCTTCCTTGTCTTTGGAACTGTGACTGTTGTCTCGCCAATGGTCTTCATAGGGACAAAGGGTCCATCACATATGACATCCCAAAGCTCTGAATCTTCTGCCATGATAAAATCATGCATTCTTGTCTTCTACCAGCCGTAGTATTTTTCATTGAATCTTTGTGGTCACAGGTTGATTGACCTTTTTCAAAATTTAGTGTAGTGGCCATGTAGATCCTTTCTAGGTGTTAATCTTATAAAAAGAACCTGCTTTGATACCAATTGATATAAACTAAGAGTCCACCAAACTGTATAGAGAACCTGGTTCTCTATCAGTTCCCACAAAATACAGCAGTAAGTAAATAACACAACGATATTTATGCAGAAAACTAGCAGCTCACGGGAATAAAAATCACAACCTACACTCGTAGGATTTCAACTTCACTAGCTGAGCAACTTTTAAATTATAACCTATTATAACCTAGGAATTAAACTCTTAATCCTTCACCTAATTGAAATAACTATATTGCAAGCCTCTTTGTAATAACTCTATCACAAAGCTAATCACTTGACTAACTCTAGTCAACACAAACACAAGGTTTATGATTTACAAAGTGTCCTACGAGATGCTTCTAAATAAGCTGAGTAAGAGTTACAAGTGAATAACATAAACAAAGACACAATAATACTAGGGACACACGATGTAATCAATGTTGGGATATGGTCCTTTGTTATATTGTTGTTTTGTTCTTCAATGCCTTTGAGAGAATAAAGGGGCTGCACACTTCAGAGTGAATAATGTTTTAGGGTTTGCAAGTGTGTGCAATCCCCTGCCTCATGTTGGTATTATATAAGTGAGGTCATCAAAGATGATGCAAGGGAGTGTTCGGTACACAGCATGCTTCAACAGTATTGTTGTACTGTTGCGTGTGCAGTGCAGCAGCTTTAACAGCTGTAAGAATTGACATGTACTGTGATCGGAGGAACTGATATCTATTTATTACATATGTTGTTCCCTTAATTGATTTCATTGAAACTTGTGCCAGATATTTGACTTGTTGTTCTGAACGCAGAGAGGCTAGTTGTATCAGGTTACCTATCTGGTTCTCATATGAAGTTTGTTAAATCATCAAAACAAAAGACACATAACTTATCAATAGAAAGGAGAGGGAAAAAAGGAGAAAGAAAATGAAGGGGGAAAAAAGAAATAAAAAAATAAAACTAAAACAAGTGGCTGGAGAGGGGTATAATTGTCCCATTTCGTATAATTCAGCGACAATTTTTGAGCTTTCTAGAAAAAAGGGTGGAGGGGAGGGAGTGGGTTGTGCCAGGTGAATCTTAAAAAAGAGAAAATATTTTTTTGGAATAAAAAAAATCAAAAATTGCGTCTGTTAGTAAATGAGGGTAGTAATGACTCCTTTAGGTCAACCTAGGGGCACAAATGATGCCAGCTTTTAACGAAGGGCAAACCTGTCCTATTTTAAATAATCAAGGGACATTTTTGAACCTTTTCTGTAGCTAGAATATTGCAGCAGCTATTTCAGAAGTCGAAACATAAAAATTTACATGATAAAATAGCAACATAACTTATCTCCTTGAGTTTAAATAAAAAGAGAGACCAAAAGAAGCATCAGTATGAGCAAGTTAAGAGATAAAAAGAGTGCTAGTAAAGCGCTACAAAAGAAACACGGACACACTAAGTGTCACCTCTTACCTTTTTAACTCTGTAGAAGTCTAGGAACTGTGATGTATATTTAAGTCGTTTAAGTATAGTGGTGAGTATTCCTGTCAGTCACCCGGGCGACCCGGGCTCTATCCCCGGCGACGACGTTTGGGTCCTGTTCTTTTATAAAACTCTAACAAACGAGTATTTCAGAAAAGGAACAGACAACTGACTAGTATATAACCAAATTAATGTTGAAACGTTGCCTGTTAAAATTTGATTTATAAATTATACTGTCATATGCTTTTCCCTTTTCAAGACTGCTCTCTCCCATGTTTATTCAAGAAACTTGAAAGACTGTAAAAGGAAGACAGCACGTATGGCATGGCAGGATCTTGAGGCAATGATTATCATCTACTCCTAACAATGGAAGAAAGAGAGCAAAATAGTAGTGTGAAGTCATATGACTTGCTGCAAGTATTTCTGAGCAGTGTAATTTGCAGCCTGTACACAAGGTATTCTGCGTGTTCGAGGAAGGGCCGCACCCAAAGGGTACAATGTAAACAACTTACCCTAATGCAATTATGCAAGCATTAATGGCTGCTTTCACGACTCGTATCCATAATGACCTATATCACACGGAGACAAGTGGGAAAGGTGTTTCTTTTATTTTGGCCTAATTAAATAGTAAAAAAGTGCAAAAAACTTACTAATAAGTAATAGGTGTAGCCTAGAGATAATTACTAGGAACAAGGCAAAGAGCATTTTTCTTATGCATGGTAAGACCAGGCAAAACATCTGTGTCAATGTCTTGTATGTTCACCCCACAAGGCAACTCCCAATCAAATGCATAAAGAAGATTGGAAAGTACAAGCTCCACAGTTGCAACACCAAGTGCAATACCCGGGCAACCTCTCCTCCCTGCTCCAAATGGAAGCAACTCAAAGTCTTGGCCCTTAAAATCAATATTGCTATTAAAAAATCTCTCAGGTATAAATTCTTCTGGATTTTCCCAATATTCAGGATCCCTTGCAATAGCCCAAGAATTAACATGAATGATAGTTTTTGGTTGAATTTCATACCCTTCTAGTATGGACTTGTGCATTGTTTCTCTTGGCACTAGGAGTGGAACTGGTGGATACAATCTAAATGTCTCCTTTATCACTGCTTTGAGATAAGGCAGGTTTTGGATATCATCTTCATTCACCATGCCTTTCTTACTCCCAACTGATTCTCTAATTTCTGTTTGAACTTGTTTCATGGCTTTTGGGTTCTTTATCAAGGCTGTCATTCCCCAAACTATTGCAGCTGCCCCCGTGTCTGTTCCACCAACTAATATATTCTACAAAAGTAATTGGGAGGAAAAAACAAAAGCAGATATTGTTAAATCCTGTATATACATATATTATTTTTAGTCATAATTCTTCTCTGATACTCTTTTTTATTCTTTTAAAAATAGAACTAACACTTTTCTATATCAAGAAACTCATTAACTTTAAATTTATTATTTTACCCTTAATGAAATGTTACGATATATCTAAAAATCTTAAGATCTAAGATCGTCAAAAGTTTTTCTTTCTTAGACTTCGTGCCATCAAACACCACTATATAAAGTGGAATGGAGCTGAGAGTAGTTGATTACCATGAGAATTGCCTTTATATTGTCCAAAGTGAGATCAATTGGAGTTGATTGCTCTTTCCTCAATTGGAGCAAAAGATCAAGAATATCTCCTTCCATGGATTGTGGCTTCTTGGGATTGAGATGTTGCTCAATGAGTTCTTCATAAAACTCATCTAACTCCTTAAAATTCTTCTCAAGTCTAGTTATACTTCCAGAAAGTTTATCTAACCAGCGTAAGAAAGGAAAATAATCAGACACAAAGAATCCAGCCATCATTTCTTGAGTCACAGCTAAAACTTCATCAAATCTCCTCCTTTCATGTGCTTCTTCATCATACCTAATACCAAAAGCAACTCTACAAATAATTGTACTAGTTAGTGAAATCACTATATTGCTCAGATTGGTTATTTGAGAAGCTGCAGCTTGTTTAGATATCTTGTTGACCATTCTAAAGACTTCATCTTCGCGAATTGGACTAAAAGATTGCACTTTCTTGAGACTAAACAAATGAACAACACAAATTTTTCTCATTTCCCTCCAATAGTCATTGTAAGGTGCAAAGCCAATATCAAGACCACTGTAAGATAACTTTTGCTGCCCAAGAATAGGTGGTCTACTACAAAATGCTAAATCTTGTATTTTTGTTACCTCTTTTGCAAGTTTTGCTGAAGAAACTACTATCACAGTAGCAGAACCAAGTTTTAATGAGAAGATTTTCCCATATTTCTTGGAAAGTTTCCAAAAATAAAGATGAGGGGTTAAACTATCAAATTGATGCAAATTTCCAATTAAAGGCATTCCTAAGGGACCTGGTGGCATAACATTTTTTCTATTCTTGGCTGGTAGAAGTAGGAAACTAAGGACAATAGGAAGAAGTAGGGTGGGCGTCGATCGGTCGGTTCGGTCGGTTATTATGAAAGTACGGTTCGGTTTATCAGTTTTCGATTTTGTAATATTAATAACCAAATCAAACCAAAGTATTTACGGTTCGGTGCGGTTTTTTCAAAGTTCGGTTCGGTTATTTCCGGTTTATTTTTTCTGTTTTAAACGGTTGTAGGAACAACAAGTATTTACGGTTTGTAGGAACATCAATAAACAAGGCTGGAATTTATTTGTTTTTCGTCCAGTCCAACAGTAAATTGTCATTTTGACTTTTGAGAAAGACAGCCCAGCAAATTGTCATTTAGTTGTTCGTCCAGCCCAGCAACAGAGAAAGACAGTGGCAGACGGCAGTCGAACACAAGTTTTGGTGACAATAACACTCTAATTTGAAGCAACACTATAAATGAAACCGAGAATAGACTATAGAGAACAAGCACACAGAGAGCAGGGAGGCCTTCAGTGGCATCAGTGCAAACAGAACACCTAAGTAGCAAAATAACGCACAGTCCAGCTGTGGCAAACTAGTCCAAAACAGTTTAACACAGTGGCAAATCTAGCTGCTACCAAAGTCCAAAATAAGTCTAGAAATACCATCACCAAACAACAAAACAGTGGCAAACTAGTCACAAGCCACAAGCCACAAAGTAAGTCTAGAAAATGATACTTAAAACCTTAAATACGAATCACTGGATGAGGCATAAGACACTTCTTAATATGCTTCACTAAGCCATAAGTGCCATAATACTTTGGATGACAATTATAAACTCGGCCACAATGAAGGCACTTTGCTTTGCGGGCTTCTTCATTTACTTTAACTAGCTCAAAATATTCCCAAATAGGCGATCTAGCTTTAGGACCACGAGGCATAGTTGAACCTACAAAAAAAATTAGAAAATTTCACAAGTTAATAAAATATATTTAATTATAAATAACAAAATAATATCATAAAACAAGCAAATCTTTAAACTTACCACTTGTTCAAACTATGCATCAACAATGCTATTATATCTTTCAACAATGCAAGTTTCTCTTCCGCTCGTTGCCATATCTAAATATAATTTGATAAAGTGTGTCAATTAAACTTACAAAGTAAACTAATTTTCAATAAAACACTCATATGACGCAAAATCTTACCAAGTTCAATTTGCTCAAGAAACTCCAAATCTTCTTCAACATTAATAGGAGTACCCTCACATCTAAACCAATCTTGAACACAAACAAGACTTTGCACCAACCGAGGAGTCAATAAACTCCTAAATGAATCAAGAATGCGGCCACCGGTGCTAAATGCACATTCCGATGCAACACTTGAAATTGGAATGGCTAACACATCACGAGCTAGCTCGGATAGAATAGGAAATCGAGGCGCATTAATTTTCCACCAATCTAAGATTTTAAAGTCATTAGAATCATTAGACAACTGCTCTTGTCCTTCACCAATATATCTTTCCAACTCAGATTTAGCACCTACACTTCTAGAGTCTTCCTTTTGCCTTTTCAACAATTGCTTTGTTCTCACAGATTTTGTTCTCACATTCCCACTAGATAGCTCAAATGTGTCATATGATGAAGTAGATTTAGATGGAGATGATTGAAGATAACATCCTTTGGAGTATTTTTTTTTTTATACTCCCCAAACAAAGAATTTAAATAAGTATCCACTTCGGCAGTTAATTTCTTCCCTGGTTCCTCCCCGAATATTTTCTCAAGTGCAAAACCAACATACTCTAATTTATTATGAGGATCTAATACAGAAGCAATGAATATCATTTTATTCATCTTTTCCGGTTCACCCCAATATTTTTTAAACTTTTCTTTCATCTTCCCTAACATCTTACTCAAATTAGTATCATCACTAGCTAAACAAGCTTTCAAATGACTATCAAGCTCACATATATCCTCAAAATGACAATTAGAAGTAACATAACGTGAACCTGAAATTTTTTCGGTAAGCTCGTAAAATCTTTCAAGAAACTTTATCACGTTTCTCACATTCACCCAATCATCACATACAAATGGACCTGCAATATTCCCATCTTCACAAACATGCGTACAAAGATGAGTAGAAAATCCATCATCAAAAAGATAAAGCTTGTCAAAGGCCTTCTCAAAGTTTTGCACCGTTTCCAACATCAAGTAAGTGGAATTCCACCTTGTAGGAACATCCAAACACAATATTTTGCTACATTCTACCTTTTGATGTGCACAACATTCCCTAAACTTTAAGGTCCTTTGCGGAGATGATCTCACATACCTCACAGCTTGTCTAACACATTTTACAGAAACATCAATTTCCTTCAAACCATCTTGCACAATTAGATTAAGTATGTGAGCCATGCATCTCACATGAAGATGCTTACCACTCATCGAATTAGTTTTCCACATATCTAGTTGCTTAGACAATTCTTTTACCGTGACATTATTCGAAGAAGCATTATCAACAGTAACAGCGAATACCTTATCCAATTTCCATTCAAGCGAACAATTACCAATAACTTTTGCCATTTCGTCTTCCTTATAACTAGAGATAGGGCAAAAATTTAGTATTCTTTTATGCAACACCCAATCTCTATCAATAAAATGACCCGTCAAACACATATAGTTAATTCTTTTAATGAAGTCCATGTGTCTGTGGTAAGGCAAATTTTTCGTTTTACTTCTCTGAAATTGTTCATTAGTGTAAGCCTTTCTTCATTGTAAACTTGAAAACAATCCCTTGTAATTGCCCTACGAGAAGGAACATTAAATAGAGGTTGGGCTATGCTCATAAATTTCTTAAAGCCTTTCTTTTCAATAAATCCGTAATTACCATCTCAACTAAAGCCCTCCTAACTAGTTCTTGTCCAAATTTTCAAAGCACCCCACCATTAATTTGCCCATCCTTTTGTAAATACAATTGTGTTTGAGTATTATCAACTTTTCGTGGTATTTTTGAACACTTCTTTAAATGAGTATTCAATGATGTTGTTCCATTCAATCGTGAATCAGCCTTATAATCACGACCACAATGTCTACACTTTGCTCTATCACCTCTATTATCATCTTTAAACTTTTCAAAATGATCCCAAGCAGTTGATCTACATTTTACGGATTTTCTTTTTTTTTGGGCCTTGACTAGTTTCAACTGAATTTGCAGGTGAAGATGTGATTTCGCTTTCAGATGAACCCACCCCACTTACTCTACTTTTAACTTCTGCCATCTATAGAAAATCGAATGAAAATAGAATTAAGGTCAGAACTCCTATAAGTCTGTAACAAATAGACACTACAAAAAATCATAGCTACGACGACATTTATTTAGCGACATATATAATAAATGTCGAAAAAAACTAATTCTTTGATATTAAAATTTTGGTAAGTATTTTTCTATTCTAATCTGTTGTTCACTGGATTAAATTTGTGGTTAACTGCCTTTAAAATATTTTACATAAGGTTAAAATTTGCACTTTTTTTGATTCATCTTTTCATGTTGAACTGATTTTGTACTAGTAGTGATGAGATTATTAATATTATTTGGTTGTTCAATCGTTCTTACTGCTATAGAACCTTAAATCCATTTACTAGTACATACAGCATTTATCAAACGATTATGAGTAGATACTAATTTTCCTATGTTCATAAGTGAAAACATGTTTAATCTGTACCTTTCTCTTTTAACTTTAGAGTTTATTTACATTACTTATTTATTGTAGTGATATGTAAAGCAAATCCTTTGCTTTTTAGGTTGGCCATCTACCTAGAAACCTCATTTGGCAGAAACATCCAAATCCAAGCACCTTTCTCTTTTAACTTTAGAGTTTATTTATAATACTTATTTATTATAGTGGTATGTAAAGCAAATCCTTTGCTTTTTCGGTTGGCCATAAATCTTCTTTGGCAGAAACATCCAAGCACCTTATTATTTTATTGGTGTACTTGATTGCTTTTTGAAATTTTGAGAGAAATTGTGGTGCTTAATACTAAAGTAAAGCTGTCCATACGTTAGACCTGATTTTGAAATATATTGAAGTGAAAGACTAAGACAGTGAGATATTTTCTTTCTTCATACACAAAGAATAACAGTGAGATAATTGAAAATCAACATAAACAAAAGACTAACAGTCAGACTAATTGAAAATCAACATACACAAAAGATTAAGACATTTTCTTTCTTCATAACTCAGAAGAACTCGCACTAACCTGAGGATGAAAGATGAGCGACGAGCTGAGGAAGAAGGCGTTACTGTTGAGTTGAGGAAGAAGGCGCAGAACTCACAGGAACTCAGAAGAAGTCGCAGCAGTCGGCGACGACGAGTCGCAGCAGTCGCACAGTAAGAAGGAAGAACCGAAGAGGCGAACTTTTCAATTGATGTAGGCTTGAGAACCCTAAATCTAATTCTTTATTTAGGTTTGGGAAATGAAAAATGGGAAGTGACTAAGTGTAATGTGTATTAGTGATTTAGTCAGTTGTAACCGATGAGTTTGGACTTTGGGTATTAGACAGACTATCAATAAGTTTGGATTTGGGTAAACTAAATTGGGCTTCAAAGTTCAAATAGATATTGGGCTTCAGCCTAAAATGGGTAATAACTAATACCCAAAATTTCGGTTATTCGGTTAAACCGAAACACCAAAACCGTAAACCGCACCGAAAAATCGAAAATTAATAATTTAAAAACCGTGCACCGACCGAAAAACCGATTAAACCGAAACCGAAAAATTAAAATTCACGGTTCGACCGGTTTTTTCGGTTCAGCCGGTATTATGCCCATCCTAGGAAGAAGGGTTACTAATAAGAACAGAAAAAGCATCATATTTGAGTTTTCTAGTAAAGTTGTAAAGTATACATGTCAGATGATTTCAATATATAGATCTTTGTTAAACTGTTCCTTTTTCCTTTTTTAATTGTATGATTGCTATTTAAGGATGAATCAGCCGGCTGGACGGCAGGGAATAACTATAATTTAAATATGCAATGACATTACTAATTTGTTTTTGTCGCACTTAATTTTCCACTTGACTACGATGTCTTAGATAGTCAAAATGGGAATTCGTGATTTTAATCCTTAAAATATTGATAAATTCTAATTTTACTCCTTGTAATGTTCGGTAGGATGCTTGATTAAAGCCATCTGTTCACCTTAGATTTTAATACCTTAGATTGCTTCTTCTCTTTTAACTATCATGCTATGGTCACTACTTAATTGTCCATTGTTACCCACTTAGCAAAGCTCATTTTCTCTCACTAACCAAATTTTCTTGTCTGTTAAATAAACCAGAATGGCAAATGGCAGTTAAAGTTAAAAACTGAATTTGGATCACTATCATCTCCATCGAATTCTTGTAATTCTTGAACAGAAATTTTGTCTTCAATTAGAAGTGGGTGTTATTGGTAGTCACTCAAGAAGCGTTAATTATAACAGTAAGGAGAAAGAGAAAACGGGTGTGAATTGGGGACGAACTATGAGTTCTGTCAAATTTGAGTATTAATTTTTTGCAGAAATTTAGTTGTTGAATGTTAAGCTGAGCTTAAATAAGATTGATGATTAACAAACGGTTGTCAAAAAATCAGGCCATTTCAAGATATTTATTATGCTAACATAAAGGGTTGTTTCGTGAGCAACAAGTGTTATATTTGGATAGCAGAGTTCATGTTGAACAAGCAATTTAATTATAGGAATACTTGCATGGAAAGAAAAGTCGTGTGAAAGAGATTTTTTAAGGAAAGAAATTGAATCCTCTTAGATTTGTTTTCTTTATATGGAGTGCCCGAATTATTCTAGGTCTTGGAGAAAATATTGGAGCAACTCTTAGAGAATATTTATTGCTCGCTTTTATTGAAGACCACTGCTATTTTTCCCAAAACACTAAATATTGTTCAAAGACAAAGCAATCATAACAAGAAGGTGCTATTTCTCCCAAAACACTATATATTGTTCAAAAGGCAAAGAGCAACCATAGCAAGAAGGTACTTTTATGGATTCTAAGTTACTCCACTAAAGAACTTGATCCAGAGAAAACATTGTTTGAGTTCCTTAGTTAATTAAAGTCTTGAGTTATTATTCCTTATCTATTTTTGTTTATGTGAAGTGTAATCGTAGGTAAATAATTCAGAGAAATTATTTTTAGAGTTTTAGACTAGAGTTTATAGTCTAGGAGGATTTGATACAATTGAGTTGATCGTAGAGGATAAGGTACTAGAATTTATAGTTCCTTTGGATTTTACTCCCTTGAGTAAGGAGGTTTTCTACTTAAAATTATTTTGTCTTTAACTTTATGCAATATATTTCATTTTTTGTACTAAAATCTGTAAGTCAAAGCATATTTTAGGATGGATGTTTCTAGCACTGAAGATGAGCTAGGGAAAAAAAAAAAAAAAAAACAAACTCCAACATTTCCTTGCATTTATAAGGAAAAAAAAACAAACATGGTATACTTTATTTTTCCGTAAGTGAAGAAAGAGAAGGAAGCCATTAACATTTAAGTCAAGCACTCGAACATTACTGGAGGATCAATCATTGGAGGTGATCCTAACCCTAACTTTCTTTTACGATCCAATTTCAGGTCATGACCTTCACCTAATGGACTCATCCCATTCATATATATTCATTTAATTTTGGCATAAACCTAACCGTATAAAAATAATCCCTAAAGTATGTAACATAAACAGCTGATTTGTCATGTCATTTGTGGAGCACAACTATAGAAGTACATACAAGAAATAACTGTACTAAAAGTTTTAACTCAATTCAATATAAGACAGCTCCCTCGAACAAAGGTGGGTTCACCAGAATGTATTTTTCACCTTGCTCATGACTCGCACTAGGTCTCTAAATAATTTGAAATAATAAAAGGCGTGATGCGAGTCAACTGATCCGTTGAATGACAATATAATATGTAAGTCAAATGTGACATGCATTGAAAAAGCATGCTAAATGCTTTGTATTTTTCCTGAGTTCAATGCACAACAAGAAATAAAATGGCATATTCTAAATTAATGACGATTTTTTTTTAAAAAAAAGTAAAGTAAAATGAAGGTTTTGTTTCATTTATGAAGATTCTGTAACAATTTCAAAAATGGATTGTTCAACCAAAATATAATATTTTAAAATTGAAAACAGTTACAAGTTTATAATCTGGCATGTATAAAATAAAAAATTGATTATCGATTCTACGAACTAGAATTTTTTGTTCGATATCTCTTCCGCTTATTGTTTTAACCAAAAAATAGTTTTTGTCGTCAAAGTCACTATTAGAATAAATCGGGTTTCTAATAACTAAGTTTACTTCACTTTTTCAAATGTAGAAGAGTAAAAAGTAATTGAAATTAAATATTCAATAGACAAAGGAAAGGAAATCTTATTTGTTGCACCCTATTTTGCACGAGTCAAAACAAGATTCAACTAGTGATTTCTCTATTGATGATAAAAGAGAGTCGCCACAAAGGAAAGGAAATCTTATTTTCCGGCCAGTCATGACAACTTCCAATTGATTCATTCTCCACTTAAGTTGGTCAGCATCTCTCTCCATTCTTCATGTCTATGCGGGGAGACCCAATGCCTCATTCTCTCGCTGTGACTTCGAAACCGCCTACAAAGTAGTCAATTGTGGCCTCTCGTTGAAAGAAGTGCTCTGCGGCCCATATTTGAAGCAGCAGGTTGCAGCCCTTGAAGAAATCGTACCCTCGAGAACATGCTGACAGTGGTCTAAGCATTTTATCTAACGCCATAGGTACCAGAGTAGCTTGAAAATTGCCCCGGAATGTTGCTAAAACCACATGCAGCAAATTGATATTGATACGTCCTCTTCTTTGTAGAAAAACCAGCAATCCCAGCAGTGCCAAAGAGAAGTTATGGGTCGGAGAGTTTCTCAAGTTGCCTGATCACACTGAAATTCTCCCAAGTACCATTCATAGCTCTCACGATGTCTGAACCTATCGAACAATCGGTCCAGGTTTACCTATCCATCTTCAATGTTTCTCAAACCCTGACTGTTTGCCAGACCCAAAGCATCAAGAAACCTGTAGTCGGGCATGGTGACCGGTAGTATTGGTCTCCTCCCCGTAAATGGCAGCTCTAAGAAATTGGTAACTTCTTCCAACGTTGGTACCAACTCACAATCAGCAAACTTGAAAACTACTTTGGCCGAATCCCAGAATTCTATCAGCAAGCGGGTAAGCATCTTGTCAGCTCGGATGTTTAGCAAGGCAGTCAATGCTCCTAGGTGTGCCCTGATTTTGTCTCCATGCTCTCAGCGGATGTTCTTCCACCATTGCGTTAGCTTGTGCGGTGCTCCCATCACCATATTGATCTCGGGGATATTTTCGTTGATTTTTTATTTCTAAAGAGGGTAGAGAAAAAGGGTTTGATAAGTGTTTTCTTCGGATCTTAAGTACTCTTCATGATTAGTTCGTCTTTCCACAAAGGTCATGTTGTTGGATGTATGACCCATTGATATTAGGGTGGCATTCCTAATTGGGTGTCGATGCCAAGGACCGACCCACCTAAGGTTTATGCAATATGACCTATGTTTGCTAGAGTAGTGTGTTTCCTTATTTTGAGTTGGACTGAATATTGCGAGAAGTTATGTCATTTGACCTCATAAAGCCATTCACTGAAAATAATTTTGAAAGAAGGTTCGAAGGGGTGTAAAAAATAATCCTCACGTGCCATTGTCTGTGATAGTGTATAGCCAAGACTCGATAGGAAAAAGTCTGATGACAATATATATAAAATGGTAACAGATAGTGGGATATTAGCAATAACATTTAAAGTAAGCAGTACATAATGAGCAAGTAAGGCAGGTAAGCATACAACTGCAAATCAAACACAGTTAAAGCAGTGTACAAACAATCCTAAATTCCAAGTCTAGTTTAAGTTTACTAAGGTCAAATCCTAATTGTGAAGTCCCCAGCAGAGTCGCCATGTTGTTGCGCCCTATTTTGCACTAGTCAAAACAAGATTCAACTAGTATTTCCCTATTGATGATAAAAGAGAGTCGTCATCTAATATTTAAAGGTATACTAGGGTACCTATTTAATTATTAAGATCATTTCTCTATTAGTCTGATAACCGGTGAGATTTGGGTAAGGGTTCATGTTCTTCTAAGGGGAAGGTGTTAGGCACCCCTTAAAATCTACCTGAGGTAGCTCCATAGGACTTAGACTAGGTTTAAAGGATTTGTTGTCTATACTCTGCTTAATTAGTGCTTAAAGATATGGTTTATCGTATATCTAGTTAAAGCCTATTACTTAAAATTAATATATGTAATTTTGAAAAAAGGGTATAGATTTATAAAAGCCTTTAAGAAAATGTTTGTATCTATATGATTGAAAAGAGTTTAGAAATATGTATATAACATTTGTATTTGCAAGAAAAAAAAACCTGTGAGATATGGCTAAGTTTTAAAACAGTTGTCTTTTAAAATGACGTGGCCATTTATATAATTCTAGTAAAGCTTGTTTAAAGAGATAGTATTTAGGTATACCTTAAAGATTAGTTCTCAAACCTCATATTTATTTTGAAGAAACCGTCTGAAAAACCTTGGCTTTGCAACAACACTTGTTTGATTTTCTTTTGTAGAAAAGCTCAATTAAAAGATCAATTACAGATTCCAGTTCTTCTGATTTTGAAAAAAGGAGGATTGTCGACCTTCGCAAAGGTGTTTTAGTTTCAAAAAGACTTCATAAAAAATTATTAGTAAAGGTTAAGAGATGAATAGCAGAAATGGTTAATGAATTGGAATTATTATTACTAAGTTATGATGCTTCTTTTTATCCTATATGTCTTTTAGGGCTTGCCTAGATTGTTAATATAATTCAAAGATATAAAGTAAAAGTATTCAATCAAATATTGTAAGCCTTATATACATGTGTAAAACAATAATAAATTTAAATAAAGCAATAGAGGAGAGGAATGGACTCTGGTTTGGGCCTGAAGGAAAGTAGGCACAGCAGGTAACAAGGACGGACATCAACTTCAGACTCCAAAAGGTGCAGGTGTAGAACTTGGTCTTGAGTTCTTTGAGAACCCGGCAGGCCCAATTTTAAATACATGTACAAAAAGACAAGAAAAGCAATAGATATGCTGCCCAATATACCTATTTAACAATCAATAGTAATCCAGAATGAAAATATTAGTGTGGAGTCATAGATGGTAATGTAATTTACAATGAAAACATTTATTTTTTTTATTGAACACTAAACCTAAAAGGATTAATAAATGTCAATAGATTAGAGGCTAAGGTTAGAATTTCATTTATGGCCAAGGTACTCTTTGGATCCGTAAAACTTCAAAGTTCCCAAGGGTCTCAATGCCCTGGGCAGTGCTTGTGTCATGGAGAGTAGCTCAACCAAGAACTAAACTCTACTCCTAAATAACCCTAACTACTCACACTTACTCTTATCTATAGGTTTAAGTGCTAATTAGGCACTCAATGTAAACTCTAATACTACAGTGATACTACTCTACAGGGATATATTCATTTCTTATAGTAATTGTACAGGATATCATCAGAATCATCAGACAACCAATCACATTGTTGTAACCACAATCCAAACATAATACATGGTTCATTGTGAATATCTTCAACATGTTTAAGTATGCTCAAAGGAGTTAGTTTTAAGCACATACAGGAAAACAACACTGACAGATTAGTTTAGAAACTCAGACATCTGAATCATGTATCTTAAGAGTAAATAAGGTAAATACTTCAAACGTATAGCAGTCCATGTTTATGACCATATCCTCTTAACAACCTTTAATTATATTGGTCAAGGATTTGTCTTAACTAAATCTTAACTTCTAGTATATATACAGGTTAACAGCTTCAATTGAAGCCTCTAAAGAGTATTAACAGAGATGCAAGTTAAAAGTCCAGTTTCATTCTAAGCAAATGACATGATTACTTCTTTCTAAAATCTCTTAGCTTCATACTAATCTCATTGGAGAATAAATCATACTACTATTTCAAACAGAACAAGTAGCAACAAAAGATTCATCGTAGGTTTATAAGTTAAGCCTAGTTCATTTAAGTGAGCTTAGTGAAGTTTTAAGGATAATGTAGGCTTGTACATGATTATGAAAGACAAGCAGAATTGTTGAAGAACAATATAAGTGCAAGGTATCCAAGAGAGCACCCACAGGGGACATTTAGCAGGGGTCATACCATTACAAACATGATAGGGTGTTAACATCATGAAATCAGGCTAACAATGTCACTACATGAATTTCAGAAAAGGGCAGGGGTATCATTATATTAGGGATCTGTTATGCAGATCAAGTATGGGAATTCAGATATGATGAAACTTAATTTCAACACTTTAACACAATAGAGGAAACATCCAAACAACCTAAACATATATTAATCAAGCTTTACAACTAAATGTATGGCAACTATCAGAATACACACAAGGGTGGTACAGGAATCCAATTAGCTTAGGACATGTTTATATAGTGTGATCACACAGTCATGAGCTTTAATCAGATGATCAATGGCCTTTCAAGAGTTAATAGGATCACAGGGGCACATTAAAAGAAGAGATTAGTTTAAATGTCATGAGCTGGTGTACCAAACTAAGATGACAGTCTTGTCTTTACAGCTAAACAAATTCATATCCGTTTTGAGTCTAATTTATCTGGTGAATCACTTCAGATGCAAATAACACCCAAGGCAGATTAGTATAGCAATCATGAAAGTTCTAATAGGACATCAGGGAAGTCTAAAGACAGCTATTAAGACTGTTTGAGGGTTCTCTAATTGTTTTCAAAGTTTAGCAGTAGATATAAGTTATCATATGTTTATTAGGATTAACTAATCAATACATAGTTCTAATTTCAACACCTTAAGGAACTTATGATTCCATTAATCAGCCATATATCAATAACAAATACATAAAAATAGTCAGCCATAGCACACTACCAATAAATTCGTTTAATAAAAGATAATAGAATAAATCATGCTTATAAATTCAAACGATCAAAAAATGAGTAGAATTGAGGTTTTACTGACCTCCTTTAGGGAAGAAAACAAAACAAAGACTTAGTTTATCCATTTAGAAGCCAAAGACTCAAACTTTCGATCAGTAGGTAAACTCAAAATCAGAAGGAGAGAGGAAAGAAGAAATTGACTAAGAACTTAGACTTTAATTAAAAAATTTCTAAATGCCATTATATTGTGTATTGATTTTCTTCATATTGTTAGGTGTTGTTAGGTGAGAGCCATTAAGGCTCGTATTTATAGTGCCCCAAGGACTAGGGTTTCGACATGTTCAAATTTTATAGTGGAAGATGATGATAGGTTGATGATGCGAGCAAATCAAGTGAAAATCAAAAAAGTTATGGTGAAAAACAGTGATAGATTTTACCTGAGTGATGAGAGGTTGGCTGTTGAAGAAGAAGACCCATCGGGAAAAATCTATAACCTAAAGGTCACTACATTTGACCTCTAGGTAATGATCTCTCATGATGAAACCTCAGCAAAGCTCCATGCATGCCCCGATTTGAAAGGTCTTAAGAGAAAATCAGACGAGTTCAAGTTTCACGTTTTGGTCTGTGACCCCATGATTAGGGCTTTTGAAATTTCATCGGTGAAATAGAAATAAAACAACATGCTTCACAGACCAGGGACATAATGAGTGGTTGCGCATGTTTGATTTGAAAGGACAAAGAAAAATCGAATCAATGACATTTTGAGCTTAGGGTTTCACAACTGGTTGTTTCAATTCCAATGATGAAAGGGGAAAATAGTAGCAGGATTCGCAGATAGGGAGGCATATTGAGTGTTTGGGGTTTGATTTTTGTGACCTTGCACCGATTTGTGCAAGGTTCCATGATTGATGGCGGGTGAGTGGATGAGAAAAAAGAGATTTTAGGAAAAGATGAGTGGGTCAAAGGGAGAATTATTTAGGGTAAGGGGATTAGGGTAGCCATCTCTAGAGATAAAGTTAAGAGAAAGAATCTGGACCGTTGGATCTATTCATCAACGGCCCTGAAAATTCGGGCATTAAAGAATTTTAATGAAAATTTTGGTGGCCATTGGATTCTTGTGATCCAATGGCAATGATTAAATATGACGAGTGTTTTAAATTAAAGAGAAAACGAGACAAATTGCGAGTCGTTGATCTAAGGAACCGACGAATTAGATCAATTGTGCTTCTTTTGTGTGGGCTAGAGACGGGTGATGTGGCGTGATTTCATTGGATCGGAGAGGAGGTCATGGATTGCCAAGTTGGAATAGAATGGGGTGTTTGGACTGGTCAATTCCGGATTGGGCTTGATATTTGGGCTAAGATTGATTTAAATAACAACAACTTTATGTTTAATTAAGAAATTACAATTGTAGCCCTTTATCTTTTTAACCCTTTTGAAATTAATTTAAATAAACTTAATTATTTTCAATAAAATATAGTAAAAACTATAATTATCAAATACACTATTAATTATTGTGATCAATTATTTGTAAAATATATTATTTTCTAAATTGTGACACTAATTTAGAATTATTAAAATAGTAATCTAATTAACTAGAAATTAAGGAATAATTCATTGATTTAATTATGAAGCCTATGTATTGTACATAACAGTTATTTGAATAATCCTCAAAATTGTAAGTATGTTATATTCATAATTACATAATACTAAACTATTAATTTCATTACTATTAATACTTAATTCTTTTATAAAATAGGTATTATTGATCAAAAATATTTTCAAAACATTCATTGTAAATTATTAAGTATAAATAAATTAATTGTAAAAGGGAGGGTCAAAATTGACCGTCAACAGCTGCCCCTCCTTGACCGAAGACGATAAAAGAGTTTTCGGACAAAGAAATTTAACCAAGGCCAATTTTGTCCCGACTTTAGGCATATATTGCAGGAATAGAATGTGGATTAAGGAAGATTATGAGTTGTAGAATTAGGAGTTCAGGAAGATTCCAGGAGGATATTTTGGGAGTTGGGGCCAAATTCTGGCTTTGAATTGCTTACATACCTCGGACTTTACGAGGATCAGGCCTCATGTAGTTTTGTAGTGAAGATTATTTTTTTGGGGGGGGGGGGGGGGGCAATGCTTGCAGGAATTGCCCAAGTATTATGATGATACTGCGAGACGGAAGATTTGGTACCCATGATAGCTTCTGAATTGCGACTTGATTTTAAAGATTTGAAGAATTAGAGTTCCACTAATCGTATTTGAGTTTGAGCTCAGATCCTTGGCCCGCTTATGAGTCTGTTGTCCCTCATAGCGTTGTAGCTTGGTTTGCTGCTTAGAAAGAGTTCCACTTTGAGATGTTTGTTCCTGCAAAAAATGAAATACACACATATCCATATATTGCAATGCAGAATATGTTAAGATGTGATGTAAATGATGCAGGAACGATAATGTCTGGCTACCGGCTAGCCGTTATTTGGGATTGGGATGATGGGATACTTAAATTTGACTCGAGCCGTGTACCCTTCCGCAACTGTCGTAGCATTAAGTCTCCTTGTGTCGAGAGTGTCTCTGCATGATGGGAGTAGTTGACTTGTAATGTAAAATGCATCTCTGCTTGATTGGAGAAGTTGCATTGAAATGTAATGTATCTCCGCATGATGAAAGTGATTGCATTGAAATGTAAAGTGTCTCTGCACGAAGGAAGTTTCTGACTTGAAAAATGTAATCATGCCTATAAGCTGCATGAGCAAAACGTCAAAAAATTCGAGATAACAATAAAGAAATAAGAAGCATGCCCAAGAGATACTCTTGACTGTGAAACAAAACTGCAGCCATCAATTGGCAGAACGTTGATGACGAGGTTTGCAATTATCTACTCTGATCTCCAATGTGGCAGAGTGGCGGTGTGGAATGCTCCCGTTGGCAAAGCGAACAATTTTGTTATGTCCAGGGCTTCGATTGGCAAAGCCGATAGCTTGATTTGTACAGGGCACTCTGATTGATTGAGCTGACGGTTTGCTATATACATGGCTCCGGGCGGCGGGGCCAGCGGCTCGTTATATACAACATACTTTGTTCAGCTGAGCAAATGATTTTCTATATATAATATGCTCTACCTGCGTCAGCAGCCTGGTTCTGAAATACCTTCAAAGGATCTAAGAGTTAGTTTTAGTTATGTAAAAGGGAAAATTTGAATAAGGAAAAAGGGATGATAGTTATGAGAGAGTGGCGGATCCGTAATTTTCCCTGGTGCCCCAGTGTGTTCCAGCATTTTCTTGTATTATATTGGTCCTGCGCTTAAAGAAAAATTCTTAGCGGGGAGGGGGTGTTGGTTTGTGTTGAATGTAGTCCTGGCTTTTCCCCTGTCCTGATGAGGTCACGCCATGAAGTTCGGTAGGTGGAACGGATTATGACATTTTTAGAAAACATTTTGAAAATATTTATCTTATGGAAAATGTCGTCATTTGGGATTATGACATGTCTAGGAAGTTCCTCAAATGCGAACGTTGTTTCTAGAAGACTTTGTCCCGTTGATGTCGATCCTCCAAGATGCTTCTGACGACGTGGCTTCTTGCTGCTGCGATTGTATCCTAACTTACACTAATGTGTTACAAAGGTTTTCCTAAGTGTTATGACCGAACCTTTTCAGGTTGCCTACGTATTCGAAACAGAATCAAGTCTGAACATAGTTCGTGGGCAATATTAAAGAAAATATGATGATGATGCTGATCGAGCCTGACTCAGGCAGCCTACGTAACCAAATGGAATCAGGTCAGAACGTAGTTCAATTACAAAAGATGTCTGAATCAGACGAGGATTTCCTACATCTTCCTTCCAAAGGAAATCAAGTCATGGCATAGTTTCGAGTACATACAATATGGTATTTGGATTTTCTATTACAAAAGAAGGGGAGGGAGAGAAACCGGACCCTACGTGGGTTGCCTACGTATCCCTCTGTGGGAAGTTAGATCGAGTGTAGTTCAATTACAACCAAAACTTAACTCTATTGTCTTCAAACATAGTATCTCTTGATTGTGTCTCAGTTGATAGGCTTCGTGCTGACTCTTCCATCCATATCTGCCAAGATCAGAGCTCCTACCGACAACACTAGGTAGGCTTCGTGCTGACTCTTCTTGATGAGGGAATATTTTCTTTAAAACCAATTGCCCCGGTATAAACTGGTGAGGTTTCACCTTTTTGTTAAATGCATTGGCCATCCTATTTTGATACAGCTGACCATGGCATACTGTGTCCATTCTCTTTTCGTCAGTGAGAATGAGTTGCTCCTGCCTGACCCGTATCCATTCTTTGTCTTCTAACTTGGCTTCTTGAATGACCCTTAAAGATGGTATCTCGGCCTCTGCGGGTATCACAGCTTCAGTGCCATATACCAATATGTATGGCGTTGCCCCAGTGGATGTCCTCATGGTAATCTGATAACCAAGTAAGGCGAAGGATAATTTCTTCTGCCATTGCCTATGGTTGTCCACTATCTTTCGTAGAATCCTTTTGATGTTTTTGTTGGCCACTTCAACTGCTTCATTCATTTGCGATCTGTAGGCTGTAGAGTTACGGTGGTCAATTCTGAACTTCTCGCAAATTTCCCTCTTGAGATCACTATTGAGGTTAGTTGCATTGTAAGTGACGATTGACTCGGGTATCCCAAACCGACAGACTATTTTGTTACGGACGAAATCTGCCATAACTTTCTTTGTGACAGCCTTTTATGTAGAAGCTTCGACCCATTTGGTGAAGTAGTCAATTGCTACCAAGATAAAACGGTGCCCATTTGATGCAGCAGGCTCTATAGGTCCGATCACGTCCATGACCCAAGCGGAAAATGGCCAAGGCGGGCCATTACACTCAACTCATTATGCAGAACCCGAATGAAATCCCCGTGGATTTGGCACTAGTGACACTTATGCTCATAACGGATATTATCGCTTTTCATGGTCATCCAAAAGTATCTGGATCTTACAATCTTCTTGGCTAAGATGAAGCCGTTCATGTGGGCACGTTCCTGCATGTATTCTTCTAGTAGTCTAGTTACTTCAGCGGCATCTACACATCTTAACAGACCCAAGTCTGGGGTCCTCCTATATAGGACTTCCCCGTTGAGGAAAAAGTGATTTGCCAGCCTTCTGAGTGCTCGCTTATGACTATTAGTAGCATTCTCTAGATACTCTCTTGTTTCAAGGAATATTTTGATGTCGTAGTACTATGGCTTATCATTTGGCTCTCCATCTACATGAAAATAGTACGCATGTTGATCCCTGATCTTGTCATGACCCCAATTTCCCTCAGTAGGATGTCCTGATGGCACCTAGTCTCTAAGACTAGGTAAGCCGATTATTAACAAGGATTAAGCTAGTGTTTAACAATGATAATTTAAAATAGAGTTTAATATGAATACCAAAACAAAAACGAAATAAGCCTACGCTGCAATAATCATAACAACCTCCCAAGACTGGTAATATAGAGTCACGAACTCTACCTAAGTACATGGAGAGATATCAAAGATAGACATAAAATACTATTCAAATAACATGCTGACAGTACAATAAAAGGAAAGAACTTCAAGGGACTGCGACAACCAAGCAGCTCTACCTTGAATCATTGCGATCAATAAGCTAACTCCGCCCGAGTCCTATATCTGCAATACCTGGCTCTGCATAAAAATGTACAGAAGTGTAGTATGAGTACACCACGGTCGGTACCCAGTGTGTATCAAGACTAACCTCAGTAGAGTAGTGACGAGGTACAAGTCAAGACACTCACTAGACAAAATAACCTGTGAAGTATAGAAGTATAAAGCTAATAATGAAAGCAGGAATCGGTCAATAGAAACAAGAATCAATATGTGATATATACAGTAAAGCAATAAGAACACCGTGAAGGTACCGTTGAAACTAAATAAGTAACACAAATGACAACCAATTAATCAAGTCGTTCTAACACAAATTTCGCAACGAAATTACCCGAGATACCTTATCTCATAGTCACAAGTCACGGGTCTTAATCCACCATCATATGCTCATGGCACCTTGTGCCCACATCTCAAATCACAACCGCACGGACAACTCACGTGCCAATATCTCAATCCGCCTGGTATGATCATAGGCTCACATTCACAATCCGCCCTGCGTGGTCACAGGCTTATAATCATAATCCATCTGGCATGGTCACGGGCTCATAATTACAATCCACCCGGTATGGTCACAGTCGCACAATCAACACAAAAATAGATAATACAAGAACATATGGGCATGATCAATAAATGTCAAATATCATACTCCTAAGCTAGTATAAGTGGCATGCTATGGTGTATGCTTGTGCGAGTGTACTACTACAGTCCAAGTCAACAAGTAATATCAAAGACATTGAGTATCTCATCAAAGCAACACAACAAGTCATGTAAGGTGTATCACATACACAAGGAAAAGCACACCATCACACGAAAATCACCAACACAATGTCCCCAAGCCATCACACATCATCCCTGACATTGCCACCCTTATCTCGCCGATAGCCACCCGTATCACTCCGCCCTGACAATATCATCAGCCACCCGTATCACTCTGATAGACACCTGTATCACTCCTTATAATAGACATCCTTATCGCTCCGCCCGAACAATAATACAATAGCTACCCATATTATTATGTATATTCAACAACAGTGAGGTGTCACCCTTATGCCTCGCATAACAACAACGGTAAAATGCCACCCTTATACTCCGCATAACAACAACCAAACCACACAACAATTCATATGTACTAACATCACAACAACATGGCATATGAACTCGTACTGCAAGTGCCCATAGGCCTCGACCTTTCCAAAGATCCAACAATATCAATATTTTCACAACAAATAGCCCACGACTCAAACGCAATGTGTATAGAATCTCAATAACAACTAGATGAACGGGAAAGTAACTCAACAAGGAACATCCCCCCCCCCCCCAAACCTTTAAACACAACTTTAATTAAAATAGATTAATGGCATTTGACATCCTCAATTCTAATTAATTGTTTAAGTATAAACTCGATAATGAAAGTATTTTAATGAAATGGAAAACTTCGGACTCTAATGTATGAATTAGGCTAACAATGAAAGAGATGGCACGAACTAGTACTACGTCTGAATGCATGAGAATAACCGGGCAACAAAAGGATATCATGTAACAATAATTTCAACTAAGGGTAACTCAATAATAAAAGAAATCACATAATGATAAAAGTGGTATAACTTCAAACAAAGCATATAAGAGCAAACTCAACAAGTAAAGAATGTGAAAGGTAACGACAACTTCAAATAAAGCATTTGATAGTAGACTTGACGAATAAAAGATATAACATATGCTAATAATTCTAAATAAATACATGAAAGAAACCTAAGAGTCTAAACCTGTCAATTTTCACATATAAGTCCGAGTACATACTCGTCACCTTATGTACACGACTTTCACATAACACAACTGACTCAACTCCTAAGGGGTAGTTTCCCCCACACAAAGATAGGCAAGATATTTACCTCAAAAAAGCCAAATCAATACTCTAAAATGACAATCTCGTGTGAAAAATTCTCTGAACGGCTCAAATCTAGCCAAAATAACTTAATGTCATAAATAAATATCATAGAAAACAATTTCGGATAATAAAGCTTCGATCTTTAATAAAAACTAAAAAGTCAACCCAAAAAAGTCAACCCGATCCCAAACCTCGGAACCCGACAAAATTAACAAAATCCGAATACCCATTATGATACGAGTTCAACCATACCAACATTATCCAATCTCGACGTCAAATCGTCCTTCAAATCCTCATTTTACATTTTTGGAAGTTTTTTTACAAAAATTCTCATTTTTTCCAACTCAAATCACCAATGTAATGATAAAAACAAAGATGGAATCATGATATATAATAAATTTTGGGTAAAGTACACTTATCCCAATCCAAATCGTGAAGAACCCCTCCAAAATCGCTCAAAACCGAGGTCTAAAACTTAAGATGTGATAAAAATAGCCAAACCCTCGATATATAATGATGGTGCCCAGGGATTCCACACTTGCGGACCAAAAATGCGCACTTGCGCTCTCGCTTTTGTGAGCCAGCACCCGCACCTGCGGTTTCCACTTACCGGATAAGACCGCACACCTACGCAAAAGGGGTCGCACCTGCGACACCTCAGAAGCGCTCACAAGAACCGCAAAAGTGGACCCTATTGCATCGGCGGTCCAAAATCGGCAGATGCGCCAACCGCACCTGCAATCCTCTATCCACTGAAGCGGAACTTCCGCCCAGATCTCAACATCGCAAAAGTGGCACAAAGCACGCAGAAGAGGTCCCGCTCTTGCGCTGTAAGATGCGCAGATGGGAAGCACCATAACTAGACCTGCCCAAAACATAGGAATGATCTGAAACTCGTCTGAAACACACCCGGGGCCCCTAGGACCCCGTTCGAACATACCAAACAAGTCCTATAACATAACGCGGACCTGCTCGAGGCCTCAAATCACATCAAACACCATCAAAACTATGAATCGCACCTCAAATCAAACTTAATGAACTTTCAACTTCTACAACCTGCACCGAATCATATCAAATCAACCCAGAATGACGTCAAATTTTGCATGAAAGTCCCAAATGATACAATGGAGCTATACCAACTCCCATAATCAAAATCCGAACCCGTTATCAACAAAGTCAACTCCTGGTCAAACCTCTCAACCTTTCAAACTTTCAATTTCTCAACTTTCACCAAAATGCATCAAATTTACTTACGGACTTTCAAATCTAACTCCGGACATGCGCCTAGGTCCAAAATCACCATATGAAGTTATTGGAATCATCAAAACACCATTCCAAAGTCATCTACACAAAAGCCAAACTCCGGTAAACTCTTACCACTTCAGCTTCTAAAACAAGAACCCTTTTTCCAAATCGATCTCGAATCATCCGAAAATTGAACTCTGCCACACACGTTAGTCATAATATATAACACGAATCTACTCGAGACATCAAGCCACCGAATGAGACGCTAATTCTCAAAATAACTAGTCGAGTCGTTACAGATCTCTATCTCAATAGGGTCGATGTAATTCCTATCTGGATGCTGAATCATGGATGAAAAGGTTGCAAGAGCGTCGGCAAACTCTTTGTAGATCCTGGGAATGTGCTTGAACTAGATCTTCTTGAACTTTTTGCATAGCTCGTTTACATAGTGCAGGTATGGGAGGATCTTGATGTTCTTAGTAGTCCATTCTCCTTGAACTTGATATATCAACATATCAGAATCCCCTATGAGCAAAAGCTCCTTGATGTTCATGTCAACCGCTATCCTAATCCTGAGGATGCATGCTTCGTACTCGGCCATATTATTGGTGCAAGGGAACTTTATCTTTGCTGATGCCGTGTAATGATGTCTTGATTATGAAATTAAGACTACCCCAATTCCTACTCCTTTGAAATCCTCTACTCCATCGAAGAACATTCTGCACCCTAGGTATGATTTTACAATATTTTCTCCGGCGAACAACACTTCTTCATCTGGGAAGTATGTAGTGAGCGGATCATAACCCTTGTCCATTGGATTCTCTACAAGGTGATCAACTAAGGCTAGTCCTTTGATGGCCACCTGTGTTATGTACAAAATATCAAATTCGATGAGGAGAATCTGCCATTTGTCCAATTTTCTTGTAGGCATTGGCTTCTGGAAGATGTACTTGAGCGGGTCGAGCCAGGATATTAGATGCGCAGTGTATGTTGACATGTACTGCCTTAATTTTTGGGCGATCCACGTCAAGTCGCAGCAAGTGCGCTCTATCATAGTGTATTTGGCCTCACTTCTTGCTTAAGTAATTGATAGCCTGCTCTTTCCTTCTGGTCTCATCGTGTTATCCCAACATGCATCCAAATTCATTGTCCAAGACCAACAGGTATAACAACAGTGGCTTCCCGGTCTCGGGAGGAACCAACACTAGTAGATTTGAAAATTACTCCTTAATCTTGTTAAAGGCTTTCTGACACTCTTATGTCCATTTTGTAGTAGCATCCTTCTTCAGCAACTTGAAAATAGTTTCACAAATTACTATGGACTGGGCTATGAAATGGCTGATGTAATTCAGCCTTCCAAGGAAACACATCACATCCTTCTTACTCTTGGGCGGTGGCAACTCTTGAATGGCTTTGATCTTTGAAGGATCTAATTCTATCCCTTTCCTGCTTACAATGAAACCTAGCAATTTCCTAGTAGGGACTCCAAATGTGCATTTTGTAGGGTTTAACTTTAAACTATACCTCCGCAAGCGTTCGAAAAACTTCTTCAGGTCGTCCAAATGTTCTGAACTCTTTCGAGACTTGATGATGACGTTATCTACATATACCTCAATTTTTTTGTGAATCATGTCATGAAAGAGGGTTGTCATGGACCCCATGTAAGTAGCACCAGCATTTTTGAGGCTAAACGGCATGACTCTGTAGCAGTAAACTCTCCAAGGCGTAGTGAATGCTATCTTTTTTGCATCTTCTTCATGCATCAGGATCTGATGGTACTCGGCGAAACAATCCACAAATGACTGTAGCTCATACTTTGCATAGTTGTCGATGAGGATATGAATATTTGATAAAGGAAAATCGTCCTTCGGGTTGTCCTTGTTAAGATCTCGATAATCCATACATATCCTGATCTTCCTACCCTTCTTTGGTACCGGAATGATATTTGCCAACCATGTGGGATAATTGGTGACCCTCACTAGGTTCGCCTCTATTTGCTTGGTTACTTATTCTTTTATCCTCAAACTCAAGTCTGGTTTGAAATTTCTAGATTTTTGTTTGACTGGCGGTCTAGCAGAATCATTAGGCAATCGATGTGAAACGATGTCAGTGCTTAATCCAGGCATGTCGTCATACGACCATGCGAACATGTCGATGTACTTTTGGAGGAGCTCGACTAATTCCTCTTTCTGCTCTGCTTCCAGATGGATGTTGATTCAGGTTTCTTTCACATCTTCTTTGTTTCCTAAGTTGACCAGTTATGTCTCCTCAAGGTTAGGCTTTTACTAGCTTTCCAGCTATTCGATCTCTTGTGGGAGATTATCTGACATCATGCTTTCATCGTATCCCTCGTAATCTGGATCGCTTTACTCGAGGGTTTCATTATATGTCATAATCGCGGAACGCGGGTTTTTATCATTTTGACTACAAGACTCCTGGCGAACCAATTCTACAAGTCTTCTCCTGGTTCGGCATTTCGGATGGTCGATGTATTGATATTAACTTTTTCACAACATTCCTCGATCATGTTCACGAACAGCCTTCCCATTCCATTGATGATGTTGTCCTCTGGTGTTGAGCTCTGACCTGTACCCGAAACACACTCTGGCATAAAAGTTTTCTTCCCAAAGCTACCGGCACAAGTCTTCCTAGTCGGAGGTGGATACCCTATGTCGGCTCTACCTTTCTGCCCACTTGGCTCAATCGGCTCTGTTATCCCATTTGATCGGGCTCCCAGGCCGGTTCCTGGTATATATCCATACTTCATAATTTATCGCATGGCCATCTTTTATCTGTATGGTGATTGCATTCCCAAATTTTGCTCGGTCTTTTATATTTTCGTGGTTTGCATGATCTCGACTGCATGGAAAGAGACCCCGTCTAATCATTCTATGAACGAAACTGCATGTTCCAGATAAGCTGATTGGCTCAATTCGCTATGGATTACAATCTCTTAGCAACCCCACTCAAACTTCATGCACTGGTGTAGGGTAGACAGGACTGCCCCTACCATGTGTATCCAAGGTCTTCCTAGTAACAGGTTGTATGAAGATGAAATATCCATCACTTCAAATAGTATGGGAAACTCAACTGGTCCAATTTGCAGAGCCAAATAGATTTCTCCAATGACGTCCTTCTGTGACCCGTCGAAAGCTTGCACCCTCACATGACTTTCATTTACTTCTCTTAGATGGATACCCAACTCTTGTGGAGTAGAGAGCGGGCAGATATTGACTCTTGATCCTTCATTAACAAGTACTTGGGACACCACCTTATCTCCACAATTGACGGTGATGTGTAAAGCTTTGTTATGACCCACACCCTCCATAGGAAGTTCATCTTTTCGGAAAGTGATCATATTTGCTTCGACCATCTTTCCGATGGTTGCTACCAGTGCCTCGCTTATAGTTTTTCTCGGCACACTCACCCAACTTAACAATTTCATCAGGGCGTCTTTGTGACTATCAAAACTCATTAGTAGATCCATGATTGATATTTGCGTCGGGGTTTTCTTTAATTGTTCCTCCACGGAGTATTCTTTTCTTCCAAAATTCAGCGGCTTCCAGATCTGTTATATTCCTTCTTTGAATCTGTTCCCTTCCTGAATTCCCTCATTTTACATCCTTAGGAGCGTAACACCTCCCTAACCCGGTCACTCCATAAGCCGCTGTGAAATCCATCATCTTAGCTTTCCCTTTCTACTGATATGTCCACGGGACTATCTTATATTCCCGATCCTCTTCATCCCTGATGGGAGCGATGGACTGTTGCTGGTAGGTCTGGACCATCACTGTAGGTTTCAACTATACGGTGATCATTGGAGTTCTTCGAGGTGGGACTCTTGAAGCCTCAGCGTTTTCTATTGTGATGATGGTTCCTTTCAGGTCATATTCTTCATCCAGGGTGATCATATTAGCTCCTTGATTTGGGTGGTTTGGCATCGGGTTGCGGTTTGCATTGGGCGGAGCTAGGGTGCATTGAATGGCTCCACATTTGATCATTAACTCAATTTCATTTTTCAGTTTGAAGTAATCCTCGGTATCATGCCGCGATACGTTTGAGTGGTAGACTCACTGTTTGGTTGCATCAAAGTATTTTGAAGGATACTCAAGAACCCTTCCTTCTATTGGATGTATCAAGCCTGCTCTCCTCAGTCTTTCAAAGAGTTGAGCCAAAGGTTCAGCAATCGAGGTGTAGTTTCTGGGACCTCTTTCTTCAAGATTTGGGTGAGGTCGAGGTGCATAGGTTGGTCAGTTTTGATGAGTGGTAGTTTGGACTGGAGCGTATGATCATGGTGGGTTTGGATTTGTATGGGCGCGTGGTGGGTTATATTGAGGTTGGGGATTGTAGTATGGTTGTGTGTTGTATACTGGAGCATAAGTAGGTAGGTGTGAGGAATGGGTGTTTGGAGTGTAAGAGGTGTTTCCATGGTATGGATTGGACTGGTAGTAGGTAATGATTGCTGATACCTCTTCCTTTTTATTTTTTCCACTGCCTATTGAACCGGATTGGATTGCTTTGCTAGCTGCTTGCGATGTGGCCATAGATTGTACCTTGCCGGACTTTATACCTTCCTCTAAAAAGTCTCCCATTTTAACAAGTTCAGGGAACTTCTGTCCCATCATGCCCATCATTTTCTCACAGTAGATCCCTTCCTGAGCCCTGATGAAATACTTAGTTAACTCACTGTCATCTAACGGGGGTTGTGCTCTGGCGGCCTCTGACCTCCATCGACGTGCATACTCTTGGAATGATTTGGACGACTTCTTCTGCAAGTTTACTAGAGCTAACCTATCAGAGGTAATTTTTTTGCTGAACCAAAAGTGATTAATGAAATCTTCTACCATATCCTGCCACTCCCTCCAGTTTTGGGGATTTTGGCAAGTGTACCAAGTAAGTGACACCCCTGTCAAAATCCTTATGAACAGCTTAATCCTCAACATCTCATTTCTTCCCACTCCAACTAGCTTATTTCGGTAGGTTCTCAAGTGTGCATGGGGATCACCTGTCCCATCAAAGATATCAAACTTCGGAGGCTTGTACCCTATCGGCATGTCCACATCAGGGTGGATACACATATCCTTATAATCTAGATTTTCTCTCCCTCGAGTGACCTAAAGGTTCTTCATTTGTTTCACAATGCTCATAATTGTTCGGACACCGATTCTTCCTCCTTATACTTAGATTTCTTTTCCATTTCGGCATATTGATCAACTTTACTAGGCAGCCTGACCGTGACGGGCGCTGTGAAGGTGGGTTTTAAAATGGCATATACGAGAGGAACATATCGCTCATGTACAACGGTATGTGTTGGTTTTGGCTGGTGGTAAAGGTGACGTCATCACGAGGAGGGATATGAACTTTGTTGGTAGAAATTGGTGGGTTTTGAGGTATTTGAATGTAATTTGGTATGTAAGGGGTGTGTATGGGAGGGTTTGGTGGATTTGCAGGGGTTACAGGGGGTATAATCTGGGTGGTAGGGACTGAAGTCGGGGTATTGTTTGCTTGGTGAGTAGTGGAAGAAAAGTGGTCGGGGATCGAATCTAGAGAAGGAAAATTAGGTGATTGTAAGAGCATCGTCATGGCCAGATGTGCCAATTCCCGAATGTGTTATACTTCCTCCCATAATGATTCCATCTCTTGGGCCTTCCTGGCCACATGTTCGTCATTCTGCGTATCATCCTTCTCTCCCGATCGCATCGGGCTATAAGGTATTACGAGAGCGTGTTCAATCGGGTTATCTGTCGCAGACATCTTCCTTTTCACTCTCAAGTTGTACAGTGGTTCTGGCAGTTTTGGGTGAATACAAACCAACTTTCTTTTGGGGAATAATAATAAAGTAATACAAGAAAAGAAAAGAAAAGAAAAAGAACAGAAGTCAGTTTCAGTATTTGCACAAGTAATAGGCACACAGAGTAGTTAGTTCACATATTCAGGAAATCGCGTTTCATAAAGTTTGAGGGACCTCTCTTTGCCGGAGGTGGGCCTAAGTCGCGAATATTTAACAAACAATTAGTTTGACAAATTCATATCTTAAGCAAATTTTGTTTTCATTGATAGTATTTGGATTGTAATAGGCGGGAGCAAAGGTTACATCATTATTTCCAACATTCATAGGATTACATGGGCTCAAATAAACTTGCCCTTAGGGAAATGAGAAGGTTCGGGATAAAGATACCAAGTGGGAAAAAGGGGTGGAATCAACCGACTTCTAATAACCATCCCCGGAATCATTCCCTCTCTCTTCTTCTTCTTCTTCTTCTTCCGATTCTTCCTCCGCGTCTTCTTGAAATTTTTCTCCATCATCATTGAACTCGGGATCTTCCTCTAGGTCTTCCTATGGTTCTATCTCAGATTCAATCTGTATTCATTCAACTACTCAGTCATCATCCTCGGGAGGTGGCAACATGTGATCAATTGACCTCGGGACCACTTGGCGATTCATGGAGGTAGTAACGAGGTAGTGTGGCAAGATCTCATGATAGATCTGCAAAGCCGCCAATGCGTCCTCCAATCAGGCTATGCCTTCCCTTCTTGGTTGGTCTAGCGTATCCTCTTCATTGATCCAGACATAGTATTTCGGAGTACACCACAAATCTTGACACATTGGCATTGTGACTAGATCATTCCACTCCCCCTGAAGCTTCCTTATCCTTGGTATCGAGATCTTCCCATTGTATTCATCTTCGTACAGTGTCGTCCTCGTCCAGAGAGGTACATCCTGACTCAACCTAAACTGTCTGAGAACTCGTAGGGGTGAGTATGGCTGGATACCCTCAAGTCCTATCAGCTCGATAAAATACTTCTAGGGAGTCCTTAGGATTTCCCTTCTGCCCAACCATGACAGCTTCCAATGGATCCATTCTCTGCTTAAGTTGGTCAACATCCCTCTACATTTTTCTTGTCCATGCGGGAAGACCCAATGCCTCATTCTCTCGCTGTGACTTCGAATCATGTTGCTAACGTCCACAAAGTAGTCAATTGTGGCCACTCACTGAAAGAAGTGCTATGTGGCCCATATTTGAAGCAACAGGTTGTAGCCCTTGAAGAAATCATAGCCTCGGGAACATGTCGACTATGCTCTAAGCATTTCTGCTAACACCATAGGTACCAGAGTGGCTTGGAGATTGCCCCGGAATGTTGCCAAAACCATAGGTAGTAAACTGATATTGATCCGGCCTCTTCTTTGCGGTAAAACCAGTAGTACCAACAGCGCTAAAGAGAAGGTTATGGGTAGGAGACTTTTCCAAGTTGCCTAATCACACTGAAATTCTCCCAAGTACCATTCATAGCTCTCACGATGTCTGAACCTATAGAACAATTGGTCTATGTTTACCCATCAATCTTCAATGTTTCTCAAACCCTGACTGTTTGCTAGACCCAAAGCATCAAGAAACCTATACCTGGGCATGGTGACTGGTAGTATAAGTCTCTTTCCCATAAATGGCAGCTTTGTGAAACTAGTAACTTCTTCCAACGTTGACACCAACTCACAATTAGAAAACTTGAAAACTACTTTGGCTAGATCCCAGAACTCTATCAGTAAGGTGGTAAGCACCTTGTCAGCTCGGATATTTAGCAAGGCAGTAAATGCTCCTAGGTGTGCCCTCATTTCGTCTCCATGCTCTCGTCGAATGTTCTTCTACTATTGCTTTAGCTTGTGCGGTGCTCCCATCGCCATATTGATCTCAGGGATGTTTTGGTTGATTTCCATTTCTGAAGAGGGTAGAGAAAAAGGCTTTGATAAGTGTTTGCTTCAGATCTTAAGTGTCTCATCATGATTAGTTCGTATTTCCACAAAAGTCATGTCGTTGGGTGTATGACCCATTGACATTAGGATGGCTTTCCTAATTGTGTGTCGATGCCAAGGACCGACCCACCTAATGTTTATGCAATATGACCTATGTTTGCTAGAGTAGAGTGTTTCCTTATTTTTAGTTGGATTGAATACTGCAAGAAGTTATGTCATTTGACCTGACAAAGCCATTCTCTAAAACTAAAGAATTTGAAAAACAGTTTGGAGAGGTGTAAAAGATAACCCTCGCGTGCCATGGTGTGTGATAGTGTACGACCATGACTCAATAAGAAAGAGTGTGATGACAATATATATAAAGTGGTAACAAATAGTGGGATGTTAGTAATAACATTTAAAGTAAGCAGTACATAATGTACAAGTAAGCATACAACTACAAATCAAACACAGTTAAAGTACTGAACATAAAATCCTAAATTCCAAGTCTAGTAATTTTGTTAATGTCAAAATGTAATGACCCGGCCAGTCATTTTGAGTATTGTAGCCCCGTTCCCCCATTTATTGCTTATTTTGTGTTTATTTGTTGATATGTGACTTGCCGGGGTGGTTGATTTAGTTTCGGGGATATTTCGGAATGAGTTGGGATACTTAGTCCCAAGGTTGGAAGCCTAAGTTGGAAGAGTTGATCGGATGTTGATTATTGTGTAAATGACACCAGAATGAAGTATGGTTCTGATACCTCTGTATAGTAATTTTGGACTTAGGAGTGTGTCCGGATGTTGATTTGGAGGTCCTTAGATCATTTTGGCTTGAATTGGCGAAAGTTGGAAACGTTGAAGTTTGGAGAGTTGAGAAGTTTGACCGAGAGTTGACTTTGTGGTTACCGGGCTCGGAGTTTAGTTCTGGAAGTTGGAATAGGCCCGTTTGTCATTTATAACTTATAATTTGAGGTCAATCGGGATTGATTTGGTATGTTTCGACAACGGTTTTGGAGGTTGGCAATTCGAAAATTCATTAGGCTTGAATTGGGGTACAATTCATGTTTTCGATGTTGTTTTGTGTGATTTGAGGCCTCGACTAAGTTTTTATGATGTTTTAGGATGGGTTGGTATGTTTGGATGAGGCCTCGGGAGTGATTCGGATTGTAATCGGAATGAATTGTGGACTTAAGGAAGTTGCTGATTTGCCCAAGTTCTGGTGTGCTCACACCTGCGGTGGGAATGGCCGCAGATGCGGCGCCGCACGTGCGAAAGTGAGTGGGGGACTCTGGGATCACAGAAGTGAGGTCATTTTTGCGATGAAGTGAAACGCATTAGCGGGCATGGTCGCAGGTGCGATATTTCCTCTCCAGGCATGCGTGCGCAGATGCGGGCGTAATTCCACAGAAGCAGAGGGGCTGGTCTTGAGTGGGATATGCTGGTGCTCCTTTTTCCGCAGAAGAGGACCTCCTGGTCGTGGAAGCAAAAATCGCTAGGCAGATAAGGGGTGTTCGAGAGTAAAGTTCATTTTTAATCTCTTAGACCTAGAGAGCTCGATTTGTGGCGATCTTTCGAGGGATATTTAAGGAAATCATCGGGGTAAGTGATTCTAACTCGGATTTGGCTATTATACATGAATTCGTTGTTATTTTTGTCATTTAATTGGTGACTTGAGTTAGAAAATTTGGGGGGAAATTGTGGAACTTCATAGACCTAATTTTTGGGATTGAAAGGCGATTTGAGGTCAAATTTGAATATTTTTGTATGGTCCCCTTGAATGGGTTTTCAAATTTTTTAACTTTTATTGGATTTCGAGACGTGGGCCAGGGATTGAATTTTGGGTTGACATTTTGACTTTGTTTAAAGATCTTAGCTTTATCATTTGGAATCTATTCCTATAGCTTTTATTGATAGTATTACGTAATTTTTGACCAGATTCGAGCCTTCCGGAGGTCAATAGGCGTGGGAAGGGCTTGCTAGCGGAGTGATTTGATTTGTTTGAGATAAGTATCTTATTTAAACTCGGTTAAGGCACTAGTTGACTGAATTATTGTGATAGCTACATGCTATTGGGTGCGCACATGTGTGGGCACAGCGATTATTTATTCATGTTCGAGTTGTGCTTGGGCTCGTATAAGCCTAGAATTTGACAGTTAAAACCTTAAGCTACGATGCTTCGCACATTTGTGACATTGTTTTGAACTATTTGAGCCATGTTTGTGGATACATTGGGGCTTAATCCCGGAACAAACAGATAAATGTTATTCTTTGATGAAATTGTTGTGAACACTTACACATGCCTTCACTTTAGCATGTCGTTTATACCTATCCAGGAGCATGAGATTTGTTATTCACTCATTTCATACATGTATACTTGTTTATTTTCTCATGTGTGATATGATTGGACTAGTGTCTGTGACCACGCCGTGCGGATTGTGTTGTTGAGCCTATGACAATACCGGGCGGATTGTGTTTGTTATTAGCACGTGAGTTATCCGTGCAGGTTCTACTATTAGCACGTGAGTTGTCCGTGTGGATCCAGATATTGATGTTATTAGCACGTGAGTTGTTCGTGCAGCATGTGAGATGTCTGTGCGGGTTCTATTATTAGCACATGAGTTGTCCGTGCAGCGTGTGGATACGGATCCTTCCCCCCAGGGTCACCCTCTCTTGTTTCTCTCTTGATGGTGTACTCACGGATATTGGAAATACTGATCAGTGGTTTGGATCGGATGTGGGAAAAGTGAGGGAATCTAGCCAATGTGTTGTTGGATTTTTACATTTCATCTTTACTTGCAATTTCCTTGATCATTTATCTGATTTAACTGCATAGCACCTCTATATGCCAAGATATTGTCTGAGAAGAGTATTTGAGAAATTGTGCACCTACACACATAGATGTTTTCTCACTGAACTTGATGATTTGATTTCAATATTGTTTTGTACTAGTTTAAAGGATGAAATTACACAAGTGATAGCTAGTATCATTAATAATTTGTGCTTCTCTTACCTTGCTGTGTTTATTTACGATACTTATTGAGTACATTAGGTTGGTTGTACTTATACTATACTTTGCAGTAAATTGTGCAGATCCACTTGTGGAGACCAGTTATCAGCAGTAGGTTGCTTGTTGCACTATCTACTAGAGGCGAGGTAGAGTTGCATCCTTGGTTGCAGTTTGACTTGTCTTTTCCTTTCGTACTATTGTTATAGTTCAAGCACATTTGTGACATTGTTGTGAACTATTTAAGCCATGTTTGTGGCTACATTGGGGCTTAATCCCGGAACGAACAGATAAATGTTATTCTTTGATGAAATTGTTGTGAACACTTACACATGCCTTCACTTTAGCATGTCGTTTATACCTGTCCAGGAGCATGAGATTTGTTATTCACTCATTTCATACATGTATACTTGTTTATTTTCTCTTGTGTGATATGATTGGACTGGTGCCTGTGACCACGCCGAACGGATTGTGTTGTTGAGCTTGTGACCATACAGGGCGGATTGTGTTTGTTATTAGCACGTGAGTTGTCCATGCAGGTTCTACTATTAGCACGTGAGTTGTCTGTCTAGATCCATATATTGATGTTATTAGCACGTGAGTTGTTCGTGCAGCACATTAGTTGTCCGTGCGGGTTCTATTATTAGCATGTGAGTTGTTCGTGCAGCGTGTGGATACGGATCCATCCCCTCCAGTGTCACCCTCTCATGTTTCTCTCTTGATGGTGTACTCGCAGATATTGGAAATACTGATTAGTGGTTTGGAACGGATGTGGGAAAGGTGAGGGAATCTAGCCAATGTGTTGTTAAATTTTTACATTTCATCTTTACTTGCAATTTCCATGATCATTTATCTGATTTAACTGCATATCACCTCTATATGCCAAGATATTGTCTGAGAAGAGTATTTGAGAAATTGTGCACCTACACACATAGATGTTTTCTCACTGAACTTGATGATTTGATTTTAATATTGTTTTGTACTAGTTTAAAGGATGAAATTACACAAGTGATAGCTAGTATCATTAATAATTTGTGCTTCTCTTACCTTGCTGTGTTTATTTACGATACTTATTGAGTACATTAGGTCGGTTGTACTCATACTACACTTTGCAGTAAATTATGCAGATCCACGTGTGGAGACCAGTTATCAGCAGTAGGTTGCTTGTTGCACTATCTGCTAGAGGCGAGGTAGAGTTGCATCCTTGGTCGCAGTTTGACTTGTCTTTTCCTTTCGTACTATTGTTATAGCTCAAGCAGTGTACTTATTGTTCAGTTTCAGACTAGTATTCCGTTGTAGAATCTCTTGACTCCGTACTTACCAGTTTCTAGGGGGATTTACTTTGTATTAGCTAATTTTATTGTATTGAGACCTCAGGTTTATTCTATTTCTTGAATTTCATGATTCTGTTGCCTTCGATATCTTGTTTCGGCTTTCCTAGCCGGTGTGTTAGGCGCCATCACGACGAGTTGGGATTTTGTGGCATGACAAGTTTATATCAAAGCCCTACGTTCAAAGGTATTTCGAGTCATGAGCAGGTTTAGTAGAGTCTTGCGGATCAGTACGGAGACGTCTGTACTTATCTTCGAGGTGCTACCGAACCATTAGGAAACATCGATTTCTTGTATTCTTGTCATGCGGATCTGTTGATTTCGGAAACCAAATTTCTATTATTCTATTCTCTCACAGATGGTTAGGATACGTGCTACCGTATCAGGCGGACGGCCACTAGTACCACCAGCTACGGCCACGAGAGGCGAGGTCGCGGTAGAGGCCGATGTACAGCTCGTACAACAGCTAGAGCAGCACCTGTGAAGCCACCAGTTGTTCCAGCTCAGGAGCAGATACCAGATGTGGTTGAGCCGGTGGGACCAGCTAAGGTACCAATTGTGCCCATTATGATTCCAGGCCTTCAGGAGGCTCTGGCCCAGATATTGACCGTATGCACTAGCCTTGCTCAGGCAGTTTCATTTCCAACCGCACCAACCACTTCTCAGGCCTGGGGAGGTGCTCAGACTCCCACCACCCGTACTCTGGAGCAGGTAGTTCAGAGACTTCAGACACTGGGGTTACTACCAGTCCAGCCAGTTGCAGCGGTTCAGGCCCCGGTAGGTCCACCCATTAGTGACAAGGAGCAGAAGAGGCTAGAGCGATTTGGGAGGCTCAGGTCTCCATCATTTAGTGGGGTTGTGTCATAGGATGCTCAGGACTTCTTAGATCGGTGCCAGTAGATTCTTCGCATGACGAGTATTTTGGAGACTAGTGGAGTCTCATTAACTACTTTTCAATTGTCTGGGGAAGCCTTCAGATGGTAGGAGGCCTATGAGTTGAGCAGGCCAGCCAGTGCTGTACCACTTACGTGGCATGCGATCTCCATTCTCTTCTTGGAGAAGATTGTTCCATAGACCCACATGGAGGAACCGCATAGGCAGTTTGAGCAGCAATGTCGGGAGGGTATGTCCATGATTCAGTATAATATGAGATTTTCAGAGTTAGCTTGTCATGTGATATGGTTGGTTCCCACGGAGAGGGAGAGGAATATGCGGTTCATTGATGGCCTCAACTATGGACTATGTTTCATCATGACTCAGGAGATTGCATCAGGTATTAGGTTCGACGAGGTGGTTGATATTGCTAGGCGGCTTGATTAGGTTCACAGTCAGGAACGTGAGGAGGGGGAGGCTAAGAGGCCTCATGGTTCGGGTGGTTTCAGCGGTGTTTGTTTTGGAGGACAGTCCTATCAAAGCAAGGGTCGTCCTTATAGGCCCACTCAGATGGCTCGCCCGGTTCATCATTGTGCATCAGTTAACCATGGTTCCTACAGTGCTCATTCGGGTCAGTCATCGTTCAGTGCAATATCAGCGCCAAGCTCTTACCATGCTTCGTCTTCCCAGGATTCTATAGGCAATTCCTCGGGTTATCAGGGGCAGTAGCTCCGTTAGATAAGAGGTTGTTTCGGTGCGGGGATTTGAGTCATCTCAAGAGGGATTTTCCTAGACTGTTGAGTGGGGTTCCACATAAGAGTTCTCGGCTGATGATACCAGTACCAGTAGCTATGCCACCCGCTCAGCCAGCTCGGGGTATGGCTCAGGCAGCTAGAGGTCGCCTTAGAGGGGGAGGCCGATCAGGTGGCGGACAGGCTCGATGCTATGCTTTCCCTGCCAGGCCAAAGGTCGTTGCTTCAGATGTAGTGATAACAGGTATTATTATGCTACAACGATGCTTCCACATTATTTGACCCTGGTTCCATTTTTCATATGTGTTATCGTATTTTGCTCGTTATCTAGATATGACCCGTGAGTCCTTAGTTTCACATGTTCATGTGTATACGTCGGTGGGCGATTCTATTGTTGTTGACCATGTGTATCGGTCGTGTGTGGTGACTATTAGAGGATTGGAGACTAGAGTTGATCTCTTATTGTTTAGTATAGTTTATTTTGATGTGATTCTAACGTGATTTACTTAGGATCAAGTGGAGGGGTTCTCAAGACTATGTTCCCAGTAGGGTGATTTCATATTTGAAGGTTCAACGGATGGTTGGGAAGGGGTGTTTGTCATATTTGGCTTTTGTGAGGGATGTTGGAGCTGATACTCCTACCATTGATTCTGTCCAGGTGGTGCGAGACTTTCCGGATGTATTTCCTGCAGAACTGCCGAGCATGTCGCCTGACAAGGACATTGATTTTGGTATTGACTTGGTGTCGGGCACTCAGCCCATTTATATTCTTCCGTATCATATGGCACCAGCAAAGTTGAAGGAATTGAATGAGCAGCTTCAGGAGCTTCTTAATAAGGGTTTCATTAGGCCTAGTGTGTCACCTTGAGGTGCACTGGTTCTTTTTGTGAAGAAGAAGGATGGTACTATGCGGATGTGCATCGACTATAGATAGTTGAACAAAGTTACAATTAAGAACAAGTATCCTTTGCCATGCATTGATGACCTATTTGACCAGCTTCAGGGAGCTAGAGTGTTCTCTAAGATTGATTTGAGGTTTGGGTATCACCAGTTGAAGATTTGGAACTCAGATATTCTGAAGACGGCATCCAGGACCCACTATGATCACTATGGGTTCCTTGTGATGTCATTTAAAGACAAATGCCCCAGCAACATTCATGCATCTGATGAACAGTGTATTCCAGCCATATCTTGATTCATTTCTCATAGACTTTATTGATGATATCCTGGTGTACTCATGTAGCCAGGAGGAGCATGCACATCATCTAAGGATTGTACTATAGATGTTGAGGGAGAAGAAAATTTATGCTAAGTTCTCCAAGTGTGAGTTTTGGCTCGGTTAGGTGGCGTTCTTAAGGTACGTGGTGTCCAACGAGGGGATCAAGGTGGATCCGAAAAATATTGAGGCATTTCAGAGGTGGCCCAGACTATCTTCAACTACGGAGATTCAAAGATTTCTCGGCTTGGCCGGATATTATCATCGCTTTGTGGAGGGTTTCTCGTCCATTGCATCGCATTTGACCAAGTTTACCCAGAAGGGTTCTCCATTCAGGTGGTCGGATGAGTGTGAGGAGAGCTTTCAGAAGCTCAAGACTGCCTTGACCACAGCTCTAGTTCTAGTTTTTTCTTCAGCATCGGGTTCTTATACAATGTATTGTGATGCTTTTCGGATTGGTATTGGGTGTGTCTTGATGCAGGAGGGTAGAGTAATTGCTTGTGCTTCATGCCTATTGAAGCCTCATGAGAATAACTAGCTCATTCATGATTTGGATTTGGCAGCCATCGTTCATGCATTAAAGATTTGGAGGCATTATCTCTACGGCATGTCTTGTGAGCTATTTACAGATCATCGGAGTCTTCAGTACTTGTTCAAGCAAAAGGATCTAAATCTGAGATAGCAGAAAGTGTTGGAGCTTCTAAAGGATGATGATATTACCATTTTGTATCATCTCGGGAAGGCCAATGTAGTGGCCGATGCCTTGAGTAGGAAGGCGGTGAGTATGGGTAGCCTTGCATTTATTCATGCTGGTGAGAGATTGCTTGCATCAAATGTTCAGGCCTTGGCCAATCAGTTCGTGAGGTTTGATGTTTCGGAGCCTAGTCGGTTCTAGCTTGCATTTTTTCCCTATCTTCTTTATATAATTACATCAGAGAGCGTCAGTATCACGACCCCTTGTCCTTAAGGACACGGTTCAGCACGGTGATGCCAAGGATGTTTCTATTAGGGATGATGGGGTGATGTGGATGCAGGGTCGGATTTGGGTACCCAATGTGGATGCGCTGCATGAGATGATTCTTGAGGAGGCCCACAGTTCATGGTATTCCATTAATCTGGGTGCCGCGAAGATGTATCAAGACTTGAGGCAGCACTATTGGTGGAGGAGAATGAATAAAGACATAGTGAAGTTTGTGGCTAGGTGCTTGAACTGTCAGCAGGTGATGTACGAGCATCAAAGGTCGAGCGGTTTGCTTCAGAGGCTTAAGATTCCGGAGTGGAAATGGGAGAGTATCACCATGGACTTCATAGGTGGGCTTCCACGGACCTTGAAGAAGTTTGATTTTATTTTAGTGATTGTGGACCGGTTGACTAAGTCCGCGTATTTCATTCCAGTTGGGACTACCTATTCTTCGGAGCTATTGGCTGCGATCTATATTCGCGAGATTGTTCGCTTTCACGGTGTGCCAGTGTCCATCATTTCAGATCGGGGCATGCAGTTCACATTGCAGTTTTGGAGAGTAGTACAGTGAGGGTTAGGCATACGGGTTGAGTTGCATATATCATTCCACCCTTAGATGGATGGACAGTCCGAGCGTACCATTCAGATACTGGATGATATGCTACACACTTGTGTCATGGATTTCGGGGGTTCTTAGTATGAGTTTCTACTGCTTGCAGAGTTTGCCTACAATAACAACAACCAATTGAGTATTCATATGGCTCCGTATGATACATTGTATAGGATATGGTGTATGTCTCCAGTTGGTTGGTTCGGGTACTTACTTGGTTCAAGATGCATTGGAAAAGGTTAAGTTGATTCATGATTGGCTTCGCACGACCCAATCTAGACAGAAGTGTTACGCCGATCAAAAGGTTCGTGATGTTGCATACATGGTGGGGGAGAAGGTACTGCTTAGAGTTTTGCCTATGAAGGGTGTTATGAGGTTCGGGAAGAAGGGCAAGTTGAGCACTCGGTATATTGGTCCTTTGGAGGAGCTTGAGAGAATTGGAGAGGTGGCTTACAAGCTTGCATTTCCACCTAGTTTATCGAGTGTTCATAGGTTGTTTCCATGCTTCAGAAGTATTTCGATGATCCGTCTCATGTTCTGGACTTCAGTACAATTCAGTTATATGGGGATTTGACTTATGAGGTGGAGTTGGTGGCCATTTTGGATCGGCAGGTTCGAAAGTTGAGGTCAAAGAATATAGCTTCAGTGAAGGTGTAGTGGAGGGTCTAGCCAGTCGGGAAGGCTACTTGGGAGACCGATCAAGAGATGCGGAGCAGATATCCACACCTATTTGAGACTCCAGGTATGATTCTAGACCCGTTCGAGGACGAACGCTTGTTTAAGAGGGGAGAATATAACGACCCGGCCGGTCATTTTGAGTATTGTAGCCTCGTACCCCCATTTATTTCTTATTTTATGATTATTTATTGTTATATGACTTGCCGGGGTGGTTGGTTTAGTTTCGGGGATATTTTAGAATGAGTTGGGACGCTTAGCCCCAAGGTTGGAAGCCTAAGTAGGAAGAGTTGATCGGATGTTGACTATTATGTAAATGACTCCAGAACGGTGTTTTGATGGTTCTGATAGCTCCGTATGGTTATTATGGACTTAGGAGTGTGTCCGGACGTTGATTTGGAGGTCCGTAGATAATTCTAGCTTGAATTAGCGAAAGTTGAAAAAATTGAAGTTTGAAGAGTTAAAAAGTTTGACCGAGAGTTGACTTTGTAGTTACCGGGCTCAGATTTTAGTTTCGGAATCGGAATAGGTCCGTTGTGTCATTTATAACTTGTGTGCTAAATTTGAGGTCAATCGGAATTAATTTGGTATGTTTCGGCATCAGTTTTAAAAGTTGGCAATTCGAAAGTTTGTTAGCCTTTAATTGGGGTGACATTTGTGTTTTCATTGTTGTTTGGTGTGATTTGAAGTCTCGACTAAGTTTGTATGATATTTTAGGATGGGTTGGTATGTTTGGATGGGGTCCCAGGGGCCTCGGGTGTGATTCGGGTTGTAATTGGAGTGAATTGTTGACTTAAGGAAGTTGCTGATTTACCCCAGTTCTGGTGCGCACGCACCTCCGGTGGGAGTGGCCGCAGATGCGGCCTTATGAGTGCAGGTGAGAAAGTAAGTGGGGGGAACTGAGATCGCAGAATCATGAAAGCCTCTGCAGAAGCGAGGTCGCTTCTGCGATGAAGTAAAGCGCAGAAGCGAGCATAGTTGTAGGGGCGACATTTCCTCCGCAGGCGTGCATGCGCAGATGTGGGCGTAATTCCACATACGCAGAGGGGCTGGTCTTAAGTGGGATGCGTAGATGAGCTCCTTTTTCCGCAGGAGCGGTTCTGCAAGAGCGGTTCCACAGAAGCGGACCTCCTGGTCGCATAAGTGAAAATCGCTGGGCAGATAAGGGGTGTTCGGGGGTTAAGTTCATTTTTCATCTTTTAGACCTAGAGAGCTCGGTTTGTGGTGATTGTTCGAGGGATTTTCTAGTAAATCATCGGGGTAAGTGATTCTAACTCGGATTTGGCTATTATACATGAATCAATTATTTTTTTGTTATTTAATTGGTGATTTGAGTTGGAAAATTTGGGAAAAATTTATGGAACTTCATAGACCAAATTTTGGGGATTTGAAAGGCGATTTGAGGTTGAATTTGAATAACTTTTGTATGGTTGGACTCACCACTGAATGGGTGTTCGAATTTTGTAACTCTTATTGGATTATGAGACGTGGGCCCGGGTTTGACTTTTGGGTTGACTTTTTGACTTTATTTAAAGATCTTAGCTTTATCATTTGGAATCAATTCCTATAGCTTTTATTGATAGTATTACGATATTTTTGGCTAGATTCGAGCCTTACGTAGGTCGATACGCGTGGGAAGGGTTTGCTAGCGGATTGATTTGATTTGTTTGAGGTAAGTATCCTATTTAAACTCGGTTGAGGCACTAATTGCCTGAATTGCTGTGATAGCTACGTGCTATTGGGTGATCATATATGCGCGCACCGGGATTATTTATTCATGTTCGGGTGGTTCTCGGGCTCTTATAAGCCTAGAATTTTATAGTTAAACCTTAAGCTACATAGGGGCTTAATCCCAGAATGAACTGATAAATGTTATTCTTTGATGAAATTGTTGTGAACACTTGCACATGCCTACACTTTAGCATGTCGTTTATACCTGTCCAGGAGCATGAGATTTGTTATTCACTCATTTCATACATGTATACTTGTTTATTTTCTCATGTGTGATATGATTGGACTAGTGTCTGTGACCACACCGTGCGGATTGTGTTGTTGAGCCTATGACAATACCGGGCGGATTGTGTTTGTTATTAGCACGTGAGTTGTCCGTGCAGGTTCTACTATTAGCACGTGAGTAATCCGTTTGGATCCAGATATTGATGTTATTAGCACGTGAGTTGTTCGTGCAGCATGTGAGATGTCTGTGCGGGTTCTATTCTTAGCACATGAGTTGTCCGTGCAGCGTGTGGATACGGATCCTTCCCCCCAGGGTCACCCTCTCCTGTTTCTCTCTTGATGGTGTACTCGCGGATATTGGAAATACTGATCAGTGGTTTGGATCGAATGTGGGAAAAGTGAGGGAATCTAGCCAATGTATTGTTGGATTTTTACATTTCATCTTTACTTGCAATTTCCTTGATCATTTATCTGATTTAACTGCATAGCACCTCTATATGCCAAGATATTGTCTGAGAAGAGTATTTGAGAAATTGTACACCTACACACGGATGTTTTCTCACTAAACTTGATGATTTGAGTTCAATATTGTTTTGTACCGGTTTAAAGGATGAAATTACACAGGTGATAGCTAGTATCATTAATAATTTGTGCTACTCTTACCTTTCTGTGTTTATTTACGGTACTTATTAAGTACATTAGGTTGGTTATACGCATACTATACTTTGCATTAAATTGTGCAGATCCACGTGTGGATAGCAGTTATCAGAAGTAGGTTGCTTATTAGACTATCTGCTAGAGGCGAGGTAGAGTTGCATCCTTGGTCGCAGTTTGACTTGTCTTTTCCTTTCGTACTATTGTTATAGTTCAGACAGTGTACTTATTGTTCAGTTTCAGACTAGTATTCTGTTGTAGAAGCTCATGACTCCGTACTTACCAGTTTCTAGGGGGATTTACTTTGTATTAGCAGTTTTTATTGTATTGAAACCCCAAGCTTATGCTATTTCTTGAATTTTGTTATTTTGTTGCCTTTGATATCTTGTTTCGACTTACCTAGCCAATGTGTTAGGCGCCATCATGATGGGTTGGGATTTTGGGTCGTGACACAAAACCTAAGTGTGAAGTCCCCAACAGAGTCGCCATGTTGTTGCACCCTATTTTGCACGAGTCAAAACAAGATTCAACTAGTGATTTCCCTGTTGATGATAAAAGAGAGTCACCACCTAATATTTAAAGGTATACTAGGGTACCTATTTAATTACTAAGATCATTTCTCTATTAGTCTGCTAACCGGTGAGATTTGGGTAAAGGTTTTTTTTCTTCTAAGGGAAAGGTGTTAGGCACCCCTTAAAATCTAGCTGAGGTAGCTCCGTAGGACTTAGACTAGGTTTAAAAGATTAGTTGTGTATACTCTGCTTAATTAGTGCTTAAACATATGGCATATCGTATATCTATTAAAGCCTCTTACTTAAAATTAATATATGTAATTTTGAAAAGAGAGTATAGATTTATAAAAGTCTTTAAGAAAATGTTTGTATCTATACAATTGAAAGTGTTTAGAAATATGTATATAACGTTTGTATTTGCAAGAAAACAAACTTGTGAGATATGGCTAATTTTTAAAACACTTGTCTTTTAAAACGATGTGGCCATTTATATAATTTTAGTAAAGCTTGTTTAAAGAGATAGTCTTTAGGTATACCTTAAAGATCAGTTCTCAAACCTCATATTTATTTTGAAGAAATCGTCTAAAAAACCATGGCTTTGCAACATCGCTTGTTCGATTTTCTTTTGTAGAAAAGCTCAATTAAAAGACCAATTTCAAGTTTCAATTCTTCTGATTTTGAAAAAAGGATGATTGCCGACCTTCGCAAAGGTTGTTTTAGTTTCAAAAAGACTTCATAAAAAATCGTTAGTAAAGGTTAAGAGATGAATAGCAGAAATGGTTAATGAATTGGAATTATTATTACTAAGTTATGATGCTTCTTTTTATCTATGTATTTTAGGGCTTGCCTAGATTGTTAATATAATTCAAAGATATAAAGTAAAAGCATTCAATCAAATATTGTACGTATTATATAGATGTGTAAAACAATAGTAAATTTAAATAAAGCAATAGAGGAGAGGAATAAACTCCGGTTTAGGCCTGAAGGAAAGTAGGCCCAGCAGATAACGAGGACGAACGGACAGCTTCAGACCCCAAAAGGTGCAGGTGCAGAACTTGGGCCTGAATTCTTTGAGAACTCAACAAGTCCAGTTTTAAATACACGTACAAAAAGACAAGAAAGTCATTAGATATGCTGCCCAATATACCTACTTATACATGAATAACACTAGTATGGGCCCAAGATAAATTATAACAATCAATAGTAATCCAGAATGAAAATATTAGTGTGGAGTCACAGATGGTAAAGTAATTTACAATGAAAACCTTTATTTTTCATTGGACACTAAACCTAAAAGGATTAATAAATGTCAATAGATTAGAGGCTAAGGGTAGAATTCCATTCATGCCCAAGGTACTCTTTGGATCCCTCGCACTTCAAAGTTCCCAAGGGTCTCAAGGCCCTGGCCAGTGCTTGTGTCAGGCAGAGCAGCTCAACCAAGAACTAAATTCTACTCCTAAATACCCCTAACTACTCATACTTACTCTTCTCTACAGGTTTAAGTGCTAATGAGGCACTCAATGTAAATTCCAATACCACGGTGATACCACTTTAACGGGATATATACATTTCTTACAGTAATTGTACAGGATATCATCAGAATCATAAGACAACCAATCATACTGTTGTAACCACAATCCAAACATAAGTACATGGTTCATTGTGAATATCTTCAAAATGTTTAAGTATGCTCAAAGGAGTTAGTTTCAAGCACATACAGGAAAACAACACTGGAAGATTACTTTAGAAACCCAGACATCTGAATCATGTATCTTAAGAGTAGAGAAGGTACATAGTTCAAACTTATAACAGTCCATGTTCATGACCATATCCTCTTAAAAACCTTTAATTAGATTAGTCAAAGATTTGTCTTAACTAAATCTTAACTTCTAGTATATATACAGGTTAACAACTTCAATTGAAACCTCTAAAGAGTATTAACAGAGATGCAAGTTAACATTCCAGTTTCATTCTAAGCAAATGACATGATTACTTCATTCTAAATGTTTTTAGCTTCATACTAATCTCATTGGAGAATAAAGCATACTACTATTTCAAGCAGAACAAGTAGCAACAGAAGATTTATCGTAGGTTCATAAGTTAAGCCTAGTTCATTTAAGTAAGCTTAGTGAAGTTTTAAGGATAATGTAGGCATGTACATGATTATGAAAGACAAGCAGAATTGTTGAAGAACAAAATAAGTGCAAGGTATCCAAGAGAGCACCCACAGGGGACATTTAGCAGGGATCATACCATTACAAGCATGATAGGGTGTTAACATCATGAAATCAGGCTAACAGTGTCACTATATGAGTTTCAAAAAAGGGCAGGGGTATCATTATATTAGGGATATGTTATGCAGATCAAGTATGGGAATAAAGGTATGATGAAACTTAATTTCAACACTTTAACACAACAGAGGAAACATCCAAACAACCTAAACATATCTTAATCAAGCTTCACAGCTAAATGTATGGCAACTATTAGAATACACACAAGGGTGATAAAGGAATATTATTAGCTTAGGACATGCTTATGTAGTGTGATCACACAGTCATGAGTTTTAATTAGATGATCAATGTCCTTTCAAGAGTTAATAGGATCACAGAGGCACATTAAAAGAAGAGATTATTTTAAATATCATGAGCTGGTGTACCCAAACTAAGATGACAGTCTTATCTTTACCACTAAACAAATTCATATCCGTTTTGAGTCTAATTTATCATATGAATCACTTCAGATACAAATAACACCAAGGCATATTAGTATAGCAATCATAAAAGTTATAATAGGACACCAGGGAAGTCTAAAGACACCTATTAAGACTATTTGAGGGTTCTCTGGTTGTTTTCAAAGTTTAACAGTAGATATAAGTTATCAGATATTTATTAGGATTAACTAATCAATACATAGTTCTAATTTCAACACCTTAAGGAATTTATGATTCCATTGATCATCCATATATCAATAACAAACACATAAAAAATAGTCAACCATAGCACACTACCAATAATATCATTTAATAAAAAATAATAGAACAAATCATGCTTACAAATTCAAACAATCAAAAGAGGAATAGAGTTGAGGTTTTACTGACCTCCTTTAGGGAAACAAATCAAACAAAGACTTAGTTTATCCGTTTAGAAGCCAAAGACTCAAACTTTCGATCAGTAGGTAAACTCAGAACCACAAAGAGAGAGGAAATAAGAAATTGAGTAAGAACTTAGACTTTAGTTGAAAATTTTCTAAATGCTATTGTATTATGTATTGATTTTCTTCATATTGTTAGGTGTTGTTAGGTGAGAGCCATTACGGCTCATATTTATAGTGCCTCAAGGTCTAGGGTTTCGAAAGGTTCAAATTTGATAGTGGAAGATGAAGATAGGTTGATGATGAGAGAAAATCAAGTGAAAATCAAATAAGCAGAAGTGAAAAACAGTGATAGATTTTACCTAAGTGATGAGAGGTTGGCTGCTAAAGATGAAGACCCATCGGGCAAACTCTATAATCCATAGGTCACTGTGTTTGACCTTTGGGTAATGAATTCTCATGATGAAACCTCTGCAAAGCTCCATGCATGCACCGATTTGAAAGGTCATAAGAGAAAATCAGACGAGTTCAAGTTTCACGTTTTGGTCTATGACCCCATGATTAGGGCTTTTGAAATTTCATCGGTGAAATAGAAATAAAATAACAGGCTTCACAGTCCAGGGTTAGAATGAGTGGTTGTGCAGTTTTGATTTGAAAGAACAAAGAAAAATCGGATCAATTGCATTTTGAGCTTAGAGTATTAGAACTGGTTATTTCAATTCCAGTGATGAAAGAGGAAAATAGCAACGGGATTCGTGGATAGGGAGGAAGATTGAGTGTTTGGGGTTTGATTTTTGTGACGTTGCACGGATTTGTGCAAGGTTCCATGATTGATGGCGGGTGAAGGGGATGAGAGAAAAGAGAGAGTTTAGGGAAAGAGGGGCAGCGGGGTCAAAGGGAGAATGATTTAGGGTTAGGGGATTAGGGTAGCCGTCTCTAGGGATAAAGTTAGAAGAAAGAATCTAGTCCGTTGGATCTATTGATCAACGGCCCTGAAAATCCGGGGCATTAAAGAGTTTTAATGAGGAATTTTTGTGGTCATTGGATTCTTATGATCCAACGGCTATGATTAAATCTGATGAGTGTTTTAAATTGAATAGAAATTGCGAGCCATTGATCTAAGGAACGAACATCTTAGATCAATTGTGCTTCTTTTGTGTATGCTAGAGAAGGATGACGTTGCGTGATTTCCTTGGATCGGAGAGGAGGTCATGGATTGCCAAGTTGGAATGGAATATTGTATTTGGACTGGGTTAATTCCGGATTGGGCTTGTTATTTGGGCTAAGACTGATTTAAATAATAGCCACTTTATGTTTAATTAAGAAATTACAATTGTAGCCCTTTAGCTTTTTAACCCTTTTGAAATTAATTTAAATAAACTTATATTTTCAATAAAATATAGTAAAAATCATAATTATCAAATACACTACTAATTATTGTGATCAATTATTTGTAAAATATCTTGTCTTCTAAATTGTGACACTAATTTCGAATTATTAAAATAGTAATCTAATAAATTAAGGAATGATTTATTAAATTAATTATGAAGCCTATATATTGTATATAACGATTATTTTAATAATCCTCAAAATTGTAAGTATGCTATATTCGTAATTACATAATACTAAATTATTAATTTCATTACTATTAATACATAATTCTTTTGTAAAATAGGTATTATTGATTAAAAATATTTTCAAATTATTCATTGAAAATTATTAAGTATAAATAAATTAATTTTAAAAGGGGGTCAAAATTGGTCGTCAACATTATTGATGATTGTTGCTTCCTTCCAAGAATTGCGAGTAAGAATCTTCAATTAAGAAGAAAAGTAAAAGTAAAGATTAATTGTGTATTTGTGAATTTCTTGATGATCGTACAAAGTAAGGTAAGTGACGCTTATATAAGGACACAATATGTAATGTTTTCCCTCACTTAATTCCTGCATGTTACTAACATTAACTACATTAAATGCTCATTAATCAAATTATTCGTAATTGTTATGGTAATAATAAACAATCGCGCATAATCAGGAATTATGCTAATTCCCTTTCAATATTAGTAGTTGTCAATAAATCTTCATCTTTTGAAGTCTTCATGCATCCCGTGCCTATCTCTTATTTTCCAGTAGTCAGATGAGGTATCTTTTGTAATCAATCCCGCGAATGTCTTAACCGTGCCTCATCATTATTTCTTATTTGATCTTATTCATATGCCACATGTCAACATACCATTGACCCACATGTTATATCTATTTTTCACCAATATAGATAGTCCACCCACTTTCTGAATATTCTCAACTGAATATTCGGGAAGTGGTAAGTTTATTTAAGGCGGGAATGTCTTGCTACCTTTTTCCAAACATTATGTTTTCTTCAAAAGCGAAGAAACGTACGTCTTTTCCACTTAATGCTCGAGATACGTGTCCTACTATGATTGGTTCTGCAGTTTATAGGGTCTTTTTAGGGTTTTCTGCGGCTGCGTCAGTTTGAAGTAACAGTTCCATGATGATGGTTCATAATCACGATTCTTTCTTATAAATATTGTATCACATATCATCCAAAAACATCTTCCTTTCTTCTTACACTCCTTTACGAGCTTCTTCTACAATTTCTCTTCTTCCTTTGTACTTTTATTAACAAAATTCCCGATATTCAAACTCTTTTTCATCATCGAACCCACAAAAAACAATCATAGTAGATGAACTTCCTCCTTCTTTAGCCCCAGTTAGGAGTGGAAGAGGTGTCAGACTTCGTTGTTTAGGATCCATATCAAGCCGTAGTTATGCTCCTTCCCAGAAGATTTCTTCTAAATATTCTTCCTCTAAAGCTAAAGCTTTATCAACTCCTAAATCTTCCTGCAAAGGTAGAGACCAAAACGAACCACTGCCTGAGCCTATTATTTCTGAAATTGTTCCTCAGGAATTCTCTTTTATATCGTATTGTGAGGCATGGAGAAAATAGGTTTCATCCATAGCAACACTTAGTCATGCCTATCATTACTCTTGTTTAATCACTCCTGGCCTTCTCCCTTTAGTACGTCGTGAATGCCATTGGAAATCTAATTTCCCTGTTGTAGCTCCTAGTGCTGATGATTGAATAACCTCTTGTCATGAAGGTTATTCATTTGTTTACACCTATTCTTTTACTTTAGGATTCAATCCACCTATTGACCCAGTGATCATTGAATTTTGCCGTTACTTCAATGTGTGTCTTGGTCAAATAGGCATGATAGTATGGAGGGTGGTGGCTAGCCTTCATTACTTATCAAGCTTAGTTTCACCCCCTTTTACTTTCCGGCACCAACTCCATCTGTATTCCCTGAAGCTTTTCCATGAAGGTATCCTCTCTCTTGTGGCGAGAAGCAAGAAAGTCTTGGTCAGTCCCGAATATGACCATGACCGAGGCTGGTGCACTCGATTCGTGGCTGCTCCTACTTGTGACTTAGTGGGTGATGATAACATGCTTTTTCTGAGAAGTGAAACTTCGCACATGAGTATTTTTCTTCACCACTTTCTTTTCAGAATTTTAATTTCCTCATCCTTATTTTCTTACTTTTCACCAATCATGGAAGTTTCTGGTGAACTTTCGGACTTTCGTGATTGGGTAGAAAAAAACACTACTTCTGCCCCTATGGATCAGAGATCTTGGAAATTTCTTTCCCAGAAGTTCGGATGGAAAGTGAAAACCCATGGTATTCTGTTTTACTTTACCATGAATTTTCCTTTTTATGACTTTTCTTATTTTTACTTTTTCCATTATTCTCAAGAGTTGTTGTTCGTGGCATTCATCCCGCCTCTATTTCTGGTGCTAGACTTATTGTTAGCACTGCCCATAATAGATTTTGAGTGTGTTCTCTTCAAAGAGTAAAAATAATGAAACCCGCGCCTCTGACGTTGAAGAAGATGAAGGCTCTCTAGTAAAGAAGTCACGAGTCAGGAGGCGTGTGGTTTTAGTCAGGAGGCCCCGCGCCTTTCCAGCTAGTTGATGAGAGTGCTCCTTTGGATATCTCATAAGATGAAGATGTTGGTCCTGCTTTGAAACCCCCCTCCCCCCCCCCCTCCTCCTCCTCCTCCAAATTTCCCCTTAAAAGGCTTTTCGCTTAAGGATTTGAGGATATAGAAGAATTCGGCCCTGTTTCTAAAGAGCCACCCTTGATGCTCTTCCAATGACCCCTGTTGCTCCCTCTGTCATCCCTTTTGTTACTTCTGTTGCCACACCTGCTACTACTTCTGCTTTCATTCCTCGTGAAGAGGCTTGCCCTTGTAGCGGAATAAGAGACATGAAGCAGGTTTTAATTGAAGTCCAACCGAGCTGCGATTTGGTTGAAACTTTTGATCAGGCCGGTGGAGAGGGAAAAACTTGAGTCTCATAGCTTCATCACTTTAATGAACGATGTTATTCATTCTGCCCTCAAGATATATTCCGCTTCTCTTATTTCTCTTCCTTCTTTTTTCTTTAAGTTTGTAATTCTTCCATCTTGCCTTTTTTGCAGATCAATTTAATAGGTACGGAGCTGATGAGGAGGATAGACTGAACTAAGCAGCAAGTTGTCGAGTTCGTACAGAAGCTGACAATTGGAAGGAGCAGTTTGAAAGCCTTCAACTTGAAAAAGATGTTCTTGCCAAGGAGAAAGGATCTTTGGAGCAGCAGCTCAAGATTACCATTGCAGAATTGGCGGTTCAGAAAGCTTCTTCCAACCAAGTTTAGAAAGAGAAAGATAGAATGGAAGATTCTTTTGCTGAACAACATTCAAGAGCTACTAAGGAAATTAGGAGCTTGAAAGAGCTTCTAATTCAGAAGGAAGATTATGCAGGTGATCTTGTTCAGATGTTGACTCAATCTCAAGAGGATCTTCGTGCTTCCTCTGAAAAAGATAAGTTCCTCAATCTTGAACCTTTAAAGGTGTCTTATGAAGCTTTTGAAGCTAAAAAGGAAGACTTGAAGGCTGAAATAGAGCAACTGAAAAAAGACTTTGAGGCTCCTCGAGATTAACTAACACTTGATGTTAGTTGGGCTTTCTTGAATACACGTCTAGAAAATTTGATCGAGGCTAACCATGAAAGTTTTTACCTCAAGGATGATATTGCCAAAGCTAAAGAAACAATTGAAAGTAATCATAAACGTCAAAGTTTCTCAACACCCGAGGATGAAAGCTCTAAAGGTGATAAAGATTGTTCCGAAGCTGACTAAGCTAATGCTCAGCCTTCGTCTTTTCCTCAAGTTGATCATTCCACTCATGTTGATGATTCTCCTTAGCTTCTCCCCCTTCAGTGATTATTATTTATGATATTTTTTTTATTGATGTTCATGGGAGATTTTGTTTTTTTTTTTTGGAAGTTGGTTTTGGGAAACTTTTCCTCCCTTACTTTTGAATATCAACATCAATACTAATATTACTTCGTTGCATATCTTATGTATGCTTTTGCTCTTGAGTTTTCAAGATTTTTCTTGCATTCTCTTAAAGTTGATAAATGCATTAATATGCCGCAGCTAAATAGACACGGTCTTTTTGATAAAAGATGGCCCTTTTATATTAGCAACACTGATGAAGATGACGTTTTATCTTCATATTGGTATAAATATATGAAATATGAAGTAATTTGAAGAAGATTTATTTGAACTTTCAAACAAATATTTATGTACATCATTTTCATAACTGCTTTCATTAGCAGGTTTACAAGTACGGGTTTGACTATCACGTGACTGCATTTGTAGCCTTAACCTAATAGCTCTTAGGAGTTTACAGTTGAATCTTTAATTCTTTACTTCATATTCCTTCTGCGAGCTTGAAAATTTGAAATTTGTCTTCAAGTTTTTTCCTTTGGCTAAGCTATGCTTTTGTGGTATACATCTTGTTCACTTGTGTACTTGATAAGTGGGAATTTTGACTACTTATTAGCGCCTTTTAGCTTTTATTTTAGTCTAAAGCATTAAATTATGTTCCCGAAACTAATGAAATTGTACAAAATTACAGGAATGCTGGAAGTTGGGCTCCCAAGAAGAAGTTCGGCTCAAAAAGGAGCAGTCTAAGAATAGGGCAATAAAGGGCACAGAAGCACACAATGTGCGGTCCACATAAGGAATTCTGCGGCAGCAGAAGAAATTGCAGACCACAGAATTGCATCTGTGGCCGCAATCAAAGAAGGAATAACCTGCACGCATTTATGCAAATTGCGGACCGTACATGAATTGTGCGGCCGCAAAAAATGGGCTAAGGGTCAAGATCAGAGAGAATGCAAAAAGACCAAGTCCAGGGCCTCAGTGAAATACAGACCGCACAAGATTGCCTTGCGTCCACAGATCTAAATCTGCAGACCGCAGAAAAGTTGCCTCGCGGGCGCAGAACTCCAGTTCCTTCCAGATGAAGAAATCTGCGGACCGCACATGGAATTGTGCGGCCGCAAAACATCCCGAGGGATATTTTTATCCGAGATTTTTAGCCTTGTATAAATAGACGAGTTTTACAAAATTAGGTCAAGTTTGAACCTCTGCAATTACTGTAGCCATTTTTCTTTTCCTTTTTTGGAAGTTTACTTTTTTTTGGTGTATTTTACAATAGATTTAATCATCTTAAGCTTTCATTATGAGTTTAATTAGTCTTTCTTCTCTATTTTCTTCAAAATAAAGTATGAGTAGCTAGATGTTTACTAGGGTTATGACCCAACCCTAGTGTGTAAACCTTATAGGCATCTAATTTTGTGCTTGTTTATGATTGGGTGTTTATTATTTAGCTTATTTCATGCTTTAATTGTGGGATTAATGGTTGCAAATATTAGTTCATGCCTATTTGACTTAGTCTCTTGTTGAGAAAGAGAAACCTAGTCTAGGATAACTTAGCTAACAAGGAATCGGGTCAATCGAGAGATTGATTAATCCAATTAAAGTGTTCAACCTAGAGATAGTAATAACCCGACTTGAGCTTTTATCAACTATTTTGTGTGATACCCATTTGGTCTTGAGAGAGCCAAATTGGGCAAAACCACTCTATGACCGAGAGGTATTGAGTGGGTAATTTAGAGTTGATAGCTATAATACACTCCGATCACTAAAACAAGCATTAAAATCTTTATCCCATCAGGTAAACACCTAGGTAATGGTCACAGCCCTAGGCTTTTATCAATTTGGAAAAACCTCAAACACAATTATCTTTAGTCTTCTTTATTTATTTTGAAATCTTTAGAGTAAAATTAGAAATAGAAAACAAATCTTTGTGTGAAAGTGCAATCTAGATAATTCAATCACTCACATTGAAATATATACCCCTAACTCCCATCTTAGCTCCCTGTGGATCCGACCCTGACTCTTAGTTGGGTTTCTATTATTGCAAACGACCATTTCATACCTTTTTGAGGTGTGCATTTGGACGCGATCAATTTTTGGCGTCGTTGTCGGAGAGCTAAAAACGGCGTTAGCTATATATTTGGGTGTGTTTTTGAAGTATCTTCTTTTCCTTCCGTATTACTAACTTGTTTGAGAAATCGTAGGTACAACCATGGCAAACAATGAGCTCAGAAATATTGCTTTGGGGGATGTGGACATTGAGGATGACCAAGTGGATGAGGTTTCTCTTGAATCTCAAGCCAATAGAAGAGGCCAAGTGCCCCATGAAAATGTGCCCATTCCACCCCCACCTCCACCACGAGCGGCTCCACACTGGGTGCTACCCAATGAAGGATATGCAAGTGCAATTGTCCTTCCCCGTATTAGGGCGGGCAACTTTCAAATCACCAATGTGATGCTCACTTTGCTAGAGTAACGAGATTTCTTCACCAGTGCTCCAAGTCAAAATGCATACAAACATTTGAAGGGGTTTGTGGACACTTGTTGGGGGAGTAAACAAACAAATGTATCCAAGGATGCATTGAGGCTCAGGCTTTTTCCCTCATCTCTCTGGGGGAAAGCTTTAGATTTGTTGGAACGTTTGCCGAACCATTCCATTCACACTTGGGATGAGTTGGCGGAAAAGTTTATTTCTAAGTTCTTCTATCCAGGGAACATGGATACACTTCGGGATGAGATTTTGGCATTCAAACAAGAGCCAAATGAACCACTGCACAAGATATAGGAACGCTATAGAAAAATGGTTAAGGAATGTCCTAACAATGATATGACGGAGAACATGATTCAACAAACTTTCTATCATGGGATCAACACAACCAACCAATGTGTACTGAATCAACTTGCCGGTGGGAACTTCATGGCTATGCCTTATGCGGAGGCGTGTGAGATTTTAGATGAAATGGAGGAAACATCATCGGCATGGCAATCCCGGGCTGATGTTCCACAAGGTGATCCCAATGTGATCTACCTTCACGAAGAGTTGCATGACCATAGGTAAGCTATTGCCGAATTGACTACCACCATGAATCAATTAGCAAAGGCTCAACTTCAACAAGTGCAAAATCCTAAGCAAGTCAATGCCATGGAGGAAGTGAACATGATGGTGAATAAAAGAAGGACCAAGGGTCCACAAGTGCAACAACAAGTGGAGAATTTTGTGCAAGATGATACTGGTTTTGATCAAGATGATTCTTATAATGACCAAGAAGAGGAGGTGCAATATGTGAACAACTTTCAAGGGCAATAAAACAACTTCCAAGGCCCAAACCAACAACAATGGCGACCTCAAAACAATCAAGGCAATTGGAATTCTAACAACCTAGGAAATTGGAGTGGTGGAAACAATCAAGGGAATTGGCATAACAACAACAATCAAGGAAATTAGAGTGGAAAGAATTAAGGAAATTGGGGGGGGGGGAGGAGGGGTTAACAATCAAGGCAGGTGGAACAATAATCAAGGCAATCGGGGGTCGGGTTTTCAAAGGCCCCTCGTGTATCAACAACCGAACAACTCGCCTCCATATCCTTCCCATGGTCCTAGTTCTTCAACCAATGAGATGGGGCGTATTGAGAACATGTTCAAGTAAATGATGGAAAAGAATGCCGATTAGGACGCCCAACTTGTCTCACACAACACATCGATCTACAACTTAGAAGTGCAAATGGGGCAAATCTCTCAAGCTCTAAATTCTCGTCCTAAGGGGTCACTACCAAGTGACACGGTGGTAAACCCAAAGGGTAGAAATAATATGGGGCATGCCATGGCCATTACTATAAGAAGTGGAAGAGGTGGGAATGCATCCACCTCAAGTCAAAAGCAACTTGTGGATGATGAGCAAGTGGAACAAGAAGAAGAGGTCCCGAACAATATGGTGCAAGCAAATGATGAAGTTCGGATTGATATTGATGATAGTGTTGAAGAGACTCAAGGGGAGGCAAACTTGTCTAGGGATCATATTATTGACATACCGGAGCCGGTACTGCAAAAGGCTAAGGGACCATTGCCTAAGCCTCCACCTCCATACCCTCAAAGTCTTGCCAAACAAAATGGTGAGAATCAATTCAAAAAGTTCATTCAAATGATGAAGAGTATCTAAATCAATGTGCCATTAGTTGAAGCTTTGGAACAAATGCCCGGTTATGCGAAGTTTATGAAGGATCTCGTAACGAACAAGTGGTAAATGAATTTTGAAACTATCAAAGTCACTCATCAAGTGAGTGAAATTGTGCATTCAATGGATCTTAAGTTGGAAGATCCCGATGCTTTCATGATTCCTTGTACAATTGGAAGTTCTGAGTTTTCTAAAGATCTTTGTGATCTTGGGGCGAGTATCAATTTGATGCCCTATTCAATTTTCAAGAGCTTGGGAATTGGGCAACCAAGACCTACCTCTATGAGATTGCAAATGGCTGATCAGACCATGAAGAGACATTTGGGAGTGATTGAAGATGTCTTGGTTCGTGTTGATAAATTCATTCTTTCGGCGGATTTTATCATTCTAGATTGTGAAGTTGATTATGAGGTGTCGATTATTCTTGGAAGAGCTTTCCTTACTGCGGGGAAGGCTCTTTGTGATGTTGAAGCCGGAGAACTCACTTTCCGGGTGGGTGATGAAAAAGTGGTATTCCATGTGTGCAAGTCCATGCAGAAACCAAATAGAACGAGGTGCGTTCTTTGTGGACTTGGTGACCGATGTTATTATTGATGATACAAGTGCCACAATCAATGTTGGTGATATGTTGGAGGTCGTCTTGCTCAACTTTGATGATGACGAGAAGGATGGCTTCATGGAATATGTGAACTCTTTTCAAGTAATGGGGTCGTACAATTACACACCCCGGAAGCTATCTTTGGCACTTGAAAACAGGAAAACTCCTCTGACAAAGCCTTCCATTGAAGATCCTCCTACCTTGGAGTTGAATCCATTGCCTCCACATCTTCGTAATGAATTTCTTGGCCCTTGTTCTACTTTACCGGTTATTCTTTCCTCTTATTTGACTAACGTGCAGGTAGATTCTACATTGGCGGTGCTACAAAAAAGGAAGAAGGCTATTTGGTGGACATTGGTAGATATTCGGGGAATAAGCCCCGCATTTTGCATGCATAAGATCAACTTGGAGGAAGGCGCTAAACTATCTATTGAACATCAAAGGACACTCAATGATGCTATGCAAGAAGTTGTCAAAAATGAGATTATCAAGTGGTTGGATGTCGGGGTTATCTTCCCCATTTTCAATAGTTCGTGGACTTCTCCGGTTCAATGTGTCCCAAAGAAGAGGGGCATAACGGTGGTCACCAATGACAAGAATGAGTTGATTCCTACAAGAACAGTGACCGGTTGGAGAGTGTGTATGGACTATTGCAAGCTCAACAAAGTCATAAGGAATCATTTTTCACTTCCCTTCCTAGACCAAATGCTTGATAGGTTGGTCGGTCGTGCTTTCTATTGCTTTCTTGATGGGTATTCAAGCTACAACCAAATCCTTATTGCTCCGAAGGATCAAGAGAAAACAACCTTTATATGTCCCTATGGTACTTTTACCTTCAAGCGGATGCCATTTGGTTTGTGCAATGCACCAACGACTTTTCAAATGTGTATGATGGCTATCTTCACGGACATGGTGGAGGACTACCTTGAAGTTTTCATGGATGAATTCTCGGTAGTTGGAGATTCTTTTGATGATTAGTCTTGCGAATTTAGATAAAGTGTTGGCAAGATGTGAAGAAATGAATTTGGTGCTCAATTGGAAAAAGTGTCATTTCATGGTCGAGGAAGGCATTTTCCTTGACCACAAAATCTCAAAGAATGTAATTGAAGTTGAAAAGGCAAAGCTTGAGGTGATTTCTAAACTTCCACCTCCAACATCGGTGAAAGGTGTGCGGAGTTTCTTAGGCCACGCGGGGTTTTACCAACATTTCATCAAAGATTTCTCTAAGGTGGTGAACCCTTTGTGCAAGTTTCTTGAGAAAGATGATAAGTTTAACTTCAATGATGATTGCATGAGATCCTTTGAATTATTAAAGTTCAAGTTAAAAACTACTCCCATCATCACCACTCCAAATTGGAGCATCCCTTTTGAACTCATGTGTGATGCAAGTGACGTAGTGGTTGGGGCTGTTTTGGGACAACGCGTCAACAAAATTTTTCATCTGGTCTACTATGCTAGTAAGACCGTGAAGTGCCCAAGTCAACTATACCGTTATGGAGAAAGAGCTCATTTCCATTATGTTTTCAATTGAGAAGTCCTGCCCATAGTTGATGGGTGTGAAAGTCATTGTCCACACGAATCATACAGCACTTCTTTATCTTATGAGCAAGAAAGATTCCAAAGCACGGCTGATGAGATGGGTGCTTTTGTTGCAAGAGTTTGATATTGACATCTAAGATAGAAAAGGGAGTTAAAATCAAGTGGCGGACCACTTGTCTCATTTGGAGGAGGAGGGGAGGCCTCATGATGGCCTTGAAATCAATGACTTTTTCCCCGATGAGCAACTCTTGGCTATTTCAATGAAGGAGGTGCCATGGTTCGCAGATCTAGCAAATTTCCATGTGTGTGGAATCATCCCGGATGAGTTCTCTTCAAACCAAAGGAAGAAGCTCAAATGGGATTTTCAATATTATTATTGGGATGAACCATGCCTTTTCCATATTTGTATGGATGGGGTGATTAGAAGATGTGTATCGGAAGAATAGTAAGGTGAAATTCTTGGGGCTTTTCATTCTTCGCCATATGGTGGTCATCATGGTGGAGCAAGAACGGCGGCCAAAGTGCTAAGTTGCGGTTTCTATTGGCCCACTCTTTACAAAGACGCAAGTGATGGAGTGAAAAGATATGATGAATTTCAACGGGCCGGTGGAATCTCGAAGAAAAATGAAATGCCTCTCACTACCATTTGGAGATTGATATCTTTGATGTGTAGGGTATTGACTTTATGGGTCCTTATGTGAGTTCTTGTGGAAACACATACATCTTGGTCGCGGTTGATTATGTGTCTAAATGGGTTGAGGTCGTTGCTCTACCCAACAATGAGGCGAGATATGTGGTGGCGTTCTTGAAGAAGAATATTTTCACAAGGTTTGGTACTCTGCGGGCTATTATAAGCGATGGGGGTCGCATTTTGGCAACAAGACTTTCGACACTTTAATTAGCAAGTATGGTGTTACTCATAAAGTCACGACTCCCTATCATCCACAAGCTAGCGGTCAAGTGAAAGTCTCCAACTGGGAGATAAAGAGTATTTTGTCCAAAATAGTGAGTGCTAATCGAACGAATTGTTCTAAGAAGCTTGATGATGCATTATGGGCCTATCAGACGGCTAACAAAACACCTATCGGAATGTCGCCATACCGGTTGGTGTTCAGCAAAGCTTGTCATCTTCCGGTGGAACTTGAGCACAAAGCCATATGGGCTCTAAAGAAGTTGAATCTTGATTGGGATGTAGCTGCTAACTTGAGGGTTGCACATTTGAATGAATTGGATGAGTTCCGGTATCATGATTATGCAAGTTTATCCTTGTACAAAGAAAATATAAAATATCTTCATGACAAATACATTTGGAACCAAGAGTTCAAGGTGGGCGATCTTGTGTTGTTGTTTAACTCACGGTTGAGGATGTTCCCCGGGAAATTAAAGTCTAAATGGAGTGGCCCTTTTGAAATTATGGGTGTGACACCTTTTGATGCATTGGACTTGAAGAACAAAAACAATGAGGTATTCCGAGTCAATAGTCACCGGGTGAAGCACTATTTGGGAAAAGCTAGAGATGGCCACGTCGTGGCGGTTATTCATTTCAATTGATGGTATTCTGGGTCGTGCCGCGATGTTAAATCAGGCGCTTCTTGGGAGGCAACCCATGTTTCTTTTTCTTTACTTTTTTTCTTTTGTAGTTAGGTGTTATTTTTGTGCTAACTTGATTTGAAGTGCGCTACAGGAATGAGTGTGCCCTATAGGAATCGTGGACAGATATGCAGCTAAGTATTGGAAAAAAATACGGACCGCAATTGATTTGTGCGGACCGCACAATTTGGAATGCTATCGCAAAAGTGCTCTGCGGCCGCACAAATGGAAGGTGGAAAATGCCAAGTCTCTAAAGTTGGTCTGTCAGAAAAATGGTCGATATGCGGCCGCAACAGAAAATTTGTGGCCACAACAGGAAATCTGCAACCGCAACAAGGAATCTGTGGCCACAAACAAAATTCTGCGGACCACAGATGGAGACCACAATTGAAGCCTCGCGTAGCATGAGTGCGAACTGCACATAAATTGTGCGACCGCACTCACCCCTCTTTCCCTTAGGAACATCAGGAGTATAAATAGAGGGCTAGGGCTATTGTTACTTTTTCCCCTCTCTGAGCAAAATCACAGAAATCTTTTGAAGTTTCTTGTTGAGTCTACCTGTGCATTCATTCAACATCTTTGATCAATCACTCATCACACTCATTCATTTGGTATGCTTCATAATCTTGTATATCTTTTTCTTTTAGTTTTTATATTTTTAGTCCATTTTAGGCCATTTGTCAATATAATTCAATTGTACATACTTGTGGGGGTATATCTGTAGTGGGTCAACTAGTACATGCTCTATGGGGAATGGGTAAATGTATTGTCTTGCTTTTATGATGTTACCATGTCAAAATTTGCTCAAAAAACAATTGCAATCCCTAATTTGAAATAACTGACTGTTCGTATATTTTAAATTCTGCGGCCGCACTTGAAATTGTGCGGTCCATAGAAGTTGCCTATAGGTCAGTTTATTTAAGAATGAGTTTGCAACCGCAACAAGAATTGTGCAGACCGCAGAATTTCCATTGTGGCCACAGAACTGCCCTTGTCCTGTCATCAGAGAGTTTACAAATTTGTGACTCAAATGTGCGGACGCAAGACAAATTGTGCAGACCGCAGAAAACATGTTGCGGCCGCACATCAACCATTTCTCTATCATTAGAGAGTTGGTATAATTCTAGTTTCTGATTTGCGGCTGCAAGGAAAAATGTGCGGACCGCACTTCATATCTGTGGCCGTAAGAGAGAATTGTGCAGTCCGCAAGTCCTCATCTGCGGCCGCAAAAAACAATGTGCGGACCGCAGATCCTCATTCTACAAGCATGATTTAACTGTGACCTTCACTGTGTTTTCTGGTGTTTTCTTGTACATCTCCTGTGTCTGATTGACCATTGAATTGCAACTAACAACTACTTCTACTTGATACGGATAATGGTTCGATCGAGAGGTAGAGGTGATACTACTAAAGGGAGGGGTGAACCTTCTAAGGGTCGAGGCAAGAGTGCCTTACCCCTCGGCCAACAAAGAATAATCACAAAGAAACTAACAGCCGGTAGAGGGAGAGGTGCAGATTTCTTTGAGATGAGTTCTTACGCCCCATATAGGGACGTATCAGAGGGTGACTCAGCCTTTATTCAGGAACAACCGGAAGTATAGTCCATGCCATCAGGGAGATTTCAATTGAGGGACGAGCCGTCATCATTACACAGCACTTCTGAGGGTTCGGAAAGTGCTAGTCAGGCTTCTGAACCATCTACTACACATGTCCCTGAGGCACCAGATACATCAGTTCAGGACATCCCTGATGATGACAGTGGGGGAGATGCTACAGTTGTCGGCCTTGAAAGGATGAAGAAGAAAGAGGTTTGGGAGGACCGGTTTGTCAGCTTGGCCACCTTCACCAGCTTCCGTCAATGGTGGCCAGTGAGGTCGCTTACTCTTGAGCGGCAGTTTCAGTTGAAGGATCTGGAGAAGTATAACCCATCAGTGATGAGATAGTTCAAGGAACGCAAGGGGTGGATGTGGTTAACCCAGAGTGTTGTGGATGCCAAAGAATATCTTGTCCGGGAATTCTACGCCAATGTGGCACATATCAAGAAAGGTACAAAGGTAACCAAAGTGCGTAACCTTAAAGTGATATTTGATCAAAATACTCTCAACACGTACTTGGGTTTCGAAGATGTCGAGCCGAAGGAATACTTAGAGAAGTATGCAATGGGAGATGAAGCCCGGCCTTGGTTAGCAGAGATTCTAGCATCTCCTGGGCCACCACCGCCATGGATCACAACAGGGGTTCCTATTCACATGAGAACTCTAAGCTTTGAGGCAAAGGGGTGGCAAACCTTTGTCTACAGCACATTGGACCCAAGCCAAAATGAGACCTATCTCCCGATTCCTCGAGTAGTTCTTGTTGCTTCTATCGTGGCCGGGTACCCTATCAATGTGGGTGCCGTGATGTCGGCCAACATCTCAGTGATTGCTCGGCAAGATGACTCATCCTACCCGTCTCCCAACACTATTACACAGTATCTCACGGATGCGAGGGTAGAGGGGTTATGATACAAAGGTATGGCTGAATAAGCCTTTCTCATGGTACTCACTGATGGATGCGAACAACCCTAAGATAAAAGGTCAGCCGTCTACCAACACAAGACAGTCTGATGAGCCAGCGACGGTAGTTGCGGAGGCAGTTGATGTTCCATCCACTTCAGTCGAGCCTTCCTCTAGTGCCGCAGCTATGCCTCCACCATCATCTTCAGTCCTTACTGCATCTCCTGTCACAGGTTCCACCTCAGCTTTGAAGCCGGTGCCCATGTCTACTACCTCACTTTCTTCGTTATGAGTCTCCAAGACATTAGTGAGCCTGAAAAATTGGATGCAGACAGCCACTATAAAGCTTCCTGACTTATCCAGTACTGTTGCAGCATAGTTTTCTATTCAGGCACCTCAGATTCCACCGTTAGTTGAAGAGACATTGAAGAAGCTCCTGGAAAACCAGAACACCATCATGGCTACCTTGGTACAACATGGGTCAGTGATCGAAGAGCTGGTAAAAGAAGTAAAGAAAATGAGAAAGTCCCAGGCCTCTAAGAAGTCATTGAACAAGCTCCGGAATCAGGTTACAAAGCTTGTTGCAGCCGGAGATATCCCTTTCAACATGTTGATTGACCCACACCCTTCAGGCCCAGATCCTGCAGCACCATCAGCACCGGTGGCACCAGCTGACCAGTCTGAAGAGACAGACTCTGCTGCCAACACTGCCAAGGCAGTGCGTTAGATGTTCACCAACCCAGTCCTTCCCAGAGTTGAAGATGATGAGATTCAGTTGGATGAGACTGGGGGTGGTGACACTGTTGTGGACACAGAGATGTCCAAGGAGCCATATGGTGTTTTCTTCACTCTTTCCCCTCTTTTACTCTTATTTTGTTGAGCATTGAGGACAATGCTTATTTTTATTCGGGGGTGGAGTTTAATTGATCTTATTTGGTACATTCTGAAACAATTGGCCTGTAATAACTTGATATTATTTTCTTTCCCTTTCTCATTCTGTATATATTCTCTCTTTTTCTCTCATTATGTATATTTAGTAGTTTTTGTTTAATTAGCTTCTTTATTTTTGTTCCATTATTAGTTCGTAGTTTGAATTAGCAGCTTCTTTTTTTGTTTTAGTAGCTTCTTTTTATGTTTTAGTAGATAATAAGCCTTTGGTTTTCTTAATGCCACGGTTCTTTCCAAAGGTAGTTGTTATGTGAATCGGGTGACTCGTCCCAATAATAGTTGGCGTGACAACCTTCCTAAGGGAATGAGTCCGTTTTTTGTGTTTAGGTAATAATAGTAGTAGTAATGAATAAAAAAGACCTAATTTAGTAATGCTCGAAGAGTCAAACGTGCTTCAATTGGTACCAACACACTTAACTACGTGCTTATGGTTAAAAATAAGGTTTGAAAGAAATAGCTCTAATTAGTGACTTTGTGACTCTTGAATTGACTTTTGCAACCATCGAGTGGTTTAATTGAACCATAGTGATTTTTAAACTTGAATGTGGTCGTTGTGGGCCCTCGACTCTATCCTCGTTAATAATCCGGTTGTGTGAGAGGTGAGATGCTTTGTTGCTAGTCCAAGTACCAGTGCGGAAGGTCTAGAACTTGCCCCGAATGTGTTTCAAGACGAAATCCTAAGTTCTGCTTGGCTTGAGAAGTGATTGTAGGCTTTCCTTGGACCGTTTGAGTTTTCTATTGCCTACCAATATTGTGATCCCTAGTCAACACCATTGAGCCTCGAGCCTTTCTCATTTGACAACCATGTTATAAGCTGTTACCCATTTGATCATGACCCTCTCTTGGCACCCGAGCTTTCTTTAACACTCTTATAAAACAAATGGCTAAAAACGTAAGTTTGAGGGAGAGACGAGGAACTTGAAAAAGGTAACAAGGCATAAAAAGAGAAAAGAAATGATGAGAAAGAAAAATACAAAATAGTGAATAAGTGGAAGAGTTGAAGGGATGCAAAGAGAGGTAATGATCCCAAACATGAAGAAATCAAAGAGGGAGAAAATGAATGTAATGATCAAGAAAGAATGATGTTAAGTCTCTCTAGTTCCCCGAAGAAAAGAAAGTGCCTCAAGGAATTGGCAAAGTGTGAGCCGAGAAATGAAAAATGTAGTGCTTAAGGAAAGGGGTAACCACTCACCCATATTGTATCCAACCCTAATCCAAAAGTCTTCATTACATCCCAAAAGAAGTCCTATTTGATTTCAAGCCAAGTGAGCTTACATAAGTGGTGATCTACATGAGGGGCAAGCCTATGGTACTTGAAGTCGTACTTGCGACATTCTCTTGAGAGAGATGAGTGAACCTTTCATAAATCTTTGGATTGAGTGCTGAAATTCTTAAGTGAGTCAGGCTACCGAAAAGTAGAAGAGGAAGAATTTGGAATCCACCATGACCTACATAATAGAGCAAGAGTCCTTGATGAGTAAAGTCAACTATTGATACTCAAATGTCGCTTTAGAACTATATGTGCATAAATGTTTAACTTGTCGCCTTGTTGATAATATATAGGTAGTGTGGGTAATTGCTGGTCCCAACTGATGTGTGGATGTCTCACCTTCGACTCGCTGAAAAGACCTTTAACTTTTGGAAGTGGGAACTAATTTATTTGTTTGAGGACAAGCAAAGACTTAAGTTTGGGGAAGTTGATAAGTGGGGATTTTGACTGCTTATTAGAGCCTTTTAGCTTTTGTTTTAGTCTAAAAGCATTAAATTATGTTCCCGAAACTAATAAAATTATGCAAAATTGCAGGAATGCTGGAAGTTGGGCTCCCGAGATAAAATCCGTCTCAACAAGGAGCAGTCTAAGCACAAGGCAATAAAGGGCACAGAAGCACACAATGTGCGGTCCGTAGAAGGAATTTTGCGACCGCAGGATAAATTGCGGACCGCAGAATTCCATCTGTGGCCACAAACAAATAATAATAACCTGCAGGCATTTGGGCAAATTGCGGACTGTACATGAATTGTGCGGCCGAAAAAGATGGGCTAAGGGTCAAGATCAGAGAGAATGCAAAAAGACCAAGTCTAGAGCCTCAGTGAATTGCAGACCGCACAAGACTTATGCAATCACAGAAGATTATCTTGCGGCTGCCATCTTAATATTACGGACTACAGAAGATTGTCTTGGGGCCGCAGTTCTAAATCTGCGGACCACAGAAAAGTTGCCTCGCGGCCGCAATTCAGAATTGTGCGGCCGCAGAACTCCAGCTCCTGCCAGATGAAGAAATTTGCGGACCGCACATGGAATTGTGCGGCCGCAAAACCTCCTGAGGGGTATTTTTGTCTGAAATTTTCAGTCTTGTATAAATAGACGAGTTTCACATAAATAGGTCAATTTTAAACCTCTGCAATTGCTGTATCCGTTTTTCTTTGCCATTTTTGGAAGTTTACTTTGCTTTGGTGTGTTTTACAATAGATTTAATTATTTTAAGCTCTCATTATGAGTTTAATTAGTCTTTCTTCTCTATTTTCTTCAAACCTAAGTATGAGTAGATAGATGTTTACTAGGGTTGTGACCCAACCCTAGTGTGTAAACCTTATGTGTATCTAATTTAGTGCTTGTTTATGATTGAGTGTTTATTATTTAGCTTAGTTCATGCTTTAATTGTGGGATTAATGGTTGCAAATATTAGTTCATGCCTATTTGACTCAGTCTCTTCTTGAGAAAGAGAGACTTAGTCTAGGATAACTTAGCTAACAAGGAATTGGGTCAATCGAGAAATTGATTTATCCATTTAAAGGGTTCAACCTAGAGATAGTAATAACCCGACTTGAGCTTTTATCAACTGTTTTGTGTGATATCCATTTGGTCTTAAGAAAGCCAAATTGGGCAAAACCACTCTCTGACCGAGAGGTATTGAGTGGGTAATTTAGAGTTGATAGCTATAATACACCCCGATCACGAAAACAAGCATTAAAGTCTTTATCTCATTAGGTAAACACCTAGGTAATGGTCACAGCCCTAGGCTTTTTATCAATTTGGAAAAACCATAAACACAATTATCTTTAGTCTTCTTTCTTTATTTTGCAATCTTTAGAGTAAAATTAAAAATAGAAAACAAATATTTTAGTGTATTTGACCGTGGGCACTCTCTCAAAAGTAATATATCTTCAAGTGAACTGCATTCCAATTGGATGGTAACACTTTCCCGTCCATGGTCTCCAATTGTCACGACCCAAAATCCACCTAGTCGTGATTGCACCTAACCTAACCCGTCAAGTAAGCCGATTAACAACTATCCAATTTAATGAGATTTATTAAGATAAGAAATGATAATACACCGCTTTTATACAAAAATTTTCCAAGGACTCGTAGTACAAATCATGATCTTCTAAGATTTAGCATTTACAAAGTTGGTATAAAATAAAGTACATCATCTGTTTAAAATATGCATAAACAGATTATAATTCTAAAGCTACCAAGATCAAGAGGCAACTATGACCGGAATGCAGGTACATCTTCAAATCCAACTCCCGTCGTGCACAGCAACATCAACATCAAACATCTGCATGCAAGGTACAGAAGTGTAGTATGAGTACAACCGACCCCATGTACTCAATAAGTAACAAACCTAACCTTAGGTTGAAAATAGTGACGAGCTGGAACAAAGGTCGGAGTTCAACACCAATAAGCAACAATAGTTCATAACAACATAAAAAAGTGATAAAAGAAGTAACTCAGAGATATAGTGCTCAGCTCGTTCACAGTTCCGAAAAATAGGCATGTTTTTCAAGTATGTCAGTGAAAACCCAAATCTTTTACCGAAATCACCAAAATATGAGTACGTTTGTAAAACTATGATTTTTCCCAAAATTTTCAACAGGTACATGTTTCATTTTCAAATGGCACGAGGAAAGTACATCTCTATGCATACAGGTCAATGTGTATGTGAAGTCATGAATGATGCAATGTCATACAACATGAGGAAAATGCATCTATATGCTTGTATGTAAAGTGTGCATGTTGAATGCAATGCAACTCAGTGATAAGACCATATGCATACTCTCATAGTATCAATTCACTCAGTCTTCCCAATCACTCAGGCACTCACACTCAGTAGGTACCTGCGCTCACTAGGGGTGTGTACAAACTCTAGAGGGGCTCCTTCAGCCCAAGCTCTATAACAATCCAATCATGGCATAAATCAATAAAAATATGTTGCGGCGTGCAGCCCGATCCCATCAATATCCTCATCATCAGGCCCTCGGCCTCACTCAGTCATCAATCTCTCCAGTCTCTCGGGCTCACAATGTCATGAAAATAAGCCCAAAATGATTATGTGATACATCAATAAATGATAAGAGAGACTGAGATATGATATGCAAATGAATGCGTATGACTGAGTATGTAATTGCAATGTAAGAAAATAACTCAACAGCAGAAATGACCTCAGTGGGTCCCAACAGGATAAGCATATAGCCTAGACATGATTTCTAACATGGATCACAGCTCAATTACTCTAGCACATAGAGATTTCATATATACAAATAAGATTAGGTAACTACACAGTACCACAAAAATAACCGAGTCACAATTCACACGGTGCATGCCCACACGCTCGTCACCTAGCATGTGCGTCACCTCAACACCAAACACATATCACATATATTCAGGGGTTCATACCCTCAGCACCAAGTTTAGAAGTGTTACTTACCTTGAACAAGCCAAATCCAATACCGAGCAAGCCAAGCGATGTTCCAAAAATGCCAACCCGCACGCACCAACCTCCGAAACGGCTCGAAACTAGCCAAAAGCAACTAAAACACATCAATTAATGCCTAAGGAAACAATTCCAAATGATAAAGGTCGAATCCTTAATCAAAAGCCCAAAATTGGCCAAAATGTCAAACCCAAGCTCGCGCCTCGGAACCCGATGAAACTTATAAAATCCGACAACCCATTCAATTATGAGTCCATTCATACTAGTTTCACTCAAATCCGACTCTGAATCAATGTTCAAAACTCAAAATTTCACTCTATGAAACTTTAGACAAAACCCCCCAATTTTCTCTTTAAAATTCATAATCCAATTACCAAAAACAAAGATAGATTCATGATATAAAATCCAAAATGAATAAAGAACACTTACCCAAATCCACATGGTGAAAATTGCTTCAAAAATTATCTCAATTCGAGCTCCATAGCTCCAAATTTGTAAAAATGGTCGAAACCTCCGAAATAGAGTACTTTATAACCACTAGACGAATTAATGAATTGCGATCGCGGAAATAACCTCACGATCGCGAAGAGGAAAATGCACTGACCCTGAAAGATACACTACGCGATCGCGATACAGCACACACGAACGCTAATAATACTAACTCATACCTTTGGGAACGCATCATACTACGCGAACGCGGGCTTAACCATGCGAACATGATGCTCAATCTGTAGCAACCTACGCGAACGCGGACTTTTATTCGCAAACACGACGAAGGAATACTCAGCTCCACTTTTTCCCTCTACGCGATCGCATCCCTCAATCTGCGATCGCGAAGAACAGTAGGCACGCCAGACATCAGCAGAACCAGCAGTGCAATATGAAGAAGAAATGGTCCGAAATTGATCTGAAATACGCCCAAGTCCCTTGAGACCACGTCCGAACATTCCAACAAGTCTCGTAACATAACACGGACCTACTCGAGGCCTCAAATCACGCATAACAACATCTAAACAATGAATCGTACCCCAAATCAAAAATCAATGAAGTTTCAACTTTCAACTTCCAAAACTCGCATCGAAACATATCAAATCAACCCGGAATGAACCCAAATTTTGCATACAAGTCTCAAATGACGTAACGAAGCTATTCAAATTCCCGGAACCATAATCTGAACCCGAAATCATCAAATTCAACTCTTGGTCAACTTATGAACTTTCCAAACCTTCAAATTTTTAACTTTCGCCAATTAGTGTCGAATCCTTCTAGAAATATCCAAATGTAAATTCGAGCATACGCCCAAGTCTAAAATCATCATCCGGACCTAACGTAACCATCAAAACTCTGTTCTGGGGTCAAATTCACAAAAGTCAAACTTGGTCAACTCTTCCAACTTAAAGCTTCAACGATGAAATTCATTATTCCAAATCGATCCCGAATAACCTAAAAACCAAAACTGACGATTCAAATAAGTCATAATACATCATACGGAGCTACTCATTCCCCCAAACTACCAAGCGAAGTGCAAACACTCAAAATGGACGGTCGGGTCATTACATTAATTCATACGCTTGTTTTCCAACAATGCCTTTAACTTGATACGGGCCTTCCAATTTGGACTCAATTTCCCTGCATTGGCTGCCTGTGTTGATAGAAACACTTTCTTAAGGACAAAGTCCTAAATCTTGAAGTATCGAAGGTTTGACTTTCTATTGTAATATCGCTCAATCCTTTGCTTTTGTGTTGCCATTCGTATCAAAGATGCTTCGTTTTATCCTCTGTCAAATCTAAATTTGTACGGAGTTCTTCCTCATTTGATGCTTCATTTTCATGCACGTACCTTGTACTTGGTTTTCCTATTTCTACGGGAATCAAGGCCTCAGTACCATAAATAAGTGAGAATTGTGTTTCTCCTGTGCTTATTTTCGTCGTTATCTTATAAGCCCATAATACCCTGGGTAGTACTTCAGGCCACTTTCCCTTTGTTGCTTCTAACCGCTTCTTTAAATTGTTGACAATAACTTTATTTGTCGATTCTTCTTGTCCATTAGCTACGGGATGATAGGGCGCCAAAGTAATTCGTTTAATTTTCCAGCTTTTGAGAAAATCGGTAACTTTTGCGCCCACAAATTGCGGCCCATTATCGCAAACGATCTCTCTTGGAACATCAAATCGACATTTTATATTTCTCCAAATAAAATCAACAACCTTTTTCTCTCTTACCTGTTAAAAGTTACCTGTTTCTACCCACTTAGAAAAAAAATCAGTTATGATTAATAAAATCGTACCTTTCCTGGTGCTTTAGGTAGAGGGCCTTCAATATCCATCCCCGACTTCATAAACGGCCACGGTGCAATGATCGAATGAAGGAACTCCGCTGGTTGATGCATATTGTTTGCATACTGTTGACATTTATCGCACCTTCTTACGAAAGTTTCTTCTTTGTCTTCCATTTTTGGCTAATAATACCCTGCTCTTATTAGCGTTTTACCAACGACCTTCCTCCAGCATGATTTTTGCAATGTACTTCTCGCATCGCATATTCAAATTTGTGACGGACCAAGATACTATGCTAAGGGACCCCCCAAACATTTTACGATACAAATTACCTTCTATTAAGAAATATTGTGCAGCTTTCATTCGCAACAAATGGGATTTTTTCTTATCCTCAAGCAAGATTCCATACCGCAGATAATTCACAAATTCATTTCTCCAATCCCAAGATAAATTATTAAAATTTACCTCATTCTTAGCTTGATCAAGGGCTGAATGAAACAAGTGCACCACAATTGCATTTTCTGTGTTTGACACATCAGCCACGGACCCTAGATTTGCTAAAGCATCAGCTTCTGCATTTTCTTCCCTGGGAATTTAGACAGCTTTCCATGCTTAGAATTGTCTTAGCAGTTCTTGGACCTTTTCCAAATATTGTTACATTCGCATCTCTCTAGCCACGTAATTCCCTTGAATTTGATTTACCACCAGCTGCAAATCACTTTGGATTTCAATTTTCCCAAGTTCTCTTGCAAGTTCTAAACCTGCAATTGCAACCTCATACTCTGCCTCATTATTAGTAATTGGATAGAATTTTATTGTCTGCCTTATAATTTCTCCCAAAGGTGAAATTAAAAAAATACCCAAACATGTTCCCTTTATATTTGAGGACCCATCAGTATATAAGGTCCAAGTCCCCAGATTAGATCCGGTAAATATCTTTTTCAGCTTCAGGAAGTAGGTTCGAGCTAAAATCTGCTAATACATGAGATTTTATGGCAGTTCTAGGGTGATAGATAATATCATATTCACTAAGCTCTATGGCCCATTGAGCTAATCTCACCGATAACTCTTGCTTATGCAATATATTCCTTAACGGGAAAGCAGTTACAACAGAAATAGGATGACATTAAAAATAGGGTCGTAGTTTTCTTTATGCCATTATCAATGCTAATGCAAGTTTCTCTAAATGTGGATACCGTGTTTCAGCATCTAGCAAAGATTTGCTAACATAATAAATTGGAGACTGCTTATCTTTATCTATACGCACCAGTACCATGCTTATTGCTACATCTGATACAACTAAGTAGACGAGTAACCTTTCTCTGTCTCTTGATTTCGATAATAGGGGCGGTTTTGATAAATATGATTTCAAATCCTTCAAAGCTTGCTGGCATTCGTCAGTCCATTCAAATTGATTTTGCTTTTTCAATATTGAAAATAATTTAAAACACTTTTCTGAGGATTTAGATATAAATCTCCCCAGAGCTGCTACTTTACCTGTTAACCTCTGTACTTCCTTTTTGCTTGTGAGCACATCGAGTATTTCTTCAATTGCTTTGATTTGAGCGGGATTCACTTTTATGCCCCTATTAGAAATAAAAATCCTAAAAATGTACCTGAGGCGACACCAAAGGCACATTTTTCCGGGTTTAACTTTATGTTATATTTGCGGAGTATTCTAAAGGCTTCATTTGAATGTTGGAAATGGTCTCCTGCTCGCGCTGAGTTTACCAGCATGTCGTTAATGTAGACTTCCATGGTTTTTTCTAAGTGTTCTTGGAACATTTTGGTCACCACTCTTTGGTACATTGCTCTAGCATTCTTCAAATCAAACGGCATAATCTTATGGCAGTAAGTCCCCCTGTTTGTAATAAAAGAAGTGTTTTCCTCATCTAGAGGATCCATTTTTATATGGTTATAACCAGAATATGCATCTAAAAACTCAAAAGTTCATGACCTGCAGTAGAATCAATTAGTTGATCTATATGTGATACAGAAAATGAATCTTTAGGACAAGTTTTATTTAGATCAGTATAATCCACGCGCACTCGCCACTTTCTATTCTTCTTTGGGACTAAAATAGTATTAGCTAACCAGTCAGGGTACTTTACCTCTCAAATTGAGCTAATTTTCAAAAACTTTTGTACCTCGTCTTGGATTACCTGGTTTTTAAATGCTCCCTTCTTTCTTTTCTTTTGCTTGATAGGGGAATGTAATGGATCTTCATTCAACTAATGAGTCATTACCTCTAGTGGTATACCTGTCATGTCCGAATGCGACCAAGCAAAGCAATCATCATTAGTACGTAGGAATTCAATAAACTTACCTTTCATCTCCAAGTTCAGGTTCGTTCTGATGTAGGCTTTTCTGTCAGGCTAGTGACCAAACAATATAACAGCTTCGAGCTCCTCCATGGTTATTTTGATATTTTCGTTCATCTTGGATCATACCGGGCCTTGAATCTATATCAGCTTCATTTTTTGGATTTTCAGTCAAGGTAGAAAGTAATTCTCCTCCACTGGATTTTGTAACTATTATTTCTTGTCTTTATCGTTGAGTGTTCTACTGCCTGTTGCAACTGTATTGATTTCTCACGCCACTTGTTGATCTCCTCTAATTTAACGAATCTCCCATTGGGATGGAAATTTGATTACCTGATGCAGTGTTGAGGGTACCATATCCATGTCATGAATCCATGGCCGTCCTAAAATTATATTATAGGCCATGTATGCATCTACCACTTGAAATTTGGTATCCTTGACTACACCCTCTACGAACGTTGCCAACGTAATTTCTCCTTTTGTTAAGACACTTGAACTATCAAACCCCAACAAGGACCAAGACTTAGGTATGATCGATCGGTCTCTTACATCTCGTTCACCACTCTTAGCAGTATGATATTCACAGAGCTACCTGGATCAATCAAAACTTGCTTGACATTAGTATCATGAACAAGTAAAGATATTACCAGTGCATCATTATGAGGAATGAACAAGTCATCCGCATCTTTATCGTCAAAGGTTATGTTGTCTCCTTCCAAGACTTGACGAACACACTTCCCATGGATTATTGAGACCATGGATGTCTTTTTTCGCTGCTGTGTATATTACTCGGTTGACCTTTTCTCCTCTGGTTATAACATTTACTGTCCTCTTTGGCGAAGGGAATTTTGGTGGTTCTTGCCTGTTTTCATATAATATTATTTTTTTTCACTAAACAGATCAGTGAGGTAACCTTTTTCAATAAATATTCAACCTCTCCTTGTAAGAGTCTGCAATCTGCTATTCTGTGGCAATGGTCATTGTGGAATTTACACTAGAATTCCTGGCTCTTTTTGCTGGGGTCTGTCCTTATCTCTTTCGGCCATCGTACTTTATCACCTAAACCTCTTAGGACAGCTACCAAATCGAACATGCTCACGTTGAAATTATAATCCCATATTTTTGATCGGGAATTTTGATCGTTATTCCTTACTGTATCTTATTCCTTATTGAATCGGGAAGAAGAACTCGTCTCCTTTTGCTTCGATCTTTGATCAAACCGCGCCTATTCTTGATTTGACCTCGAATCTCGTCGTGCGGGTCCTATGTAAGTCTCGTACCTATTTTTTCCAGACCTTCTTTCCATTTCTGAACTTCTAGATCTGAACCTTTCCTCTACCTTTGGCTGAGACAACATGTCTTCTTCTATTCATAACTTTGTGATGTATATGTTATATACGGTCATTCCAAGTGGTTGCTGGAAACTCTCACAGGCTTTCTTTTAATCTTTTCATGGCTTCTGAACTTTTCTCATTAAAATTACTTGCAAATGCCATAGCTGCCTAGTTATCAGGTACACGCGGTAACATCATCCTCTCCCGCTGGAATCTATCTACGAATTCCCTGAGCAATTCCGTGCTTTCATGTTGATCACTTTGAATATATCTTCCATTCTCTTTTCTATTTTTTGAGTTCCCGAATGTGCTTTTATAAATAAATCTGCAAGCTCAACAAAAGAGAATAGAATTTTCAGGTAATAGTGAATACCACGTTAATGCTCTTTTTGTGAGGGGTTTGCCGAATATTTTCGCCAAAACTGATTCAATTTCCTGCTTAGTTAGTCATTGCCCTTAACTCCTATGGTAAATGCAGTACCGCGATCTCGCGGGTCGATAGTCCCGTCACACTTAGGAATATCGGGCATTTAAACTTTTTGGTAATTAGAAATGATGCTGCACCCGACTTCCAAGGTTGTTGTGAGTATTTGTCAATATCTACTCCTTTGATCACGGGTGGTACTCCTAGTATCTGTTCTATCCGCTCATTTTTTTTCTTGAGCTGCTTCTGCAAGGTTAGTACCAAATTTTGTAAATTTAAATTATTTGGTGTACCTGACCCTCCGGCTCCATAATTGTTCAGCATTTTCCCACCTGAATAATTTTGTTAGTAGTAGACATACTCTGTTGCTAAAGATAAAAATTGTGAAAGTGAACATATAACTAGATTCCCGTTAATGGAACCAATTTATTTAACTAAAAAATAATTTTTGTGGTCAAAGTCAATATTAGAATAAATCAATTTTTTAATAACCAAGTTTACTTCACTTTTCCAAATGTAAAAGAGTAAAAAGTAATTAAAATTAAATATTCAATAGACAAAGGAAAGGAAATATTATTGATGATTGTTGCTTTCTTCCAAGAATTGCGAGTAAGAATCTTTAATTAAGTAGAAAAGTAAAAGTAAAGACTGATTGCATATATTTGTGAATTTCTTTATGATCGTACAAAGTAAGGTAAGGGATGCTTATATAAGGACACAATATATAATTATTTTCCCTCACTTAATTCCTGGCCATTACTAACATTAACTACATTAATTGCCCGTTACTTAAATTATTCATAACGGTTATGGTAATAATAAACAACCGCGCACAATCAGGGATTATGTTGATTCCCTTTCCATATTCGTAACTGTCATTGAATCTTCCACTTTTGAAGTTTTCATGCATCCCGTGCCTATCTCTTATTTCTCAGTCGTCAGATGAGATATATTTTGTAATCAATCCTGCAAGTGCTTTAACCTTGCCTCATCATTATTTCTTATTTGATCTTATTCATATGCCACATGTCTACATACCATTAATCCACATGTCATATCTATTTTCTACCAATACATTTATGGCTCTTACTTTTCTCAAAACATATATTACTTGTACTTTAATATCTAACATGTATATATCCATGCATGTAGTCGGGAGTACTAGTATTTCGTTTCTACGTTTGATTGTTGATAAATTGAATTTGAAACACTTGACTATCTAAAACATGTGCCAAAATAGTGTGAAAATCTATGTAAGTAGGATATAAAACTAATTGTTTATCCGATAAAGCCTATCTTGTTTTTCAAATGTAAAATAGTCATAAACCTATGTAAGTTGAATTATATTCCCATAACCTTTTTCATGATCTATTTCAGCCTTCAGGTAATGGACTTGGAGGTTAAGGGAGCAAGGAAGAAGAGAGCGGTGTACGGCCAACCTAAGAATAAGTGGGGAGCCTTGACTAAGGGAAAGGCTCAGGAGTTGGGGGAGAAGCTAGTGGCTATGGGGGCCTGGAGGAGTAGTGGGGACGCAAGTAGTATGCGGATCACGATAGCAAAGGGGTCACAAAGGGTTATTCAGGTGGCCACAAAGGGGACTGGTGGTGGAATGGGGAGGTCCAAGGAAAAATGGAAGCTAAGAAAGAGGCATATTTGAAGCTAGTGGGGAGCACAAACGAGGAAGAGCGAAGGTCGTATAGGGAGTGTTATAAGAAGGCAAGAAGAGAGGCGAAGCTCGCGT